>NC_050466.1:42293312-42945812 GCF_903995425.1 Onychomys torridus
GAAGCCTTTTCTCTAGAATTAATTAGTACTTTATATGACCATTATTATCTTAACAAAGTTTAAAATATATATATATATATATATATCTTGTAAATTTTGATATAAAATTCATACTTTAAGAAAAGTTTAAAGAATCAGAATAGAATCAAAGAATTAAGATTAGTAATAGAATAGTCCCTTAATTACTTTGGTTTTTTTTCCTGTCCCATGTCAGAAGATGGGTCTTTCTTCTGGTATGATACAGGGAGTTTTCATTTTCCTTTTAACAACATGTTTGAGTTTAAAGGAGGAGAGAGCCATTCTCCAACTCCAAAGTCAGCTTGAAGCTTTAATTGAATTGGGACTACAAGAAGACTAAGAGTATTAATTTTTTAGAGAAGAGCAGAAACAAACATTTAGGAAGATTTATGAAATTTTGTAGATGATATACCAATAGGCCATTTTACTCTTTTTCCTGGGACAGATGATTTGTCCTTTTTTTTTAGTTGTCTCATTTGTCCAGTGTTTTTCAGATTCCTTAGCCTTCATTTTCCTAAAAGACAAAAACAAAAACCCTTCCCCAAGACTAATTTTGGGGAGGTTCCCTTTTGGCAAGTTACATCTGATTAAATGAAAAGGCATGTATTAATGGTATAAGTGAGTTTCAACTGGATGGTCATGTTGGTTGATGAACTATCACCTCCTCTAATTAAGAGGTCTCTCTTGTTCAAATCGAACCTTTATCAGTTTTGATGGTACCCACAGCTTATCTTCTCCTGCAGAAACAAAAGCAAAACCTCATCCCCAACGTAACACATACCCTGGTTTCCATTCTGAGGTCAGCACATCCTTGAAGTATATAGGCTGATTTAATTTTGTTGTTTTTTCTATTAACCAATGTCTCTCTGCAGCTGTTGTTCCTTTTTCATTAGCATTGAGAAAATTCAGAGTTAATAGAGCATTGTGCAGTCTATTTCTGGGGGTTTTTGTTACCCCTTTCTGTTTATTTATCATGTCCTTTAGAGTTGGATCTTTCTATAACTGCTTGGCCTGTAGGATTATGTGGTATACCTGTAATATGCTTTCTATTATAATAAGCAAAAAACTGTTTTATTTTAATAGAGATATATGTTGGAGCATTGTCAGTTTAAATTTGTGCATGTATACCCATGATGGCCATAACTTCTAGCAGATGAGTGATTACAGAATCAGCTTTTTCAGAACTCAAAGCAGTTGCCCATTGAAATCCTGAATAAGTATCAATAGTATGGTGTACATATTTTAATTTTCCAAATTTTGTAAAGTGAAACACTTTGTCCATTTAAAGTATCTACTTGAAATGTCTAATGCGAGAAGACAGAGATCAAAATATCAAGCAAGGTAAAAAGTAGTCCTAAAACATACTTTGTCAGATGGAAAAGAATAAAAATGTTTCAATAATGATACTATTCTTTCTCAGTTTTCTAGATGAACCTCCAAGAACATGAGCTACATTTTTCTTTCCAGTACTGGTATTAAATACTATTCTATTTCCTGAAATACACTGACATTTGGGTTTAACAAGTACAGATTCTTGTAGAATCAGTTCCATGATGGTAGCCATAAATTTTCTCTGGTCCTGCCCAGCCTGTGGTCCCACAGCAACTTGAACTCAAGTAAATGCACAGAAGCTTATATTATTGATAAACTATATGGCCTATGGCAAGCTTCTTGCTAGCTAGCTCTTATAACTTAACCCATTTATATTCGTCTATAAGTTGCCACGTGGCTGTGGATTACTGGTACTTTCATACCTTGCTTTTCCTAGTGGTGCTGGTATTTCTCTCCAGACTCTGACTTTCTATTTCCTGTCTCTGTCATTGGATTTCCTGCCTCCCTTTAAGCTTTCTTGCCATAGGCCAAAACAACTTTCTTTACTATTCAATGGGAAACACACATATTCAGAGCATACAAAAAGGCATCCCACATCACCTGTCCCATACAACAAAATGACTGAGTTCTTACTATCTTAAACATGGAGCTATAATAACAATAATTTTTAAAAATCATCAAAGTAAGCCAGGAACCAAAAGAGCAAGAAGGTCAAAACCTTTAAGAATGGTAGGTGGACACTGGTGTCTTTTGCAGCACTAACTTACTACATGTAGAAAGAAGCTAAGTTGCTAAAATACCGAACATCTTCAGAAAGGATTATGCTCACTTAGGGGATAAGAATAAAGTCTGAATTAATTAAGTCTTAATTGCCATTTACCACATTGTACAATCAAAACCCTGTCACACTTTTTTCTAAGGAGAAATACTTTATAGTCAAAATCTAACAGAATATAATAAGGAGTTTTTTTCAACAGTTTTAGAACACATATAAAGGAGTAAACTATGAAGCTTGCAAGTTCAGATTGATAACAAATTGACTGGAGTCAGAAACATGACACAATCTTATCATTTGGCATTCATGAGGAAGTGTCTTCATATTTTCACCTGCAAATACATGGAAGTCATCTAACTGTAGTTAAATCAGATGTCTAATCAGACAAATCTTCCTTGTGTTCCAACTGGACATTTGCTGTTGTGGTCATAGCTGAGCATAAAAACTGTCAATCAGCACTAACAGATATGCCTGTTTGTAAAAACAAAACAAACAAACAAACAAAACAAAACAAACCCTAGAAATTAGTGCACATTAATGTCAGTCAATATGATTGGAGGGAAGATATCATGAAGAATCAATATATAAGGATAGAACAAAGAAGAGTCAGTGAGGAAAACATCCCTCTAACTAGTTTGGTTTCCTATTCCCATTCTGTTCCCTAAAGTATAATAAAATACTTTAATTTCCTACTTTCCTTGACTACAAGTGCAATCCTTCTATAAAACCATGAATAATTCTTTAAAGATTATAAATATTTTCTGGATTAAAGGCATAAATTAGCTCTTCCTTCCTCTAATAAAAATTTTAAACATGGTAGCATAGCATGCACAGCCCCTTCTAACAGGAACTAACTATGCTCTGATAGGATTTCTATATATCTAGTGACTTTAATGGTTCCAAAACCAACAGATAAATCTGGTGTAACTTGCACACAGAAATTTACCATGTCTTTCTATAATTCAAAATATATAAAACTAAGATGGCTGGGTCTTCCATAATCTTTCCTTATATACCTAGTAAAGACTACCCAATCAAGAGCAACATTAATTTCAAAACAGATTTTTTTCACACTTTCATAGCTGAGTTCCTTTTTTTCTCCTTGTGGTGGGTATTGTGTTCCCTGAAATATTGTGTGTTCCCCGACACAAACATATCTGGGGTCAGAGAACAGATAGCCACTAGAACAAAGCCAAAAATGGTGGCTAGAAAATGGGAAGAGTAAGCCATAACAGAAGTTGGGCAGTGGTGGTGCATGCCTTTAATCCCAGCACTTGGGAGGCAGAGCTAGCTGCATCTCTGAGTTCAAGGCCACTTTAGAAACAGCTAAGCATAATGATCCACACCTTTAATCCCAGAAACCCAACCTTTAATCCCAGGGTGTGGGGGCAGAAAGAGAAAGGTATATAAGGCATGAGGACCAGGAACTAAGTGAGTAAAGCATGTAGTTAGTTATACATTTGGTTGGATAAGCGTTCAGGCTTTGGAGCAACACAGTTGAGCTGAGATTCATTCTGGATGAGGACTCAGAAGATTCCAGCCTGAGGAAACAGGATAACCTGAGGAACTAGCAAGGTGAAATAGCCATGGCTTGTTCTGCTTCTCTGATCTTCCAGCATTCACCCCAATAACTGGCCTCAGGTTTGTTTTTATTAGCAAGTATCTTTAAGATTCCTGCTACATCTCCTTATTAGTGTTCTTATCACACTGAATCATAAATCATAAATCTAGTGAATATATATATATATATATATATATATATATATAGAGAGAGAGAGAGAGAGAGAGAGAGACAGAGAGAGAGATAGCACAATATAATTTTTCTAATAACTTGCCTACTATAGATATGAGGCTCATTAATGATTTGTACATTTATTTTAGTAACAAACTTTCTTGTAGAATGGTTTCACTATACCCCTGCCATCTCCTTGAGCTTTCCACCATATTTTTGAAACATTTTCTCATTTAACCTGCGCTCACCAATTTGGTTACTGGCTGAGTAAAGAGCTCCAGAAATCTGTTTCTTATTGCCCCCCCCTATATCAGTGCATTATAGATAAACACCCCCAAGCCTAGCTTTAACATGGGTGCTAAGGATCCAAAATCAAGTCTTCATGCTGGTATCTCAAGAGCTTTCCCCATTGAGCCATCTTTACAGTCCTGAAATTATATTCTTTAAATAAGGACTATTGTGCATACACTGTATGTAGTTGACACTGATCATAAGTGCTTTGCAGCTATGTATAATGATGTTAATAAGCTTTTAAATCTATTCTGTCATTTCTTAACATGGTTAAATAAAATAGAGGAGGTGATGCTGATTGACACAACAAAAAAAAGCTCTGCTTGATATAGTTTAGAAGATGCATATGTATAATTTCTGATTATCCAAATAATGTTATGAAAGTTTGGCTAGCCCCAAAGAATACCAATAAAAATCAAACAGAAAATTCTCATAATAAAATCATATGCTTAAATAGCTGTATGGTACATACAGCAGAATTGATGTGCAAGTGTGAACACTTCATTTCTCCCTGAGCTTCTAAGTTAAATATATAGTTTATACTGTGTTAGAATATTCAACTGACAGTAGATTTCTGAGACTTTTGAATGAAACTATTGTGTGAAAAGCTCTAGCTACTTTAGTTCATGACCTGACAGTTCCACAAGAAATTCATATGCTATATGACAACAGGAAAGTTATCTCCCTGTGTGTTAAGGAGAGTTCTTTTCTGACCCTCTGTTCCTCCCATTTTCTTGGAGTTATACAGATACTACATTTATTAGCTCATTTGTTCTTATTCTGATATTTTCAAAACAACTAAGCTATAAAATACACTATACAGGATGCTTAGAATTCAGAGGAAAGACCTTTCTGGCTCATGTTTTAACTCTCTTAATCCTATTATAGAATGGTATAAGAAGTGCCAACTATGTTGTCTACTCCAAAATAATTGAGTACAATGATGTTGGGATTGTGGCATGAGAGACTCTAGGGAGCATGCTTCAATCTGCATCCCTGAGATTTCAATCACAGTGATTCAATTATGATGCATTATTTGTAGAATTGGCAAATTATGTTTGAACAAAAAAATCAACCAAATAAAAACAATTCCGCATGTGATCTCTGGCACACAGCCTAATTCAGGAACCATTGCCCTACTTTGTGGGACTGACTCTTTAAGAAAAAGCAACAAATAAAATTTTGTCTTAATTCTGCTTCATCAGGAAGACCACAGTCCAACTATGCATAAGTCAGTTCTACTAGTAGAAAGATGGGCAGAGGAATGAGGGAACATAGTAAATCCAACTGAAAGAGATGTCTTCATGAATCTAGAGCATCAGCAAGTTGGAAAGTCACAATTAGAAAATCTAAGAAGCATGTAAGAAGTGTATATTTTTAAGCCAGAAGGATCTGAGGTGATAATTACTAGTTACAAAATTATCTGAGAGTCACAGAACAAACAACACGTTGCAAACAACTAGAATCGTTAAGATGGCAGAGGGATTGAAAATGTTTACAAGGAAAAATAATTTGAATTTTGCCTATCTGGCTAATTGCTGAGGCTTAAAGTATAAATTTCCATCCTGTAGCAGAAACCACAGAGTACCTTTCTTATGAGCAGAGCAACACTGGGCTTTTCAAAACTTCCTCAGATTTGGTCAATCACAGAAAGTAATTTAGGTAACAGCATTCACTTAAGAACCATACTTACATTGAAAGCACTGATCACTTATTTGCAGGACAGTGCAAGATTTAGTGCAACAATTCATATGTTCCCCATAATTGTTTATGTGGTAATAGTAATTATTCCTATTATAAAGAGGAAGGAACGCTTAGGTGTAAAGGGAAAAACCTTACAGAGCTGAGATTCAGTCCTAGAAATTTTTGACTTAGAAAGAACTCAACTCTTCCAATCTCTAGGACACAGACAATAGAAATTACTTCCTTATCCTTATAATTAAATTCCTTATCTGGAATTATTATCTTAAGTGATTAAGGTAGTGTTGAGAATAGGAAATAATCTTTTTGTTAGACATCATCTTCATGTAATGACTAGACTGATAATTTTGACCTTAATATTATATCATGAATCTTTCTTACAAATAGAATAATTGTGGGGTTTTTGTTTGTTTGTTTGTTTGGTTGGTTGGTTAGTTGGATTTTGTTTCTCAAACTTCATTTCACTAAGATATGTGACACTGGAAGGATATCCTTTCTAATACTAAATCTCTCCCTGAACACACATACACACACACACACACACACACACACACACACACACACACACACACGCACGCACCAACACACACACATGCATGCATACACACATATATAATGTAATATGTTATATAATGTATTATATGTATGACAATTTCTAATCTTTCAAAGTTGTCCAACTTAGACAAAAATAATTTCTGAAGCATTTTTAATATAGGTATCTCAGGTAATTTGCAAAATATTTTCTAGTTAATGAGGTGAATTATTACATTTTCTATTTAAAGAAAATCCAAAGTTTAGACAAGTCAAGTTAAATAAATTAAGCAAATGCCAAATGAAGGTAATTTCAGTTTGAGACAGAACTGGAAGCAATAACAGGTTTCTTTCCATGTATTTTTATTTTTATTTTAGTGAAACATCTCATTTATGAAATGTGAAGCTTAGTGAGAGATACAAGCAGGTGGGTGTTCCATTTTATTAACACTTAGAGATTTACAGTTTTGTGAATAATGATTAGAACAGTGGGAATTATGTGTTTAGTCTCTTTAATGAGTAAGTCTGGAACAAGAAATACAGAAATATTATATGTGTAGTTCTATGAAACTCTCTTGACCATGTGAAAATGCAGTTACATGATATGAGAGCCAGAAGTATCTTGACTAAAACCAACTTACCCCATGACACTCCTATAACTCATCTGATCACACAGGCTTTTAAACATGGACTTTGGGAAACACACACATGTTCTTTGGTTTAAAAGGCTAGCACTTTACCAAAAGAGGTATGGTCTCAGCTTTACTTATAACTTCTTAACTTGGACTGTGTAAATTTCAAAGGTGAATCAATATTTTATATTTAAAAAGTCATAACAAATAAATTTTTAATAAAAGTACAAAAGTTTAACCTTCAAATTTTCTAGTATAGGTGATATACATGTATACATTCTTTATCACACACACATTTTAACCCACCAAATTTCCAAATTCTATAAACATAGCCTTCATTTACTGATGTATTAGAAGTCAACACATCTTGCTTGCTAGTACAACTATGTCTAAAACCAAAAGTATGTTCTTATTTAAAATAAGAATTACAATTTGCTCTTATGAAGTTGGTGACTGTGCATGTTGTGGTGACATAATATTTAATTGGCCAAGTTATACCCTTAAGTTCAGAAGGACAACCATATACTTTTTTTCAGTCTTTCACTAAATCACTAAGTAAGGAAAACAAAACAAATTGGAAAGAATGTGGGGGAGTTAGGGAAGAGGAGATAATATGATCAATATCAAAATATATTGAACGAAATTCTCAAAACAATACACCCAAATCCCATAATAACAAAATGAGGAGAAAACCATGAGAATATATAATAAAATATGTTAAAACACATGTATAGACTATGCTTGTTTAGACTAGTTTTGTTTCCACAATATTCACAAATGTGATGGTTTTAGCCAGTGAGTCCTCATGAAGTTTTTAACTCATGATGCTGGGTGTCTTATAAGTAGAATTAGTGTCCTTTTCAAAGGACACATTTACTTCTGCTATCACATGTTAATAAAACATGAAGACTGTCAGATGTCGCAGGCATATAATGTATTTCTAACTATGCATTAGGCTAAGGCAAGAGAATCAAACTTCAAAGATAGTTGGAGGTTAAGAGTGATTCAGGGGCAGGCTGCCTTAGAAACTTAATGAGATCCTGTTTCAAAATAAAAAGTGTAAACAGGCTGGAGATACATACCAGTGATAAGAGTGCTTGCCCTTAGTAATATTATAGCCCTAAAGGTAGGGAGCTGCTATCAACTTATAAGGAAGAAGAACTCCACCAAATGCTGAATTCATTGCCCTCTTGGTTTGGACTTATAATCACAAGAAGAAATCTATTCCTGGTATTTACAGCAAGCCACCTGTAGTGTTTTACTAGAATTGCTTGAGTGGGCTAAGATAAATGGCAGGCGAGTGAAAGAATGATAAGAAAAATCAGGGAAAGCTACAAAATAGAAAACCTTGCTGTGTATACACATTTTATAACAAAATCTGGCTATGTATAATTCTTGATAAATTTTAATGTAGATATGTTAATAAACAGTGATACATTTTGTATATATGCTTGAAAATTAGGGTTTTAAAATATGAATAACAGACCTTTGTACTATACACAGTGTTCATTTGTTTTATCTGATATATATATTTTTTAATCTGTCATTTTTATTCTTTTCTTCCTTATGCATTCTTTAATTCTTTTTCGCAGTAATTTAAAGAAAGAGGAAAGTTACAATATTAATTTGAATTCTTTCTTTGAAAGTGGAGTTTACAGCAAAACATTTTCTCCTGTGTGGATTTGCTTGTACTTCCTATTGCGTCAGTAATTTTATGATCAATTAAGATAATAAAAACCTGTATACATATAGGAAAATCCTTTAAGGTATATAATTATCTCTAGTGATGATCATCTTTGTCCATATAGAATGTAACTACTCTATGGGATTACTCATTTTCCTTCTGAAGAACTTTGTTTAGTATTTATTATGAGATATGTCAACAAAAAGGCCAGTTCAGTTTTTCATTTTCTCTCATCTAGAGCTCTCTTTGTCTTCATGCTTCAAAAACAACTTTGCTTGATAAAATATTCTGACATAAGAGTTTTATTTGAGCACTTTGAATATGCTAATAAGCTAATCCACTCCTTTTTTTCCTCCACTGTTTCTGTTATAAACAACAACAACCATTATTTAAATGCCAGTATGCTGTATTGGATCAGTTTATTTTCTGATTGCTTTAATCATTCTCTTTCCTTTTTCCCTTTGTGAAATTTAACTATGATTTGTCTCATTTTTTATTATATTTGGACTTCTTTGAACTTTGTTAATATGTAAATTATTCTCCTTTGTGACACTTATAAAGACTTTGGTGATTATTTCTTCAAGTATTGTTTTTTAAATGCTTCTCCTTTCGACACAGCATTACATCTATGCATCAATCTATATTCACCCATGAAACAGACAGTGACAGCATGTCTTCATCTCAAGGTGTGCTAGTAGGCTGGAAATTCTTATGTAAGAGCTGATGTTGCATTTTTGAACCAGAACATCTTTTTAAATAAATCACATATGAAACAGTATGTAATAGTCTAGAAAGAACATCTTGAGCATACTGCCAGAAACATAGACTAAAAACACTGTGTTTTTGTACAATATCATAATTTACTGAATAATAATAAATTCACAACATTTAGTGGTTTCTATGACAGCAATTTATCATATACTCCCACCCACCTTAGGTCAGGTAAAGACAAGTTCTTAATATTGTCTCTCATATCACACATCACATAGTGCATAGCAAATATATCTCTCTATCTCTATCTCTATCTATCTCTATCTCTATCTATCTCTATCTATATCTATCTCTATATCTATCTCTATATCTATCATATCTATATATCTATATCTATCATATCTATATATCTATATATCTATATATCTATATATCTATATATATATATATATATATATATATATGGCTTACATAATGAACACAAGTTACCAGGGCTTTAGCAGAGTCCAGGAGACGTAAAAAAGTATCTTGACACTTTGCTCAGCCTTGATGTAGAGAGGAGGGGACTGGATCTACCTTGGCTGAGTCTACCAGGCTAGGCTGACTCCCCAGGGAAGGAAGACCTTGCCTTGGAGGAGGTAGGAATGGGGAATGGAATGGAAGAGAGGGCTGGGGGTTGGGAGGAGGGAGGATTAGGGAATCCATGGCTGATATGTGAAATTAAGTTAATTATAAAATAAAAATATATATTAAAAAAGAAGTAGACTGAGAAATGTCTATATTACAAAAAATTGGACCAGTGCCAGGAAGGAGCTGCTACTGGAAGTGCTAGAGTCCGCAACTGCAAGGTTAAATTCTGAACTAAGATACGAGAGTAGAAAATAGTGCATTCAGGGCTAAATCCCAAAAGATAATCACATGGACAGGCAGGCAGTTGAATAAGACACATCAACAGCAGGATAACAAACAGGTCAAAGTTCTAGTGACAGGGAGTTCTCTACTTGTCAGTCTTTGATACACACATGAGTAGGCTGATGACAGGTTGATGTGATATCCTAGCATTAGTGTTAAGTGTCCACAACTTTATGTGGTCCAGGTGAGGCAGTTCTACCCTTTTCTTGGTATGATATATCTGATTAGTTCTTGGGTCTGGTTTCCTTGTTATTATTTTAGTATGCCTGTGTGTCCTTACAGTTTCTTTTCATCCCAATATATTAACACGGTAACTTCATTTTTACTATATTAACCACATTTGCAAAAGACATACACAGAATAACTTTGATAATGTTCATATTGATCAATTAGTGTTACAACTTAGCTAACATGGCTCATAAAACTAACCATAGCTGCTGTGGATGATTGATAAATAAAATGTTGATTGGCCAGTAGCTGGACAGAAAGTATAGGCAGGATAAAGAGAGAGGAGAAGTCTGGGAAGTGGAAGACTGAGGCAGAGAGACACTGCCAGCCACTGCCATGAGAAAATGTTAAGATACCAGCAAGCAAAAAGCTATGTGGCAACTTATAGATTAATAGAAATGGGTTAATTTGAGATATAAGAACAGCTAGCTATAAGCCTGAGCCATTAGGCCAAACAGTTTAAATAATGTGTGTCTGTGTGTTTATTTTATAAGTGGGCTGTGGGACTGCAGGGGCATGGCAGGACCCTGAAAGAAGCTCCTCAGCTACAAATGGTGCCCAAAGGGTTGGTAAGAGTTTCCACCTAAAACCTGAGAAAGAAGATTGTAAAATGGCGCAAAAAACAGCTTCCTAGTTGTGTCTCTCAAGTTAATGGCAACCTGAGGGTTTGAGCTACTATGGCAGGTTCCTGGCATAACTGCTTGACCTGGCAGTAGTGAGATGTCTCCAAGCCACAAATTATTCAGCTGCTGTGTGGTGGAGTTAGCCTCCTTTAATGATACATAAAAAACAAACAAACAAACAAAACAAATAAAAAGATTTCTGGGCTACAGGCTGCTTGGATAGAAGCATAGATCCACTATAGCTTCCAGTGCTGGCAGTGAATTATCTCCACCATGTTGAAAAGCTAAATTGGGCGAAGCTAAGAACCGAGAATTCTGTTTCAGTACTAACCGCTGTAATTTAAAGCTATAGTTACACAATAAGACAGATTCAGATGGAATAAGACTTTATGTGGTTTACATTATGTGTAAAAATGTATGTAGGCTTGGAAGAGAAAATAATAAATATAAAGAGTAATATAAACAAATAGTTTTAAAAAATAAAGTCTTTAAAGAGACAGTAAAATTAATATAAAAAATAAGCCATATAAAGAAGGATACGATGCAGAGAATCTGGATTATGTTGTCTTTTATATACTTAACTGCAGAAAGACATTTGATTGTAAAAGCATTTCAGTTAAGCCAACATGTATATTTTAAAGGTACCTTGACTTCAAAATTTAGATGTAAGGATATGTTGCTTTGGAAAGGAGGCTCTACTTTTGTTTCCACATATAGCCAGAGGCTGTAGATTTGTTCTGATGATGAAGATACATCAGGTAGGACCAGCCAAGATCCCCTAGAAGGTCTCCGATGACACCATGGCCCAGATGATCCAATATCCAGAATGGTTTCAAGTCAACTGGCTAAGAGAACACACCCTCACAGACTACTCCATAATTCTAAATTTTTTGTTGTGTCCACATAAGATACAGCACCCCCATTCAGCAGGAAGTAGTATGAGAAGCTATGCTCAAATTCCCAAATATACCACGCTGGCTTTGGAGATGGAATTAGCTCATTCCTCTAAACCCAAGTATATTGAAAAAAAAAAAAAGGTTGAAGGATTCTTGTGTCCCATATCAGAAGAGCCCTCTGGTATGGGACAGAGAAAAAACAATATATATATTTTTATTATTTAAAACAGGTTGATTATAAATACAATCTCTTTCTAAAGAACAAAATGGGACAGAATAGATAATAATAAGATAAAGGGTTACATTATTTAACCTACTTTTAAAGAGCAACTTGTTTAAAAATGTTTTACATTGCTGTGCATTGTAGTTTACTGATACAAATTTAAATTAATTTTGTTATACTATGTGTATATTTTTACTCTTGTTTATGGTATTATGTTTTTACAATTCATTTAAATCATAATGGAACAATTAGTCTTCTATGATAGTCAAACTTATAGTCATGTTAAATTTTCTAGGTATACATAGATATATTTCAGATAGATGGGTAAAATTTTCAAATACTTCAAAGACCTACATAATGTGGCATTTAAAATGTTTTTTAAAAATTTAGATTTTCTAGACAGTGAAACGTGTCTGCTCCTGGACAGGAGGATTGGCATCAAAGACACTCTATATGGAGTTTATATTCTTCTTGGCAAAAATAGCCATTTGGCCAAGAAACTGTTCTTGCCTGGACTGCTTGATTGACTGGACATGCAGAACCCATGGAAAGGTAAACACTAAACTTTGCTTAGCAAAATGGTCCTTCAGGTTCCTGCTTCACAGAGCAAACTTCCAGATAGTCTACAGGACACAGAGAAAAGTGACTGAGACTCTAGACCTGCGGGCTGAAGACATATGCCCCAACTTTACAGAGAAACTTTGGATGATTGTCCAGGCTGCCAGCTGTCTCTGTTTACTCTCACAAGACTCCCAAAAGTTGCTTGTGTCCTTCTTCCACTTCTCAGCTAATATATCCTTTTGTGGTCTTTGATGTAGTTAAGATGAGTTAATTATAATTTCCTTAGCTTTATGATAAGAGATAAATTAGATATGGAACTTTATACTCACAAATATAAGATAGATAGTATATCTTCTATAATTTTGCCAAATACATATAGACTAGATATTACAAATAGACTAAATATTGTAACTGTAATTCTTGCTTGATAATTGTTTTGTTATATGTAATTTTACCATGTTAAAGTTAAAACCTGACTTTTTGAAAAAAAAGAAAAAGGGAAAGTGCTCTGGATGATTGGTTGTTAAATAAAACACTGATTGGCCAGACAGATACTATAGGTGTGACAAAGAGAGAGGAGAGGTCTTGGAAGTGGAAACCTGAGGCAGAGAGACAATGCCAGCCGCTGCCACAAGAAGATGTTAAGATACTGGTAGGGCATGAGCCATGTGGCAACTTATAGATTAATAGAAATGGGTTAATTTAAGATATAAGAACAGCTAGCTATAAGCCTGAGCCATTAGGCCAAACAGTTTAAATAATACAAGCATCTGTGTGTTTATTTTATAATGGGCTGCAGGACTGTGGGGGCTTGGCAGGACCCTGAAAGCAGCTCCCCAGCTACAAATAGCAATGAATATTGGTTTGCCTTTTTGTATCTTTCAGAATTTAGAGGTTTAGTTTATGTTTTCCACTCCTTTTATTTTCCCTGCGTTGAATGATTCAGTGGCTTAAAATCTATGGCTGAACTTTTCCGTGTGTGTGTGTGTGTGTGTGTGTGTGTGTGTGTGTGTGTGTACCAATGATTTCACAAAAGAACCGATTCATAGAGTGATTCACCTGTAACACTAGGAGTATAATCCTGGCTACACAATATCATTGATTAGCTAAAATTAAGAAACTTTATTAAAGAAATCAAGTTAAATGGAGAAGACCAAATCATCATATGGTTATTCACATCTCCTATTTACTTAATGGAGGCTATGTGATTTATTGTTTATCTAAAACATATGCAAGCTTTTATATTCTGTATTATAAGGCAAAATATATAGCATAAATATCTACCCATATAGACAACATTCAATAATTACTTCTTATTTCTTCATTTTAAACACACATGAAGAATATTTGTGTTTAATCAAAGAATATCATCAGACTTTTAAAGAAAAATGTATCCACAAGGAGAAAGAACAAGAAAAATAAACCAATGAAAATCACACCAGACAAAACAGACATTTTAAAAATATCCTAATCAACAAATAAAATCAGTTTCTGAAGAGAAACACAAAAGATAATGCATCAATTAAAAAAAAGAAACAGAAAGGGAATAGGGGGGAAATTTGGAAACTAAATATATAGTCATACTAATGCATATTATGTTTATGCATATTATCAATCAATATTTCATAACAATACTTGTAGATAAATTTAAGTATACCTTACAAAAGGAAAATAAAATATGAACAAAGTTTTAAGATTGAGAAAAATTCGGAAATGAAGCATTTATCTCATGGCTGTAATCTATGGTAAGAATCATACAGTTAGAAAATAGAGATACTTCCCCCACTTTTCCCCTTGCCACCTGCAGCAGGTAGGGGAGCTGACCCAGCACCTCAGATGCTCCAGCACTCTGGAGAACAAGCCCTGCCCCTTGCCTGGACAGCACAGTAAAGATGACCCTGTAGTTGGATGCATAGCTGAGCCAGCTCAGAGAACAATGTGGGAGATCTGGCCCTGCCCTTCATTTGCCATGGGTGATGTGGTCAAAGAAAAGATGCACTCTCCTCCTCCTGCCCTTTGCCACCTGTAGCAGGTGGGAGATCTGGTACTGACGTCATGAGAGCAGTCCCTTCCCCTCAGGATCTCCAGAACTCAGGAGAGCAAGCCCTGCACCTTGCCTGGGCAGCACAGCAGGGTTGACCTTGTTGAAGAAGGTGTGGTTGAGCTACCAGAGAATGTGAGCATGGAAGATCTGGCCCTTCCCCCCATCTGCAATATGGTGGCATAGGCAAGGAGAAAATGCCTTTACCATACCTCAGCCCCTAGACCTTCACTGATTGTGGCAATTGGGAGTGTTGACCCTGAGTTCATAAGAGCAGGAGAGCTGTCCCTGCCCCACAATTGATGCAGCACATGGGAGAGTGGCCTCTGTACCTCACCTGGGCATTACAGTAGAGCTGGCCCTGATGGTGTAGTTGTGGTTGAGCTGGCCATGAGGGCATGAAAGACAGAAAACTCCTCCTGCCCCTTGTTTCTTGCTGCATAGGGGAAACTAGCTGGGGGAATGCTAGAAAGCAAACTCTGGAGGTAAGAAATGGAGAGAGCTGGCAGGCCAACAAACCCTGCATCCACCCAGGCCCAGAAACAGGGCTATGAGTTGGCCCACCCCAATATATGTAGGAGACCACCTCCCACATTTATTGACCCCAGGGACTCTTAAGGTGTGAGGGATAAGAGACTTAGAGGGTAATATAGAGGGGAGAGAAACAGAAACAGATGACAGCCTCGGGTGGGCCTGGATCCTTATCAACCAGCCCGGAACTTTATTCAAAAGGACTTTTATAACAATACCAAGGGGAGGGGCAAAAGACCTACCCCTTGCTAGATACAGCCAAGTGTAGACCCTTCTAAACACCTGGTACCTAAGCCTGTGGCCCAGTCATCCTTTTATACAGTCCCACTGGCTAAAACTACTAGGAAACCTTGGTGGTCTCCAACAAATATCCATCCCATCTATGATTTGCTATATTATATGAAGGGAGAGGAACTGCAGATCCAAAGCTGCAGAATCTCCATGACACAGAACACCAATTCAGTATTCAAGAGGAGTCCCAGTGAGGGTCCAGTATCAATGGTATAGCAGAAACCAGAAGTCTAAAAAAATGACTCTTTGCAATGAACACTTGCAAGTAAAGATATATGGACTAAAGTATAAACTGTGTGACTCACTCTGTCATACTACAGCTTCTACAATGAGATTTTTTTCTTTTTCTTTTCTCTTAAATTTTATTCTATTTTTTAATGGGGTTGTTGCAAAGACAAAGTGTGGATATGAAGACATGGGCAGAGAAATGAGATTGAGATGCATGATGTGAAAGACAAAAAGAATAAATAAAAAGAAATAGTACAAAATAAAAATAAAATACAGAAGCTATGAATAGAAAATATCCCATTACTAATAGAGGAGATTTTCTCAATGCAAAAGTATATAAGTTTTCAAATTTAAAGATCAAGAATAAAAATGGACATGGAAAAAATCTATTAATATATTTCTAAAAATTGAAAATTATAAAAGAAATGTAAACAACATGTTATATTCCCAAGGCTGGAGGCACGGTTGTTGGATGAGATACCAATCATATACAAAGGGTAAGTATAAGATTTAAATCATATTTTTATCAGTAATATGTAGTGGGTAGCCATTCCAGCCTTGGTCTGGAAGTTCCAACCTCCACTGATGCCTAGGTAAAGGTCATGCCTACAAGGCAGGGCTGAGAGAGGATGTTAAAGACCAGGATCCAAATGAGAGGGATCTCTTTGGTTCCTGGACCCTGGACACTGGAGATAGACGGAGCAGAATTCTCCAGAGGACACTGCTGGACTGTGCCATAACTTTGCCAGACACTACAACCTACCTGTCCCTTCATTTGTAAGTTATGCCACTAAATAAACCTCACTTTTAACTATGTAGAATGGCCTTAATATTTTCACCAATATCTGGCACTCACATGGGGCAAATTCCAAAGGCCTGGGCAGCTCCCACCCTCATCCTCCTCCCCAGCTGGCAGGTACCTAAACCCACCTGCAAAGTTCCGTATAACCAGGGAAGGCCTACAGGGTTCCATTCCCGAAAAAGGGAGCAGCTATACATGTCTCAGTTCCCTAGTTTAGCCACCAAACCAGTGAAAAACACTGTGACTGAGGTATTCCCCCTTCTCACTGAATGCCATCTCCCCGCCACCTTGGCTCTTTCCTTCAGCTGCCACCAGCCAAGGTCCCCAGCAGGCCCTGCTGCGGAGCTATACCAACACCTCCTGCTGGCTGAAAAGTGCTACTACACCCCCCAAAACCACAGAAAGGTAAGCTATGCAAACAAGCATCTTATTTCAAGTAAAAGTACTTGATAATTTTACACCTTAAAACTGACTAACAAATTTTGAATAATTCTTACAATATGGATGACAACATTACCTCACAAGAATTTAAAAACCTTTTTGCCTGTATGATGAATGGCATTTTAATGGAAATATACGACCTCCCTAAGGCATATCTGGCCTGTACCATTTTGGCATTCATTGTAATAATTCACACAGTGTTCAAACACTGGTTTAATAATAAGAACAAAGATGAGTCATTATTAGGACTGATACAGGCTTTAAAAGATAGCAATGAAGGCTTACAGAAAAAGATTCTCTCTCTGGAATCTGCTAACCAGGATTTACAGGCTTTAAAAGGTAGCAATGAAGGCTTACAGAAAAAGATTCTTTCTCTGGAATCTGCTAATCAGGATTTACAAAACAGGCCTGTACCCAAAATTGATTTTATTGATAATAAATATGAACATTTAATTGATAGATCACTAACTCTCCAGACACTACATAAGGAAGAAAGATTATCATTAATTGATAAGATAAGGTCCATGGAATCATGTGTTTCTGAAGAACATAAAACTTCCATGATTCCATGAGAAATCTGGAGTCCCTTACAAGAGAGGAGGTTCACTCCCTTGAACAGACCCTAGGTGCTCGTTTGCAAGCCCCAAAAGAAACTCTCAGTAAACATGACAAGGAACCAAATAAGCATAAGGACAAAACCATACAGATTGTAACATCTCCAAATGGCTCTCATACAACGGATTATCCTGTTATCATCCATGA
Organism: Onychomys torridus; assembly: GCF_903995425.1. Lineage (NCBI taxonomy): Eukaryota > Metazoa > Chordata > Mammalia > Rodentia > Cricetidae > Onychomys > Onychomys torridus. The sequence continues at coordinate 42,311,259 of NC_050466.1, forward strand.
GAAGCCAGCAGTTGTTACACCCCCTGAGCCATATATGACATATACATTACAACCAATTTCAACAAGGGACTTTAAAAATATAAAAGAAGCAGTAGTTATGTATGGGATACACTCCACATATGTAAAACAGATGTTAAATTTGTGGTCTGCCTCACATAGAATCATTCCAGATGACTGGCATCAGTTAATTTCTGCTGTTCTAGAATATAGCCAGCAGTTACAGTAAAAAGCTGATTGAGAGAAGAGGCAATAAATTTAGAACAACAAGGTAAACTCAGAGGTTTTGTGATCCCCCAAGATCAAATACTTGGTGAAGGATGTTTTGCTGACAGGAATGTACAAGCCACTTATGATGAGCATCCAATATCCCTATGATGTACAACAGCTCTAAATGCTTGGGAAATTTTTCCAGAACCTGGAAAACTAACTGAGATATACACAAAGATATTTCAGGGACTGCACAAAGCCTTCACTGATTTTTTTACAAAGGCTGAACACAGCTATAACAAAAGCTGTGTCAGATAAAGAATTAAGAAAAGTATTAACTGAGTCCTTGGCATTCGACAATGCTAATGCAGAGTGCAAAAGAATACTTACACCATTAAAGATCACATCAGATCCTTTGGAAGAATAGAGTCAGTATACTAATCTTGTTGAGTCTCTTAACTATAGTAATGAGGCTTGGATAGGAAAGACAAATCCCAGAGGTGAAAGAAGGCCCCATGGTACCAAATGTTTTAAATGTGGTACACCAGGTCATATAAGTAAAAACTGTACATGGGGTATTCCTAGAAGTAATACTCCTTCTAGGAATAGCCTAAACAGTAGACCCCAACCACCTCCTGGATTATGTAGAAGATGTGGCAAAGGCCAACATTGGACCAGTGAGTGCAGATCAAAAATAGATATATGAGGCAACCCTTTAATGGTGGGAAACACCTCAGAGGGCCTCTTGTAGGCCCCCAAATCAAACATGGTACAAACATTCCCAGCCACTGTGGAAGAAATCCCTCTCCAGGACAACTGAATAAACCAATGCCTAATGTAAAAACCAATATGTCAATGGATGATAAAGCAGCTCTGATAGATGAATCACAGTTTATAAAGAACACAATAAAACAAATATTTTGGCAGACTTCCATAAATGAACAAAGACCAAAGCTTAGAAATTGAATTAATGACCTGGTTCTGGAGGGCATGGTAGACAAAGGTGCAGATGTGACTATAATTACACCAAATTTATGGCATCCAAATTGGCCTCTTCAAGAGATAGATGTCCAACTTTTAGGAATTGGCACCCTATCTCAGATAAAGCAGAGTTCAAGATGGGTTGAGTGCTTAGGGCCAAAAGGACAGAGAGGAAGGCTGAAGCCATATGTAGCAAATGTAGCAGTAAATCTTTGGGGCCGAGATCTGTTACAACAGTGGAATACCGAGATTAAAATTCTTACACTCTCAGAAAAGGAATACAGACCAATGCATGTTTCTAGGAATAATATCATAACATGCTATAGAAAACAGTAACCAACCATTCAGGCTGTATACAAACAGAGCACAACTGCTCTTGAACTCGTAGAAGTACCAACTACCTTACCTTTAAAATGGCTAACTAATAAACCTGTCTGAGTCGGACAATGGCCTTTGACAAAAGAAAAGTTCCAACCCCCATTCAGGCTTTGGTAATAGTCATACCTACAAGGCATGGCTGAGAGAGGACGCTAAAGACCCAGGATCCAAATGAGAGGAATCTCTTTGGTTTCTGGACCCAGAACGCTGGAGGTAGACCAAGTAGAGTTCTCCAGAGAACACCGCCAGACTGTGACATACCTTTGCCACACCTTACAACCTACCTATCCCTTCATTTGTAAGTTACCCCTCAAAATGAACCTCTCTTTTAACTATGTGGAGTGGCCTTCATAATTTCACCAATAATGCTGAGTCTTGAAAACCCAAAAGAAGTGTTCCAAATAGTTCATACAAAAATATGTATATGTGAGAAGTTTTAAACTTACTGAACTATGATACATGAAGGCAGACTAGGCAGAGCCTATCAGGTAAGAATGATTTAAAATTTTCATCTGTGTATTCTAAGATTTTATTTAAGATTATTTTTCAGGAAAGAGACAAATCAGGATGTTGAAGACACAGAATCCAGAAAATTGTTAAGGGAAATACTAAGATTGATTTCTCATTACTCAGGAGTTGTACAGAGCCCATAGTCCAGATATGTTTGTGAGGTAAAGGGATTCATGGAGGAAGTCTCTGAGATACAAATAGAACCAACAAATTTGATCAAATTCTTGTTCTTAGGGATACTTAAAATTACATTAAAATCATTCATGGCATACAGAAAAAGGGAACATATATAAAATGGAGTCAAGGAGTATTCTCTTATATGTAGCTAGGTAAATATATCTATGACATGGGATGTTTTGTGACTATTATCCATAACTATATAATGATGAATGCATATATATCAATAGTAATATTTTTTTATTTTATTCTTTTACACAAACCACTTAAGGTTAAAGGTACAAAATACACTAAATCCACTGTCAACCTTGGACAAAGTTAAGATAAATATATAGCTGATGAAGACTAGAAGGATGAAAAATAAAGGACAAAATAAAAAGAAGGTAGAAGCTTGTGAAGGATAGTGCAGGGTAATATGGAAATCTAGCAAAAATAATTAGTTTAATATTCCTTAAAGTTTCAGATAACACCTCTCCCAACAAGGCCATACTTCCTCCTAATCCTTCTCAAACAGCTCTACCAACTGAAATGAAACAATCATATAAATAACCTATGTGTAACATCACAAGTCAAACAACCACAGGGTTCAAGATTCATTCTATAGCATGTAAAAATCAAACTCTGACAGAACCATATTTGGGTGATTTGAACCTATTAGATAAACAATTTACAGAAATATGAAGATTTATCTCTGGTGTTTAAATTCCATTCCCTTTTTATATGCCTATCCTTAGCCAATACCACATTATTTTGATTATCCTAGCTTTGTTATCACTTTTAAAATTGAGAAGTATAAATACATTCTTTCTTTTAGTTATTGTATAGCTATTTAGGATTCTATAATTCCATAATGAGATTCAATATAAGGTCTTCAATTTCCTTTAAACTATATTAAAATCTTGATATGGATTGTCTTGAACAAAGTGAAACTCTGCAAAAGCATAAACATGAAATACCTTTCTATTCATATTCATTTATGTTTTTCTTTAAACATTTTTCCAGAAACTTTTAAGTGTACAAATCTTACCAGCCTTGTATAAATTCTTTATTTTTTTTTTGTTTTAGATTTGTGAGACAGGATTTTTCTGTGTAGCTTTGCAACTTTCTTGTAACTCACTTTGGAGACCAGGCTAGCCTCAAACTCACAGAGACCTGCCTGCCTCTGCCTCCCGAGTGCTGGGATTAAAGGAGTGTGCCACCACTGGCCAGCTAAATTATTTAATTCTTTATAATGTGATTATTTTAAAATATCATTTATTTACTACAAGTATGTAAAATAGTAATGAATATTTTTGTGAAATAAGTGAGAAAAGAGTAAAAGAAAGGGGGCTTATGTTTCCTGAATAATACATGATTTTAAATTTCATAATTTATTTACAATTTGTTTGAAATTAGAGGATTTATATATCCCTTGAATTAGAGTGACAGAAATTATTTAAATGTTATATTTATCTTATTAGCTTTTATTTCTTGTCTTTGTAATTATACAAAGTAGACAAATGAAATATGCAAACTCCCTTATCTTTACTTTGTAACCTTCACTGAAATTCATCACATGTACTATTTAATGTTGAAATAACACATAATGTAATTTAGGTAGCAAGACATGATAGAAAACAATGTATTAATGAATGATAGAAGAAACAGGATACAGATACATACAAGATTGAACAGATAAAATACCTTGTAATATATTAAAGAAATAATAGCTAACTCACTCAATACAGACAATGAGGCTTAGCGATTAAAATGGATAGTTGAATAGTTGAGATGTCAAGTGGAGAGAATGGGAAACAGCCTGCTAGGTGGATAACAATTAATGAATACAATGGTGATACAGAACATCATAGGAAGATAGCATAAAAGGGAGAAAAATGTATGAAGATACAAATACATAACCAATATCCATTAATCTATTAATTTAATGAATGTATTCATTTGGTGACCTTAAAATGTAGAAGACATTGAAAACTTTGCAAAATGAGAATTATGCTCACTGCTTTCATGGCTTTAAGAGTATGCTGTATTACTTTGGAGGATATTAAGAGCTACAGAGAAATTTTTAACTAATGAGTTAGGATAGAAGATACTTGTTAAGAATGATTATCATAAAGATTTCAAAATAAAGATATGTTTGAATAAAAAAGAGTAGAATGTGTTGGTATGTAGAAAATGGTAGAGATAAAGCATATATACTGAGCAGTTGTAGTAATTTATTAAATAAAAGGCAAAATACAAAGGGCAGTTAAATGATAGAAAAGTGATTTTAAGTAAAAGTAATTAATGCTAAATAAGGAAATAAAAATGAAGAACTGCAGAGGTAAGTAGATTCATACTAATATGATGATAATGAAAAGTATGTGAAGAAATTGACAGACAACATATCCTAAAGATACATGATATTTTGTACCACTTCATGTCTTTAATTTGTGGAAATAAGTGTGTAGACTGTATCTTTGCTGATAAATTGCAATTCATATTTTAAACCTAAAAATGAATCAATATAAACAAAACCTTAATCCAAGAAAGAGCTTTGGATTTACAAATGATTATAGATTATGGATACAAATGCAATATATTTTAAGATCTGTTTGAAACAGAAAGTCCAATAGCAATTAACTACAACAGCTAATAGCTTATAAAAGCTTCTTGTCCTTCCAGAGTCCAATAAATATGATGGCTACTCCCTATTTTTAGCCAACAGTAATGTGGCTTGGAAAAGCCATGGAAACTCCTTTGTCAGAAACTACCATCACAACAAGTATGGGAATAAAAAAAAAAACTGCATCCACTTCCATCATTTATTGGATGAGAGTTCCAACACGATCATTAGGGTGTTTGGCCATTTGATCACCAGACTAGGTCAGATCAGGCTTTCTCTTGACCATTTCCAGCAGTCTACAGAGGACGTATCATTGTGGATTTCTGGGGACCTCTTCAGCACTCTGCTTAATTCCTGTTCTCATGTGGTCATCATTTATCATGGTCTGTTATTCCTTGTTCTCCCTTTCTGTTCTTGATCCAGCTACGATCTCCTGCTCCCCTAAGCTTTCTTTCCCTCAAACCTTGCCCTTCATTACTCACACTGTAATCCAGGTTGTTCATGTAGATCTCATCCATATCTCTGTCATTGAGTGATTCCTGTGTCTTTCCTAGGGTTCCGTTTTCTAGGTAGCCTCCCTGGAGTTGTGTAGCAGTCTAGTCATTGTTGTTTTACAACTAGTACCCTCCTATAAGTGAGTACATACCATGTTTGTTCTTCTGAGTCTGGGTTACCTCACTCAGGATTTTTTCTAGATCCATCTATTTGCCTGCAAACCTCATGATGTCATTGTTGTTCTCTGCTGAGTAGTATTCCATTGTGTATATGTACCATATTTTCTTTATCCATTCTTCAGTTGAAGGGCATCTAGGTTGTTTCCAGGTTCATTGTCAAGAAAGAGGAGGGACTGTAAGAGTGTGAATTGTTGAGACAAGATTGGAAAAGCACAGGGACAAATAGCCAAACAAATGGAAGCACATGAATTATGAACCAAAGGCTGTGGAGACCCAGCTGGATCAGACCCTCTGGATAAGTGAGACAATTGAATAGCTTGAACTGTTTGGGAGGCATCCAGGCTGTGGGACCAGGACCTGTCCTTAGTGCATGAGCTGGCTGTTTGGAACCTTGGGCTAACACAGGGACACTTTGCTCAGCCTGGAAGGAGGGGACTGGACCTGTCTGTACTGAATACACCAGTTTGGATTAAATCCCCAGGAGAGCCTTGGCCCTGGAGGAGATAGGAATGGAGGGGAGGAGCTGGGGGAAGATGGGGGGGGGGGAGGGAGGGGCAGGACAGGGGAACCCGTGGCTGATGTATAAAATTAAAACAAAATTATGATAAAAAGAATGCAACACATCTTTGCACCATTAAATAAATGCTTCACAGCATAAACAAACAAACAAAATAAAAGAAAAAACATACTGCATGCAAACATTTTTAAATTAATTAATTCATTTATTTTACATCAGACCACAGTATTCCCTCACTTCTTTCCTCCCATTCACACTTGGTTTGTGGGTAGGTGAAGGAGGAAAACTGAAAAAGATGAGTGTAAAGGGGAGTTGTATTTTAGGATCAGGTAGAAATCTGATGAAAAGGAAATTCCCATTAATCTACAAGGATGACCCAAGCTAAGACTCCTAGCATGCAGATTCTTAACCATCATGGAAAACACTCAGCTAGAACTATTAAGGGAGAGCTTTCACAAGACACTAAGTGGAGGAAATGTATTCTGCCAAAAATATAAAACAAGAGAGACTTGGATATACTTCAGTTTATATCTTCTCTAACTCCACAATGATGGAAAACAGTTGAAATTTAGTTCTAAATTAAGTGAATGTTGACAAATTTACAAATAGACTTAAAAATATGTTTAGTGTATAAGATGTTTTGCTTTACCTGTCTCATCTGATTTTCCACTCACTAATTTATGAAACATCTCCTAAAATATATATGAACAGAAACGTGTCTATTTGATGAAATTACAATCAACATTTGATTGACTATTAAGCACAATGGGTGAATCTAGCAATCATTTGAGAATGACAAATACTTAGCTGAGACAAGTTACCTTATATCACAAAAATATGAATAGACCTTTATCTTTCTGTTTTTTGGCTTTATTTTTCTCTCTCAGGATATTTTATTTGAGTATGGATATTTTTTTGCTTCATTATCAATATCATTGTTATATTAAAAAATGTCATGGTATCATCTTTAGCCCAAAGTTCCCCTTACTTTGAGTTCTCACATAAATTTCAAGGCACATAGGAAGCAGTTAAATAATAGCCTGTTTTAAGACTTTTGTTTATCTTTTCAAATCTTTCCTAGGTAGATAATTATAAAATATTTTTAACATCCTGTTTCTGTCAAGTCTTTCCCAATCATTTAAGTTTCACAGGAAGAATAACTCTCATTTTTAATTTTATGTATAATTAGATTATACAATAATCAATTTAATAAGATTATTACAATAATAACACTGAAATGGATAGATTTAAAAACAAACATGATGGCTGAGCATACAACTCAATAGGTAGAAGCAGACATGTATTGTCTCTTAGAGCATTAATCATTTTTTTCCAGAATGAACCTAAAACATTAACCTAGCAAAAGTTCACATAAGAAAATTACAACACTCTATGTTAATCATAATCCCAAACCTCAGCGATGGGAAGTTGTGAGGACCTAACAACCTAAACATCAAATTTTAGATAAGTTTTCTTTACATAGATGAGATGTTGAGTCCTTGTTCCCATGCTGACTCAAGGGCATGACATCAGCCTGTCATTTTCCTTGCAGGTCTCAAAATTCTATATTTAGGCAGTGAAACTCTTCTTTTAGGTAGTGAAACTCTTAGCCATATTGCCCTAAATAAACTTAGTGCTGCCTTTTCATTTTATGAATTATTTTTTTGAGTTTTTAAACTTAAAAGATGTTTTTGCTACTATAAATAGAATTATTATTAAAACATTGAATATCTATTTAAATTTACTAGTGATTCTGAAATTCTACTTTGATTCTAGAAATCTGAGAAGTACTATATCTATCTAAGGAACCACTGAAATGTGATAGTTTATGAGAGAGACAGTCACTTTTATCTAAGTGAATGGTAACTGGTAGGTAATGTCTACTCCCATTAATGTGTGCATACACACACACACACACACATATGAGTATATGGATAACACAAATTGTACTTAAAGTGTTTTGTTTTGTTTTTAATAAAGGACACAGAGTAGGATAGGTAGAGAAGTGGGGTGGATCGGGGAGAAGTTAGAGGAGGGAGAGTGATTATAATAAAAATGAATTTTACAAAATTTTCAATGAAATAATTAAATATGAAAAACCTAAAAGAAAGAAATCATATAAAAGAAATATGTTTTTTCCCATGACTGATAGTTTGGTGTAACATGCAGAACTGAAGAAAAAAATTGAGTTCAATTGAACCTATAACAATTTATGGCTTCGCCAGGCAGTGTTGGCACACGTCTTTAATCCCAGCACTCAGGAAGCAGAGGCAGGCAGATCTCTGTGAGTTCGAGGCCAGCCTAGTCTCAAAACATGTTCCAGGAAAGGTGCAAAGCTACACAGAGAAACCCTGTCTCGAAAAAAAACAAACAAACAAACAAAATTATAGCTTCAAGTTCAATGAATTCTTGGAATTTCAGTTTATTCTTCATAAGACAGAATACCAGTATATATACCAGAAATGTATTCATATGTAACAAATGATGCACATTTTGGAAGTTAAAACAATACACATTTGTTATGTCACAGTTTCTATTAATCAAAAATCCCGGAGTGACTTAACTAGATAGTTCTTGATCTCATTAAGAGGTATCCAGTCAAGCTGTTGGCTTGAGGTTTGCTAATCTGGAAACTTTACTGGACCTAAAAGATCCACTTATAAGTCAGTGTAAGTAGCCTCAGTTTGTCACTAAGTTGTTGATAGAAAGGGAAGGGGAAAAATCAGTAAGAAGTGGTAAAGGAGAAAGGTAAGAGAAACAGAGACTATGGGGAGGTAACTGTAAGAATAGGGGAAAGAGGCAGAGAGGGCAGAGGACTGAATAGCTAGAGAAAGGAAAAGGCTAAGTCTGTTGGCAAACACTAGAAACCCCACTCCTACTCTCTCTATAATATTCTTTACTGGAAAACAATCATTAAATTCAGTCTTTACATAAAGTGAATTCACCTTTTCCTTTCTAATTGAAGAATATTAAATAATTTGTACACGTAATTCAAAACCATTTGATTTGTGACAATAATATTAACTTCCCTCACTGTTCTAACATGATTCATCTAGTATATTTGTGAGAAATAGCTGTGCCATCAACGACACTTGTATATGAATAGAAACAAAAACCTATCTAAAATTAAAATATTTTATGAAGAGATATTTCTTTATACTTCTTTTCCCTTCTGGAGTTCTGCATTTCTGTCATCTTCCTGACAGTTCATTTATTTCTAGAGACATTGGAGAGAGGTGACTGTAAAGCAGCTAGAAATTTTGACTCTTATAATTATATGACAGTCTGTTTGGCTACATTATTTGATGGAGGGCTAGAGAAAGATACTCCTACTGCAGTTTACAAATCTAGATTTGAGTATTGGACATATCTGTTCTAAAAGTCCCATTGAAGATTTTTCACTTGACACATTACTCTTTTATCTCCATATTTGTTGTAAAAGCCAAACTCTAACTTGTTTATCTCTGCTTTATCTAATTTTATTGATTTTAACTTTTAAAAGTTTTATTTCTATTTTATGTGAATGAGTGGTTTTACCTCTCTTTATACACAACATGCCTGCAGTGCTCATGCAACCCAGAAGAGGGTGTCAAACAGACACATAGATTAACTGAGTAGAATTGAGGACACAAATATAGGCCCATGCTAGGTGAGTGCTCAACCACTGAGCTAAATGTGTTGGGGATTTAGCTCAGTGGTAGAGTGCTGGCCTAGCAAGTACAAGGCCCTGGGTTTGATCCCCAGCTCAAAAAGTATATCTATCTATCTATCTATCTATCTATCTATCTATATCTATATCTATATCTATCTATCTATCTATCTATCTATCTATCTATCTATATATATATATATATATATCCAGGCAATCAAAACTATCAATGTTTTTATAAAGATGCCAAAAATGTACACTAGAAAAATGTCAGCAATTTCACCTCAGCAGATGGAACTGCAATAACTGGATTTCAAAATGCAGAAAAGTGAAACTAGATACTTTTCTCTAAGCAGATAAAAAGCTGAACAACAAATGGATCAAGCATATCAGCATAAGAAGTCATACTCTGAAAATGTTTTAGATTTTTCATGTGTAAGATTATTTAAATGAGTTATCTTTCTATAATTCCTCCCTCACTCTCTCCTTCTCTCTTTGTTAAGCACACACATACACAATCACATTTGTACAACTCTCTCTCTCTTATATCCTCTTCCTTGTTTATGTTTTAGTTTCATCCCAATACTCCAACTCTCACAAAGACCCAAGTATTGCTTGTGTTTTTATTCATTAATCATAAGGCCATATCTATTTACTTTTGATTCTCCATGCCTTGAATTTTCTTCAAATTTCATAATTTCTACATTTTCCTAGATAAATAAATGGGGAAGTAACAACCCTGGGTATGATTTCCAGCAATGCATTTTGCTCTGCTAGCATTTCCTTAATGGAAGACTCAGAGTTCCTAACAGTATAGAGAAGAAACACTGAACACATAAACTTGATATCAGAATGTCTAAAACCATGACACTAAAACAGGTTTCAGATGAGTAACAAAATGGGAATCAATAAATATGCTTTTGATATTACATACTTCATTATGAATTTCTTGATTAATGTGTAATCATGGCAATATTTATCATTAATATTATACCTATATACTGCCTTTAACTTCTTTATAATAATTCAACAAAATCCAATGGAAAATACCATTCACAATATTAACAATTAATTTGGGGACTCTTAGGAACATTAAAATCATTTCCTTTGTTAGTATTATGAGTACAAAGTGCAACATCTCTGTGTATAAATCTAAAATGTTTCAATAAAAACTTCAACTATTCATCTCTACATATTTGTTTAATAACTTTTTCTGTTCCAAGTAGTGTATGGTATCATCTTCACAGTCATTTTGATGTACTTAGGAATCTTCATCTTAAAAATTATCCTGAAATTCTACATTTCTCTTTTTCTATTACACTACTGATCTTAAAAGTCATTTAAAAATGTATTTCCCTAAAGTGGGTAGCCATTCCAGCTTTGACCTGGAAGTTCCAGCCCCCATTGAGGCTTCAGTAATGGTCACACCTACAAGGCAGGGCTGATAAAAGATGCTGAAGACCCGAGTTCTGGATGTGAGGGATCTCTTGGTTCCTGGATCTTGGACGATGGATTTAGACTCAGCAGAGTTCTCCAGAGAACATGACTGGACTACGCCATACCTTTCCCAGACCCTGCAACCTACCTATCCCTTCACTTGTAACTTATCCCACAAAATAAAACTCCCTTTTAACTACATGGAGTAGCCTTAATAATTTCACCAATATCTGGCACCCAACGTGGGGTAAATTCCATAGGCCTGGGTAGCTCCCACCCTCAGTTTCCTACCTGGGTGATAGGCACTTGAAGCTTCAGGGTACTGCCTGAAGAGCTGTGTAAAACCAGGAAAAACCTACATGGTTTCATTCCTGAAATGGAGCTAATCCAGTCTCAGTTCCAAGGCAAGTTTAGCCCCTACATTCTGGACAATATTTGATAACCATTCCTTTGTATATAGTCTTGTATTAGGTTAGAACCTTCTGATTTGGACAAAAGGGGGAGATGTAGTGGGTAGCCATTCCAGCTTTGACCTAGAAGTTCCAATCCCCATTGAGGCTTCAGTAATGGTAATGCCTACAAGGCGGGGCTGAGAGAGGATGCTGAAGACATGAGTTCCAGATGTGGGGGTCTCTCTTGGTTCCTGGACCCTAGACACTGGAGGCAGACCCAGCAGAGTTCTCCAGAGAATACCACTGGACTGTGCCACATATTTCGCAGACCCTACAACCTATCTATCCCTTCACTTGTAAGTTACCTCACAAAATATACCTCCCTTTTAACTATGCAGAGTGGCCTTAATAAATTCACCAATATTTCCCACTCTGAATTCCATTTTTTACCACCTATATGCTGACTTGCAAGACATTGCAATTGAATGTCCCCCTTGTTACTATACTGAAATATTTTCAGTTAAGACTATATATATTTCTTCATATGTGAAGAATATATATGTGAATATATATTCTTGATGTGTTTGTGCATGTATATTATAATACTTTTCTGATCTATTTTGTCTGCCTTGCTTTTTTTACTTATTCCTCAGCAAAAAATATGCTTGATGATAACTTCTCAGAGCTATCAGTTTAAAAATCTCTATGATTTGTCATCCTGATACTTCCATAATGACTGGCCCCATTTTTGGAACCCAACTACAGTTTTCAACAAGAATAATTCTAATTGCCTCATGGGAAATTGCTGTTCTTGTGTCCATCCTTATTACATGTGACTGTGGCCAGAGATTAATATTTTTTAGTCATACATGTACAAATTTGTCATTTGAGGCTATAGAATCAAGGTATTTTTCATGATGGTGTGTCTGGGACCCTGAAAGTGTCATGGCTTTCTGGGTAATGTTTCACATGTGGTAAAGAATGAAACTCAAGTCAGCATTACTTTTTCAGGCACAGCGTCAAAATCTCCAGAGTCATACCTTGTGCTTTCTTGTCTACATATGCACAGTAAAACTTTGGGGAAAAGTCTCCAGATAACTATTATCACAAGCTTCCGGGATAACTACATCTAAGCTCCTTTGCAAAGTAGTAAAGCATCTTTACAATAATAATGAGTTCTCTTGACTGATGAGTAGTGCTCAGCGCAAGCACCTGAGAAAGGAGAAAGGAGTTATAATAAGCATAAGGATAGATTCTATTAATTGAGTATATAAAGTATATGGGATCTCTTTCATAAGAATGGGTTCTATTCACTGAGAAACTAATCTCAGGATTAGGGCCTCAACAATTATCATGATATTGGGTGATTCAGGAAGGCTTGCTCCATAGAATAGCAAAATGATCACCAAGTTTTTACATGACATCTGCTGGAGCCTTCTGGCATCATTCATTTTCTTATTTTGAAGAAAATAGGCCTGTGTGTTTAACAAGTGTGGTTCTAATGCTTTCTGTGAGCTGTGACTCCTACAATGGTGTGTATATGAGTAAACAGTCTCTAGATTGTAACAGAACCAATAGAATGAATATATATTCCATTTAGATTGGCTTATACAATGCAAATTAGGGATTTCAACAATGGATGAGAATGTAGTAACTATTCAACCCACAATTTTGCTTGCCTAAAAGCCACACAACCTCATGCTGAAGCTTTGGATTTTTCTTAGGAAGTCACTTGTCTCTAGTTCATATTGAAAGGCCAAAGAAGATAAATTCTGCTGTCAGCAAAGGATGGCAGAAGGAGCAGTAAATGTGTAGGCAGAATATCTGGCAAAAAATAAAGATAAATAAGAAAAACAGCATTGCTTTTTACTCAGACCATTTTGTGTCTGGGTCATGGCAGGAAAGTTCCATCCAACGTTGTGAGAATCTTCTGCTTTGAGTAATTCCTCTCAGAAATACCCTCAAAGACATACTGAGATGTAGTTAGAGTTTTCCTGCCTGGCCCACAGTCAGGACAAATCTCTTACCCGCCAGTCCCACAGTCGCTCAGACCCAACCAAGTAAACACACAGACACTTATATTGCTTACAAACTGTATGGCCATGGCAGGCTTCTTATTATCTACTTCTTCTATCTTAAATTAACCCATTTCTATTAGTCTATACTTTGCCACGTGGCTTGTGGCTTACCAGTGTCTTTACATGTTGCTTCTCATGGTGGCTGCTGGCAGTGTCTGTTCTCCCCAGCCTTCTACCTCCCACACATATTTTCTCTTCTTTTCCCACCTATATTTCCTGCCTGGCTACTGGCCAATCAGCATTTTATTTATACAGAGTAATCTCCAAAGCACTTCCCCTTTTCTTTTTTGTTAAAAAAAGAAAATTACAGATAACAAAACTATCAAGAATTACAGTTATAATATTAAAGAAAAAATCCTAACTATCTTTTATTTGTGAGTTTAAGGTTTTATATCTAACTTATCTTTTATCATAACTGAGGAAATTATATCTATCTAGTCTTCAACTACATCAAAGATCTCAAAAGGATATAGTATTACCTGAGAACCAGGAGAAGGATGCAAGCAACTTTCGGGAGTCTTGCAGGGTAGACAGAGACAGCTGGCAGCCTGGACAGTCACCTAATGTTCCTTTGTAAAGTTGGGGCATTTGTCTTTAGCCCACAAGGCTAGACTCTCTTTGTCACTTTTTTTAGTGTCCTGTAGAATATCTGGCAGTTTCCTCTGTGAAGCAGGAATCTGAAGGACAATTTTGTCAAGCAAAGTTTAGTGGTTACCTTTCTATGGGTTCTGCACATCTAGTCAATCAAGTAGTCCAGGCAAGAACAGTTTCTTCCCCAAATGGCTATTTTTGTCAAGGTGAAGATAAGATATGAAGTGTATTTAATGCCCATCCTCCTCTCTGAAGTAAATTGGTACTGCCAGGAGCAGCCATGTCTCACTGTCCAGAAAGTCTAATTTTTTAAAATATTTTAAATGCCATATTCTGTAGATCTCTGCAGGGTTTGAAGTTGACCTGTCTATCTAAAATATATCTGTTTGATCTTGAAAACACACCTAATGTGACTACAAGTTCAATTGTAATGTCTAACCACTAACTTTCATTTCTATATATCCTAATAGTTGGTAATACTAACATTCAAGGATTAGCAAATTGTATTACATTGTTAAATGAATGGTAAAAATACAATATCTCGAGCAAGATAAGAGATATGTGTATGGCATATTCTAACAATCTCAATCTCAATAATAATAATAATTTGTATACAATATAAAACAATCCAATCCAATGTAAAGTATTGAAAACTAGTAATTGTCTTTTTCTTTTTTTCTTTTTTCAATGTCTTTTCTGATAAAAATGATACTTTATTGTAATTTTTTAAAATCACAGGACTCCAATCTAAATACCACACATACATACATACATATATACATACACACACCATCTGCTGCTGGCCTCCATATATTTTAAACTTGGTTAAGATAATAATGGTCATATAAAGTACTAATTAATTCTAGAGAAAAGGCTTCTATTAGCTGCCTATACATGTCTTTGTGTTCGAGTCTCTTTTCAGTTTTCTACAGGAAAGCATGGCCAGGCCTAACATCAACTGAAATCTCCAGGAAGAAGATGGGGCCCCACAACGACAATTTCACATGGAAAATAATATCACTAAGCTGACAAACTTCATCTACAGAACAGCGTTGGACTACAAAGTACTTAGAGCAATTCTGAGATGGCTAACTGAGATGATCCAGTTTCAAAAACTACTTGAATAAGGACTTGAGATAAACCCTGAACTTTGGCATTATGGATAACAAAGAATATAGTTACCTTTCCTAGAATTTGACAATTAACCCAAAATTTTTCTTTTCAGAATAAAAATAACTTTGCCCATACCCAGCAGGAAGCAATTTTAAGAATATGACACCCACATTCCCAAAGGGGTGGTGTGGGGTGGGTGGTTTTTTGGTCTTTTTATGGGTATTGGGTCTGGGATAGTTTTCATTGTTTAGGAGGGTTGGTTACAAGTTATTTTTAAGGGTTAGGAAAAGGGCTAGGCAAAAGGTGCTTGTTAAAAAAGAAAGAAAAAGACAATTACTAGTTTTAAATACTTTACATTCAATTGGATTGTTTTATATTGTATACAAATTATTATTATTGAGATTGAGATTGTTAGAATATGCCATACACATATTTCTAATCTTGCTCCAGATATTGTATTTATACCATTCATTTAACAATGTAATGCAATTTGCTAATCCTTGAATGTTAGTATTACCAACTATTAGGATATATAGAAATGAAAGTTAGTGGTTAGACATTACAATTGAACTTGTAGTCACATTAGGTGTGTTTTCAAGATCAAACAGATATATTTTAGATAGACAGGTTATCTTCAAACCCTTCAGAGATCCACAGAATATGGCATTTAAAATGTTTTAATAACTTAGGAATTTTTCTTTTTGCTATGACTATGAGACATGATGGCTCCTGGCACTACCAATCTACTTCAGAGAAAATATGGGCATTGAAGAAAATGCATATGGAGTTAACTTTCATTGTGGCAAAAGTTAGCCAGTGGACAAAAAAGTATCCTCGAATCAACTGCTGACAAACAGGACAGATAGGACATGAAACAAAGGACTGCTGATTCTTGCCAAAACAAGTGTAGTTGTGGCTTTAACAAAAGGCATCTTCTGAAGCCAGGACAATATGGTACCATCCCTGAAGTGAGCCTTTGCAATCTGTAAAAGGTATCTTGCCCTTTTCTTTGGAGGCAGCTGAACAGGGAGTGGGCCAAGGGTTTCTGATGTGCAATGGAACAGCGGATGAAACAGTTATTCTTGAAGAATAACTAAGCTCATCCCTCTCAATAGTAGACTGGCATTTAATAGAAGGATGTCGAGAAGAAGGGATGCCAAGATGAAGCCACATATACACAGCCAAGAAAAATGGACAGCTGAATTGAAAAAACATCAATAATTTCCAGAATTTAAAATCCTGAATCATGACATGACACTAATGGAATTCAGGTGTTTCTGGTACATGGACTGCTCTCACCAAATGTGAGGTCAAACTGTTGACCTTGTATATATCCTAGTTCACAAATGAGTCTGTTAGGTATGCTAAGCCTATAGGCTGAAGATGATGCCCCAACACTGTGGAGAAACCTCAGGTGACTGTCCAGGCAGCTTCCTGTTTCTGTCAACTCACATTTTTTTTTTTTTGGAAGCTGCGTGCATGCACTTCCTGTATTTATTTTTTATTAGGTAGTATTATTTCCTTCTTGGGTCTCTGAGGGAGTTGAAGATCAGTTAGTTATAGTTATAATTATCTTTGTTAAGGATTTCAGAAAAACTCACTAAAAGCTATAAGTATATAAATTTGAAAGACGTTATATGACAGTTCTGTTAGCAATATAAGTTAGGATAGAAAGTGAATCAGGTGCATTTTGAACTTATCATAATAGGATAGATAATGGAATTATTTTCTCTGAATTTTTCAAATGCAAATGGACTAGACATTGTTTATGTATTTATTGTTTGTATATATGGTATATATAGTTATTGTACTTTTGTATATAGTTTTTCTTATATTAGTTATAACTTTTTCCTTTTTTCTTTTTAGTAAAATAGAAAAGGGGAAATATAGTGATATTTTATTTTTATTGAAATGTGATTTTTTTTTGTATGTCAATAAAGTTGCCTTGAGGTCAGAACAAGCCAGAACAGAAGCTGGACAGTAGTGGTGCACGCCTTTAATCCCAGCACTTGGGAGGCAGAGCTAGGTAAATCTCTGTGTGTTCAAGGACACAGCCAGCATGGCAGACACATGCCTTTAATCTCAAAACCAACCATAGAAGACCTGGAGGTCTGTACAAACAGGCAGTGATGAGGAGGTCATGTGGCTAGGTTTACAACCAATGAGAAAACAGAACAGAAAGTCTATAAATAGACAGGACACATAGAAGTAGGTCTCTTGTGGAGAGGAAGAACAGCAGAAGCAGTGAAGGGTAAGGTTTTCTGCTCTTGCTCTGACCTCGTGGTTTTTAACTCTGCAATTGGTTCTGTGTTTCTTATTTAACAAGACGGTTACATCTACACTCAGAGGCATATCTCCATGTTCATCCCAGATTCAATGAAATTGAAAACTAAAACTGTCCATCACACTGTGGATAATATGGTCACAATGGTAATTTGTCAACCAAGTTGCTACTCCTACATTCTGCACTTTAAACATCATCACGGGGACCAAGATCTCAACTCATAGACCCTTGTCATACAGTCAAACTCTACTCAAACTAGAACATTATGTAATTTCACAACGGTATGTGATTGTTTCTATATATTAAATAATTTTTCTGTCTGTAGCTAAGAATAATAGGTAGTTAAAGAATTTTATTAAGAAATATTGTTTCTTAGTTATTATTCTTTTCACTTTTACAACCTTACCTTCACCATTACATGAATAAAAATGTAGCTTTTATTGTGCTATTTTTTGTTTAACTATTATACACACACACACTGAAATGACACAGCATAGATAAAAATTGGTTGAGAGTTTCAAATTTCATACAATAAAGTGTTTTGCTAATACTCAGCCTCTCCCCCAACTCTTTGCAAATCTAACACCCTTAACTACTCAACCAACTTTCTGTCATGTTTTTTATTTGTTTTTTTTAAATTAATGCATTCAGATCAATTTTTGCCAACCAAATATTTTTGGATGTGTGACCTTCTTCAGAGTGGTCAACTTATTAGCAACTATACAGACAAAACTATCTCTTTCCCAGAATATAGCAAATGTCAATAGCTCCATTGTTACTGGTGTACTTTTCTTCCCAACTCTTTTCTCAAAGCTGGGAATTTATCTGCCCTGGGCTTGCACATGGCTTCTAAGTAGTATCACAATTGCAGTGAGTTCATATGTGAGCTTGCCTTGCTGTATCCAGATGTTTTCTTGTAGTTCCACTGTCTCCAATTCTTTTTTTTTTTCTTTATTAAAAAACTTTTATTCAGTTTTTATACCAACCACAGATCCCCCTCTCATCCCTCCTCCTGCTCCTTCCAGCCTTTCCCTACATTCCATACCCCCATTCCCTCTTCTGAATATGTAAGACCTCCTATGGGTAATCAGGAAAGCCTGGAACATTCAGTTGAGGCAGCCAAGCCCCTCTCCCTGCATTAAGTCTGGGCAACATGTCCTACCATAGGTAATGGGCTCCAAAAAGCTAGCTCATGCGCCAGGGTTAGATGATGACCCCACTGCCAGGGGGGGCCCTTAAGCAGATTAAGTCACACAACTCTCTCACTTATGCAGAGGGCCTAGTTCAGTCCCATGGAGGCTCCACAGCTGTTGGTCTAAAGTTCATGAGAGGGCAACATTATGAGGATAGGCAGAAACCTGGTGATAGGGAAAAATCCCAGAAATCCACAAGGATAACCCCAGCCTAGACTACTAGCCATAGTGGAAAGGGTGCCTGAGCTGTCTTACCCCAGTAATCAGATTGATAAATACCCTAACTGTTATCATAGAGCCTTTATCCAGTAACTGAGAGAAACAGATACAGAGATCCACAGCCAAACACCAGATGGAGCTCCAGGAGTTCAGTTGAAAAGAGGGATTCTATGAACAAGGGACATCCAGATCATGATGGGGAAACCTACAGTGACTCCAATTCTTACATGCTTTCCAACCTTTCTTTCACAATGATTTCTGAGCCTTTGAGGAGGGTACAGTATATGTTACCTATTTAATTGAACATTCAGTAGTATCTTATTCCCCATATTTTGTCCAATTGTAGGGCTATGTGTTAATCATCATCTTCCTAGATGATACAGTCTTTCTAGATGACAATTTGGAGAATCATTGAATTATGGGAATAATAATATTAGTGGGAGTTTAAATGGTTAACTATCCATTTATCAGCCTTGTTGTAGGAGATTCTTCTCTCTGTCCTGTGATTTCTCTACCTATAACTTTTGATCCAATAATGGTATCATTTATGGGATTCTTCTTTTGGAGTGGGGCTTAAGCCCTACTCCCATAATATTTGTGAAGCTATTGTACCAGTGGGCACATTGTGCCAAGCAAGTCATTATTGTATTTTGCTGTTTTCAAACCTGTGTGTGATGGATAATTACCTTTCTCCACTGGTAGCTTATATAGGACCTCCTAGAACTTTCACATTTAGCAAGTAGGGATGAAGCTTCCAAGTCAGAACAAGTTTGATTTCTATGTTCTATGACTCAAATATGTTTTATCTCCAGTAAATTTTGGAATTCGACCAAGAACAATGGCAATACTCTGTAATATGTTTCTTTGGGGAGGGTCTATGAGACCTCACTGGCCAACATTTAAAAAAAAATAACTCAGGCAACTGGCTTTTTACTCTTTAGCCTGTGATGTCTAGTATTGTTTTTTAAAAAAGCAATTATGGGGATACAGTGATGGTTCAGCACTTATGCACACTTGCTACTCTTTGAGAAGACCCAGATTTTGTTCCTAGAACCCACATTGATTGGCTCACAACTGGCTATGACTCTAATTCCTGGATTTCCAAAGCTTTCAGACCACTGAAATCACTGCACACACATCTACAAACCCATAAACACACACACACACACACACACACACACACACACACACCACAAGTAAAAGGAAAAAATAATTTAAAAACCAGTTAAATTGCAATTCCAGTTCTGAGAATAAAAGAACTGTAGATTAGGAAGCTTGTTACAAGAAGAAAGTATGACTGACAACTATGTGAAGCCAAAAACACTACATTACAATATGGTAGGTGTTTTTGCCTTGTGTGGACATTGTATATTGAATAAAAACATGAGTGCTTTGTAAATTAAGCTGAGAATGCAATTTACTATCACACTTAGGATGCATGTGAGTTCTATCATCTTTGGCATTAAAATTTATTTTTAACAAATCATAGCCTTCCAAGTATCATGTTTGTAACAATTAAATGTTAAAAACAGTGATACCAATGCCTTTAGAAACATGTATGAATTTAAATTTTAACATTAATAAGAAGAAAAAATCTATGTCTAGGAATTTAAGATGACAATTTTATGTGACAATATATGAGTGTGTATACACTTTTATATATACAAGTATTTTTTACATAACTTTTAAATGATGCGAAATCAGAAACAATATAAATTTTAATATAATAAATCCATATGGTACATAATGTGTAATAATTGATAGTGATGAATATTTATTTCAATTGATACACTATTGCACAGCAACATCTAATGGACCAACAAAATCAAGATATACAGAACCAATTTCAATTACTCATGAGTGAGATATATTCTGTGCCCTGCTGTGATGGCCCTCCTACAGTACTGTATTGTACCAAGATGGAAACTATTTGCACCCCAATATGTTGGGCACTTGCTACCTCCATAATATAAAAAAAAAGTATCATGTTAAGAAAAGCAAGATGGGCTGGAGGGATAGCTCAGCTGTTAAAGGCTAGGCTCACAACCAAAAATATAAGAAAAGCAAGAAACTAGAGTAATGATAGATCATTGGGAGAAAATCTTTTTGTCTAAAGAGTAAGAAAAGAGGGAAACAAGGAAGTTTATTAAGACTGCCACAAATCAAGTAAATTTTACCAACAAACCCCACACTAGGAAGCACGAAGTGAAACTAAGAGCAAATTGAAGATGACAAGATGAAATATTTGTAGGAACTAAACAAGTTGTTCAAACCTGTAGTTCACACACACACACACACACACACACACACACACACACACACACACACACAAACATCAAAGTACAGATCTCAAAGGCAGTGTACTAAAGCACATAAATATAAATTATCTCATTACTTGAATTTAGAAAGAAAAAATGTGAAAAAAAATGAAGTTTTTTATTGATTCAAGACCTTAAAAACTTGAAAAATTGCTGGGCGATATTGGCACACACCCTTAATCCCAGCACTCGGGAGGCAGAGCCAGGCAGATCTCTGTGAGTTCAAGGCCAGCTTGCTCTACAAAATGAGTTCCAAGAAAGTTGTAAAGCTACCCTGTCTCAAAAAACAAGCAAAAAAAAAAAAAGAAAGAAAGAAAAAAAGAAAAAACTTGAAAAATTGTGCATAATTGTGATTAGGCTAGTTGGAAGAGGTAGTGAACAATGTGTGCAGTGAGGTGTAAAAGGAGTAAAAGCACTAAAAATTGAAATTTGTTTGATAAAGAGGAAAACGATTAGTGAAACTGCTTGAGGTCAAGCTAAAAATGGCTAAAGAATTGATATTTGGAAAAAGATATTGAAGGTGAGAGATAGGAAAATAAATCTGTTGTTCTTGTTGATGAAAATCAGTAGATTGGGAAAGAACTGTATGAACTAGAAGAATTAAATGTACTCTGTTGTGATATTTTGCGCTTGTGTTCTGAAAAATGAAGCTTGCCTGAAGATTAGAGGGTTGAGCTAGCCACTAGGTAACCATAGAGGTCTGGAGGTCTGTACAGACAGTAGACAAGAAGTGATATGGCTGGGCAGAGAGAGGAGTATAAGACAGGAGGTGACAAGAGATAGGCCCTTTTCAGTCTGAGGAGTCAGAGAGGTAAAAAGTGACTGTGGCTGCTCCTTGGCTTCTCTGATCTTTCCGCTTTTACCCTGATATCTGACTCTGGGGTGTTTTTTAATTATACTAATTAGGGTCATGCATCAATATTAGATTAGAGAATGACATCAAAAAAGTAGAGAGAAAAAATAAGTCAACTCAATATGAACTGAAATTGAATATATATTTTCTCCATTTAGAATCAACAGGATGTTTATTCCTCATTATGACTCCAGAGTAGTCAAAAAAGGAGTAAACTACCTGTATTTTCTCTTATGATTTTGGCTACATCTCATAGTAAGTTAAGAGTAATTTGGAATTTTTTTAAAATGTTAATTACAGAAAATAATTGATTGTTGTAAATATTTATTCATGTAGGAAGGATTGGAATGGGGTGGAGCAGATTATTGCCAGGAATGACAAATTCATATTTAAACTATTTTTACTCGAGGTAGTTTTTAGTGTGTCATTTCCATTTTTTTTGTTTATATGTTTGAAAGACTGCATAAAAGGTACAATGGAAAATCTACTTGGCAAATGGAAGTGTATGTGCAGATTCAGTATTTTATATCTTTGGACAATTGGATGGAGACTTAACATTGGATTTAAAAAATATGACAGGATCAGCTACAGTGCCCAGTGTTAAGAGGTTTAATTGTTCTCCCTGTTTTAGTAATAAAGTTGTAAAGAAAGACTATCACAAATTAAAATAAAATAAAAATGAATAGACAAAGTATATATGCAGTTAAAGTTTTCCTGTGCCCCAGTCTGGCAGTGGTCAGGACAAATCTCTCTCACCTGCCAGTCCCACAGCTGCTTGGACCCAAGTAAACATACAGAGGGTTATATTATTTACAAACTGTATGACCATTTGCTCAAACTTATTACTGAATAGTTCTTACACTTAAATTAACCCATAATTGTTATTTATGTTTAGCCATGTGGCTTGGTACCTTTTCCCAATTCTGCCTTCACATGTTGCTTCTCCTCATGGTGGCTGGCAATGTCTCCTGACTCAGATATCCTGTTCCCAGAATTCTCCTCTCTTTTTGTCCTGCCTATACTTCCTGCCTGACTACTGGCCAATCAGCATTTTATTTATCGGTCAATCAGAGAAACACATTCACAACATACAGAGCCATATCTACAACACTTCCCTTTTTTCAAAAAGGAAGGTTTTAACTTTAACATAATAAAGTCACTTATGACAAAACAATTATCAAGCAACAATTAGAGTTATAATATCTAGTCTATTTATAATACCTAGTCATTTTGTATTTGGAAAAATTAAAGATGATATCCTATCTATCCTACATTTGTGAGTCTAAGGTTTCATATCTAAATTATCTTCTATCATAACTAAGTAAATTTATACCTATCTAGTTTTCAACTACATCAAAGGCCTCAGAAGGATATAATAGTACCTGAGAAATGGGAAAAGGATGCAAACAACTTTAAGAAGTCTTGTGAGAATAGACAGAGACAGCTGGCAGCCTAGACAGTTGTCCAAATTTCCTTTTTAAAGTTGGGGCATCTGTCTTCAGTTCACAGGCACAGAGTCTCTCAGTTACTTCTCACTGTGTCCTGTAGAATGTCTTACAGTTTCCTCTGCAAAGCAGGAACCTGAAGGACCATTTTGCCAAGCAAATTTCAGTGGTCACCTTCCCATGGGTCCTGCATGTCCAGTTGATCAAGAAGTCCAGGCAAGAGCAGTTTCTTGACCAAATGGCTATTTTTGCCATGAAGAAGATAAACTCCATATAGAGTGTCTTTGATGCCCATACTCCTCTCTGAAGTAAAATGGTGTTACTTTAAGCAGACATGTCTCGTTGTCCAGAAAGTCTAAATTTTTAAAAACATTTTAAATTCTATATTCTGTAGATCTTTGAAGTATTTGAAGATTACCTATCTATCTAAAATATACATATGTATATCTAGAAAACTTAACATGACTATAAGTTTGATTATCATAGAAGGCTAATAGTTCCATTACAATTTAAATGAGTCTACAGTCTACCCTTTTATCCTATCATTATCTATACTGTCCTTTTTTTTTTCTTTAGAAAGAGATCACATTTATAATCAACCTGTTTTAAATAAAAATATTGGTTTTTCACACCAGAGGGCTCTTCTCATATGGGAAAAAAGACTCTCTAAACATTTTTTTTTTTAGCAATATGTTTGGGTTTAGAGAAGGAGTGAGTATGGTGATATTTTATTTGTACTGAAATGTGATTTTATTTGAATGTTAATAAATAAAGTTGCCTGGAGGTCAGAGTTAATAGCAAGCCAAAGCAGTAGCCAGGTGGTGGTGGTGGTAATGGTGGTGGTGCACACCTTTAATCCAGGTCACATGACAGGCAGATCTCTATGTGTTCAAGGATACAGCCAGCACAGAGACACACACCTTTAATCTCAATATCAACCATAGAAGATGTGGAGGTCTGTATAGACAGGCAGTGACAAGGAGGACTTGAGGTTGGGTTTACAACCAATGAGAAGGTAGAACAAAAAGTCAATAAAAAGACAGATACACAGGAAGTAGCTCTCTTTCTGAGGGGAAGGACAACAGTGGCAGTGAAGGGTAAGAAAGGGATTTTAGTGTCAACTCTGAACTTCTTTGACCTCTTGGGCTTTTAAATTTGGATTTGGCTCTGTGTTTCTTATTTAATCAGACTGTTCACCAACAAGTGAGCCAATTCTATCTCCAAAGTCAGGTTGGTATATTTGGGAATTTGGGCAAAGCTTCTCTTACTATTTACTGCTGGGGAGGGCGCTGTATCTTATGGGGACACAAAGAAAGTTTTAGGATTACAGAGTAGTCTATGAAGGTGTATCATCTGAGCCAGTTCTGGATGTTGGATCATGTGGGCCATGGTGTCTTTGGAGACCTTTCAGGGAGTCTTGGCTGGTCAAACTTGATGTATCTTAATCTGAAACAAATCCATAGTCTCTGGCTTTCTGTGGAAACAAATGCAGAACCTCCTTTCCAAAGAAACATATCCTTAGATCCAAATTTTGAAGTCAAGTTATCTTTAAAATATACATATTGGCTTAACTCAATAGCTTTTGCAATTAAATGTTTTTCTGCAGTTAAAAATACCAAAGACAACACAATCCGGATTCTCTGTGTGATATCCATCTTTATGTGGCTTATTTTTTATATTAATTTTACTGTCGCTTTAAATACTTTATTTTTAAAAACTATCTATTCTGTATATAACTGTATATATCACTTTTTCCTCTTTCAAGCCTACATATATTTTACATACATTATAAACTATTCCATCTGAATCTGTCTTATTGTGAACCTATGACTTTAAACTGCAGCATTCTATGACTGACACAGCCACTGTGGCTGGTGGCTCTGCTCTGCCCATGTCAGCTTCCCACCCTGGAGTTGGTACAGTTTACCACCATCTCTGGGAGCCATCAACACTTAGAAACAGTGTTTCTATGCTTTTATCAAAGCAGTGTGTAGCACAGAATCTATTTTTTATTACTAGCAAAGGCAAAACCCATCATGCAGCATAATGTGTCACTTGTAGACACCTCATTCCTGCCATACTGCAGGTCAAGCATGCACCAGGAACCCTCCATAGTAGCTCAAACCTGCTAACTTGAGAGAAACAACTAGGAAGTTGTTTTTAGCTCCATTTTAGAATCTTTTTTCTTAAGTTTTAGGGGGAAACTCTTACCAACCCATTGGGCACCATTTGTAGCTGGAGAGTTTCTTTCCAGCTCCTGGCAAGCTCCGGCAGTCCTGTAGCCCACTTATAAAATAAACACACAGACTCTTATTTTTTTAAACTGTTTAGCCTAATGGATCCTGCTTCTTGTTAACTGATCCTATATCTTAAATCAACCCATTTCTATTAATTAATAAGTTGTCATGTGGCACATGGCTTAAGGGTATCTTAACATGTTTCATCTCATCATAGCCTAGCAGCTTCTCTCTCTCCACCTCTGCCTTCCTCTTCCCAGAATTCTTCTCTCTCCTTGTCCTCCCTATACTTCCTGGCTGGCTACTGGCCAATCAGCATTTTATTTATACAGAGCGATATCCACAGCAGTAACACTTGAGAGTGTGTGGATAATGTTCATTGTTTCTAGTTTTCATATTATTTTATATTCATTAAATGAACAATGTTATATTCTGAAGATATAGATCAAACTTTATTCAATAAACATCTCCTATAAATTCAAAAAAAAAATTCATGTACTAATTATACTTAGTTTGTGCCTGTGTTGAAGGCAGGGAGATAAGCTACTTCAAGTCACCCCTTGGCACTGCAGCTGTTTCTTATATTGCCAAGGAAGCCCACACTTGAACTATCTTCAATATTGCCAAAAATCGAGTAGAAAGATGATACATTCTAGAAATTCCATCTGTGTATGTTATTCATAATTGTCTCTGTTTAGGTAAATAAGGGCTTAACAGCCAAGCTTCCTAGTTCTTCAAAGCAGCTTTTCCATTTTTCACTACTAAGAGAGTGAGTCAAGTGCAACATTTTAAGATTTTTTTTTACTTTGATATGTGAATGGTAGTTATTGTATAATGTTGTATATAGCAGTATTTTACACAGGAAGGTTTTTGTACATGTATATAATGAATATTCAGTAAAATTCCCCCCATATTCCTGCAGTTAGTTTCTCATCCATCAATTTTAAATAATCTCTACAAAGTTTTGCTTCCATTCTCATGTCATATAAACATACATAAATTTATATATATACATAAAATTCAGGAACCACAAAGGGTTATTTAATATGATCATGTTTAGTTTCACATATTTTCATATTTGGGACATACATTCATTCTTCTCTGTGGCTGAAAAATTCTCTTGTATATGTATACTACATTGTATCTGTTCATTCCTCTGTTGATGAACATGTTGGTTGGTTTTACAAACTAAGTATTGTAAATATTGCTGCATTGAATATTTTTGGTGGTCCTTTAATAAAATATCAAGAGTGAACACATTTTTTAGTTTGTCCTTATAGACTGCTCATCACATAAATTATGACAGTTTTCTGAAAATGATTCTCATTGTCAATGTTGCATTCCTTACATTTACACTAAGGATTGTCTTTATTCTTTTCATTCTATATGTAATACAATTTTTGTAGATGTTGATACAAATAGATAAAGACAGTCCCAGTTGTTCATCAAACCCTCTTTATATTTTCTTCTGAGAAATGAAAAGTTTTCCATTTCTCATGGATTTTTATGGGACATAATAACTCTGTCCCAGCTAAATTAGGCTGCAGTTGAAGAAGTATATGACTTTCTAAGATGGACCTCTAAAACTCTCCATATATTCATCTGTACCTTTAATTTATTATTTTTTGAAAAACATTTTCATATAATGTATTTAGATCAGGTTTTCCCACACAATTTGATCTAAGTTCCTACAAAAACCTCCCCAACTTCCTAACAGACCAACATTGTATTCCTTCCCTGTCCCCTTAAAAGAAACATAATCAAAAGGAAATGCATAAACACATTAAAACAAAAACCAAAAAAATATAAGCAACATACCAGTAAGATAATAATGGACAAATAAAGCAAAAGAAAATAAGATAAAAATTAAAAAAAAAATACTGTTGAACTTGTTTTGTGTTGGGCAACTACTCCTGAGTATGGGGTTTATACTGAAGTATAGTTATAATATCCCATGTGACACCATTGGAGAAAACTGACATTTTTTTTTTTTTATTTTCCATTGGTTATCAATTGCATACAGCCACTTGGTTAGGGATAAGAGACAATATTCACTTCTCCATCTCAGCTTTAAACTCTCTACCTTTAATCTGTGGGATCCTGTCCAGCTTTAACTTGTATAGGTCTTGTACATGCTACCAGAGTCTGTGAGCTCATATTTGCACCAGTATTTTTGTGTTTGGAAGTCACTGTTTCTGTGGAGTCATTGTCACTTCTGGCTCTTACAATCTTTATGACTCTTCTTTTTCATGAACCCCTGAACCTTGAATGGATGATTTTAAGGAAGAACTTTCTTTTAGGACTGAGTCTTACAAAATCTCTTATTCTCTGAAATTTTTCTAGTCATGGATCTCAGTCTTAGTTCCTGTGTACTATGAGAAGAAGCTTTTCTGATGATGCTTGAATAAGGCACTGATATAGGGTAATAGTGGAATGTCATTGGGAGTCCTTTCTTGCTATCTTCTTTTAGGGGCATACCAATATGTGATTTTCCCATAAACTCATGGCTTACCAAGTTTCAGGTTCTTGGCACATTTAGATAGTCAGGTATGGGTTCCACCTAATGGACCGTGCCTTAATTCCACTAGAATGAGATTAGTTACTCAAATAATGTTTATGCTACTATTGCAGCAGTATAACTTGCAGGTATATAATTGTTGTAAGTTGCAACATTTGTAACTGCGTTGATGATTGCCTTTTTCTTCTGGTAGTGTAGAGTACTTTCCAGCACCTTGAATGGTAGTCAGTAGGTGTGAAGCTTTTAGTTAGGAACCAGCTCACCTTCTCCGTGTTAAATGTGATATGCAAGTGTTGTCTTCAGCAATATGACTTTACCATTAATTTGTGGAGAGTAACCAGTAGCCTCAGCAATAGCCTGTGATGGATGTGGGTTTCAACTGGGCAATTTTGGTCAATGGTTCAACAAGATATAACCCATTCCTGACACTGAAGATTTTACTTGATGGCATAAGATGTCTAGTTAGGCCATTCTTTCCCTATTGTTGATAAATCTCTTTAGATATTCTTTTCCTATATGTATATATTTTAGGAAACTTCTGCAGTGGATTCCATGTGGGTTTTTTTTAGCTGCCCCCTCTCATATTCCTCTTTAACTTTCTCTTCTATATCCTTTCCTATTTGTTTCTCCTAGCCTGGTTTCCAACTTTTTTTCTTCATAACAATATCCCTTACCTCTCCTTCCTTTGGAGATCCTTTCCTTCTTCCCTAGTCCTTTAGTACATAGGTAAACTCTGTTATTTGGACTGTGGCTTGCATATTTAAGACTTAAAAGTTAACATCCACATACAAGAGAATCCATATTTGTCTTTTGAGGGCTGGATTACCTCACTCAGGATGATTTCTGGCTACATTTATTTACACACATATTTCATAATTTTATTTTTTTATAACATCTAAATAATATTCCACATTGTAAAAGTGTACCACATTTCCTTTATTCATTCATCCATTGAAAGACATCCATCCTGTTTCCAATTTGGGGCTATAGAGAGTAGCAGCAATGAACATGGATGAGCAAGTATCTCTACAATAGGACGTAGATTTCCTTAAGTGTATGCCCAAGAGTGCTATGAGCTGGATCTTGGGGTAGATCTATTTCTAGCTTCCTGAGGTTTCCATAGTGACAATGCAAGTTTGCATTCCCACCATCAATGAATAAGTGTTCCCCCTTTCCACATTTTCCAGCATATGATGTCATTTGCTTTATTTATTTTGGACATTCTGTATAGTTTAAGATGAAATATCAAAGTAGTTTTAATTTATATTTCTTTGCTGGTTAAGAATACTTAATATTTTTCAATGTGTTTCTCAGACATTTGTGTTCATCTTTTGAGAATTCTGTTTATTTCTGTGACCTGTTTTATTAGGTAAGTTATTAGCTTTCCCAGTGTTCAGATTTTTAGATTTCTATATCTAGATTTAGATACTAATTCTCTATCATATTCCTAATTCATAAAGTGGGTTTTTTTAAAACCATTCTATGGGCTGTCTTTGTTTGAATGATAGTTTTCTCTGCTGTATGAGGGAATTTTAGTTTTATGACATCTCATTAATTATTGATCTAAATACATATATTATTGTTGTCTTGTTAAAAAATTATTTTTCTTTGACAGTGAGTTCAAGACTGTTTCCAATATCTATCATATTAGGGTATGTAGTCTTATGTTGAGGTCCTTGATAACTTTGGAGATGAGTTTTGAACAGGGTGATAAATGTAGAGAGCTGCGTGCCGCACCCTAGAGATGGCACTGGCTTCTGCCTTCCACCTTCCCGATGGTGAGCACTCTTGGTGGTAAACAATTCCATATTCGGCTTGGCTTTAGGATCTGGCTTGCTTCCTTATACCTGGTCCTGTCTGCAATGCCCACGTGGCGGTTTAGGGTTGGCTGCCTAGAGGCTATTAGGGCTGAGGGAGGGCTCCCCCCTGGGGTCAGAAGATTGTTCAAGGTTCCTGAATAAACTGCAGAAAGAAGAGCTCGGTGTTGCATCTTCCTTGCTGGTCGAGGCGGTCGCGACAGATAAATATGGATCTGTTTGCATGTTTTACATGCAGCCGTCCACTTTGATCACCACCATTTGTTAAAGATGCTGTCTTTTCTTCAGAGTGTATTTTTAGCTTCTTTGTCAAAAATCTGTCAATAGGGGTATGGAATTTTATCTGGGTCTTCAATTTGATTCCTCTATAAGCATGGCTAGTTTTATGCCAATACTACACTATTGTTTTTATTACTGTAGTTCTGTAGTACAACCTGAAATCTGGGATGCTAGTACCTCCAGCAATTCTTTTATTATTCAAGGATGGGTTTAGCTATCCTAGGTTATTTTGTTTCCATATGAAGATTACAATTGTTTTTCTATTTTTTCCAATTTTTATGAAGATTGTGGTGTAATTATTATTGAGATTGTATTGAATCTATAGATTGATTTTGGTAAGATGACTATTTATAAAAATTACTCCTACCAATTGCTATCATGGGATATCTTTTCATTTTCTTTTGTATTCTTCAATATCTTAAGTATTTTATTATATGGTATTTCTCTTACTTGGCAAGAGTTATCCCAAGATATTTTACTTTTATTGAAGCAATTGTGAAAGATACTGTTTCTTTTATTTTTCTCACTTTGTTTGTGATTTGTACATAGGAAGGCTAGTGATTTTTGTGATTATCCTGCTACTTTATTGAAATTTTTTTATTATCTGTTGGTGAAATCTTTAGGTTCTTTGATTCATAAACCATATCATCTGCAAATAACGATATTTTGACTTATTTTCCTATTTGTATTCAATTGAGCTTCTTTGGTTATCTTATTGCTTTGTCTAAGTCTTAAATTGCTATATTGAATATATATGGAGAGAAGAAGAATCATTGTCTTCTTTCTGACTTTACTAAAATGTTTTGAGTTTCTCTTCATTATGTTGATATTGTCTGTGTGATTACTATAAATTGCCTGTTGTCCCCTGTTTCTCCAGGAATTTTATCATGAAAGGATGTTGGATTTTGTCATAGGGCATTTCTGTCTCTAATCAGATGATAATGTGTCTATTGTATTTCAGTCTGTTTATGTAGTGGATTATGTTTATCAGTTTACATGTGCTGAACCATACTTGCATCTCTCTGATAAAGACAACTTGATCAAGATGGATAATCATTTTGTTGTGTTCCTGGATTTCATTTGCAAGTATTTTATTGAAAAAAAATTGCAACTATGTTCATAACGAATATTGCTCTATAATTCTTTCTTGAAGTTCTGGTCGAATTCTGCACTGAAGTCATCTGGCCATTGGTTCTTTTAGGTTGGGAGAGTCTTAAGCACTTTTGCTACATTACTAGAAATTGTGATTCTGTTTAAATGGCTTACTTGATCTAGATTTAATGTTGGTAGTTCATATATATTAAGAAATTCATTCAAGTCTTTTAGTTTTGTTTCCAGTGTGAGGGAGTACAGATTTTTTTGTTTGTTTTGTTTTGTTTTTCAAGACATGGTTTCTCTGTGTAGCATTGCTGCAGAACTCGCTTTGGAGACCAGGCTTACCTCAAACTCACAGAGATCCACCTGCCTCTGCCTCCCAAGTGCTGGGATTAAAGGCGTGTGCCACCACCCGGCAGAGTACAGATCTCTAAAGTATGTCTCTTTATTTCCTCAGTGTCTTTTTAATATTCCCTTTTCCAACTCTAATATTATTAATTTGGATGTTCTCTCTCTGATTTCTTTTGTTAATTTGGCTAAGAAATTGTCAGTCTTATTGATTTTTGAAGACTAACTCTTCATTTCACTGATTGTGTATTTCCCCTCCCCCTCTTCTAATTCTCTGATTTTAGCTCTGAGTTTGCTTATTTCTTGCTGTGTATTCTTTGATGATATTATTTCTTCTTTTTGTTCCAGAATACTTGGATGTATGACTAACTTAATAATATAAGATCTCTCCTTATTTTTGATGTAGAAATTTAGTGCTAAACACTTGTCTCTTAGATCTGTTTTTTTCTTCTTCTTCTTCTTCTTCTTCTTCTTCTTCTTCTTCTTCTTCTTATTCTTATTAACAGGTGCTTGCAGTTTGTTGACTTTTTTGGTAAAATCAAGTTGTAAACTTTTATTACAAATTAAAAATGAAGTTCTTAAAAATCTCACCTTGACCAGATATGAACCTATTTAAAAACCATTAAAGGTGCATTGAGAAAAAACAGACCTTTAAAACACACACACACACAAACACACACACACACACACACACACACACACACACACACACACACACACATTTGTCATCCCCAAAAAGAGACATCTTTAGGTAAAAACAATAAAAACCCCATGCTGCACAGATAATGCAGATAGTTCTAGTGTATCTGGTCAAAGGACAAAAGCAAGCACTTATGGTCTTCGGCTCCAATCTTTGTTCATTACTTATTGCTGGAATTTCACATCCTTTCTTCTTGTTGGATGACCAAACCAGCTGATGGTAGAGATGGTAAGCCAGCATTTACTCAGCCCCTCCCTGCTCAGCCTCAGGAGCAGATGAATTCTCAGCTGGTGGATCGGCTGCATTTGTCTCTTTGCCATCTTGTGATTTAGGGTTCTCTGGGCGTCTGTGTTGGTGATTGAAGTTGCGGCGGTACCGACGTTGAGGTGGCTGCTGACCTTGAATCTTGTCTCTTTGATTTTCCTTGTCCTCTTCATTGCCATCCTCTCTAGGCTGTCTTTGGCGAGGAGGGCCCCTGCGGAATCGTGGTCTGTAACCCCAATACATAGTCTGTCTCACTGGTCTACCTTGCTCTCCTGCACCCTGGTTGTCAGTACCCTCCATCACTTCTCCTTGCACAGGAAGGTTGGAATATTGTGGTCGATGCCCATAGGGTCTCCTCAAGTAGTAATGTGGGAACCTTCACCTGCAAAAGGACTGTCATTGTTGGGCTTGGCCTTCAGGAGCACTTTCTGATCCCTCCTTCTTTTCCTTACTCTCACTATTGTAGCTGGAGACCTTCTCTCCAGTTCCCGCCAAACCCTGTTAGTCCGACAGCCCACTTATAAAATAAACATACAGACGCTTATATTATTTAAACTGCTTGGCCATTAGCTCAGGCCTATCATTGTCTAGTTCTTACTCTTATATTCAGCCCATTTCTATTAATCTATACATTGCCACGTGGCTCTTGGCTTACTGGTACCTTACATCTTCCTTGTCCTGGCAGCTGCTGTAGTGTTCCCTCCTGCCTTCCTGTTATCTCTGTTCTCCTCTCTCGCTGGCGTGTAGGACCCCTAGGACATGGATAGCATCTATAATGGTTACAGTCTGCTGTGTACTTACTGCCTTGAACTGGAACTCCACCAGGTCCTGTAACATTTGCTGCCTTGGCACCCTTTTCTCCTTCAAAGACATCAGACTCCACAGTCTCTCCATCTCCTATACTGCGAAGGTACTTCCTGGGGTTATTCTTCTTTACGGCAGTCTGGTGCACAAATACATGTCTTCCTTGGTGTCATTCCTGTTGATGAAACCATATGGATTCCTTACTGTTTCCAAAACCTTCCTTGTGATGACCTTGTTGTCCCCACCTGGAGGTGCTGCACTGCGCTGCTGCCTATGGAGCTGGGCTTGGTGTCAGTGGCGCTGAGGGCAGCGGCTGGGGCAGCAGGTGGATGCTGGCTTGCTACTCATGGTTGTGGTGGTGGTGACTGGGGCCTGAGGAAAGGGCTGCAGCTCCTCCAGGGGTGTGATGATGACTAGGCCTCTCTCTGGGGTCCGCTCTCTGCTCCTGCTCCTGATCGAACTAGCTAGAACTGTTTTCAATGTGCTCCATAGATTTGGGTATGTTTTTTTCTACTGTCATTCAATTCTAAAAGTTTTATTTTATTTTATTTTTTTATTTCCTTTTAAATTTATGTCCTGGTCCATTTTCACTTAGTAGTTAGTTGATCAGTTTCCATGAGTTTCTGTACTTTCTGTTGTTGTTGATTTTCAGTTTTAATCCACAGTGGTCAGATGGAGTGCAGAGTGCAATTTCAACTTTCTTTTATCTGTTGAAATTTGCTTTGTGTCCAAGTATGTAGTGAAATTTGGACAAAGTTCTATGACCTTCTGAGAAGTAAGTATATCCTTTTGTGTTTATTTAAATGTTCTGTAGATGTCTTCTAGGTCCTTTTGATTTATTACATTATTTATCTCCAGCATTTCTGTTTGTTTGTTTTTTTTTTTGTCTCTATAATTTGTCCATTGGCAAGTGTTGGGTATTGAAACCACCACTATCACTGTTTATGTGTGTCAATATGTAACTTTAGCTGTAGCAGTAGTAGGTCTTTTTTTTTATTTTTTATTTGTGTGTGTGTGTGTGTGTGTGTGTGTGTGTGTGTGTGTGTGCGCGCGCGCGTGCCTGTGCGTTTTATGAATGTGGATCCCATTGCATTTGGTGCATAAATGTTTAGAACTAAAATTTCCTCCTCATGGATTTTTCTTTTGATGAGTATTAATGGACTTTACTATCTCTTATAATTAGTTTTTGTTTGAAGTATATTTTGTCATACATTAAAATGTCTATATCTTGCTTCTTGGATCCATTTGCCTGGAATACCTTTTTGTCTATCCCAGATGTTAAGAAATGTTTGTTTGTTTGTTTTAATGAAGCAAAGAGATGGATCCTGATTTCTGATATGTTTATCTCTGTTCTTTAATTGGATAATTGAGGATATTGATGTGAGTTATCAATAAACATTGTATTTTTGATTCCTGTCATTTTGCTGTTAGAGTAGAGCTTCCTCTTCCCATTTTTATTTATGTTTTAAGATTATTTTTTCCTTATGTCTCCTTGGGTGTGTTCAACTCCCTCAGAGTCAAGTTTTCTTCTAGTGCCTTCTGGAGATTTAGACTGATACATAGAAATAGTTTAAATTTGCTTTTATCATAGAATATTTTTCTTCCTTTTTTATTATCATTGATAATTTTGCTGTCTTAGAGTTTGTAGAACATCTGTTCAGGCCCTTCTGAAGTTTAGAATCCCCATTGTGATGTTACATGTTATTCTAATTAGACTTCCTTTATATGTTACTTTGTCTTTTTTCCCTCGCAGTCTTTAATATCTTTTCTTTATTCTGTCCATTTAGTACTTTGATTATAATTTGTCTTGGGGAATTTCTTTTCTAGTCTTCCATATTTAGTGTTCTTTATACTTCTTATACCATGCTTCTTTAGGTTATGATAATTTTCTTCCATGATTATTAAAATATATTTTCTGTGCATTTCACCTGGGTATCTTCTTTTTCCCTCATCCTAATTATTCATAAATTTTTGTCTTTTCATTGTGTCCCAGAATTCTTGGATGTTTTGTGCCTGGATATTTTGGATTTAACATTTGCTTTGACAATGATAATTCTTGCTTTCTACTTTGCTTTTAACATCTGGGATGCTCCCTTCCATTCATTGTAATCTCTTGTTGAGTCTTAACTTTGAGATTTTTGTTTGACATGTTATATTTTTTGTTTCCAGTCTTCTTTCAGTTTTGATTTTTGTTAATGATTTTATTTCTTTGTTAAATTCTATTTTTATGTCTTGAATTGTTTTCATTATTACATTCTACCATTTGTTTTTGCTTTCACAGACTTCATTAGGGATTTATTCATACATTTTTTAAAATATCTGAACATATTCATATTTGCCATTTTGTAGTACTTGTCTTGTGCTTCAGCTGTATTTCATTTTTCAGGACCTACAATAATAGGTATGCTGCCTTCTAGTGGAAACATATTGTCTTGATTGTTTACATGTTTGTTTTTGTTCTGAGTTCTAGACAACTGGAATTATTATATTTAATGTGTACTTTGGTGTTGATACCTGGTCTTATATTTCTTAGATAAGTATTCTAATATGTTTTTCGTTTTGCTCTCTAAAGATATTAGGCAAATATGGTGGCTATGAGATCATTGGTAGAGGATATTCCCACAGATTAGTTGCAAAACTGACTGGAGATGGGTTAGGAACAAAGGCTGAAAATGGACTATGGGAATGAGATAAGGTGATTCTGCAACAAGAGTATGAGTCTACAGGGAATATAATCACCTATATTTCTACATAGTCATGAACTTCTGGACAAATGTGGAGTATTAAGTGAATGCTTCTGAAGGCAATGACTCTGGTTTGAATGATATGTATTTTGAAATGTCTTTCTAAAGTAATCTCTGTATCTCTTATCATGCTGATCCAGAGTTTCACACCCCAAGCACTGTAGAACAAATACCTAAAGCTGAATGAATAGAAGTAAAACCAAGTTTCCCTATTTCAAGTTTTTCTTCTAGTATATTGTTGTTCCTCATACTAAAACACAAAAGCTTATCTGAAAAAATTAATTTACTTGAAATTCACTACTCATTAGAGATTAAAGAAATGACAAAATATTTGTTGAATGACTTTAGTAGCACATAATATTTAATATGAGCATAAGAACAAAGGATAAATATCTGTTACCTAAAAATTCCCTCCCAGGGGGGAAAAAAGATCCTATATATTGAAGAATCTTTTTTTTTTCAATTCTGAGTACATTTTTTGTTTTGTTTTATTTTGTTTTGAGACAGGGTTTCTCTGTGTAACTTTGGAGCTTTTCCTGGAATTCACTTTGTATCCCAGGCTGGACCTGAACTCACAGAGATCTGCCTGTTTCTACCTCCCTAGGACTGGGATTAAAAGTGTACACCAACACCACCAGGCCACTTCTGAATACTTTTATGGGTTTAGATGTGCAGAACTGAGAATCAAGGCTCAAGGCAGATAAATCTTTATAACATAAGTTAAAAAATTTGGGTTCATAATGATGCTCTACATAGAAAGAGAAAAATGAAAGAGAAAGAATTCAAGATGGCATGATGTTGTAAGATTAGAAACTGCATAGCTTGGTAGTGTCTATGAGAATACCTCATAGATAAGTTGCTGTTGGTCATTTTCATATTAAAATTGAAATTGTGTAAAATTTGAGAAAAAAATCTTTCTCTGTACATTTTTGATTCCTTAACATGAAATAAAGATTACTAAGGTTGAGAAGAGTCTATCTGAGGAGGCACCAGAACCAGACAATATCCCTGTTACCCATTTGATTTGATATTGAGAAAAAAACAGAGAATGTATAGAAAGGAGCAAGATTCAGATGTCTAGGGGAATCATAATATGTGATCACTCCATGAACTGATAAAGCCCATGTATAGAACAATAGAACTCCACAGTATGTGAGACAAACATTCCATTTTCCAATATTTCACTAATCATTGAAGAGTCTTAATTAATATGTTAATGAACAAGTTCAAGAACAGAATTTACAGATTACATGGGCAATGCATTGCACAGAAGTAAATATACTTTACTGTGTGGATAGAAAGGGGGAAAAGGCTATGAAAAATATGCCTTGTGAGAGATTTGAAGAAGAAAAACTATATAAATAGCATTTAAATGAGCAAAGAACAATAGAGTTCTTATTTTTCCCTTTCATTGGGATAAGAAGGCATGCTGCATGGGAATCAAACACCCGGAAAGCAACAGACTTCCACACAATTCTGCAAGAAAGTTCCAGGCACTATTAAAAAACTTTATATTATTCCTTCCAGGGAATAATATAAAACTGCCTCTGGGACAGATGCATTGGGCTTTATTTTGAATGCAAAAGCAGCTGCAAAAATATTTGAAGAACTGGAAGAGCCTCATCATCAGCATCTGCACAGATTGTATAATTAGCAATTAAGAACCGAAACAGTTAGGGTACT
This sequence comes from Onychomys torridus, assembly GCF_903995425.1. Classification (NCBI taxonomy): domain Eukaryota; kingdom Metazoa; phylum Chordata; class Mammalia; order Rodentia; family Cricetidae; genus Onychomys; species Onychomys torridus. Next base: position 42,349,366 of record NC_050466.1, read on the forward strand.
AGTAGTATCTACACTTTAAATGGTAAGTTTTCTGCAGTTTCTGAAACAGAAACTGAAAACTCTTTGAAATGCCAGTATTGCCTTAGTTTAAGACAGTCCAAACTATGATGTGGACAGTAACCTACATATATAAGAGTCCTGAGATGTAGATCAGCAGTACTCCTCATTGCAAAAGGCCTAACCAGAGCCAACCTGGATAAACAATCTGTGTATTTCATGGCAGTTTTGGATTCTGCTCTATAACTTTCACACTTTAGCTTAAAAACAATCAAACAAGCAGCAATAAAATAACTCCACCATTCTGGGCCTAAGGTGACTCAGTGGTAAATGTGTTTGCTGTGTAAGCATGTGAACCTGAGATTAGATTCCCACACCCATACAGTAGCTGGGTGAAATGCTAGTCTATATGTCCAACAAGGTTGGGGATAAGTAGTTCCTGGGGATTGCTGATAATGTAAACCCTATAATCTATGAGCTTCAGGTTTAGTGAGAGATGTTCCAAAAAAATAAGGTGGGGAGCAACAAAGGAGGATACTCAGTGTTGACCTCTACACATACACACAGGCATGAACATATATATATATATATATGTGTGTGTGTGTGTGTGTGTGTGTGTGTGTGTTTGAGAGAGAGAAAGACAGAGACAGAGACAGAGAGAGACAGAGATTTCTCTCTGTCTCTCTCTGTCTCTCTTTCTCTCTCTCTCTCTCTCTCTCTCTCTCTCTCTCTCTCTCCCAGCCAGCAGGATCTTCAGTAGAGACCCTAGAAGGGGGAATGGCAAATGAAAGGGACAAGAGATACAAAGAATTGACAGCAAGACAGTATTCTGATCAAGCTGCAAAATTTTATTTTTCTCAAGTGGGTTTTATAGTTAGTAGACGAGGAAAATTTCTTTGGGAAAAGATCAGGGGACTGTTGAGTTGCCAAGCAACCCAACCTAGCAACCTAACCACAAAACATTGTTACTAATGGTCAATGTAGCAGAAAGATAAAGAAATGCTAAGTTATTTTCTAATAACTCAGGACTTGTCCAAGCATGTCATAAGTTTCTGCTAAGTGGCTCAATATTGGACAACAGAGACTTAACTTAGGCAGGCAATATGGCATGGCTCTTAAAATTGTCCTCAGCATCTCTCTCTCAGAAGTTTTCTGGTATATTTTTAATAGTCTGGGGAAAACATGTAAATACAACCATGGATGGCTTAAAAAGCCATAAACTTATAGTAATGAATACTTAAGGCTCAAGGCTTGCTTCTTCTTAAACAAAAATAATACTGAGTCCTCTTGGTATCAGACAACCAAACCCACTTGTCATTCACAGTACTAAGAACAAAAAGTTAATGCAGGGTGGTGATGGTGCACACCTTTCATCCCAGTACTTTGGAGGCAGAGGCTGGCAGAACATTGTGAGTTTGAGGCCAGTCTGCTCTACAGAGTGAGTTCCAGGACAGCCATGGCTACACAGTGAAATCTTGTCTTGGAAAAAAATTGAGAGAGAATTGACTGAGAGACTCTAGGCCTATATAGGCTGAAGAAAGTTTCCCCAACATTGCAGAGGAACTTTGGATAATTGTCCATGTAGCAGGATATCTCTGTCATTCTAGATTTTTGAAAGTTGCGTACAATGCATTCTCTGCGTACTTAGGTAATATTATATCCTTCTGGGGTCTTTGATATAGCTGAAGACTAGTTATAATTTCCCCTAGTTATGATAAAAGATAAGTTGGATATGAGACTTTAGACTCACAAATACAGGACAGATAGAATATTTTCATTATTTTTTCTAAATACCAATAGACTACATATGATAACTATAATTCTTGCTTGATTACTGTTTTGTTACATGTAATTTTACTATGTTAAAGTTAAACCCTTCTTTTTTGCTTAGACAGAAAATAGGAGGTGCTATGAGATGTTCTATATGCTGTGAATGTGTTGCTCTGATAGGTTGATAAATAAAAAGCTGGTTGGCCAATAGCCATTTAGGAAGTCTAGGCAGGGTAAGGAGACAAGGAAAATTCTGGGAACAAAAGGTTGAGTCAGTAGATGCCAGCCTGACGTCCAGGAGGCAGCATATAATGGCACACAGGCAAAGTCACGGAACGTGTGGCAACATACAGATTAACAGAAATTGGTTAGTGTAAGTGTAATAATTAGTCAGTAGTAAGCCTGAGCTAATTGCCCAGCAGTTTTAAATAATATAAGTCTCCGTGTGTTTCCTTGGGACTGGTCTATGAGAGAGATTTGTCCTGACCGTGGGCCATGCAGGACACAGAAAAACTTCTGTATTATTTCTAAGTAAGTCTGTTAGTCCTCATTCCTCAGGAGTCCCTGGGGTATATAAGTGTGGCAACTGGTCTCCTACAGAAGGTGCTTGAACAGAGACAAAGAAAAAGATTAAAAAAAAAAAAAAAACATAGAAGTTGGTGAAAGGATTGTAGGAGGCATTGCTAGTGTAGGCATGCAGATAAGGAATTGAAAAATGAAGACAACGGTATTTTATTCTCGGATGTATAGGTAGGGGGTGAAGGAAATTCTGCAAGGCTGCAGCATTAGAATTCTCTCTATAGATCTCTCTCTCTCTCTCTCTCTCTCTCTCTCTCTCTCTCTCTCCTATCTATAAAAATAAGGAAGGTAGAATGTAGTAATATAGTGCAGGAAAAAGTTTAGAGTTAGGTTGAAAACAGAAATATAATGTAGGAATATAGAGAACAAAAAAGCTTAGAGTAAAGTAGGATGAGCCTATGGGGCTATGAACACAAAATCCTGGGGAAGAATCTATCTTCTTTGAACTTAATGGGCAGAGAAAAAGCTCTTCTTTCAGATTATTAGGTAGAAAAAAAAAATTCATACGGAAGCTTTTGGCCTGGGGACAGTTAAAATGCTAAAAAAGCAGCAGGGGAAAGAAATTTCCCCTGTAGCGGGTGTGGACTGAAGTAAAATACCTCTGCTCCATCAGCAGTACAACATTGTACCCTCAGAATAAGTTCACTCTTGGCCATGAAGCCAAAAAGTGTACGGAAAAACTTCATCTCTCCCTCTAAAAGGCCTTTCAGAACTTTGTTTTCTTTCTGTAAAGGACTAAAATTAGTTTCACCTGCATGAGAAAATCTTGAGACAAGGACCTAATGAGAAAATGCAGAGCAGCTTCAGGAAGCTGCTGGCTGAGAAGGCAGGGAAGCCAAGCTGTGGCTGCTTTAACAGCTGTGCTGCATGTCAAAGATACTATATGGGGAAGGAGCCTACCATGAAAGGATGGGGAGCTATCCAGGAGAGCAGCTTTCTTTTCTATCAGGGAAAGGACCTTTCTGAAACAAATGTTTTTGGTTTGCTTCACTGACAAAGAGTGAAACACCAAGGATTCTGCCTCAGGCAAATAAACCATAGTCTGAGTGCATGGAAGCAGAACTGCTCACGAATTGGGTCAGATAAAAGATCTCAGATAAAAGATCTAATTAGAGGTGTACCTGTTAAACCGTGGCACAGGCATCCTAAAGCAAGCTTAGGAAAAAAATAATCTCCCATTACAAAAGCAAAATCTTGTAAAGGGAACTGGAAGGTTGCTAGTGTACCCAAAAGGCTTTCTGGGAAATGTAGTATAAACAGTGCCTTATATGGTCTAATAGCTGTGCAAATTTTTTTGCTAATAGCTTTGCAGCAGTTGAATACAGGAATTTCACCCTCAGTCTGAAGTGAGGTTTTTAGTAGAACAAACCGAAAGATCTGCTGTAACAGAAACATTTGTCTGGATTATGGCACAGGAGAGCTGTTATGAATTTGGGTAAAGAGACATCCTCTAGTTAGAAGCTGTCAGCGGCTGAACTGAACATCTCTGCTGGTTCCAGAATGGCTGAGAGAACTCAGTGGCAGAAAAGGCAACTTTGGGGTATGGCTTTGTCCAAAAACTGTTACAGTTCTTTAGTAACAAATGTTACAACTCCACAGTGACAGTACTCACTAAACTCCAGCTTTGAAAGAGCCATTGACTAAGCGATTTGTGTACTTCTGTTCTAGTTAATAGTTTAGCTAAAAATCTCTTCTAGGTATCAAGAAATCTTTAGGCATTTGAAATGTAAGTTTAAATAAGATAAGAAGTATATTTGCTAAGGTCAAATAGAGCGATAAGAAAGTCTACTAAGATAGTCCTATAGAATGTAAGTGAGTCTTATAAATATAAGTTTATAAATATAGGTTTAGGGTAGCAGTATAGAGAGTTTGCTAAGAGATTATTCCTAGTGTAAGCTAGTTAAGAGTAAGAAGTAATATATCCCTTTTAGGTGTTTGCTAAGTTAGATATTTGAAAAAATACTAGAGTAGTCCTATATAATGTAAATTTATTATGTAAGCTTGAATAATACTTGGGTAAGATTTATAAAGTAGTCCCATAGTATGTAGGTTTAAATAGGTCACAGACTTAGTCAGAAAAAGAATTGTAGGTTTAGAACATACAGGCTTTAGGAACCATCAATAATGGCAAGAAGCAGCTCCACAAACTGCTAGCTTCAAAAAGTAGCAACAGAAAGTAATGTCTGAAACCCGTGAAGGGTCATAGCTTCCCAAACAGCAGATGCCAAGAGCTAGTGAAAGCAGAGCCAGCACTAGCAGTGATGGTCCACAGGCTTTCAACCGTGAAGCTAAGCTACGAGAGAGGCTAACTCTAAGCAGCAGTTTGGAAAGCCCTGTAGAGATGCCATGTTGCAGGAAAGGTTCTGCAACTTTTGAGATTCTACACTGTGAGAAAGGAGAACTGCCGAGAAAGCCCAGTGGTTTGCATCACTTCGGGAAAGATGAACAGTGAGCAGAGTAGCAATGAACAGAAGAGACAGCAGAGTCCAGAAGGCTTCCAGACAGCTTCTGGAGGCCAAGAACTGAGATGAGTTGGAAAGCAGGAAGCTGTGGAGGTGAGAACCGTACTCCAGGTTGAACAGCCAGCCTGAGACATGCTGGAACTGCTGAGTGAATGCTCCAGGCTGAACAGCCAGACCAGGGATCTGCATCAGGGACCCAGTTTGCTGAGCACTTAGACTGTCAGCTTAGCAGGGAATGGATTTTCTTCCCAAAGCTAGGGTTGCCATGGGAAGGCCACAGTTTCAGCTCAGGGTAGCTGAAGGAGCCGTGAACCCGTGTAGCTGTGATTTGAAGCTCTCTAGCCTGGTCTGGGACCAGTTACAGATGGCTACACACTGTAAAACACAGTGGTAGCTGAAAGCAAAAGTTTCAACTAGAATTGCTTGAACTGAAAATCTTGGTTATGGAACATCTATTTGAAAGTGTTTGCTTCAGAGGCATTGTGATTCTGACAGCTATATACAGACTTAAAGGCAGCTGAGAGCCAGGCCCTGACTACGAGCACTCAAAGGACCTTTTAGGAATGGTCCAGAACTCTTTTTGAACTTTTGACCTTAAGAAATGGAACTGAAAGTAATGATTTCATTACAATTACAGTTTGAATTTACTTATGCACATAGACTCTATCAACAGTGATGACTTATGAACTGTTTATGTAAAAATGGAAATTCTTACAGAGAAATTTATGTTTCCTAACTAGGCTTGAGATTTATTTTAAAATATAAAGAGAAAAAGGAGAGTTAATATTCCTCAGTATATTTAATTTTAAAAATATTTTCATGTTACTTGAGTGAATTGCTTTGTTATGTATACTTCTAAATATATGATATAAAATTCATACCTTAAGAAAAAGTTTTAAAGAGTCAAAATAGAGCCAAAGAATGATGAGATTAGTAGCAACAGAATAGACCCTTAATTTTGATTTTCTTCTGTTCCATATAAGATCACTCTTCTGACATGATACAGAGATTTCTTATTTTCTTTTTAACAAGCATGTTTGGGTTCAGAGAAGGAGAGAGCCATGCTCCAACTTCAAAGCCAGCTTTAATTTTTAATTGAACTGAGACTACATAAAGACCATTTATGTTATGTGTCTGTAGAGAACAGCAGAATCAAACATTTAGAGAAACTTATGAAATTTTATCCCGTTAGATATGTTTGATATATCAATACACCAATTTACTCTATTTCTTGGGGTACATTTTGGGGATGATTTGTCTTTTTTTCTTCAGATGTCCAGGAGACCATCCCCTACCCTTATTTATCCCAGGAACTCTTGAGGAATTAGGGACAAGAGGCTTAGTTAGAAATAGAGAGAAAACACAAAATAGACTCAGGTGGGCCTAGATCCTTATCCACTGGCCCAGAACTTTATTACAAAGGTCTATTTATAACAATGTCAGTGGGGTGAAGCAAAAAACCTCTCCCTTGCTCGTTACAGTCATCTGGCACACAGACCCATAGTCCAATCAACTTCTTATGCAGTCCTGCTGGGTACACCTAGTGGGCTCCAATAGGTCCCTCTTCTTTATATTTCTGGTTTCATTAGGGAAAAAGTTAGCTACCGGACAAGAAAGTGCCCTTACATCAACTGTTGACAGTATGCTGTCCAAAATGGAGAAACAGGACATAAAAGAAAGGACTGCCAATCCTTGCCAAGACAAGGTAGGAAGGATCTTTACAAAAAATCCTGATTCAAAGACGAGTCTGTCAGATATGTGAAGCCTGTAGGCTGAAGATGGATGCCCCAACATTGCAGAGAAACATTGGGTGACTGTTAAAGTAGCCAGCTGTTTCTGTCATTTCTCACATTATTTGGAAGCCACTTGTTTATATTTCCTGTTTAACTAGGTAACATTATTTCCTTCTTGAGTCTCTGAGGGGGTTGACGATTAGATAGTATAGTTATAGTTTTCCTTGTTAACAAATTTAGAAAAGAAACTCACTAAAGAGGTGTAAAGTGTATAAGTTGGAAAAACATCAAAAGATAGTTTTCAGTTGGTAATACAAATTATGATAGAAAGTGAATTAGGTACATTTTGGACTCACCAAAACAGGATAGGTAATGGAATATTTCTGATGAATTTGTCAAATGCAAGTGGACTATACATTGTTGGTGTATTTATTGCCTATGTGTAATATATATATATAGTTATAGTTATAGTTATAATTATAGTTATTATACTTATTGTATATAGCTTTTCTTATATTTTTTATTTTAGACAAAAATAGAAAATGTGGTATTTTATTTGTGTTCTAATAAATCAAGCTTGCCTGGATACCAGAGAACAAAGCTAGCCACTTTATTAAATATAGAGATCAGGCAGTGGTAGCACATGACTTTATCCTAGCATTTGGGAGGCAAAGATTCATCTGGATCTCTGTGAGTTCAAGGCCACACTTGGAACAGAGCCAATTATAGTAGTGCATGCCTTTAATTCCAGCACTAGTTAACCATAGAGGTCTAGAGGTATATACAGAAAGACAGGAAGTGATAGAGCTGGGTACAAAGAGGAAGTGATGTAGCTGGGAGGAGAGAGGAAGTAAGATGGTGGAGCACAGAAAGGTGTATAGGTGTCAGTATATAGGAAGTAGCTCTGGAAGCCTAGGAGTTGGTAAGGTGAGATTGGCTGTGGTTTATTTTATTTCTCTGACCTCCTTTTTTTTTTATTAATAACAACTTTAAAGATTCCTCTTAAAGAGCTTGGCTTTTTATATGGCTGCTAGAATTCCATACCCAAGTTATCATAATTGTATAGCAAACACTTTATTCCTGTTGTTAGAGTTTTCCTGTCTGGCCCACAGTCAGGACAAATTTTTCTTATCTGCAAGTCCCATAGTCGCTCAGACCCAACCAAGAAAGCACACAGAAACTTATATTGCTTACAAACTGTATGGGCGTGGCAGGCTTCTTGTTATCTACTTTTTTATCTTAAATTAACCCATTTCTGTTAGTCTATACTTTGCCACATGGCTTGTGGCTTACCGGTGACCTAATAAAAGCAAAATGACATGAATACTACTTTTCACTTAAATAAAATGAAGATACATCCAGGAATAAGATGTTGACTGAAGTGTACTTACCTACCATCTAATTTACCTATTGAAAGTAGCTAATTATTGCTATGGGATTTTTGAAAATGAGTTTTAGTGTGATGTTTCTAGTTTGTCTTATGATGGTGCACACTGAAATTTTCAAAAATTGCTTCTCCTGGCAGCAGCTGGCAGTGTTCCCTCCCAGCCTTCCTGTTCCCTGCCTTCTCCTCTTCCTTGTCCCACCTACCCTATCCCCTTCCTGCCTGGCTACAGGCCAATCAGCACTTTATATATTTTAACCAATCAGAGCAACACATTTGACATACAGAAAATCCCACTTGTTTTAAGACTTTATATTTTATACTTCATTTATCATTCCATGTCAAAATCAGGATATTTCTCTTTGTTTTTATTGGGCCAACTAAATTATTGATAGTTTTCATTTTGTACCTTAGGGAGGAGTCTATTTGGCTGCCTGGTATATGAGTGCTGGAATTAAAGTCATGCGCCACTATGTCTGGTATATGAGTTTTAGTGTGATGTTTCTAGTTTGTCTTATGATGGTGCACACTGAAATTTTCAACCAATGAACATGTTAGCAAAAGTCATGTTCCTTTCTCCATCCCTCCATCCAGTCTCATAATTTCATTTACCTCTCAATCATTTGGGTATTATTATGGTAATTTTGCCTTATTATCCATATTACCCTCTACAGTTTCCCCTACTATTGAGATAAGGCATCTTCTATCTTTGTATCACTGGGACATTGTACTTCTCCAGAATGAGGCTAGTTTTGAGGCATCTTTATGATGCTTTCAGTTTTTCCAGACTATCATATAACTTCTCTTATGCCATATCCTGTCTCTCTCCTCCATTTTGTGTTGATAAATGATGAAGGATGCTTGAAAGCCACATGGCCTCTGTGCACTATTTTGAGAAATAAAATCTAAAAATAAACTCTCTTCTTTGTTTGTAAGTGTTTCACTTATTTTTCTTATTGTGTATGTGTTATAAGGTAGTGTATTACTTGGTCTATCTTGGTTGCTGATTTCCAGTTCTCAGCACAAATCAATCACAAGATGACTTACTCCCTTTCATTAATGTTTAAATAATTGTTCTTCATCTTACATGTGATCTTTGACTTTTAAAGTGTTTACTCACTGAAAGTCTAGTTTCTTCTTGGAAGACCATTTTAGCATATGGGTTTTTGTCAAGAGGAACATGCCTTTGCTGAGTTACTAAATTAGCTTCATGGAACTAGGTGTTACAGAAGTTTTTTGTTTGTTTGTTTGTTTGTTTTAGTACATATTTATGATTGTCTTCAAGCTCCCTGAAATTGCACTTGGCTCTGATTACCTTCAGTGTTCTCATCTGTGAACTGTTGATGTCACAGTTTGTTTTCCAAGGCCCATCACAAATCTCAACTCTGAATGTGACTGTATTTAACACAAATAAAGAGGGGAACCTGAGCAACTACCAGAGCCAACCTTATTAAGTTTCTGCTTCAGGACTTTATCAGCCACCTGATGGCTGTCATCCTATATATTCACTCTAGGTACAGAAGTAAATTGATTATCTGGGCTGAGGAGCTTAAATGAGATGTTATTATATGCAATCAGCTGAGAATGGAGATGAAAAGGAACCATTGATTAGATTTCATCCAAGAAGGAATTTAACTGCCATCTTTTCTCATGTGCCTATAATATGTTTAATATATGTTATGATGTCATTCTCATAGGAAACAAACCAGAAACTGTAAAGTGTCTTTTAAAAGAGAATGGTTCTGTATATACTTATTTTCATTTCAACTTAAATGGATGTAGTCTGGGCCTTTGCTGTAGACTGTTCAGGGACTAATGATGTCTCAGGTTATTTGAAGAATGACACTAATGTGCTTTGTTTATTGTTTTGTTCAATATTTAAAGACAATCCTCTGGATTACACTATTCTAGCCAGAATGAACGCAAAACTAACTAATATAAAATGTAATTTCAGGCAAATTGTTCATTTGACAATTCTAAATATCAGTAATCTCTCTTTCAGAAAATATTTTTTGTTCTCCCCTATTTTTATCATCAGATAACGAGTAATTAAATGCTTGGTTCTATCATTAAGTGTATCTCATGATTCACACTGGATTAAATAATTTTATGGCTATGTCATATTGTTTTCTATCATTTTAAAGGTAAGGGTTAGAAGGAAATATAATATTTAAGTTTGAAACTAAACTCCATTATAAAAACAAGGAGCACTTTTTTATAATGTCAAGCATCATATAACTGCCATATTTACTACAGTGTAAAGGAATAAATTAAGAGTAAAATTATTTAAAAATGATAAAAGTAATCATTCCTATTCAGAATTTTTACTATTATTTATTTATTTTAAATATTTTTATTTTATAATTAACTTAATTTCACATATCAGCCATGGATTCTCCCATCCTCTCTCCTCCTACCCCCCAGCCCTCCCCCACAATCCTACCTCCTGCAAGGCAAGATCTCCCCTCCTCCCTACACCAAAGCTGAGCAGGTGTCCCAGCATAGGCCCCAGGCTCCAAAAAGCCATCCCATGCACCAAGGACAGGTCCCTGTTCCACTGCCTGGGAGCCTCCCAAACAGTTCAAGCTAATCAACTTTCTCACTCATCCAGAGGGCCTGACTATGCCTGAAACTCACTTTGTAGACCAGGCTGGCCTCTGCCTTTGTCTCTGGAATGCTTGGGCTCAAGGTGTTTGCCACCACTCCTGTTCCTATAAAGTGTATTTTTAAGGCATAATTTAAATAGTTGTTCAGTTATATTATCTGTTAGGTATATTACTTTTTTAATTCTTAAATTTTATTTTTTTATTATTTAAAAGTTTATTTATTTGTTGAATGAGAGAGTGAGAGAGAATATGAGGCAGGTAAGGGTCATGCTGCACATGAGGAAATTAGAGGACAATTTTGAGAGGTCAGTTCTCTGACTTAGATTTTTAGGCCTCACTCATTTAGGGCTCCACCATTTAAGGGTTTTAGGGTGTGATTTAATTAAGATTTGTATATTGGATTTGAATTTAAGCTTCATCTTCCATATCAAGAGAGTAATTTAGAAAAACTTTACAATTAGCTTCATATGATTCCCCACCTGATGTTTTATATTAATTACTGTTTTGCCGAATATATTATAGAAGAATATAAAATAATACTTGTAAAAGTTTGACTATTTGTTACAATAGTATTTTACTAAAATCAATTTTTATAATTGTAACTCTATGCAATATCTTGGTTTTAATTAGAAATTTCTGCTCTTCTGCAAATGTATTTCTGCCTTCTTCATCAGAACATCTCACAGTCTTCAACCCTAGAACACTTGAACACTGAGTAACCAAATGTTACTAATTTATGAAGAACCTTACATAGATCAATCATTTCTTCATAAGTACTTCATCTACAGATTCTTCACAATTCTGCCTCAAAGACATCAGAGTACCATTTATTTTATTTAATGTAAATGCTACCTGAGTGATAGTTATTGATTAATGCACAGTGGTGTGAAATAATGTGCAGTCAACACTGAAGATACGAAGTTTGCAAGATCCTCTTGTGTAGATTATTTTTTCATGGCCTTTTATTATTATTATTATTTTGTGTGTGTGTGTGTGTGTGTGTGTAAACATGCTTATAATTACAACCTTCTTTGAATAGACCTTATATAGATTCATGCTTTGCTATCAAGACACATTCACACTTTCTTTCACCCATTGAGTCTGGGATATGACTTTTGGCAACTTGCTTTTTAAATGTTAGCTATCCTTATGGTATTCTGAGAATATTTATTCATTCATGGTACTATGTATACCAATCTCTGTGATTTTTCATTTTCTTTAGAAAACAATTCCTTGCCAAACACAATGAAAATTCCAATGTCTGAAATCTTCAGAGCAGCTCTATTTATATTTGTATAACACCTTCACTTTATAGAATTCATATTTCTAAAATTACATTTTAAGACAGAGCCAAATAGTTCTTTCCTAACCCATTATTAAGGGGGACCAATAACTTGCATGAAAAACTGCTGCAAATCTATCAATGGCTTAAACATTCTGTAGGATGCTTAAGGGATGCTGCTGTTTGACTGTAAACCTCAGCAGCACAGAGGAGCCTTTATATAGTTGCAAAATGGTAGAGTTTCACTTTGAATTTCTTGCCCTCCAAATTCCCTAGTACTTAATCAGATGCATCAACTCCTATCTAAAGCACCTTCTTGTTTCTCTCCCCTCATCAAATTCTACTTAAGGCTTATTTTCTCCCTGACCCTGTGCCACTTTTTTCTTTTCAAAATAAATTTTAGGATAAAAGTAATGCAATTTTACTGAAGGTAATTACAACATAGACAGTTGGCATTGTTCTATTAGTTTGATGAGAAATGTTTTATTACATACCAACTATATATCTTAGTAAACTACATAATGCCATACAACTTAGGAGTAGATAGAATCTTTTTACAAGTTTTTCTTAAAATTGTTTGTGTGTTTGTGTGCGTGTGTGTGTGTGTTTGTGTGTGTGTGTGTGTGTGTGTGTGTGTGTGTGTGTGAAGAATTGTGTACATGAGTGCAGATGCCCTCAGATGCAATGTGAAGGTTACGTGCTCCTCTCCCCCACCCTCTGCCACTAGAGCTAGAGTTACATGCAGTAAACAGTAAACTTTTTTCTTTTTCTTTTCTCTCTCTCTCTCTCTCTCTCTCTCTCTCTCTCTCTCTCTCTCTCTGGTTTTTTGAGACAGGGTTTCTCTGTGTAGTTTTGGTGCCTTTCCTGGAACTCAATCTGTATCCCAGGCTGGCCTCGAACTCAGAGATCCACCTGCCTCTGCCTGCTGAGTGCTGAGATTAAAGGCATGTGCTACCACCGCTTGGCTAACAGTAAACTTTCTTAAGTTCTGGACCATTCCCCATTCCCTAGGTGTAATTCTTGATGCTGTGTTTCAAAGGCTAGTGGAGAAATATTTTTTTATATTTATTTGTATGTGTGTTTATGCATGTGTAAACACAATGTGAGAGGCTCACTGGCAAGAAGTACCTGTACACACTGAGAGAGGATTAGGGGAGGAATGTAATGAGTGTAGTTAACTTGGAATTCAAGAAAGGTGAATGTTTCCATAGTGATGATTGACTTATCAAAGTATTAAGTATGAAGACTGATTCAGCCTCATAACACAAGGAAAAAATTTTAAGTGTAAAGAATAGATGATGAGCATGCCATAAGCACTTGAATGTCAAAGGCCATGGTAAAGAAGTTGTTTTGAGACAGGGTCTCACTACATAGCTGTTTTGTCCATGATTCCCAAGGGCCCATGCCCAGTTTATAGAAGCAGTAAAATGCTAGAGGAGGACACTCTGGACAGCTAAGCTACAACAGATTCTCAGACTAGTTCTAGTGCCTAAAGGTGTGTAGAGAGCCCCAGAGGCAAAGATTTCTTCAGTCATCATTTCTGTTGGGATGACATTTCAAATATCAACTACTTGAGGCTCATCTCTTTACCTGTAAGTAACAGTCCTCACTATAGTCCTGCTAGTAACCCCAATAAAAACTCAATGGTTCACCAAGTTTGCCTTTGATTCAATCATTACTTCAATCTGGCATAGCTTTTCTTTCTAGAATAAATAGATAGGTTTGTGCTGCCTTTCTTCAGGAATAGTCTCTTAAATAATAAGTTATGTTTTTATTTGGTTTTGAGAAATGGTCACATGTATCCCAAGCTGTAATAAAAAGAAAAAAAAAATAACCACCATCACTGGCTTCATATTTCATTTAAAGATAAATATCTTTCTGTTAAGTTATACAAATAAAACAAAACAAACTTTAATAGTATGTATGGAATAGAGAAACCCCTTAGTGTGTGTAATTCTAAGTAATGGGTGTTGTTGACATAAGCTACCCATGTCAAGGACCCGAGCCTTAGCTCCCTAGATCTAAGTCTTTCCTGACAGGGTGAGAATTGGAGGCATGGCCAACCCTTTCTAGGGAAACAAGTATTGAGTATGGACAGTATGTGCAGAATATGTCCATGATAGCTTTCTCCCTCCTGGATATTTACGGTCTGGAGACTGCTCCCTTAAAGAGATTCCTACTGATATTAGCTAAACCTGCCTCCTTAGTCCCACTGAATACCATAAGCCTGCTATCAACCTTATCTGTATGTAATAACCATGACTTCTGCCCAGCCCCACACACTAACCCCATCTCTCTCTTCGATTCTATATGATAATCAGGCTGAACTTCTAGGATGTTGTTGTTTCTCCAGCCCTAACCACCAGAACCAAACTTTTTGTCAAGCTGCCTTATCTTTTCTTCATTACCTCACTGCCCCATTCAGGACCATATGATAAAAAGGTTGAAATACATAATTATCTAATTGGTAACATGACTGACTTCATTTTTATTTATTTTATTTTTTGATACTCTCATACATGGCTTCTGGATTTACAACATTTTCACCCCTCCAACTCCTCATATGTTTGCTACACCCTTTAAAATTCATGACATTTTCTTCTCTAATCATTTTGTAGTGTATGTGTGTATGTACATAGTATTTGTGCAGACATTTTTTCTTTACCTCATGAATAGTGAAATTTTTTTCAGAAAGTGGCACATAGATTAAATTTTTTAATGCCTCTCTAAGCACAAGATTAGATTTCTTCCATTTAAATGTAGGAAATTTTCCTTGTACCACAAACAAGATTTTATCTATTTTCTAACAAAAAATTATTAAGCTTTCTCAGTTATATGGAAGTCTTGTGACTTTTTAATACATTTGTAACAATAAAGCATTTTACATACATTTTACTAAAAGAATAAATATTTTCTAATTTTAAACATATAAAAGCATCAGTATGATTCATTTTGTAAATGTAACTCTTACAAATTCTAAAGGAGATGCATTTAATATTTTATATTACATATAATGGAGAAGTAATAGCTACAAATCCCTGTGTCTCCAAAAGAAGTTTATTTTACATTAATGTACAAGATATATATCAGTTCAATTATTTTCCACAATAATAATGTCTTCTTAAACCTAAAGGTGTACCTCTTTTAGTATTCAGAAATTCTAATGAGTACTTTACCTAGAACTATTCTGTACCAATACAAAATTCTAAATTGCCAAGCCATTTGTTGATCAGAGGAACAGAATAAGCCATGCCCAAATTCTTACCACTAGGAAATCCTCAGCCCAAGAGAGCTACTTCCTGTATACTCACAGCTTATATACCTTTATGCATCCTGCCATTTTACTTCCTCTCTCTGCCCAGCTACATAACATCCTCTCTTTCTGTACAGACCTCCAGACCACTATGGTTAACTAGTGCTGGAATTAAAGGCATATGCTACCACACCTGCCTCTGTTGCCAGTGTGTCCTTGAACTCACAGAGATCCAGATGAAACTCTGCCTACTGAATGCTAGGATTAAAGACATGTGCTACCAGTGCCTCACCTCTATGTTAAATATAATGGCTAGGTTTTTCCTCTGATTGCCAGGCAAGCTTTATTTGTTTGAGCACAAATAAAATATCACCATATTTCCCCTCTTTTGTCTAAAATAAAAAATATAACTAATATAAGAAAAACAATATACAATAAGTATAATAACTATATACAATATATACAGGCAATAAATACATCAATAATGTCTAGTCTATTTACATATGACAAACTCAGTGAAAATATTCCACTATTTATTCTACTTTGGTGTTGAAAATGTACCTAATTAACTTTCTATCCGAACTTGTATTACCAACTGAAAACTATCTTTTGATGTTTTTCCAACTTATACACTTTACACCTCTTTAGTGAGTTTCTTTCCTGAACTTCTTGATAAGGCAAACTACAACTATCTAATCTTCAACTCCTTCAGAGACCTGAGAAGTAAATAGTAATAGCTAGTTAAACAAAACAACTTCCAAAAACTTTGAGGAATGACAGAAACATCTGGCTGCCTGGACAGTTACTCAAGGTTCCTCTGAAATGTTGGGGCTTCCATCTTTGGCCAAGAGGCTTAGCATATCTCACAGACTCATCTGTGAAGCTGGATTTTCTAAAAAGGTTTCCTAACTTGGCAAGGATTGGCAGTCCTTGGTTTTGTGTCCTGCTTGTCCATATTGTACAGTATAATGTCAGCAGTGAAGGCAAGGCCATTTTCTTACCCAGTGACAAACTTTTGCCACAAAGAAATTAAGTCCCATAAGGAGTTTCATTGAGGCCTACCATCTTCTCTGAAGTAGATTAGTAGATTAGTGCTGCCAGGAGCAGACATGTTACATTGTCATAAAAAAGAACCTATATTATTAAAACATCTTAAATGCTACAATCTGCAGATCTCTGAAGTATTTGAAGATGACCTGTTTATCTTAAATATATTTCTGCTTGACTTTGAAAACATGCCTAATATGACTACAAGTTCAATTATAATGACTAACTACCATCCTGCATTTCTGTATTATCCTAAATAGTGGATAATTACTTTCAAGGGCTAACAAATTGCATTATATTGTTAAATGAGCTGAATAGGTGCAATATATAAAAAAAAAATTAGAAATATATGCACAGTATTTTCTAACAAAATCAAACTCAAATTTGTATCAATATACATAATTTGTATACAATATATAAGAATCCAATCCGATGTAAAATATTTAAAACTAGTAGTTGCCTTCTAAATGTAAATTCAATAATCTACCTTTTTACCTAATTATATCCATATTCTCAATTTTTTTTCTTTTCAGAGTAGATTCAGTATTCTACCCTTTATCCATCATTTCTCTATTTTTTTGGTAGATACAATAATCTTCCCTTTTATCTTATCATTTCTATCTTTTTTCAGAGTAGATTCAATAATACCCAACCTTTATTCATCATTTCTATAGCTTTTTTTTCAAGGTACATTCAATAATCTACCTCTTATCTATACCTTCTTTTTTAAAACAAGAATCCCAAAACTAATTTCCTTTGTTTATCCTTTTTCTTGACCATTATCAATTAAAAACTTGTAATAAACAATCCTAAACAATGAAAATTATCCATAACTCATTAAAAGACCAAATAACTACCCACCCCACCTCCTAGGAATGTGGGCATCATGTTCTTAAAATTACCTTCTGCTGTCTGGGGGTGAAGGTATCTTTAGTGGATCCTGTAAAAAAGAATTTTGGATTAATTGTCAAGTCCTGGGGGAGGTAGCTGTATCATTTGTTGTCCTTTCTCTGCATAACTGGAAAAATGCAGGGCTTGTCTCAAGTCCTTGTTTGAGTAGTCTGTAGGGCTAGATCATCTCAGCTAGATCTCTCAAAATTGTCCTGAGCAGTTTGTAACCCAAAGCTGATCTTGGGTGTTGTTTGTTAGCTTAGAGGTATTACCACCATCCTGAGGGATTGTCATTGTGGGGCTGCATCATCTTTTTGAAGACTTCAAAGTCACTGACACACATGGTCATGGTTCCCTGAAGAAAAATGAGAGACTCAAACCTGAAATCATGTACAGGAAGCTAGATGAAGCATTTTTTTCTAGGATTAGTTAGTATCCTATATGTCCATTAACATCATGACAAAAGTTTAAAATACTTATATAAGTCTTATAAATGTTTATATAAATTTCATTCTTTAAGACAAGTTTTAAAGAGTCCAAAAAAAGAAAAAAAAACACCCAAAGAATTATGAGATTAGTGGCAATAGAATAGTTCCTTAATATTGGTTTTCTTCTGTCCCATATCAGGTGGCTTTTCTGACATGATACAGGAATTTTGGATTTTCTTTTTAAGATGCATGCTTAGATTTACAGGAGAGAACCATGCTTGAACTCCAAAGCCTGCTTAAATTTTTAATTGAATTGGGACTAAAAGACATTTCACAATATATGTCTGTAGATAATAGCAGAAACAAATATTTAGGAAGACATGAAATTTTATCCTGTTAGATATGTGATATACCAATAGCCCAATTTACTCTTTTTCTTGGTATTTTTTTTCTGGATGATTTGTCTTTTTGCCACAGACATCTCATTTGTCCAGTGTTCAGATGTGGGATGTTCTATATGTCAAATGTGTTGATCTGATTGGTTAATAAATAAAACACGGATTGGCCAGTAGCCAGGCAGGAAGTATAGGTGGGACAAGGTGAGAGGAGAATTCTGGGAAGTGAATGGATGAGACAAAGAAACACTGCCAGCTGCCACCACGACAAGCGAGATGTAAGGTACAAGTGAGCCATATGGCAACTTATAGACTAATAGAAATGGGTTAATTTATGATATAAAAACAGCTAGCAAGAATTCTGAGCTATTAGGCCAAACAGTTTAAACAATATAAGTATCTGTGCATTTATTTTATAAATGGGCTGTCAGACTGCATGGCTTGGCAGGACCCAGAGAAAACTCCAGCTACAAATGGTGCCCAATGTGGGGCAGGAATTTCCACTTTAAACCTGAGAAATCGTAAAAGAAGATTCCAAAATGGAGCTAAAAGCAGCTTCCTAGTTGTCTCTTTCAAATTAGTGGCAGCCTGCATGTTTGAGCTACTCTATGGCTGGTTTCTGGCTTGCATGCAGGCTTGGCCTATGCTATATTACACAGAAGTGTCTCCCAGCAGTACATTATGCTGTGTGGTGGATTTAGCCTTTGCTAGTATAAAAAAAAAAAAAAGAAAGAAAGAAAGAAAGAAAGAAAGAAAGAAAGAAAGAAAGAAAGAAAGAAAGAAAGAAAGAAAAGAAAAAAGAGGTTGCTGGACTACATGCTGCTTTGATAAAAGCATAGACCAAGTGTTTCTAAGAGTTGGCAGAAAACGTACCACCGTCATGTTGGGAAGCTGAAGTGGGGAGAGCCACCAGCCACAGGAGCCATTTTGGTCTTACAAATGCAGCAGTTGAAAGCAATAGTTACACTATAATGCAGATTCAGATGAAACAAGACTTTAAATGCATTACAATGTGTGTAAAAATGTACGTAGGCTTGGAAGAGAGAGAACAAGGAATATATACAGTTACATAAAGAAATATATAGTTTTTAAAAATAGAGCATGGGACTCTTAATCCCAGGGTTGTGGGTTCTTTCCCACGTTGGGCACCAGATATTGTGGGAACTCCATGGGAGTCTGCCTAAGGAATATTAAGGAATTTATTATAATATAAAATGAGAAAATATACTCATGCATATAGAACCAAGCAGACAGCTGAAGTTGTCCTCTGATCTGGCTGGGAATGAATCCACCTGGCAATTTGTTTACAGCAGGCAGCAGGAAGCAGGGAGATGGGACCTTGTGACCCCCTCTCTCTTTCCTTTTAAGAGGTCCCATACAATGGCATGAAGTACTGCCTCCTTCAGTCCATATAGCCCAACATCATGGACAGAGCAAATACCACTACATAAATGAGATATCTACATCACCCTCTCCAAGTCTCATGTAACGTCACAGAAGGGAGTGCAGAGAATGTAAGGGCCAGAAGATGTGGAGATGTGCAGCAAAACAACTTCTGGATACAACAGAGCTAATGCACTCAAGAACTTACTGTAGTATTGACTATTTACACAAGACAGGCACAAAACTTGGAGAGTCCACATTTATCCTGGGTGGGGGAGGGACACATGAACTTCATCTCTACCTGAGGTAGTATTGGCATTAATGGTTGTTGCAGGAGATGATGTTGTTTTCCCAGTAGCACAGCCACTGAAGTAATAACTTTTTACCAATATGTGGCCATGAATATAGAAATTAATTCAGTATGTCACACACTCAAAAAAAAAAAAAAACCTAAGAAAATATTAGGATTTTTTGTTAGAAAGCTATCCAGCCAGAGAGGAAAAATTAAGATAGAAGAGAATGGTGGTTGAAAGCAGCTAGAATTCATTCTATACATTTGTGGATCTTCAAAGAATACTTCTTTATTCTTACTCAAAGAATAATGTTATAAATGAAAAATCACCATAAACTATCTAAAAAATACAATTTAAAATGTTACTTTTATTTGTATGTTGATATTAAAATAGAATAACTAAGAACTAAATATTGAATATTTGATCAAATTTAGCTGTAAGTATCCTAGAATTTATAAAATTTCAGGAAAATAAATAAATATGTTATTTTCATATTGTTTCATAATAGAGTCCCACAAACAGCACCTATATATAATCTCGGATTTTTGGATTTGATCAATCTAATCTTAGGGGAGCTGATGTCAGTTTATATATCTGATTAGGCTATTGAGAGCCTGAAATCAAAGTTTCTAGAAAGATTCTTTTTTATCTGACACTTCTTTTTTTTTCATTATAAATATTTTTATTTTATAGTTAATTTAATTTTATATATTAGACATTGATTCCCTTGTGCTCCCTCCTCCCACTCCCCAGCCCTCCCCCCAAATCCACCCCTACTCCCACCTCCTCCAAGGCAAGGTCTCCCCTGGGGAGTCAGCCGAACCTGGTAGATTCAGTAGAGGCAGGTCCAGTCCCCTCCTCCTTGCATCAAGGCTGAGCAAAGTGTCCCATCATAGACTCTAGATTCCCAAAAGCCAGCTCATGCTCCACAGACAGGTCCCACTGCTCGTATACCTCCCAAACAGTTCAAACTGTCTCACTTATCCAGAGGGCCTGGTCCAGTTCCTTGGGGGCTCCTCAGCCATTGTTTCACAGTTCATGTGATTCCACTGTCTATTTTTCCCTGTGCTTTTTCCAATCATGGACTTGAAATCTCTTGCTCATATAATCCCTCCTACCTCTCACTTATTGGATTCCTGGAGTTCCACCTGGGGTTTGGCCATGGATCTCTGCATCTGCTTCCACCAGTCACTGGATGAGAGTTCTATCATGACAGTTAGGGTATTCGGCCATCTGATTACCAGAGTAGGCCAGCTCAGGCACTCTCTTGAAATAAGACAACATGAGGAGATCAAGGGAATACAAATTATCTGGCACTTCTGAAATGGAATCTGCTTTGAATATCATTTATATTCTAATCAAAAGTAAATTTGTCATAGTTGTGTGTTTCTTGTTATTTGCCACCATGTTTTTAGACCTAGAATTGTCCAATATTTCTTAACATGTCATCTCCTCCATCGTCAAACCAGTAATGAAGAGTTAAATTGCTATGCTTCATATCTGATATTTTTTCATTCATGACAAGCTACAGAAAATTAAGACTTTGAAGAGGATTTGTAACCAAGTCTATCTGACCCTGAAAATATCTCTATTTTAATGTCAGCTTGTTTTAATTATTAAGTACATTTGACAAATCTCTTTAGTACTTAATAACCAGAGCAAGGTGAATAACTAGAATAAGAGTCTAGGAACATTGTAGGCTGTCGAAAATGTTACTGACCTTACAAGTGGATGCCACAAAGTTATAATGTAGATCTAAATAGGATAGTAAGAAATTAAACAAAATAGAGAAGATACCTTTGATATCTTATTACATAAGCACAAGTTCACTTTAACTCAAAAGGAGTGGTGATGATTCAGAAAAATACTCATGAGAAACAGAAGAAAAAGTAAAGGACCAATTTTTGTATGTTTAAATGTTTAAGAAAATAGTACTTGAGGGCTTCACAGGTCTAGCAAATTGAATATAATTTAAATTGCATGGAAGTAAGTCAAGGAAAAGGTAGAAAATCATCACTACAATATACCAAAAGATGGTACAATAAAGGCAAATGTAATGACACCCTATGTGTCTCAGTTATAGAAAAAATTTGTGTAATTTTGACAAATATAAGCAATCTGCATAGACGCAGAAAACAAAACTGCATTTTAAATATTCTAACACCAAACCTGGTCTATGATTAGAATTTAATATTTATCAGCTAAATAGAAATTTGTGAAAGCAACACATATTTATGTTGTGCTAAAAGATTTTCATTTTTTTGCACATATTACATTAATGTTCTCCACAATTCAATTAAGTAGATACTACTATTTCTATTTCATTGCCTTGAATTAGCTATTATTTAACTATTAATTAGTCTCTTGTTACTACAATAAATAATTAATGACCATCATTACTGAGGAGGTACTGATACAACAGTGCAGCCAACCATACTTCCTAAAAACAACCAGCTAGTCTCAAATATCTTTCTCCTGAAAATAGCAAGAAATCCAAGGTAAGATGTTCACTTTAAAGGATTTACTAATTGCTTTTACATTGCATGTGATCCTATGTTATATCTATGTGATTTCAAAAATAAGTATTTATTAATAAATTCAATTAGGATGCTTAATTAAATTGATAAAATTTCATATTGGTTAAATATGTAGTGTAAAGTAATGCCAATAAATATTTAAATGATTGTGATCAAATTTGGATTTATAGGTCAAGATCTATTTAATGACATCAATTATATATAAGTTTAGGGTTTTTTATTGGTCATCAAATGTAATACTTCATTTTTGGATACTCTGTTTTATGTCTAACATCAGATAATTAATTTCATTGTATAATGTATTTAATTAGAATTCTAGTAATTTTGTAATGAGAAAGAATTCATACTGAACAAATAGAAGTTCAGTCCATTAAACATATAGGTGTTGAAGTAAATTAGTTTCTTATTTACAGTGGTGAGTATTATAATTAAACTGCAAGGTAGTACTTTTGCATTAGGCTGCAAAGTTTGTTAACAACAGTCTAGTATGTTCTTATATTTATAAAATAGAAATACATAGACAAAGAGAAATAAATTGTTTTCCTTTTTAATAATCAGCAATGTACAGCATTCATCATTATTACATATTTATGAATGTTAGGTACTCAAGTCAATATGAATAAATCGAATAATTAAAACATTGACACACATAAAGTATGTTAGTGTTTTACTTTTAATATATTTTTGTTACTGAATTGTTTCCTGCCTGAACACCTGTCGACTGCCATGTAGTTTTTTAATAGCTTGCCAGCTCACACATTTCCTTGCTTAGAGAAGCATTTTCATGGTGATTGACAATCTACTTTATACCTTTTGCAGTAATTACTGCCTTTAAAAATAAATAAATATTATGCTCATTCAAACAATAGTATGAAAACTGAATGGCTTATAACAATATTATGACATTTAGGTGAACATTGAAAATGGTCATTATTAATATTTTAGCTTAGTAATTGAGTAACAAAACTAGTTGAATCACTTTCATTGTATATGGTGTTTGAATATTAAATATGGTTTTCATTCAGTTCATATAGCATAAACCCAATTAAAAATATCTATAGTCATCTATCATGGTATCTTCCTCCCTTCCCTCCCACTCTGTCCCTGTTCCAGCTTGACCCTCCCATTTCCCTATATTCTCATCCCCCACTCCTCACCTCTGCCACCCCCCCACCCACCCATTAGATCTCATCTACTTCTTTGCTGGGTCATTCATGTGTGGATCTTTAGGGTCTTTCCCTGTTAGATGACTGGACACACTAGTGGAAGCCCATATATAGACACATAGCCGTGGAGCCCCCATGGAACTGGACTAGGCCCTCTGAATAAGGCAGACAGTTGTTTGACTCAAACTCTTTTGGGGGGCACCCAAGCAGGGGGATCAGGATCTGTCCCTGGTGCATGTGCAGGCATTTGATAATCTGGTGCCTGTGGTGTGACTGATATGAAGTCACAACATGCTTGCCAGCCGATGGCCTAGTTATTTCTGGTTCAAAATAGACATTTCCGGGTCAAAACATCTCACATGACTAGTACTCCATGGCTTTGCATGGTTACATAAAGCACACACAGCCATGTAATCTACATGCATGCATGGAGTAGCCACATGAGTTCCTGTATGCATGCGTGGCCCACCCTTTATAAAGCTGGCGCCATTTTGCATGACCTCACCCCTTTCTCTTGACCACAGGCCTGTTCATGTCTGTTTCTTTTCTCCTATCTTAATAAAAACTCTTCTGTGGATTTGTCATGTTTCGGGACATTTCCTCGTAGGGGAAGAGTGCCAAATAACTAACATTCTGGTGCCGTGACTGAACAGGCGCTTCCGGGTGCCCTGCACCTGGAAACCCGGGAACTGGGGACTCTGTTCTACACAGACCTGAGACTCTGCTCTGTATGCGACAGGCCACTGTCCATTTGCCTGGCCGCACAAATTTGCATGCAACACCACTACTGATTGGTGAGTTCCCAACCTTTTGGCCAACGTAAACAGTTTCTTGAATTTGTGAGAATGACCTGTGAGTGTCCAGCGCCTCACTGGATATTCTTGAAACCAGAAGAACCCCTGGCCACGGTCTTCACTGGCTATCATTGGCCTCTATTGCAGGCCTAAATTTCCAGCCATCTCCCACGTCTGCAGCTTGAGATATTTCTCGCAGTTGGACCACCACCATTGGGTGCGTCCTGGGACTGTGTGAAGCCAGCACGTTTTTCATGCTCAATGGAGTGGTTAGACATTAAGGATTCCCAGGGAATCCTTGCTTCACACAGTGGGGCCCCAGCTTCTCAGCTGATGAGCGGAGAAGCGGCTTGTGCCTGGGATCTGTCTTTGGCCACAGGGATGCCTGGGGTCTAGGCTCTGGATCACGTTTGTTTTTTATTTTATTTTTCTGCCTCTCCACTGCACACATGGGAAATAAGGCTTCCAATCCGATTGGTCCTTCCTCTCCCTTAGGCTGTCTTCTTGAAGCTTTAAAACCTCTTACCTCAATGCCTTACTTAAAGATTTCTAAGCTTATCTGTCTCTGTACTAAGAAATGGCCCAGGTATGCTTTAGAAAATAATAAAAAATGGCCACAGAGTGGCTCCTTAGATCCCAATATTTTACGGGAGTTATCTAATTTCTGCCAGTGAACAGGTAAATGGAAAGAGTTGCCCTATGTCGTTGATTTCCTCTTTTTCAGTGCTAAGCCTTCTCTTCTGGATTCCTTCTCTCCTGCTCACATGCTCCTAGCTAGGCCTAAACCGGATGATTCTCTGGCTCCGGAATCTCTGACTCTAGATCCTGCTAACGAACCTTCACCTATCTGACGTCCGGCTCCCACCACTACTCCTAGGGTGTCTGTTCCTTCAGCTCCTCTTCCTGATTCTTCTTCCTTGGCATCAGCCGTTTCCAGAGGCCCTGCTCTGGCTGGGGCTCCAACTTTCACTCTACCTACTACACACTCTCGAACTGCTAAAGCACCTTATTCCAGCCATCCAAACCCATCACTGTTCTCCCTTTGGGACAGGTGGCTGGTGTGGACAGACTGATTAAGGTCCATGTTCCATTTTCTCTCGCAGAACTCTCTCAGATAGAAACTAAACTGGGTTCTTGTACTTCAAATTCTGCTTCCTTTATTAAACAGTTTCAATATATATCTCAATCTTACAGTCTCACCTTTCATGACATATTCATGATACTTTCTAATAATTTACTTCCTGAGGAGTGCAGGTGAGTATGGGAACAGGCTAGAACTCATGCAGATCAAGTTCACCAGATTGACCCCTCACATCCTCCAGGAGCCCAGGCAGTTCCTGACTAGGAACCACACTGGGATTATAATACTCAGCATGGATCTCTAGCCAGAGATAGGTTTATTACCTGTCTCCTGACAGGCCTCTGTAAAGCTTCCCTAAAACTAGTAAACTATAAAAAACTAAAAATGGTAATTCAGGATAAGGGTGAAAATCTATCTCGATTCTTAGAGCGGCTCACCAAGGCTCTACTTAAATTCACTAGCTTAGACCCAGAGAGCCCTGAGGGCAGGCAGCTCGTAATGACCCACTTTGTTTCACAGAGCTTCCCCAACATTAGGGATAAACTTAAACGTTTATTGAATGGCCCTCTGACCCCACAGGCAGATGTGCTGGTGATAACATTTAAGGTATACCACAGGAGGGATGAAAAAGCACAGAAAAAAACTTTACCAGATGCTGGCAAACACTGCCTGACTGGCTCCCCGAAAGCTGTCTGGTCCCTGGTCCCTGTTTCAAAGTGGGACCTAATGTTCCAAGCGACATAGGAACGCCAGACAAAGACCACCCTCCGGCTGACTTTGTAGGCTTGGCTACCCAGTTTCCACCCTGGCCACTCCCATTTCACACAGGGAACCAAGGGTAATGGTAAAAGTAAGTGAGTGACCCATCTTGTTCCTTTTTGGACACCTGAGCTACCTACTCTGTTCTGAAAGAGTTTTGGGGTCCTACCTCTCCTTCTTGTCTCCCTATTGTCGGGGTTGGGGGACAGCCTTATCTACCTCACCAGACACCACCATTCAACTGCATTTTCAGAGGCATCCCTCTTACACACACATTCTTAGTGGTTGCAAGTTGCCCTGTACCTTTAATGGGAAGGGATCTTCTAGCTAAGGTAGGAGCATCCATTTCTTTTGCTCCACATATTCGCCACGTCCCAGATGTGCCAGCAGCTCCATTTCTTCTTCTCCTAGCCACTCACTCTACTGACTCTAATAATTATTTTCCCTTGCCAGCCTCTCAGGTAGACCCCAAAGTCTGGGATACCCAGACCCCTTCTATTGCTAGACACCATCAGCCTATTATTATCCAGCTACAAATCCCTACCAGATACATCACCCAAGCTCAGTACCTTCTTTCACTCCAGAGTCTAAGGGGTCTTAAGCCTATCATTTCTGACCTTCTCAGGAAAAAATCTGCTCTGCCCAACCCCTTCACCTTTTAACACCCCCATACTTGCAGTTAAAAGTCTAATGGAACCTACCGCCTGGTTCAAAACCCCCGGCTCATTAACTCTGCAGTGTTCCCCCTCCACGCTGTATTGCCTAACCCTTATACTCTCCTGTCCACTATCCCTTCAGGAACCTCTCACTTCTCTGTTCTAGATCTCAAAGACACCTTTTCTATCCCTCTCAGTGCTAAGTCTCAGAATATATTTGCTTCCACCTGGACTGACCCCGACACTCACTTGTCCATGCAGCTGACCTGGACTGTTCTGTCACAGGGATTCAGAGACAGCCCACACCTATTTGGTCAGGCTCTGGCCTCTGACATGCTTTCTCTGTCTCTCCCTGGCTCTAAACTAATACAATATGTAGATGATATTTTACTCTGTAGCTCATTCTTACAGGTTAGCCAAACTAACACCTCTGCTCTCCTAAATTTTTTATCCAGCCAACATTAAAGTTTATCTCCTTCTAAAGTTCAGCTGTCAACTCCCCAGGTCACCTACTTGGGTCTAACTATTATTCCAACCCACAAGGTTATTACTGTAGACAGGAAGCATCTAAGCCAGTCTCTTACAGTCCCTTCTACTAAACAGGAGACTCTGTCTTTCTTAGGAATAGCTGGCTTCCTATGGTCGTGGGTTCCATCTTTTTCTCTCCTTGCTCACCCCTTATATGAGGCAGCTCAGAATTTGCCACATGAGCCCCTCTTCCATTCTGTCACTATACCTTTTCAGAGGCTCCACCAGGCTCTTCTTCAGGCCCCAGGGCTTCATCTTACAGACTTAACCCGTCCCTTCTCCCTCTATGTAACAGAGAAAGAGGGATTTACACTGAGAACTCTAGGACATCAGCTGGGACCCTCCTTTGCACCTGTAGCCTATCTGTCAAAGAAACTTGACCTTACCATCAGGGCTGGGTACAGTGCATCTGTGCCCTGGCAGCTGCAGAGTTCCTTATTCGGGAATCAAAGATGCTAAACTTTGGGTCACCCATACTGTCCTGTCTCACCATAATCTGTCCCATCTCTTATAAAAGCTTATAAACTTTACCTCCTTCCTGGGTTCTTTCTCTCCACATGGCATTACTAGAGGGTGCCACACTTACTTTCCAGACCTGTTCACCTCTTAATATTTCAAACCTCCTCCCTCAACCTAATGCTGACTATTCTGCTTCTCATTCCTGCACTAAAACCTTAGAGGAACTGTTACCTCACCCTTCACACATACAGGAGGGCACATTGCCTCAGGCTACCTATACCTGGTACACAGATGGCAGCTCCTTTTTATACGAAGGGACCCGTAAAGTAGGTTATGCCATAGTGTCATATACTGAGATAATAGAGGCATAGGCATTATCCACACACACCACTAACCAACAGACTGAGCTGATAGTTCTCACCCGTGCCTTCCAATTGTCACAGGGACAATCTCTAAATGTTTACACAGACTCCCAATATGCTTTTCATATCCTCCTGTCCCACGGTGCTATTTGGAGGGAGCATGGCCTTCTCACAGCAAAAGAGTGATCCATATCTAACTCAGGCCAAATAATGCCCATGCTGGAAGCTTCTCACCTCCCCAAGGCTATAGGAATTGTCCACTGCCAGTCTCATCAGACCGATAGCTGTATCATCTCTAGGGGAAACAACCCCGAGCTGACCAGGCAGCCAGGACAGCAGCCCTCCAGGGCCAAGTTTCACCACACCCACCACAGAGAATCCATACAGTACAGCCTACACCTTCACAGGAAACTCCTGACACTAGGCAAATTCTCCCCTACCTACATCAGCTCTTTCATGCTAGTAATCTTGCTCTGTAGCAATTCGTAAAGGCTCACCTGCAGCCCACCTCTGAGGACTTATAGTCTTTAAAATCTATTACTGCCTCTTGTGAGATCTGCCAAAAAACAGATCACAATATCAAGTACAGGAGTCAGCCTTTTCCCATGCACCAGGCCATAGATTCCCTTCCAGGGACTGACTGGCAGCTCGATTTTACCCATATGCCCACCGTCAGGAAAGTTAAATATCTCCTCGTGATGGTGGACTCATTTTCAAATTGGGTGGAGGCATATCCAGTTTCTAATAAGCGGGCTCAGACAGTTGCAGATCTCCTTCTCCAAGAAGTTTTGCCTCGGTTTGGGGTTCCTGCTTCTCTTCAGTCTGACAATGGCCCAGAGTTCACCTCTCAGATTTCTCAGACACTAGCTAAGGCTCTTAACATCCCTTGGTGTTTTCATATCCCATACCATCCTCAATCCTCAGCAAAGGTGGAGCATACCAACCGGTCTTTAAAAACCATTCTTACTAAGATGTCACAGGAACTTCACCTTGACTGGGTAAGATTATTGCCTCTAGCTCTTCTCAGGCTCAGGGCTCTTCCTAAAAAGCCTCTTTCAATTTCTCCATTTGAACTAATATACGGAAGGCCAGTTCTAACACCAAGTCTTTTATCCAACCCTCCAGCTCTTCCAAATAGCCTGTTAACTCCTTTCTTATGTCACCTAAGGTCTATCTTATGGAGCTATACATACTGGTCATTACCCCAGCCATGTGGCAATCATTGTCCACCTCCAATCCACATCGGGGACCAGGCTCTTCTCTTTCCTCCAGGCCAGCACCCTTCACCCCATTCCCCTAAGTGGCAGGGACCCTATAAAGTAATTCTTGTGACTCCTTCAGCTGCTAAACTCGAGGGCTTTCCTCACTGGGTCCACCTGTCTCATCTAAAACCTTTTATCTCACCTCCATCCCAGAAAAATCTCTCCTCATATACAGTGAAACAAACAGGGCCTTGCACTCTCAAGCTCCAGAGGACATCAGGATCCACTGCCTTGTCACCAATTCCAGAGGAATAAGGTATCACCCCTTCCTTTCCTAACTAGGGCCACACAGAGCTAGAGGCAAAACAACCATCAAAAATATCCAGGTGGTAAGGATATAACAGTCTATCATTGTTCAATACTCAGAAACCGATCACCTGTGTTTCCTAAATGCTAAACTAATAAAACAAACAAGTGCCTCAAATAAACCACCTCTAATAAGGCTTGTCTCAGGTAAAAATTAAGCAGAGTACTAAAACACCATAATAATCATTAATTTTATCACAGCCACCTTTTTAACATGTCTCCATCTGGATAGGCCAGATCTACCTCACATAAATGTCAACTCCAAAAATAAAATAATAATGATTCTTTTCTCTAAGTTTTTATGTCACCAGTATCTTGTCAGAAAGAAGGTTCCCAGCCACACCATGAAGGATGGACAGCTGCAGGACAAGGCATGACAGAACTTCTTCCTAGGACCAGCCACATCATGAAGGATGGACAGCTGCAGGACTTCATCCCAGGACTTCATCCCAGGACTTCAGGAGCCAGCTTCCCCATTTCCCCCAAGAGCAACCGATGCCCACCATTCAGCCTAAAGCAGTCTTTGAGAGAAATGGTGTCCCATACCCACTCATCCACATTTTTTTCTTTTTTAGAGAAAAACAAGTCAAGGATGATATGAAGTCACAACATGCCCACATGATTGGGCTTGCCTGGCAGTCTGCCTAGTTATTTCCAGTTCTGGATCAAAACATCTCACGTGACTAGGACTCCATGGCTTTGCATGGTGGCATAAAGCACACGCACAGACATGTAATCTACGTGCATGCATGGAGTAGCCACATAAGTTCCTGTATGCATGTGTGGCCCACCCTTTATAAAGCCGGTGCCATCTTGCATGAGCTCAACCCTTTCTTTTGAACACGTGTGTTTCCCACAGGCCTATTCATGTCTGTTTCTTTTCTCTTATCTTAACAAAAACTCTTCTGTGGATTTGTCATGTTTGGGGACATTTCCTTCCAGGGTAAGAGTGCCAAATAACTAACAGTGATGCCATTCTCAGCATCACACTGAGAGACAGTGTGAAGTGGGAAGTGGCTTGGACCTGCCTAGGCTCGGTGTGCTGGGCTATACTGAATCCCCATGGGAGACCTTGATTTGGGAATGTGGGGATATGTGAGGTAGCTTTCGAGAGAGGACTGGGGGGTAGGAGGAGGGAGTAGTTGGCATCTGTGGGTGGTATGTAGAGTGAGTAGAAAATTTATTAATAAAAAAGAAAAGAAAAAAAACAAAAACAAACAAACAATATACTCTAGTTTATACTTTTTAACATGCACACACACACACACACACACACACACACACACAAATTATTATTCAAGGCACTTCTCCCATACATATTTCTGTAAGCACAACCACCACAATTAGCTATAACTAGCTATAGCACACATGTTTTAAAAATATCTATTAATTTAATCATGTATAGTTTTGCATAGGTATGCACATGTGTACAGGCACATGCTAAATTCAGAGGCCTCAGATCTCCTAAAACTTGGGATATAAGCCATGTGAGCCACAAGTTATGGGTGCTATGAAACAAACTTCTACACAAGCAGTGCATCTCTTAACTACTGAAACATATATCTAGCCCTAGTGTATACATTTTTGACAACCATATTATATTGTTTGTTTTATTCACCCTTCAGTTTTTTACAAGTATTTTAAAAAAATATTTACAAATTATTATAGAAGTAACTTTTAAAAGAGTTTATTTTGTATCAATTTATTTCTTATGATTTTAGGAATGAAATTCCTGGCCTCAAATAGTTTTGTGAAGTGTTCTACCAGATTCAGGACTTTTTGTTTTTGTTTAATTATATTAGATGCTAAAATTTAGTTATATAAACCTAGAAAAGTAGGTTAAAAGTGGGCAATATTATCTTAAATGTATTATATCATCAAATAGCCCCAAATTATTAATAATAATAGTAATAAAAATAAATAATCATTAGTACGTATACATACATGAGGACAATGGGTATTTTCTTCTTTTGCTTTCTACATTATCACCATGAGACAAGGAATCTCACTGAATGTGAAGCTCCATCTTTTATACTAGAGTACCTAAACAGCAAGATCTTAAAATCTATCTGTCTCTGACTCTCTACCTTGTACTTACAAGTGTATAGAGCAATGTAACTTGTAATATGAGTGTTGTGATTAAAATGCATGTTCTCAGGTTTATATCACAAGTGCTTTCACCTACTGATCCATCATTCATGTTCAAATTATTTTAATTCCAATAATGTTCTTCTTGCCAATTCAATCATATAAATTATAGATTTTTTATAAATTTAGATTAAACAAAAATGTTACTATGACTGTATTTATTAACTCTTCCATTATTTTATTCTACATAGTGGTTTGCTGTTATTTCTAGTTGAAAAGCAAAGTGAAGATAAGACATATGTAAAATTCAGTACATACCAGTAGTCTTCTATATAAAAAATTATAAACAAAAATTAATTACATTATTTATTTATCCAAAGATTTTAAAGTAACTAATCATGAAATAATAAAATATCTTGAACCCAACCAACACACACAGCACAGGAATCTCTACATAAAATTTGAATAGTTCACACTTAAAAAAATTAGGAAACTACTAAAGAAACTAGATTACACAAAAGTCATGATTCTTTGGAAAAAGGAAGGGGAAGATTGGATGGGAGAAAAAAAAACAAGAAGTGAGTTGACACAGTAAATGGAATCTTTTATGATGATTTGCCACTAATGACCAAAAGGCAAGCAGTTCATAGACCAATCTTTTCTCTAGCAGAGACTGGTTGCTCAGAAACAAAGTGTATGTCAGCATCAACAAACATAAGAGAAAATGGGAAGCTTCAAGGTACAGATAAAGGTCATATCAGAAGAAAATAAAACTTACAGGCATATAGTATTATTGTAAAATATTTTTTTTGCCAAAAACTGAAACTAAACATAATAGTGGCCCAAAAGAGCTATAGTAAAATACTATAATATTTTTATGCAGAGATTACTTTTTGCCATTATTAAGATGAAATAAAAAGTCCAGAGGCATTCAGCCTTCAGCATCTAAGCTCCCATACCAAGTTCTGTGTGATTAGACATTTTATCATGCTATATGAAAATCTACACCCTGGTATTACTCAGTGTATGACTTACCCAAAATAGTAATGGATATTTACTTAAATAGTTCATATTTATATTAAATTCTCTATTCTCACCAGAAAATATTTGGAATCAACTTGTAAGAAAAAAATTATCCCATATAAAGTGTAGCATTTCTATATTAATAATAACCTGCTTCCATCAAAAACTGCTTCCTGACTAAAGACAGATTTGACTTGATTGTGTAGAGCTTGTAAAGTAAACAGAAGACCACAAGTTCAATCTTCAGTACCACAAAAGAAAACAAATAACCAAAAAGTAAAGAACCATGTCAACATCATAAAAGAAAATTATAACAATGATCAAATTCTTAAATTATGTTTCATCAAAATTCAAGTATTTTCTTCTGCAAGAAGTCATAAGAAGACATTATTAAAAAAAAAGAAACTATGAAGGATAAGAAAACATTTGTAATCTCTCTGCACTTCCTTTTTTTTACATCTGACCCAGGACCTACACCCATTGGCTCTCTTGTACCATTCTATAGTTTGACCCCAAACTCTCAGTAAATGTTTCCCCCTCAATGGTATATCCCTCAAGGCCTAAGCCATGATTACTCAAATACAAAACAAGACTAAAAACACAAACAGAAAACAAATAAAGAAAAATGTAACAAAATATCATCAATCAACACACATCTTTCAATAATAAATTTAAATATTAATAGATAGCCTCAGCTTCCCAAACAAAAGACAGGGTTAGTTGAATGACTGCCCTGACACTGTTGGGATAGCTAGAAGCTGGAAGCTAGGTGGCTCAGAGAACTAGGGTAGAACCAACCATGACTTAGAAAAAAATTTCCTAATAATATTCTGCCATAATCATAGATTGATAGCTAGCATAATTGTCATCAGAGAGGCTTCATCTAACAACTGATGGCAGTAGATGAGAGATCCATATCCTAACATTGGGCAAAGCTCAAGGAACTCTGCAGAAGAAGGGAGAAGTATTGTAGGAGTCAACAGGACTGGAGGACACCTGAAGAACATGGCCAACAAAATCAACTAAGCTGGGCACACAGGGGTTCAAAGAGATGGAAGTGCAAACAACAGTGCATTCATGGGTCTCCAGAAATCTCTCTGCCCTGGCCAGAACTATCATGAGGATTTATCATTATTCTTATTGCATCCTGTTTTGCCATGTTTGGTTGATATCCCAGTCAGAGATTTTTTTTTTTTTTTTTTTTTTTTTTTACTGTACTGAGATATAATCAACATTTAAATGACACAAAGATGTTTCAAACTTCCTAGCAAAACCTAAAATCCTGCATTTCTATGCCAGCTAATTACTATGGTAATATTTTATTTATGCTAAAATGTGATTTTGTTTGTATGTTAATAAGTAAAGTTTGCCTGGATATCAGAATTCACAGCAAGCCAGGGACAGCAGTCAGGCAGTAGTAACCCATGCCATTAATCTGATCACATGGCAGGCAGAGTCTCTGTGTTGTCAATGACACAATCAAGCATGGAAAGACAAGCCTTTAATCACAGTACCAACCATAGATATTTGGAGGTCTGTATAGACAAACAGTGGTGAGGAAGTCATGTGGTTGGGTTTAGAGCAAATGACAAGGCAGAACAGAAAGGCAATAAAAACATGAGTCAGGCAGGAAGAAATGCTCCCTCTGGGGAAGCAACAGTGGTAAGATAAGGTAGTTGTAACTCTCTGATCTCTTTGGCTAGTTACCTCCGTATTTGGCTGTTTTTCTTATTTACTAAGAATGTTTAACTTCATCTACATTTGGTGCCCACATAGCAAGAATTCATTAAAAAAGCATTGGTGGCCTCACAGGCCAGGGGTCACAGGCCACAGCTCAGCCAGAATTTACAGGCCCCAGGTCTGGCTAGAGCTACCAGTCTGGCTGCACACAGTCAGCTGCACTCGACCATAGCTACAAGCAATTATACTCAGCTAGAGCTACTTGTGGCCAGATCAACTCAAGCAGCTCAGGCCCGAATTGGCTCAAGCTTGAGCATGTGACTGGATTTTAGCTTTTAGCCAAAATGATGCTTAGCTATTCTCTCTCTCTCTCTCTCTCTCTCTCTCTCTCTCTCTCTCTCTCTCTCTCTCTCTCCAGAATCCCATCTGAAATGATAGGTAGCTATTTTGAAATTCCTTCAGACTTCTACTGTTCTATGCAGACTTGGTAAGTCAATTAAGATATCAGATATCTTAAAGGGAGAAACTACTTAAAAGAGAAAATGTTTTCCCACATTTAAAAATGGGAAATATCTTTACAATAGAAGAAATTTGTCAGTATTTGATAAAATATTAGGCAGTCTAAGCATAGAACAATTACAAGAGAGGAATAATGTTGATGGGATGTATGTAACATCAATTGTGCAAATTGTTTAATTATCCTTATTTTACAACTTACAAAGATAGTCAATTTAAGTGTCAGGATAAAAGCTTTAGAAAAACCTGTACTTCCAGGAGCAGACATGTCTCACTGTCCAGAAAGTCTAAATTTTTAAAATATTTTAAATGTCATATTCTGTAGATCTTTGAAGTATTTGAAGATTACCTAGCTATCTGAAATATCTCTATGTATAACTAGAAGACTTAACTAACATAGCTACAAGTATGATTATCATAGATTACTAATTATTAATATAATTTTAATTATCCATTACATTTTAAATGAGTTATACCAACATAATATCTCAAACAAGAGTAGAGATATACAAACAGTATAACAAAATTAACTTTAAGTTTGTGTCAATAGACTACAATCTATACTAATGTAAAACTTTTCAAACAAGTTGTTGCTCTTTAAATGTAGGTTCATTAATCTACCCTTTCATCCTATCACATCCCCTTTTATTTCTTTAGAAAGAGATCACATTTATAATCAACCTGATTTAAATAAAAGCGTTGGATTTTTCACTGTCCAACACCAGAGGTCTCTTCTGACTTGGGAAACAAGAATATCTTAACCTTTTCTTTTAGCAATATGTCTGGGTTTAGAGAAGGAGTGAACCAATTCCATCTCCAAAGACAGCTTGATATGTTTGGGAATTTGGGCATAGTTTCTCTTACTACGTCCTGCTGGAGGAGGGTGCTGTATCTTATGGGGACACAAAAAAATTTTAGGATTATGGAGTAGTCCGTGAGGGTAAACCTCTGAGCCAGTTGCCTTAAAACTATTCTGGATGTTGGATCATCTGGGCCCTGGTGTCATTGGAGACCTTTCAGAGGGTCTTGGCTGATCAAACCTGATGTATCTTAATCGGGAACAAATCCACAGCCTCTGGCTTTCTGTGGAAACAAAAGCAGAGACTCCTTTCCAAAGCAACATATCCTTATATCCAAATTTTGAAGTCAAGGTGTCTTTAAAATATACAGATTGGCTTATCTCTGCTGCCTTTACAATCAAATGTTTCTCTTTAGTTAAATATCCCAAAGACAACACAATCCAGATTCTCTGTGTAATATCCACTTAACGTGGCTTATTTTTCATACTACTTTTACTGTCTCTTTAAAGACTTTATTTTTAAAAATTATTTTTATATAATTGTATATATTCCTTTTTTCTCTCTTTCAAGCCTACATACATTTTTACACACATTGTAAAGCATTTAAAGTCTTGTTCCTTCTGAATTTGTCTTATTGTGAATTAATTGCTTTAAACTGCTGCATTTCTAAGACTGAAACGGTGCTGTGGCTGCTGGCTCTGCCCCCATCAGCTTCCCAACATGGCAGTGGTACAGTTTACCACCAGCTCTGTGTCTGGAGCTATGTGTACCATCAAATATCAGAAGCAGTTCTATCAAAGCAGCACATAACCTAGAAGCCTCTTTTTTTTTTAACTAGCAAAGGTTAAATCTACCATACAGCAGAGTAAAGTACTGCTTGTAGACTCCTCATTCCTGCCACACTGCTGGTCAGACACACACCCACAAAGCTACCATAGTACCTCAAACTGGCAGGCTGCTGCTAACTCGAGAGAGACAATTAAGAAGCTGTTTTTAGCTCTGTTCTAGAATCTTTTTTTCTCAGGTTTTAGGAGGGAACTCTTGCCAACATGTTGGGTGCCATTTGTAGCTTGAGAGCTTTCTCCAGGTCCCACTAAGTCCCAGCAATCCTGAAGCCCACTTGTAAAATGAATATACAGATGCTTATATTATTTAAACTGCTTGGCCATTAGCTCAGGCATGCCATTTTCTAGCTCTTACTCTTATATTTAGCCCATTTCTATTAATCTATACTTTGCCATATGGCTTGTGGTTTACCTGTACCTTATATCTCACTTGTCATGGTGGCAGCTTGCAGGTCTCTCCTCTATTGGTGAAATTATTAAGGCCACTCCATGTAGTTGAAAGGGAGGTTGCAGGGTCTGGGAAAGGGATGGCTCAGTCCAGGAATATTCTCTGGAGAACTCTGCTCAGTCTACCTCCAGCGTCCAGGGTCCTGGAACCCAGAGAAGCCTCTCCTTTTGATCCTGGGTCCTCAGCATCCTCCCTCAGCCCCGCCCTGTGGGCACAATCATCACAGAAGCCTCAATGGGAGTTGGAACCCCCAGGCCAAGTCTGGAATGGCCATCTCCCCTTTTGTCTAAATAAGAAGGTTCTAACCTAATACAAGACTATATACAAAGAAATGGTTATCAAATATTGTCCAGGAGTAATGAGGGGTAATGACCTAGATAAGTTGGAATTATAATAAATGCAAACAATATCAAGCAAAAAACACATACTAAAATCCAGGGAAGTCTAGAGTGTGGGTAGGTGGCATGTTACAAAGATCATTCCAAAAGGTGTCCTATTCTAAAGAACCTGAGTCTAATACTTAATATATTCTATCTAAGATTATATATATATATATACTAAGTTGTAACTATAACTGCTAGGTTCTGGAATTTTTTCCAAAGCATTTAGATATTTAGTGCTGCTGTAAGGCATAGGGATATTGTGTGCTCATCATAAGTGGCTTGTACATTCCTGTCAGCAAAACATCCCTCACCAAGTATTTGATCTTGGGAGATCACAAAACCTTTGAGTTTACCTTGTTGTTCCAAATTTCTTGCCTCTTCTCTCAACCACCTTTTCCACTGTAACTGCTGGCTATATTCTAGAACAGCTAAAATTAGCTGGTGTCAGTGATCTGGATTGATTCTATGTGAGGTAGACCACGAATTTAACATCTGTTTTACGTATGTGGAGTATATCCCATATGTAACTACGGCTTCCTTTATTTTTTTAAAGTCCCTTGTTGAAATTGTTTGTAATGTATATGTCATATATGGCTCAGGGTGTGTGTCATCTGCTGGCTTCTCATGGATGATAACAGGATAAGCCATTGTGTGAGAGCCTTTTAGAGATGATACAACCTGTATGGTCTTGCCCTTCTGCTTATTAGGTCCATTGTCAAGTTTATTGAGAGTTTCCTCCAGGGCTTGTAAACGAGCACCTAGGGTCTGTTCCAGGGAGTAAACCTCCTCTCTTGTAAGGGATTCCAGATTTCTCATGGAATCATGGAAGTTTTTATGTTCTTCTGAAACACATGATTCCATGGACCTTATCTTATCAATTAATGATCATTTTTCTTCCTTTTATAGTGTCTGTGTAGCTACATCTTCGCTCTGGAGAGTTAGTGTTCTATCCATTAAATATTTATATGTATTATCAATAAAATCAATTTTGGGTACAAGCTTGTTTTGTAAATTCTGGTTAGCAGATTCCAGAGAAAGAATCTTTTTTCTGTAAGCCTTCATTGCTATCTTTTAAAGCCTGTAAATCCTGGTTAGCAGATTCCAGAGAGAGAATCTTTTTCTGTAAGCCTCCATTGCTACCTTTTAAAGCCTGTATCAGTCCCAATAATGACTCATCTTTGTTCTTATTATTAAATCAGTGTTTGAACACTGTGTGAATTATTACAATGAATACCAAAATGGTACAGGCCAGATATGCCTTAGGGAGGTCTTATATTTCCAGGAAAATATCATTCATCATACAGGCAAAAAGGTTTTAAAATTCTTGTGAGGTAATGTTGTCAGCCACATTACAAGAATTACTCAAAATTTGTTAGTCAGTTTTAAGGTGTAAAATTATCAAGTACTTTTACTTGAAATAAGCTTACCTT
Organism: Onychomys torridus; assembly: GCF_903995425.1. NCBI lineage: Eukaryota > Metazoa > Chordata > Mammalia > Rodentia > Cricetidae > Onychomys > Onychomys torridus. Next base: position 42,387,992 of record NC_050466.1, read on the forward strand.
TCTGTGGTTTTGGGGGAGTGCAGTAGCACTTTTCAGCCAGCAGGAGGCATTGGTATAGCTCCAAAGCAGGGCCTTCTGGCGACCTTGGCTGGTGGCAGCTGAAGGTAGGAGCCAAGATGGAGGGGAGCCAGCTGCACTCAGAGAGGAGTGGGAATACCTCACTCACAGTGGTTTTTGCTGGTCTGAGGGCTAAGCTAGGGAACTGAGACCTGACTAGCTGCTCCCTTTTTCAGGAATGGAACCATGTAGACATTCCCTGGTTAAATGGAACTTTGCAGGCGGTTGTAGGTACCCGCCAACCTCAGGAGGAGGCTGAAGGTGGGAGCTGCCTAGGCCTTTGGAATTTGCCCCACATGAGCACCAGAAAAAAAAAGTGCTGTGGATATCACTCTGTATAAATAAAATGCTGTTTGGCCAGTGGTCAGGCAGGAAGTATAGGCGGGACAAGAGAAAAGAGAATGCTGGGAGGTGGAAGGCTGGGATGGAGAGAGACTGCCAGCCGCCACCATGACAAGAAAGAGATAAGGTAATGGTAAGCCACAAACCAATGTGGCAAAGTATAGATTTATAGAAATGGGCTAAATATAAGAGTAAGAGCTAGACAGTGGTAGGCCTGAGCTAATAACCAAGCAGTTTAAATAATATGAATGTCTGTGTGTTTATATTTTAAGTGGGTTGTTGGACTAACAGAGCTTGGCAGGGGCTGGAGAAAAGCTCTCTAACTACACTACTCCACCTCCCACTTCCCACAATTCTCTTCTATGCTTGTCCCACATATACTTCCTGCCTGGCTACTGGCCAATCAGTGTTTTATTTTAACCAATCAGAGCATCACATTTGACATACTTGAACTTCCCACAGCATAAGGTTACAGAAAGACAGCCTGTTTTCAATCAAACTTAATTTATCTGATAACCATATAGCAATTACCTGTTCAAGGGCAATTACACACTGATTGGATTCCAGTTGAAATGTTAGATTTAAGAAGGTTTAAGGAGGTTATAGTCTTTTATGGCATACATTCTCCATTTGTAAAGCAACTGTTAAACTCATGGTCAACCTGTAATAGGATTATTCCTCAAGACTGGGAAGTATTAGTAACAGCTATCCTGGAACACAAAGCACAGCTGCAGTGGCACATGTGGTACAGAGATGAGGCTAAGAACATAGAGAGACAATGGAGGGCTAGAGGTGTGGAAATATCCCAGGGTCAGCTTCTTGGAGAAGGCTAATATGCTGAAATACAAAGACAATGTTCATATGATAACCAAACCTTAATTGTATGCTGCATGGCAGCCATGAATACATAGGACAGAATTGAGAAAGCATGAAAGAAAATTGAGTCATTCATAAAAGTTGCACAGGGCCCAAAAGAATCCTTCATGGATTTCATTCAAAGACTGTCTTTAGAAGTAAATAAAATGGTCCTGAATTCAGAAGCTAGCCAGATAATAATCAAATCTTTGGCTTTTGAGAACATGAATGCAGTATACAAGAGAATAATTAGGCTGTTAAAGGCTAGCTCTGCATCCTTTGAAGATTGGATTAGAGATATGTTTAATGTTGAGGCTCATGACCATGATGATATGTGGATAGGGGAAGCAATTTCAAGAGGTTTGAGGAATGTCAGATATTTTGGATGTGGAAAGCCAGGTCATTTGAAAAGGGACTGTAAACAGGGCATTCTGAGGAAAAATGTTTCTTCAAGGAATAATGGAAACAGAATATCCCTTCCTTCTAGGGTATGCAAAAGTTGTGGTAAGGGTAAACATGGGACCAACAAATATACATCAACAAGAGACAGACAAGGGAATCCTTTGCCTCTGTCCTCAGGAAACTCTCAGAGGGGCTCATGCAGGCTCCCATAGCAAATCCATTTCAGACCTTTCCTGCCATCATAGAAGAAACCCCTACTCAGAGCAATTGAATACCCAAATAGCTATTGGAATAAACCAGCCTGCTCAAGGTGATAGAACATCTGTACCAGAAAAAATAGGAAATTCAGGAGAAGCCATAAAGCAAATTTTTGGCAAACTTCTATAAATGAACAAAGACCAAAATTAACAATACAAATAAATGATGTTTTGTTATCTGACTAAGTAGACACAGGTGCACATGTAAAAATAATTACACCAAATTTTTGGCATCCAACTTGGCCACTTCAGGGCTTGGAACATTATATCAAGTGAAACAGAGTGTAAGATGGCTCAAGTATCTTAGGTCCAGAATGACAAAGAGGAAAATTAAAGCCATATGTGTGTAATATAGTTATGTACTTAAGGGTCATGATGTATTACAACAATGAAATACTCAGATTAACATCCCTCCAACCACAGAAACAAAACATATTTCTGAGAGAAATATTAGAAGATATTATTTTAATGAGGGGTCACGAGCCATCCAGATTATACAAGAACAGGGCACAACAACTGATGATGTTTCAAAGACACTAACATCTCTATCTTTAAAATGGTTAACAGACAAGCCTGCATGGGTTCAGCAATGGCCTTTAACAACAGAGAAACTGCAGGCTTTAGAAGAGCTGGTACAAGGACAGTTAAATTCCCAGCATATTGAAGAATCAACAAGTCCTTGGAATTCTCCTGTATTTGTTATTAAAAGTAAATCTGGTAAATGGAGATTGGTAACAGACCTTAGAGCAATTAACAAAGTAATTCAGCCAATGGGCTCTCTACAATCTAGAATTCCTGCTGTGGGATGTCCTGTATGCTGTAAAAATATGGACAGTAGCCAGGTAGGAAGTACAGACAGGACTAGCTGAAAGGAGAATTGGGAATAGAAATTTGGAGTGGGAGAGAAGCCAGCCTGCCAGCCATGGAGCAACATGAAAAGGCAATAGGTAAAGCCATGGAACATGTGGTGATATATGTACAGAAATGGGCTAAATTAAGTGTAAGAGCTAGTCAATGGTAGGCCTGAGCTAATGGCCCAGCAGTTTAATTTATATAAGCTTTTGAGTGATTATTTTATAAGTGGTTGCAGGGTCCATGGTGCTGGGCAGGCTGGGAGAAAATGCCAGCTACAAATCGCTTTGCCTACTCTGTTACCTAAAGGATGGCCTCTCATAGTTGTTGATTTAAAAGACTATTTCTTTCCAATACCCTTACAAGAAAAAGACAGAAAAAGATTTGCCTTCACAATACCTATATACAATAATTGTCAACCGGTTAAGAGATATCAATGGAGGGTTCTCCCACAGGGAATGTTGAATAGCCCAACCCTGTGCCAATATTTTGTACAACAACCATTTGAAGTGATATGTAAAAATTTCCTAAATCTGTAATGTATCATCATATGTATGATATTTTACTAGCTGACTCAAATGCAGATACATTAGAAAGAATGCTTGAAGCAGTAAAGAAAAATTTGTCTTACTAGGAATTATAAGTTACTCCTGAAAATATACAAAGAGGATTAATTATTTAGGATATAAAATAGGTCTATAAAATATTAGACCCCAAAAGGTACAAATTAGAAGAAATTTATTACAGACTCTTAATGACTTTCAATGATTATTTGGAGGTATTTCTCTTTTATGAACTATTCCTGAGGTAAAAAATGATGAACTGAATAATTTGTTCAAAACCTTAGAAGGTGACAAGGACTTCAATAGTCCAAGAGAATTATCACCTGAAGCTGAGAAAGAATTGGCCTTGGTAGAAAAGAAAGTACAGGATGCACATGTGGATCGTATTGATCCAAAGCTGGATTGCATTTTGGTTATTTTACCCTCTAGGCATTCTCCTACAGGAATTTTAATGCAGATGAAGATATTACATTGGAATGGATTTTATTTTTTGGTTTTTCGAGACAGGGTTTTTCTGTGTAGCGTTGTGCCTTTCCTGGAACTCGCTTTGGAGACCAGGCTGGCCTCAAACTCACAAAGAGCTGCCTGCCTCTGCCTCATGAGTGCTGAGATTAAAGGTGTGCACCACCAACACCCAGCTTGGAATGAATACTTTTACCAAATAAACAGAGTAAAAAAGTTAAAAACATATGTGGAAAAAAATCTGACTTGATTTTGAAAGGAAATTTGAGACTTTGTCAATTAGCAGGAATAGACCCAGCAGAAATTGTACCTTTAACTAAGGAAGACATTGAAAAATTATAGACAGAAAGTGAACCTTGGCAAAAAGCTTTCAGTAATTTTTGGGAGAGATTAACAGCAAATTTCCCAAAAGCAATAGAATTGAACTTATAAAGAGAGCTGGTTGGATTTTGCCTCATATTGTATGGGAAACACCCATATCTGGAGCACCTACATTTTATACAAATGCCAATAAACAACAAAAGGCAGGTTACAAATCAGAAAATTTAAGTAAATTGGTTCAAAGTCCTTATAATTCAGTTAAAAAATCAGAATTGTATGCTATTCTGTTGGCATTAAAGGATTTTTCAGAACCTCTCAACATAGTTACTGACTCTCAGTATGCTGAAAAAATGGTATTACATATCGAGACTGCAGAATTATTCCTGATTAGTCAGAATAAACTTTGTTATTTATTCAGTTATAAGATACAATCAGGAATAGGAATAATCCCTAATATATAACTCACATCTGATCCCATATGTGTCTTCCAGGTCCTCTAGCACAAGCTAATGGTGAGACTGATAAATTATTGATAGGAAATGTTCTGGAGGCCTCAGAATTTCATAAAAATCATCATGTCAATAGTAAAGTTTTAAAAAAGGATTTTTCCCTAACATGGAAACTAGTCAAGGAAATTGTAAAGAAATGTCCTACTTGTTCTTTTTACAATCAGACGCCATTACCAGCAGGATGTAACCCAAAGGGTACTCAGAGGAATGAAATATGGCAGATGGATGTGTTTCACTTTGCAGAATTTGGAAAATTGAAATATGTAAACCAAACTATTGGTACATGTTTAGGATTTCAATGAGTAACTGCTTTGCCTTCTAAAAAAGCTGATTCTGTATTCACTCATTTTCTAGAAATTATGGGCATCATAGTTATACCTACACAAATTAAAACTGGCCATGCCCTAGCATATGTCTCTGTTAAAATGAAACAGTTTTTTTCTTATTACAGTATAAAGCATATTACATGTATACCACATAATCCTACAGGCCAAACCGGTATAGAAAGATCAAACAGAACTCTAAAGAATATGCTAAATAAACAGACTAAATGCTAAATAGACTGCATAATGCTCTATTAAGTTTGAATTTTCTCAATGCTAATGAGAAATGAACAACAGCTGTGGAGAGACAGTGGATAATGGAAAACAACTACAGAATTAAATCAGCCTATATAATTTAAAGATGTGCTGACCTCAGAATGGAAACCAGGATATGTGTTATCCTCTGGACGAGTATAGTGATATTTTATTTGTACTGAAATGTGATTTTATTTGTATGTTATTAAATAAAGTTGCCTGGGGGTCAGAGCTAATAGCAAGCCATAGCAGAATCCTGGTGGTGGTGGCCTACACCTTTAATCCAGATCACATGGCAGACAGATCTCTGTGCTCAAGGATACAGCCAGCATGGAGACACATGCTTTTAATCTAAATAACAATAGAAGTCCTAGAGGTCTGTATAGATAGGCAGTGATGAGGAGGTCATGTGGTTGGGTTTACAACCACTGAGAAGACAAAACAGAAAGTCAATAAAAAGAAAGATACACAGGAAGGAGTTTGTTTGCTGAGGGGAAGGACAACAGTGGCAGTGAAGGGTAAGAAAGAGTTTTTAGTGTGAGCTCTTGACTTCTGCTCTCACCTCTTGAGTTTTTAACTCTGCATTTGGCTCTGATCAGCTGTGGATATCATCAAAATTGATAAAGGTTCAATTTTAACAAGAGAGACCTCTTAATTAGAAGATGTGATAGTTTATCAACCAGCATGACCATAAAATTTAAACTAATTTATACAATTAACACATGCCTTTTCTTTAATCAGATATAACTTGCCAAAATGGAAGCTCCACATATTTAGGCTTGGGGAAAGGTTTTTGTTTTTGTCTTTTAGGAGGATGAAGGCTAAGTTATCTGAAGAACACTGAACAAATGAAACATTGAGGGGGGGGAAGGACAACTCATCTAGAAAAAATGTCCAAAGAAAGAGTAAAATGGCCTATTGGTATATCATCTATAAAATTTTATAAGTCTTCCTAAGTGTTTGTTTCTGCTCTTCTCTAAAGACATTTAACATTATTCATCTTCTTGTAGTCCCAGTTCAATTAAAAATTAAAGATGGCTTTGGAGTTGGAGAGTGGCTTTCTCCTTCTCTAAACATAAGCATGGTGTTAAAAGGAAAATGCAAAATCTCTGTATTAATGCAAACATTATTAGGTCCAGCCTATATTGTCTGCTTCCAGGGTCCATGGAAGAGTCTAACAACCAGCTGAGGATTCTAATCTGAGGGATATTCAATGAATCTAAGTACACTGAGTTCTTTAGTCTATTCCTTTATACTTCTAAGTCAATTCCGTTTATACAGTTTCTTTTCTGCTCTCTTATTTATCTCCTCTCAGTCCCTCCTGCTCTCAGTCCCTCCTGCTCTCAGTCCCTCCTGCTCTCAGTCCCTTCTGTTGTTTTCTCCTTATTTTACCTAGTTCTTTTCTTTTCAGTTTTCATCTTTGTTCTTCTCCATCCATTCTCCCAGTGCTCTCAGAGAACCAGTATATATACCCACACAGTGATTTTTTGATAAATAATGTGAGGCTTGAAGTTTTCAGAGTTGCATAGAGAGAGGTGATAAGGATCCATAAATAAAGCAATTAATTGTCAGCTTCCAATTACAACCCCAAAGGGGAGTAACTAAAGGGGAGTTCTCTAGCAGGGTCAACTAAAGGCTAAGTTAAATTAGGGAATTTATGTACTCAAACTATAATCTAGAAATGGTTAGGTAGAATGTTAGGGATCAGTAAGTCACAAGAAAGAAAACTGTCTTTGGCACCGCTTTTCATGCTTGTCCAGGCTGCAGCTGCTTTCTGATAGGGAGGGGGACATATGCTAGGTGGTTAAGCAACCTATGTCATAGCATGTAGTATTTGGTTAGTAAAAGCACTTTCACTCAGAGTAATTTCTGAGAAGAAAATCTAGGAATAGCACTTGGCTGAGGAGGAATAAAAACTTAATTTGCACAAGAAAGAAACTTTACCCCTATCACCTTCCTGGCCTTGTAGGCATCTCCTTAGTTTAGTGGGAAGCTAATGCCTTAACTCAGTAACTAGCAAATGACTAAAACATCATCTCAGCAATGTGGGCAGTAAATCTATTAAATGAGGGTCTTGTATAAATAACCTGGGGTGAAGGTAAGGGGTTGAGAATTTAACTGTTAGTGGTTCTTTTCTCTATCTGTGAGTGAGATGAGCTATATATGTACATATATATGTGTGTGTGTGTGTGTGTGTGTGTGTGTGTGTGTGTGTGTGTGTGTGTGTGTTAATGAAAAATAAGAACAGCTGGGGACAGTTGTCGATTTACCCCAAATGTATAGGGAAAGTTGTGCCCAAGGTTGAGATGCAATCGTGAGATTGCATGTACATGGAACATAGAGATGCACAGTAAATGGAACGAATCATAGCTGTTGTTACATAAGAAGTTTATAACAAGAGACAGCCACACTTCATTCAAAAGGCAGTAATTCCCTAACACCTTGCATGATGATTTCCTCTAAGACAGCCCTTAGTTCTGATAGGTTGAACTTCTGAGCACTTCTTGTCACCTGCTGTATACTCACATGGATTTTCATTACCAGCGGCTCTCAATACTGTCAGAAGAAAGAACCATCTTCTGATATGGAACAGAAGAAAATGAAAAAAATAGGAACTATTCCATAGCCACTAATCTCAATCCTTTGGTTATATTTTGATTCTTTCAACTATTCTTAAGGTATGAAATTTATATCAACATTTCTAATATATATATATATTTTTTTTGTTATGATATTAATGGTCATATAGAGTACTAACTAATTTTAGAAAAAGACTTCATTTAGCTGCCTATACATGTTTTTGTGTTGGAGTCTCTATCAGTTTTCTACAGGGAATCATGACCTAACAGTGAATATGGAGTTTCCAGAAAGATGATGGGGCCCCACAACAATGATTCCATGTGGACAATAATAATACCACTAAGCTGACAAACATAACCCAAATATCAGGTTTGGACTACAAACCTGATCAGAATAATTTTGAGATGGCTATCTAAGATGATCCAGTTTCATAGACTACTTGAATAAGGACTTGAGATAAGCCCTGCACTTTGGCATTATGCAACAAATGATATATCTACCTCCCCTGGAACTTGACAGTTAATCCAAAAATTTTCTTTCAGAATTCCCTAAAGATGCCTTTGCCAAAAACAGCAGGAAGCAATCTTAAGAACACAGGGCCCACATTCTCAAGAGGTTGGTTGGGGCAGGTAGTTTTTGGTCTTTCAGTGGGTTTCAGGTTTGGGATAGTTGTTACTCTTTATGGTGGTTGGTTTCAAGTTATTGTTAATAGTCAGGAAAATGGCTAAACAAAGGAGATTAGATTTATGGTTCTTGTTTGAAAAAAAGAAAAGAAAAGAAAAAAGAAGATAAACATAAGAGGTAGATTATTGACTCTACTCAGAAAAAATGAGATATAGAAATTATAGAATAAAGTGTAGGTTATTGAATCCTCTTTGTTAAGAGCGGATATAGATATGGTATAGATAAAAGGCAGATTATTGAATCTACCTTTAAAAGACAACTTCTAGTTTTAAATACTTTATATTGAATTGGATTTTTATATTTTGTGTATAAATTATATATATTGAGATTGATATTTTTAGAAAATTATATATATATATATATATATATATATATATATATATATATATATATATATATATATATTTCTAATCTTGTTCAGGATATTGTACTTATACAGTTCATTTAACAATGTAATGCAATTTGCCAATCTTTCAATGTTATTATTACCAACTATTAGGATATAAAGAAGTGAAAGTATTTATTACAACGAACTCTTCATCATATTAGATAAGTTTTCAAGGTCAAGCAGAGCTATATTTTAGATAGATAGGTCACCTCCAAACCCTTTAGAGATCTATAGAATATGACATTTAAAATGTTTTTAATTACTTACATTTTTTTCTTTTTATTATGATTATGAGACATGGCTGGCCTTGGCAGTACCAATCTAATTCAGAGAAGATATGGGCATTGAAGAAACTGCATATGGAGTTAACTTTCATTGTGGCAAAAGTTAGCCACTGGGCAACAAAGTGCCCTTGAATCGACTCCTGACAGTATGCTATCCATAATGGGTAAACAGGACATATAACAAAGAACCACCAATCATTTCCAAAACAAGTGTGGTTGCAGCTTTAACAACAAGTGTCCTTTGAGGCTAGGACAATATGGCACTATCATTGAAGTTGCTTTGTAATCCAGAAAATGTACAGTGTCCCTTTCTTCAAAGGCAGCTGAACAGGCAGTGGAACTATGGCTTCTGGTGTGCAGTGGAACAGTAGCTGAAACAGTTATTATTGAAGGAATAACTGGACTGATTTAGTCTTACCTCTCAGTGCTAGACTGATACTTAATAAAGGAGATGAAACCACTCACAAGCCTAGAAGAATGTGATGTGGAGAAGAATGGGATGCTGAGATGAAGCCATCCACAAGCCCAGAAGAATAGGCAGCTGAATTACAAAAACTCCAGCAAATTTCAGAATTTAAAGCCCTGAATCATGACAGGACACTGGAGAACTTCAAGTTTATCTGGAACTTAGAATACACGCAACAAATGTGAGATCTAGCTGTAGCCCTTGTGTACATCCTACTTCACAAATGTGTCTGTCAGATATGCTAAGCCTATAGGATGAAGATTGTGCCCCAACATTGTGAAGAAACCTTGGGTGACTGTCCAGGCACCTGACTCTTCCTTAACTTACATTTTTGGAAGTCACTTGTTTGCACTTCCTGTTTTACTAGGTAATATTTTTTCTTCTTGGGTCTCTAAGGGAGTTGAAGATTAGATAGCTGTAGTTACAATTTTCCTTGTCAAGAAATTTCAGAAAAGAAATTCTTACTAAGAAGTATAAAGTGTATAAATTTGAAAGACATAAGTAGTTACCTGTTAGTAATATAAGTTAGGATAGAAAGTGAATCAGGTACATTTTGGACATACCAAAATAGGATAGATAATGGAATATTTTCTCTCTGAGTTTTTCAAATGCAAATGGACTAGACACTGTTGATGTATTTATTGATTGTATATATTGTATATAGTTATAGTACTTATTGTATATGATTTTTCTTACATTAGTTATAACTTTTTTATTATTTTTCATTTTTATTATGAAAAGGGGGAAATGTGATATTTTATTGTTATGAAATGTGGTAACATTTTATTTGTATGCTAATAAATAAAGTTTACCTGGAAATCAGAGGAAATAGCAAGCCATTTTAAGTAAACATAAAATTCAGGCAATTGTAGTGGGTAGCCATCCCAGCATTGGCCTGGAAGTTCCAACCCCCAGTGAGGCTTCGGTAATGATCATGCCCACAAGGCGGGATGGAGGAGGAAGCAGAAGACCCAGGATCCAGAGGAGGTCTCTCTTTTAGTTCTGTGACACTAGACTCAGGAGGTAGACTGAGCAGAGTTCTCCAGAGAACACCACCAGACTACACCATACCTTTCCCAAACCCCGCAACCTATCCCTTCATTTGTAAGTTACCCCACAAAATGAACCTCCCTTTTAACTACATGGAGTGGACTTAATAATTTCATCAGTATCTGGCACCCAACATGGGGCAAATTCCTAAGGCCTAGGCAGCTCCCTTCCTCAGCCTATGTTTGTTATATTGTACACATATTTTTACTCTTATTTGAAATATTTGTATATTGATACAAATGTGAATTTATATCTGTCATACTGTATGTATGTTCTACATCTGTTTAAGATATTCTGTATACTGATATATATTTAGGATTATTATCATATTGCATATTGCACTATACATTCCTACCTCTGTTAAAGATATATTGTGTAGTGTCACAATTTAATGTCATTGTCCTTTTACTGTACATTTGCTTACAGACTGTTTGCCTTATTTATAGGAAGCCTTAGTCCTTAGGTTGTTTAGGTAGATAAGACTTACAGAGTTATTGTCACCTATGCTTGTCATCTCTATCATTATGTTAGTTAGGTTATCCAGATTTACAGATACATAGGTCAGATGGACAGGTAATCTTCAAACACTTCATGGACCTAGAGAATATGGCATTTAAATAACTTAGAATTCTGTTAACGTGAGACACAATTGCTCCTGGCAGCACCAATTTGATCCCAAGAGAATGTTGGGCTTCTAAGACATTTCCATTTGGAAGTTTGTCTTCTTGACACAAAATGGCCTACTAGGCAAAGAACTGCCTCAACTGCTGACAGTACAAATGCTGTCCTTTCTGGACAAGTGGGACACAAGGAAAGCAACCACTATACTTTGCCAAGACAGGGCTTTTTTTGGTTAGAAGACTTTTAATGACTAATTCTATTTCCTTAGGGGTTATTGGACTATTTAAATGGTTCAACTGGTCTTGATTTTAACTTAGGTATGTGGTACCTATACAGAAAATTATCCACTTCTTTTAGATTTTCCAGTTTTGTGGAGTAGATGTTTTTGAAGTATGACCTGCTGCTTTTCTTGATTTCCTCATTATCTGTTGTTATGTCCCCCTTTTCATTTCTGATTTTATTAATTTGAATGCTCTCTCTCTGTCTTTTGGTTATTTGGATAAGGACTTGTCTATCTTGTTGATCTTCACAAATAACCAACCCTTTGTTTCATTAATCCTTTGTATTGTTCCCTTTATTACTATTTTATTGATTTCAGCTCTCAATTTGATAATTTCCTGGTGTCTGTTCCTCCTGGAAGATTTTGCTTCTTCCTGTTCAAGGGCATTCAGGTGTGCTGTCAAGTCACTAGTGTGAGATTTCTCCAGCTTCTTTATGTGGGCATTTAGCGCTATGAATTTCCCTCTTAGCACTGTTTCATAGTGTCCCATAAGTTTGGGTATGTGGTGTATTCATTTTCCTTGATCTCTAGGAAGTCTTTAATTTCTTTCTTTATTTCTTCCTTAACCCATTGGTGATTAAATTGAGCATTACTCAGTTTCCATGAGACTGTAGGTTTTCTGGAGGTTTTTGTTGTTGTTGTTGTTGTTGTTGTTGTTGAAATCTAACTTTAAACAATGTTGGTCCGATAGAACACAGGAATCTGTTGAGATTTGCTTTGTGGCCAAGTATGTGGTCAATTTTAGAGAAGGTTCCATGGGTTGCTGAGAAGAAGGTATATTCTTTTTTGTTTGGGTGGAATGTTCTGTAGATATTGATTAAGTCCATTTTAGTCATAACATCAGTTATGACCAATATTTCTCTGTTAAGTTTCAATTTGGCAGATCTGTCCAGAGGTAAAAGTGGGGTGTTGAAGGCTCCCACTATTAATGTGTGGGGTTTTATATGTGATTTAAGCTTTAGTAATGTTTCTTTTACATATGTGGGTACCCTTGTGTTTGGGGCATAAATGATCAGAATTGAAACTTCATCTTGGTGGATCTCTCCTGCAGAGTATGTAATGTCCTTCCTCATCTCTTTTGATTGATTTTAGTTTGAAGTCTATTTTGTTGGATATTAGGATGGCTACACCAGCTTGCTTCTTAAGACCATTTGATAGGAGAGACTTTTCCCAACCTTTTATTCTTTGGAGGTATCTATCTTTGAATTTGAGGTGTATTTCTTGTATGCAGCAGAAAGATGGGTCCTGTTTTTGTATCCATTCTGTTAGTCTGTGTCTTTTTATAGGTGAATTAAGTCCATTGATATTAATGGCCAGTGACTGTTCATTCCTGTTATTTTTATTTTTTGGTGGTAGTGTGTGTGTACTTCTCTTCTTTGGGGTTTACTGCTGTGGTGTTATCTATTGCCTGTGTTTTCATGGGTGTATCTGAATTCCTTAGGTTTGAATTTTCCATCTAGTGCTTTCTGTAGGGCTGGGTTTGTGAATAAGTGTTTAAATCTGATTTTGTCTTGGAAGGTCTTGTTCACTCCATCTATGTTGATTGAAAGTTTTGCTGGGTATATTAGTCTAGGCTGGCATCCATGGTCTCTTAGTGTCTGCACTATATCTGTCCAGGTCCTTCTGGCTTTCAAAATCTTCATTGAGACATCATGTGTTATTCTGATGGGTTTGCCTTTATAAGTCACTTGGCCTTTTTCCTTTGCTGCCCTTAATATTCTTTCTTTATTCTGTATGTTTAGTTGTTTAATTATTATGTGGCGAGGGGACTTCTTTGTGGGGATCTAGTCTGGTGTTCTATAGATTTCTTGTATCTTCATAGGTATTTCCTTCTTTGAGTTGGGAAAGTTTTCTTCTATGATCTTGTTAAATATATTTTCTGTGCCTTTGAGTTAGTATTCTTCTCCTTCCTCTATCCTTATTATTCGTAAGTTTGGTCTTCATGGTGTACCAATTTTCTTGAACATTTTGGGTCATGACTTTGTTGGCTTTAGTGTTTTCTTTGACTGATGAATCTATTTCTTCTACTGTATCTTCAACACCAGAGTTGTTCTCTTCCATCTCTTCCATTCTGTTTATTATAGTTGCATCTGAAATTCCTGTTCATTTACTCAGATTTTGTATTTCCAGCATTCCCTCTGCTAGTGTCTTCATTTTTTCTATTTCCCTTTTCAGGTCTGGGACCATTTCCCTTGTTTGTTTCATTGCTTTTTCATGATTTTCTTTCAGGGACTTATTGTTTTCTTCTGCTATAATTTTCCTTTCCTCTAGTTTGTTTTATAGCATTCTTCCCATTTTTTGTTTTTCTGTTCCTTCACTTCATTTTTGATTTCTTCTATATAAGGCTCTAGCCTCTTCATGATGTTATTTATAAGGTTGTTTTCTTCTGCTTCTTCCATTCCGTGATGTTCAGGTCTAGCTGTTGGAGAAGTGCTAGGTTCTGGTGATGCTGTATTGCTCTTTATTGTGTTGTATGTACTTCTGCCTAGGTCCTTGTGGATTCGTTCTTGGTCTTATCATTGTGCTTGGTCCAGACAGAGCTGACAGATTTAGGGAGTCTCTCTCTGGTCCAGATTGAATATCTGGGCCAGATCGGAGCTCTGGTCTAGATGAGAGTCCTGGCCTGATGGGACCTGGGGGCTGATTTCTGAGTCTCAGGAAGTGGCTGGGGTCTCCTTATCTTTTCCAAATTGGGGCTCTGGGGCAGGGTGGAAGTTGGGGGCTTGTTTCTGCATCTCAGGAAGTGGCTGGGGTCTCTGGTTGTAGGGACAGGCCATGGAGATTGTTGGGTCTGACAGGGAGTCTTGAAGAAGGGGAACCTTCCTGGTGGGGTTGGGGGGGTCCTGCCCTATGGCCAGAACCTGGGGCCAAGTTGGCCAGGTCTTCCCCAGAATGGCTGGTGTCCAGGGCTGGGATGTATGGGGCCTCTCTGGGCGTGACCCCAGGCACTCACCTCTGGTCCAGATGGGAGTTCCTGGGCAGATGGGAGCGGGGTGCTTGTCTCCGAGACTCAGGACATGGCTGGGGTCTCAGGGTGTTAGGGCAAAGTGTGGGGATTGCAAGGTCTGCCTGCATTTTCGGAAAAGGGGAACCTTCCACACAGGGCCCACCAAATGGCAAGAAACTCTTGTACAGGATTCTTTTGGGTATCCTGCATTTTTTGTTTTTCCATATGAAGTTGAATATTGTTCTTTCTAGGTTTGTTAAGAATTGTTTTGGGATTTTGATGGGGACTGCATTGAATCTGTACTAGAAAACACCATCCTAAGTGAGGTAACCCAGACTCAGAAAGATAAACATGGTATGTACTCACTCATAAGTGGATACAAGATGTTAAAGCAAAGGATAACCAGACTGCAACTTACAACTCCAGGGAGGCTATTTAGTAAAGAGTACCCTAAGAAAGACACAGGGATCACTCAGCAATAGAGAAATGGATGAAATCTACATGAGCAAACTGGAGCTGAGTGGGTAATGGAGGGCAAGTGTCAGGGAAATCAAGCTTAGGGGAGCAGGAGGTCCCAGCTAGATCAGGAACAGTGTTGGAGAACAAGAAAAGAGACACCATCATGATAAATGAAGACCCCATGGGAATAGGAAGAAGCATAGTGTTAGAGAGGTCCCCAGAAATCCACAAAGATACCTCCACTATAGGCTACTGGCAAAGATCGAGTAAGTGCCTGAGTTGACCTACTCTAGTGATCAGATGGCCGAACACCCTAACTGTCATGATAGAACTCTCATCCAGTAATTGGTGGAGGCAGATGCAGAGATCATGGCCAAACCCAGGTGGTGCTCCAGGAGTCTAACTGGTAAGAGAGAGGAGGAATTATATGAGCAAGAGATATTGAGACCATGATTGGAAAAAGCACAAAGACAAATAGCCAAACTAGTGGAAACATATAAACTATGAACCAATAGCTGAGGAGCCCCCATGGAACTGCACTAGGCCCTCTGGATGAGTGGGATAGTTGATGAGCTTGAACTGCTTAGGAGGTCCCCAGGCAGTGTTACTGGGAACTGTTCTTCGTGCATGAGCTGGCTTTTTAGAACATAGGGCCTATGCTGAGATACTTTGGTCAGCCTTGTTGCAGGGAGGAGGGAACTGGATCTGCCTCAACTGAATCTTCCAGGCTGGGCTGAATCCCCAGGGGATACCTTGCCTTGGAGGAGGTGGGAATGGGGGGGTTTTGGGGGACAAGTCTGTGGGTGGGAGGAGGGAGGACAGGGGAATTTGTGGCTGATATGTAAAAGTAAATTAATTATAAAATCAAAATATTTATTATAAACACAATATCCAAAAGTATTTGAGGAGGAAATAGTTTATTTCACATTATAGATCATAGTTGACCACTTATGGAAGTCAGGACTGGGACTCAGGGCTGGAACCCAAAGGCAAGAACTGAAGAAGTATCCATTGAAGGGTGCTATTTATCGGCTTATTCCGGGTGTCTCTCAACCTGCTTTCTTATAGGACCTAGGACCACCTACCTAGGGCTAGCACCATCCTCAGTCAGCTATAACCTCTCACTATGAACATTAGTCAAGAAAATTCCACACAGGCTAGCCCACATGCCAATCTGAAGGAAGTGTTTTCTTAATTGAACATCACTCTTTCTAAATGACTTCGGCTTATTTTGAGTTATCATATGGGTTGTTTTTAATATTCTTCTTCCCATTCTTTCAGTTTTCTATTCCCTCCTTTGACTATTTACTATGGATGCAGATCTATTCAGTTTTACTTACTTCCATGGTATGGTATTGCTTTTATTGCCTTTGCTTTTTAGGTTATATACAAAAATACCTTTGACTAATCTTTCATACTATATTTTTCTCTAGTATGTTCACATTTCTAAGTGTTACATTTGTGTATACTCCATTTTTCATTAATGATGTGTATGTCATAGATATTTTATTTTCATTATTCTGTATATGAATAACTAATTTTCCAACGTCATTTTGAGAGAAATCTTTCATTACCTGTTGCTTTCATAACTAACTGCTAACTTACATTTTTTTATGTCCTTATTAGTTGGAGATAATAACTTTCAAGGATTAGCAAATTGCATTACATGAACTTTGTAGGTACAATACCTTCAACAATATTCAAAATATATGCACAAAATTTTCTAACAAAATCAATCGCAAATTTGTATCATATATATATATATATATATATATAATTTGTATGCAAAAATCCAATCCAATGTAAAATATGTAACACTAGTAGTTGTTCTCTAAAAATAGATTCAATAATCTACCTTATTATCTTATCCTATCTTTATAAATCAATCCTTTTTTTTCAGAGAAGATAAAATAATCTACCTCTTTTCTATAGCCTCTTTTTTTTCAAATAAGAACCTTAAATCTAATGTCCTTTGTTTGGACTTTTTCTTGACCATTAACCATAATAACTTGTAACCAGCCATCCTAAATAATGACAATTATCCAAAACCCATTGAAAGACCACAAACCACCCACTGCACCTCTTGGAAATGTGGGCATTGTGTTCTTAAAATTACTTCCTGCTGTATGGGGATGAAGGCATCTTTAGGGAATCCTGAAAATAGAAATTTTGGGGTTAATTGCCAAGTACTGGGAGAGGTAGCTGTATCATGTGTTGTCCAGTCTCTGCATAATGTGAAAGTACAGGACTTATATTAAGTCCTTGTACAAGTAGTATGTGAGGCTGGATCATCTCAACTAGCCCTCTCAAAATTGTCCTGAGCAGTTTATAGTCCAAAACCGATCTTTTGGAGATTTTTGACAGCTTAGTGGTATTATCATTCTACCTATGGATTTGTTGTTGTGGGGCCCCATTATGTTTTTGGAGACTTCAAATTTGCTGTGAGGCATGGTCATGATTCTCTGCAAAAAAATTGATAGAGACTAAAACACAAAATTATGTATAAGCAGCTGTAGATGAAGCCCTTTTTCTACATTACTTAGAACACTATTTGTCCATGAATATAATGGTAAAAATCTTATAAGTTTTGATATAAAATTCAGATCTTAAGAAAAATTTTAAATAGTCAAAACAGAACCAAAGGATTAGGAGATTAGCGGCAATAAAATAGTCCCTTATATTTTTGTTTTCTTCTGTACAATAACAGAAGGCACTTCTGACATGATACAGAGATTTTGCATTTTCTTTTAACAAGTATGCTTGTATTTAGAGAAGGATAGAGCCATTCTCCAACTCCAAACCAAGCTTTAATTTTAATTGAACTGGGACAACATAAAGAACGTGTGTTAAGTGACTGGAGAGAAGAGCAGAAACAAACATTTAGGAAGACTTATGAAATTTTATATGTGATATAGTAGGGCAATTCACTTTTTTTCTAGAGACTTTTATTTCTGAATGATTTGTCTTTTTCTTCAGATGTATCATTTATTCAGTGTTCTTCAGATTCCTTAGACTTCATTCTCCTAAAAGACAAAAACAAAAACCTTTCGCCAAGACTAACTTTGAGTAGGTTCCCTTTTGGCAACATATGCCTGATTAAACGAAAAGCACTTATTAGTGGTATAAGTTAATTTAAATGGGATGGTTATACTGGTTTGTAGTTGGAGAGCTTCTCTCCAGTTTCCACCAAGCCCCTGAGGTCCCACAACCCACATATAAAATAATCATACAGACACTTATATTATTTAAACTGCTTAGCCATTAGCTCAGGCCTACCATTGTCTAGCTCTTACTCTTATATTTAGCCCATTTCTGTTAGTCAATACTTTGCCACATGGCTTGTGGCTTCTCATGGCAGCGGCTGGAAGTGTCTCCTCCCATCCTTCCTGTTCCCAGCCTTCTCCTCTTCCTTGTCCCACCTACCCTATCCTTCCTGCCTGGCTACTAGGCAATCAGCACTTTATTTATACAGAGTGATATCCACAGCACTGGTTGACGAACTATCACCTCTTCCTTTTTTGTTCTTTTTTTATTATTATATTTGTGTTTTAATTTTACACATCAGCCATGGGTTCCCCTGTCCTCCCCCTCCCTCCCCCACCTCCACCTATCCTCCATTCCCTCCCCTCCATTCCCATCTCCTCCAGGGCCAAGAGGGATTCATTTAAACCTGGTGGATTCAGTACAGGCAGGTCCAGTCCCCTCCTTCCAGGCTGAGCAAAGTGTCCCTGTGTAAGCCCAAGATTCCAAACAGCCAGCTCATGCACTAAGGACACGTCCCGGTTCCATAGCCTGGATGCCTCCCAGCAGTTGAAGCTATTCAATTGTCTCACTTATCCAGAGGGCCTGATCTAGCTGGGGCCTCCACAGCCTTTGGTTCATAATTCATGTGCTGCCATTAGTTTGGATATTTGTTACTGTGATTTTTCCAATCTTAGTCTCAATGATTCACGCTCTTACAGTCCCTCCTCTTTCTTGACAATTGGAAACCTGGAGCTCCACCTGGGGCCTGGCTGAGGGTCTCTGCATCCACTTCCACCAGTTACTGTATGAGAGTTTCAGCACAACCATTAGGGTGTTTGGCCATCTGATCACCAGACTAGGTCAGATCAGGCTTTCTCTCGACCACTGTCAGCAGTCTACAGAGGATTTATCATTGTGGAGTTCTGGGGATCTCTCCAGCACTCTGCCTATTCCTGTTCTCATGTGGTCTTCATTTATCATGGTCTGTTATTCCTCATTCTCCCTTTCTGGTCTTGATCCAGCTGGGATCACCTGCTCACCTAAGCTTTCTTTCCCTCAAATCTTGCCCTTCATTACTCCCACTGTCGTCCAGGTTGTTCATGTAGATCTCATCCATTTCTCTGTCATTGGGTGATCCCTGTGTCTTTCCTAGGGTCCCGTTTTCTAGGTAGCCTCCCTGGAGTTGTGTAGCAGTCTAGTCCTCTTTGTCTTGCATCTAGTATCCTCCTATGAGTGAGTACATACCATGTTTGTCCTTCTGAGTTTGGGTTACCTCACTCAGGATGATTTTTTCTAGATACATCCACTTGCCTGCAAACCTCATGATGTCATTGTTTTTCTGTGTGGAGTAGTTCTCCATTGTGTATATGTGCCATATTTTCTTTATCCATTCTTCAGTTGAAGGGCATCTAGGTTGTTTCTACGTTCTGGCTATTACAAACTCTTCTAATCAACATGTCCCTCTTGTTCAAATTGAATGTTTTTGAATTTTGATGGTATCCATAGTTTTTCTTCTCCTGTAGAAATAAAAGCAAAACCTTATCGCCAATATGACACATTTTATGGTTTCCATTCTGAGGTCAGCATATCTTTAAAATATATAGGCTGATTTTACTATTATTACTATTATTATTATTATTATTATTATTATTATTATTATTCTCCAATATCTCTCCACAGCTGTTGTTCTTTTATGTCTAGCTCAGAGAATATCCAATGTTAAAAGATTATTATATAATCTATTTCTGTGGTGGGGGTTGTTAGTCCTTTCTGTTTATTTATCATATCCTTTAGAGTTCAATTTGATCTTTCTGTGACTGCTTAGCCTGTTGGATTATGGGGTATACCTGAAATATGCTTTATATTGTAATAAGCAATTTTTTTTCTTTTACCAGAGACAAATTATGGAGCATTGTCAGTTTTAATTTGTGCAGGTATACCCATGATGACCATAGCTTTTAGCAAATGCATTATTATAGAATCAGCCTTTTCAGAACCCAGAACAGTTTTCCACTGAAATCCTGAATAGGTTATCAATGGTATCATGTTCATATTTCAATTTTCCAAATTCTGCAAAATGAAACACATACATATGCCAGTTTTCATTCTTCTGAGTACCCTTTGTGTTACATCCTGCTTGTAGAGGAGTCTGATTGTAAAAAGAAAATGTAGGAATTTTCCTTATAATTATCCTGGCTTATTGCCAGGTTACAGAAAAATCCAGTTTTTGGACCCTTACAATTGAAACAATGTTGCTTTTTTATGAAATTCTGTGGCCTTCAGTACTTTTCCTATCAATAGTTTATCAATCTCATCATTACCTTGTGCTAAAGGTTGTGGCAGAGACATATGGGATATTATCTTCCTATTCCTGATTATATCTTGTAACTGAATAAGTACCAAAATCAATTCTGTCTCATTAGGGATAAATTCAGCAGTCTCAATATGTAAAAGCACTCTATCAGCATACTTAGAGTCAGTAATTATGTTGAGAGATTCCAAAAGATCCATTAATACAGTCTGAATAGCATATAAATCCGATTTTTGAATTATAAGGTCTTTTAGCCACTTAAATATTCTGATTTGGGAACAGCCTTTACTTGTTTGTTTGCATCTGTATAAAATGTGAGGGTTCCAGATATGGATCTTTCCTGTACAATGTGAGGCAGGATCCAATCAGCTCTCTTTATAAGTTTAATTCTATCACTTTTGGAATATTTGCTGTTAATCTCTCCCCAAAAATTACAGCAAGCTCTTTGGCATGGTACACTTTCTTCCCATAGTTTGTCAATATCATCCTTAGTTAAAGGTACCACAATTTCTGCTGGGTCTATTCCTACTAATTGACAAAGTCTGATTTTTCCTATTAAAATCAACTCAGAGATCTTTCCCATTTAAGTGTTTCAATTTTTATTCACTTTATTTGGTAGAAAAATGCATCCCAGTATGATTTTCCTGTGTATTAAAATTCCTGTACAAATGTGCTTAGAGTGTAAAATAAACCAAAATGCAATCAAGCTTTGAATCCACATGATCCACACGCTTATATTGTACATTCTTTTCCACCAATGCCAATTCTTTCTTGGTTTCAGCTGATGATTCTCTTGGACTATTAAAGTTTTGAACCAATTACTCAATTCATCATTTTTTTTTTACCCCAACAACTATCTATAGATGAGAAATGTCTCTGAATACTCTTTGAAAATCATTTGGAGTCTGTAATCAATCTCTCCTAATTTTGAACCTTTTGGAGTATAAATTTTGTAGACTTATGCTATATTGTATTCTAAATAATTATTAGAATCTCCTCTTTATGTATTTTCAGAAACAATTTGTAATTCTCAACAATGTAAATTTTTCTTTACTTTTTCAAACCTTCTTTCTAAAATGTTTACCTTTGAAACAGCTAGTAAAATATTGTCCATGTAATAATAAGTTATAGATTTAGGAATTTGTTTATATATTATTTACAATGGCTTCCATACATAATATTTGCAGAGGATTGGGCTATTCAACATTCCCAATGGGAGAACCCTCCATAGATATCTCTTAACAGGCTGAGAATTATTATAAGTAGGTACCAGGGAGGTAAATCTTTCTCTATCTTATCCTTGTAAGGGTATTGAGAAGAAACAGTCTTTTAAATTGATAACTATTGTTAGGGTTGGCGTTCCAAACAGAGAGCTCCACTCTGATATCGGGTCACAAATGAAACTTTATTTCTAGCACGAGGTCGTGGGTCACCAGCGCGAGGAGTAGCTGGTGACCCCGAGTTTAAGGCTCACAGGCCTTTTATGAGGCAGTTCTACCAGGGCAGGGGAGTGGGGTCACCCAGAGTGTAGACATCTAGACGCCAGATGTCTCCACGGTCTTTTCTCAGAGTCTGGGTAGGTAAACAAATTCCAAGCTTATCTAGCAAGGGGTTATTTGGCAAGCATTCTTCTTAAGCAATTTATCTTGCAAACACAACCTCAGGGGTTATTTGGCAAGCATCCTGTTAGCACAGCATGGTAGGCTAACTTTTCTGATATGGGGCGTGGGGGCAGAGTGCAGTATTTCCCACTGAATCTGCAATTAGCAGAGCTAGTTGGGGGGGGGGGCTTGTTTCCCTTACAATGGCCTTTCTTTCCTCCCTTTCTCTTGTGCCGGCCTTTAATCCTAAAGGCCACTGCCAGATACCGGCTGGTATTGTTGTCTCAGGACCATCATCTTAACCTCATTTACCTGGGATCGTACAAAAGCCGAGATTCGATTGAGGATACATGGTCCAATCATGAGGATAAGAATTAATACAACAAGTGGTCCTGTAAGGGCTGACAATAATGGAGTTAGCCATGGGGATTGATTATGTCATCCCTCAAACCAGCTTTGAGAGCCTCGTAAGTTTTTTTATCCTGACAGATGGCTGGCGATCTAGGGTTTCTAGGGTCAGTTGTAGGGATATCCCAGTCATCTGACCCTGCTGCTAGCTGGCAGAGGTCCGGGTGCAAGTCAGGCCATCAGCCCCACAGTGGGTGCTGATTAGAGGTAATTTTTTATACAATTTTCCCTTGGCCTGACATAACCTGCCAAGTCTGAGACAGTGGTTGATGTGGGTTACTTGCGGTCGCACTGGCGACAAATCCGAAGCTTAAGAGGATTGTCAGTCCGTTCCGCAGTCCAGGAGTCTTCTGGCACTTTGGCTGGCTTGAGGTGGGAGGCATGGATCCAGGCAGCGATCATGTCCACCTTGACCGCCATTGGAGTGGTCAGCAGGACTTGGTATGGTCCCTTCCACCGGGGTTACAAAGTCTAATGCTGGTGTCTGTGGATGTATACGAAGTCTCCCATGTGGAACTGATGGGCAGCGCTGTCCCCACCGGGTTGGTATGCAGCGGACAGTTGCTTCCACAGTGTATGCTGGACAGATGCTAAGGCTTGCAGCCTGTCAGACAGAGGGGAAGGCATGATTTCTCTTGCCGGACAAAGGGGTTCTTTTCCCTAGCCGGAACTGCTGTGGGTTTTAAGGTGACCATAACAGGTGGCTGTTCTACTGCCAGTCCAGGTCCCCCCCTTCTCTGCCCAATCCTCCGGGAACCTGTGGGTCCATTTTTTATTTTCCAGTCCTGTGGGGACCATAGTCAGTTGGGCTGTGGGGATGGTGGTCCCATACAGCCGATATTTCTCTGTTGCTGGGAGTTCTTTCCCCAAGTTGACTTTTCTCTGAGTGGTCCAGGGTCTCTCTCTATTCCCGTTGGCCCCTTGGACTAGAGACTTGCAGGAAGATAGTGGCCCGAGTAGTTGTTGTATGGCTGAAAAGACTGCCCCCATATCTACTTCAAAGTCGACTGGGGTCCCCTCCACTTCAAAGGTTACTCAGAGCTCGGGGAGGGGTTCCGAACCTTGATTTCCTCAGTCGTCAAGGGCCAAGACTGACTGGCCTTGTCCTCTTTGTTTTTTTTTTTTTTTATAATAAACCTTTTTTGCTTCCTTGACTAAATCTCTCAAACTCAGTTCCTGCAAACCATCTAATCTCTGTAACTTGCGTCTTATGTCTGCAGCTGACTGTCCTATAAAGGCCATCACTACCGCCCCCTTCTGTTCTTCAGACTGTGGATCGAAAGGCGTATACCTCCAGCATGCTTCTATGAGCCTTTCAAGGAAGGCAGAGGGGGTTTCGTCAGGCCCTTGGAGAACCTCACCTACCTTAGCCAAATTAGTGGGCCTTCTGGCTGCCGCACGGAGACCCGCCATTAGAGTCTGGCGATAGAGGGACAGATGCTCCCTACCTTCCTTCCAGGGTATTTGGGTCCCAGGTTGGTTGTCTCAGTGGGAAGCGCTCATCAATCAGGGTGGGGAGTTGAGTCGGTCGCCCATCTGGCCCGGGGACTAGTTTCCTGGCTTCCAGGAGAATGCGCTCTCTCTCTTCCATAGTGAAGAGGATCCCCAGGAGCTGCTGGCAATCGTCCCAAGTAGGTTGGTGGGAATACATGATGGAATCTAAGAGACCTGTTAATCTGGAGGGGTCCTCAGAAAATGGAGGGTTATTATTTTTCCAGTTATACAAGTCAGAGGAGGAAAAAGGCCAGTATTGGATAGCGGGCCTGTCACCCCCGGCCCCATCATCGACCGCTCCCCCAATGGGGCACAAAGGCAGTGTGATAACCAGGGGTGTCTCATCCGGGGGCCTTGCTCTCCTCTGGCGAGTTCCCTGTGCTGGACCCGACGGGGAGACCAAGACAGACTCGGGCCCATTCTCTGCCTGTGGTCGTGGTTCGGGCCGATAGGGAGGCGGCCACAGTGGTGGCGGGAAGTCTAAGGCAAATGAAATGAGGTCATTCTGAGATTCAGGTACGGGGGGTGTTGAGGAGGGGATGGAGTCACTAATGGAGTCGATTGGGAAGGTTTGGTCACAAGAATCGGAGCAGAAGTTAGTGAAGGTGCTATAGGAGCAGTCAGGAAGGGTCAGACCCACTTAGGAGGGTCAGTCACCAGATCTTCCCATACCCAAATGTAGGCCTGCTGGTCTGGGTGTCCATGCGAACCTGGAATGAAAATCTTTTGTTTGACTGCCCTGATTATATTAAGATCAAAAGGACCATCTACTGGCCACCTGACTCCGAAGGTGGGCCATTCAGACGAAAAGAAAGTCTGCCATTTTTTTCTTTCTCACCCGAACCGCCAGGTTCAACTTGCGGTCCATCACTGCCGACCAATGAGAGAGGGTTAGGGACAAAGGGGTGGAGGCAGACTTGGCAGCCAACTGTCCCATTCCAAACAAGTAGAAACCGACACAGAAGGACACAAAGATAGAGACACAACATACAAACAAGACAAGCCTGCAAAATGGTAGGGAAAATGAAGCCAAAAGATTGTCTATTGGCCCAGGCTGTCCGAAAAATCTCCTAAACAAAAGGGAACCAGACGGGGCCCCTGTCTCAGGGTCCCCACACTCCAGAGCGTCCTCCAGAGCTGCAGCCTGTGGGTTCAGGACACGTCTGTCCCCCACCGTCCAAGGGTCCTCACTGGCCGCTTGAACAGCTGCTTACCCGCCGACTCACCACCATCCTTACCAATCTCGGTGGGACCTCCAAAATGTTAGGGTTGGCATTCAAAACAGAGAGCTCCACTCCGATATCGGGTAACAAATGAAGCTTTATTTCTAGCACGAGCTTGTGGGTCACCAGCACGAGGAGTAGCTGGTGACCCCGAGTTTAAAGCTCACAGGCCTTTTATGAGGCAGTTCTACCAGGGCAGGGGAGTGGGGTCACCCAGAGTGTAGACATCTAGACGCCAGATGTCTCCACGGTCTTTTCTCAGAGTCTGGGTAGGTAAACGAATTCCAAGCTTATCTAGCAAGGGATTATTTGGCAAGCATTCTTCTTAAGCAATTTATCTTGCAAACACAACCTCAGGGGTTATTTGGCAAGCATCCTGTTAGCACAGCATGGTGGGCTAACTTTTCTGATATGGGGCGTGGGGGCAGAGTGCAGTATTTCCCACTGAATCTGCAATTAGCAGAGCTAGTGGGGGGGCCTTGTTTCCCTTACAATGGCCTTTCACTATAAGAGGACACCCTTTTGGTAACAGAGTAGGCAAAGAATTACAGACTGTAGAGAGCTCATTGGCTGAATTACCTTGATAATTGCTCTTAAGTCTGTTACCATTCTCCATTTAAGATATTTCTTTTTAATAACAAATAAAGGCAAATTCCAAGGACTGGCTGATTCTTCAATATCCTGAGTATTTAACTGCTCTTGTACCAGCTGTTCTAAAGTTTGAAATTTCTTTGTTGTTAAAGGCCATTGTTGAAACCCTATAGGCTTTTCTGCTAACCATTTTAAAGGTAGAGCTGTTGGTACCTTTAAAAGATCATTAGTTGTTGTGCCTATTCTTTTAAAATCTGGAAGGCCAATGACAATTCTTGAGAATACCTCCTAATATTTCTCTCAGAAACATGTGTCAGTTTATGGTTTGTTTCTGATACTGGAAAAATGTTAATCTATGTATTCCATTGTTATAACAGATAATAGCCCCATGAATTCAGAGCTATATTAAGCACATATTGCTTTAATTTTCCTCTATATCCTTCTTGCCCTTCACTTTTGACTCATCTTGTGCTGTGTTTCACTTAAGATAATGTCCTAATCCCTAACAGCTGAGCATTTACCTCCCAAAAAGGCCAATTTGGATTCCAAGATTCTGGTGCAATTATTATGATGTCTACACCTATGTCAACAAGTCCCTCCAAGAGAATGCCATTTATTTGTATTTTTAATTTTGGTCTTTGTTCATTTTTAGAAGTTTGCCCAAAAGCTCACTTCATGGTTTCTCCTGACTTTCATGTTCTCTCTCCTGTAGCTATTGTATCACCTTAAGGAGTATGGCTCATCCCAATAGGCATTTGGTTATTTAGTTGCTCTGAGAAGTGGTTTCTTCTATGATGGCAGGAAAGGAATAAACTGAATTTACCATGGGGGCCAGTGAGAGGCCTCTCAAGGAATTTTCCATGGCAAAGGCAAAGAATCACCTTGTCTGTCCCTTGTTGATCTACATTTTTTAGTCCAATGTTTACCTTTACCATACCTTCAGTATAATCCAGAAGAGTGTGGCATCCTGTTGTCATTGTTACTTGAATAAACATTGTTTCTAGGATTGCCCTGTTTAAAGTCCCTCTTTAGTTGGCTTTGTTTACCACATTTAAAGCATCTGACATTATTATTTTTCTACAAACCTCTTGAAATCAACTCTTCTATCCATGTATCATTTTGGTCTTGGAAGTCAATATTAATTATGTCCCTGATTCAATCCTGCAAGGGTACTGATCTTACCTTTAATGGCCTGATTACACTTTTGCATGCTGAATTAGCATTCTCAAAAGCCAAATAATCAATAAGTATTTGTCAGTCTTCTGAAATTAGTATAATTATATTTATTGCTGAAGAACGAGACTCCAGCCACTTCCTGAGACTCAGAGACCAGCCCCCAACTCCCATCCACCACAGAACTCCCATCTGGACCAGAGAGACCCTCTGGTGGACACTACAACCTCAACTCCTTGCCCCCACACCCATCTGCCAGAGACCACACCCAATTCCTGAGACTTAGAAACCAGCCTCTAGCATTGCATCCTGCCCTGGAACTCCCATCTAGACCAGAGAGCCTCCATCTGCCATCTGCCTTGGAACTCCCATCTGGACCAGAGCTTCAATCCTGCACCAGAGCTCTCATCTGGACAAGAGGAGCTCCCATCTGGACAAGAAAAGGAGACCCCAGGGACTTCCTGAGATTCAGAGTCCAGCCAACCAGCTCCTATTGGGACAGCACCTCTCATCTGGACCAGAGATCCCATCTGGCTCAGAGCTTCGATCTGGTCCAGAGAGAGGCTCCCTAAATCTCTCAGCTCTGTCTTGACAAAGTACACTGATAAGAACAAGAACAAATCCACAAGGAACTGGGCAGATGTCAAGGCAGTAGGACATACAACAAAATAAAGAGCAATACAGCATCACCAAAACCTAGCTCTTCTCCATCAGCTAGACATGATCATCACAAAATGGAAGAAGAAGAAGAAGAAAACAACCTTATTAGTAACATCATGAAGAGGCTAGAGCCTTATGTAGAAGAAATAAAAAATAAAGTGGAGGAACAGACAAACAAAAAATGGCAAGAACGCTATAAAAAACTAGAGGAAAGGACAATTATAGCAGAAGAAAACAATAAGTCCCTGAAAGAAAATCATGAAAAAGCAACAGAAGAGATGAGTGATATACTCCAAGACCTGAAGAGGGAAATAGAAAAAATGAAGAAGACACTAGCAGAAGGAATGCAGGAAATAGAAAATCTGAGTAAACGAACAGGAACTACAGATGCAAGTATAACCAACAGAATGCAAGAGATGGAAGGGAGGATCTCTGTTATTGAAGATACGCTAGATGAAATAGATTCATGAGTCAAAGAAAACACTAAAACCAGTGAAGTCACGTCCCAAAATATCCAAGAAATTTGGGACACCATGAAAAGACCAAACCTACAAATAATAGGGATAGAGGAAGGAGAAGAATGCCAACTCAAAGGCACAGGAAATATATTTAACAAGATCATACAAGAAAACTTTCCCAACTTAAAGAAGGAAATGCCTATGAAGATACAAGAAGAACACAGGACTAGACCCCCCCCAAAAAAAAGCCCCCTTGCCACATAATAATTAAACAACTAAACATACAGAATAAAGAAAGAATATTAAGGGCAGCAAAGGAAAAAGGGCAAGTGACTTATAAAGGCAAACCCATCAGTATAATACCTGATTTCTCAATGGAGACTATGAAAGCCAGAAGGACGTGGACAGATAAAGTGCAGACAATATGAGACAATGGATGCCAACCTAGACTAATATGCCCAGCAACACTTTCAATCATCATAGATGTAATGAACAAGACCTTCTAAGACACAGACTAACAGAATGGATATAAAAGCAGGACCCATCTTTCTGCTGCATACAAGAAACACACCTCAAATTCAAAGATAGACACCTCCTAAGAATAAAAGGCTGGGAAAGGACTTTCCAATCAAATGGTCTTAAGAAGCAAGCTGCTGTAGCCATCCTAATATCCAACAAAATAGACTTCAAACTAAAATCAATCAAAAGAGATGAGGAAGGACATTATATACTCATTGCAGGAGAGATACACCAAGATGAAGTCTCAATTCTGCACATTTGTGCCCCAAACACAAGGGCAGCCACATATGTAAAAGAAACATTACTAAAGCTTAAATCATATATAAAACCCCACACATTAATAGTGGGAGACTTCAACACCCTACTTTCACCTCTAGACACATAGGCCAAATTGAAACTTAACAGAGAAATATTGGTCATAACTGATGTTATGACTAAAATGGACTTAATCAATATCTACAGAACATTCCACCCAAACAAAAAAGAATATACCTTCTTCTCAGCAACCCATGGAACCTGCTCTAAAATCAACCACATACTTGGCCACAAAGCAAATCTCAACAGATACAAAATAATTGGAATATCCTCCTGTGTTCTATTGGACTACGATGGTTTAAAGATAGATTTCAACAACATCAACAACAACAACAAAACTACAGAAATCCTACAATCTCATGGAAACTGAATAATGCACAATTGAATCACCAATGGGTTAAGGAAGAAATAAAGAAAGAAATTAAAGACTTCCTAGAGATCAATGCAAATTAATACACCACATACCCAAACTTGTGGGACACTATGAAAACAATGCTAAGAGGGAAATTCATAGCACTAAATGCCCACATAAAGAAGCTGGGGAAATCTCACACTAGTAACTTGACAACCCACCTGAAAGCTCTTGAACAGGAAGAAGCAAAGTCTCCCAGGAGAAACAGATGCCAGGAAATTATCAAATTGAGAGCTGAATTCTATAAAATAGAAACAAAGAGAACAATACAAAGGATTAATAAAACAAAGAGTTGGTTCTTTGAGAAGATCAACAAGATAGACAAGTCCTTATCCAAATAACCAAAAGACAGAGAGAGAGCATCCAAATTAACAAAATCAGAAATGAAAAGGGGGACATAACAACAGACAATGAGGAAATCCAGAGAATCATCAGGTCATACTTCAAAAACCTCTACTCCACAAAACTGGAAAATTTAAAAGAAATGGATAATTTTCTGGATAGGTACCACATACCTAAGTTAAGTCAAGACCAGATAAACCATTAAATAGTCCAATAACCCCCAAGGAAATAGAATCAGTCATTAAAAGTCTCCCAACCAAAAAAAGCCCAGGACCAAATGGTTTCACTGCAGAATTCTACCAGATCTTCAAAGAAGACTTAATACCAATACTCTTTAAATTTTTCCACACAATAGAAACAGAAGGAATATTACCAAACACCTTCTATAAGGCTACAATTACCCTGATTCCTAAACCAAACAAAGATGCAACAAAGGAAAAGAACTACAGAAAGATCTCCCTCATGAACATTGATGCAAAAATACTCCATAAAATATTGGCAAACAGACTCCAAGAACACATCAAAACAATTATCCACCATGATCAAGTAAGCTTCATCCCAGGGATGCAAGGGTGGTTCAACATACAAAAGTTCGTCCATGTAATACACCATATAAACAAACTCAAAGAAAAAAAAAACAAACCACATGATCATCTCACTAGATGCAGAAAAGGCATTTGACAAAATCCAACACACTTAATGATAAAGGTCGTGGAGCAATCAGGAATACAGCGAACATACCTAAACATAATAAAGGCAATCTCCAGCAAGCCAACAGCAAACATCAAATTAAATGGAGAGAAATTCAAAGCAATACCACTAAAATCAGGAACAAGGCAAGGCTGTCCCCTCTACCCATTCTTATTCAGTATAGTACTTGAAGTTCTAGCCAGAGCTATAAGACAACATAAGGAGATTAAGGGGATACAATTTGGAAAGGAAGAAGTCAAGCTTTCCCTATTTTCAGATGGCATGATAATTTACATGAGTGACCCTCAAAATTGCCAAGGAATGCTCAATCATACCACAAAGGCATTTGCTCAACTATGTTCATATCAGCATTGATTGTAATAGCCAGAATTACTGTTGGTTATTATATAAACTTTGTCTTTGTATATCAGCATAAATGCCTTCTCCAATAAATTGATCCTGGGAAATTTCCATACCTCTAGTCATTGTTCTATAATTTTAGCTTAGTCTTTACATGAGGTTCTCCACTGTAACTGTGGGTCAGCCCCTGGCACTGCTGTAACTAAATCTTTGGAGTCCTGAGGGATAATTCTATTACAAATTGACCACAAGTTTAACATCTACTTGACAAACGGAGAAAACATAGCATATAATACTATTGCTTCTTTAAATCTCCTCAAATCTAACATTTCTACTGGAGTCATGTTAGGTCATACATACCCTTGAGCATTTGGCAGTTTCTGTAAAGTTACCAGTAGATTAATATTTGCTGTCTGGTAACCTTAGGCTGCTTCTCTGTAACCATATAATTCAATGCCTATTGCTCAGGCTTATAACTAGCTCATATGTTTAAATGAACCCATAATTCTTACCTATGTTTAGCCACATTAATTTGTACCATTTCTTAGTCCAACATTCTCATCTTACTTCCTCTGCTTGTGGCTGGTGAGTCTGTCTCTCCCTTTTTTCTTCCCACCCTTCTTCTAGTTTCGTCACCCTGCCTACACATCCTGCCTTGCTACTGGCCAATTAGTGTTTTATTAAACCAATAGGAGTGACAAATCTTTACAAAGTACAAGAGCATTATCCCACAGCAGAAGTAGCCACATATATAAAATGAGCATCACCAAACTAAACACTCAATAGGTAGGTAATTTTCCATGTCTTCCCATCATCAAACAGGCTTATCTCATAAGATTATTTTTACTGGTATCTAGTTAGTGATTTGTTGGAATATGGTATAAACTACATTTCTGAGCTTCATTCACTCTCAAATTGTTATTTTTCCTAAAGCCACTTACTTCTTGTACATTACACTAAATTCCCAAACTGTTATGGTAGATGATTTTGGTAAAACTATCAAAGTCATTCTATATGACTCCTTGTTGAATATATTTGGTGAGACAAATGATTTAAGGATAAGGAAAGGGAAAAACAAAATCTTGGGTGACAGTGTCATGATATGTTTTTTTTCCCCATTGTTAGACTTCAAAATCTGCATAGGTTACATACTGAGTTTAAAGTCCATCTACTGTAACTAACAAGACATCTCCCTCCTCCAATGAAACAGCAGCAAGATTTTGGTCATTCTATTATGAACAAAACTACTATCTTTCTTATAAAAAAATTCAAATATTCATAAATTCCTTTTTATTAAGGAATTTTTTATTCATTTTACATATCAATCACAGATCCCCCTCTCCTCCATCCTCTCACCTCTCCATCCTTCCTCCCCAACACACCCAACATTCCCTCCTTCAACAAGGTAAGGTCTCCCATGAGGAGTCTTCAGAGCCTGGTCCATAGGTAGAGACAGGTCCAAGACCCTTCCCCTGCATCAAGGCTGTGCAAGGTGCCCCACCATAGGTAGTGGGTTCCAAAAAGCCAGCTCATGCACTAGGGATGGACCCTGATCCTATTGCCAGGGGACCCTTAAACAGATCAAGCAATACAACTGTCTCTCACTTATGCAGAGAGTCTAGTCCAATTCCATGGAGACTCCACAGCTGTTGGTCTAAATTTTAAGAGTTCCCACTAGTTTGGTTTGGATCTCTTTGTAGGTTTCCCCGTGATGATCTTGATCCTGCTTGTGCATAGAATATCTTTTCTCTCTCTTCAACTGGACTCCTGGATCATGGCCTGGTGCTTGGTTGTGGTCTCTGCATCTACTTCCATCAGTTACTGTATGAAGGCTCTAAGATGACAGTTATGGTACTCACTGGTCTGATTACTGGGGTAAGCCAGTTTAGGCACCCTCTCCACTAATGCTAGCAGTCTAAGCTGGGGTCATCTTTGTGGATTCCTGGGAACATCCCCACCATAAATTTCAATGATAATCAAACCACTGTTTTAGTGACAGTGAGAAAAAGCTTTAAACAAAATTGAAACAAACAAACAAAAGACTGCTGAATGAGTTCAATCGTTCTGGGATTCTCTATTTTACTCATGGAATTCCCTATAGCCAGATAATCTTTGATGGAATAATAATAGCATACTCATGGTAATTGCATATACAAACAACAGAACTGTCAGAAAGCAAAGTGTCACCATTACTAAAGAAAAAGATTTTACACTATCACAAATATTGTCTAAGTTAGTGGTTCTCAACCTTCCTGATTCTGCAATACTTTAAAACAGTTCCTCATGTTGTGGTGACCTCAATCCTAAAATTATTTTCATTGCTACTTCATAACTGTATTTTTGTTACTGTCATGAATAATAATTCAACTATCTGTGTTATCCAATAGTCTTAGGTAATCCCTGTGATTGGATAATATACCCTGAAGTGGTCACAACCTACAAATTGAAAACCCTTGCAATCTAGACTGTAAAAGAAGGAGAAAAACAAAGATAAAATCAATGAAGATATAGTAGGAGGTACATGTACAATAAAATTCTGATCGGGAAGCCATGGCTCACAGAGCTCAATGGAGCCTATGTATTTGTAAATAAACAGGATAAACCAAATTTTATATAATGTCCATTTCCCAAACCAGTTAAATAGTTTCTACTTTCATTTTATGTTAAGATTTTGAAATAGTATCTAAGAAATGGAAAATTTAAAAAAAGTAGTTCAATGGGATATTCTAAACATTAATATACCTTCTGTAAATCTTTATGAGCTCATGACACTCACCACTCATTAAATATACTTTCCTCATGTTGATTATCTTGGAGATTTTAAAACATTAAAAAAATGTATTTGGGTAATGAGGCGAGTAAGACCAAAAGCAATGAGCCACTTCTTAAGCAAACAAAGAGCTATGACATGCATAGAGAACACTCTGGCCAGAGCAATCCTGACCCATAAGCTCCACACCAAAAAATGATGACATGCAGCTCAGAGCCCTCCAGGAAACAACATGGTAGTTAGAGGCAGAGCCCATCATAAAGTACAGACAGAAATACCTCAGCTCTTTGTTTAATAATTAAGATTGCTTGCAATTTCCTAGAGCCTATGACTTGGTTCTGCATCTTCTCGCCTCCTGCCTTGGGATCAGAGATAGTGGTATCCTAGCTGCAGATCCAGCAACATCTTGGTGCCAAAATATGGCTGTATGGATCTGTAGTGGGTAGCCATTCTAGCTTTGACCTGGAAGTTCCAACCCCCATTGATGCTTTGGTAATGGTCATGCCTACAAGGCAGGGCTGAGAGAGGATGTTGAAGACCCCAGTTCCAGATGCCAGGGCTCTTCTTGGTTCCAGGACCCTGGACATTGGAGGTAGACAGAGCAGAGTTCTCCAGAGAATACCACCAGATTGTGCCACACCTTTCCCAGACCCTGCAACCTACCTATCCCTTCATTTGTAATTTATACCACTAAATTAACCTCCCTTTTTATCTATGTGGAGTGGCCTTAAGAATTTCACCAATATCTGGTGCCCAACATGGGGCCTGAGCCCATGACCCTGAGATTAAGACTCTCATGCTTTACCTACTGAGCAAGCCAGGCTCTTCTGATTTTGGGAGAAAAGAATCTCTTAACATATGGATCCCTTCGAATGGCTCCTTCTCTGGGTCCTCCTTAACTTTCTCTTTTAGGCATTTTTCTTTCTTTTTTTTTTTCTGGCTGGTTTGCTGTCCTAATTCCTATTATGACTCAGCATTGTGCTATACCTCCTAGTCTCAGTTCTGTGTTCTTCCGCCCCAACTCATGACTGTTGGTCCCTCTTCCTTCTCTCTCTCTCTCTCTCTCTCTCTCTTTCTCTCTTCATTCCCTTCCCCTTCTTCATCTTTAGGGAAAACAATGTTTATTTTAGATTCACCCGGACATTTTGACATAAGGGCAGGCCAGCCCGGAAACAGAATCAAGAACTGACACCATGAATGTTTTTTTTTTTCTCTCTGGAGACACTGTTTGGGGAAGTCACCCACAAACCACTTACACTCAATCCACCTGAAGTTTCTTGCCTGGGGCTACTCTCCAGGAAAAAACAAAAAACAAAAAACAAAACAAACAAAAAAACCCAGAAGGAATCTCAGCCTGCTGGAGACACTCACAGACCCTTTGGGGTGCAGTTGAAAGTTGTTAGTCTATTAATCTATTCTTCAATCTGCTTATGTGACCACCAAATGAGAGCTATAAGGGTGGTAGCCAGTATCTGAAATTCATGGTCAGGCTTCTGGCTCCCTCCTTCTTGGAGGAGTGGAAACATTTTTCTCATGGTATGCTAGCTCCTTTAGTCCTATTGCTGACCTGTCTATCATTGCCCACACTCTCTGTCCACCCTCATCCCACCCTTGCCCTGCCAGGGTTTGTCCCCATGCCAATCTGTCTCCATCCAATATGCCTCTGAGTGCAGGGACCTGCTTTCACTGTCAAGGCCAGTTGCCCTTGGCCCCTCCCAGCAGCAGCATCCTTGCCCCCAGCAAGCACAGAGAGGAGCTTTTTCTTAGAGGCTGGCTGCCCACAGACCAGAACAGCTGCAGCCTGGCCTCCTGTGCTAGCCTGTCTGCAGTGCTATGAGAGAATGCAGGTATCTGTGTGGTGGTGTGACCCAGCTGAGATCCATGCACACAAGCTGCAGGGAACTTCAGCAGCTGCCAGCTGCATGGTGGGACCTGGATGACATCTGCCTGAGCACAGATCATTTCCCTGCTATGAGAAACTTGAGCAATGGCTGAAGCAGGCTATCACCTCCCCCAAACCCAGCCTGTAGTACTAGGGTTGCCAGGGTCCAGGCATTCAGACTGTGTCTCGCCAACTAGAAAAGGCAGCAGATCCAAGTTGTCACACATACCCCCATAAGGCTGCTGCTAATGTTTATTGTCCTGCCCCTGCCTATTTTGAGATAAGCCCACCTCTCAGGCTGCAACAAATTTGCATTGTCCTGCCATTTCTCCCCCACCCTCCATCCCCTGAGATAAGCCCATGAGCTCACCTCCATCCCTGCTAAACTGGTGGCACCAGAGGATGTGGGTCTGTCTGAACCCTGAGTGCTTTCTACTGCCTATGCAGTCCCAAGGGTGGAGAGAAGGAGAAGGTTGGCTACCTGAAATCTGAGCACTCTTTCATAGGTGGAAACTAGAGTCCTTAAGAATCATTTGTAGCTGGAGTATTCCTGTGTCCACCCAGCTCCGGAAGGCACAAAGACCCAAATAAATACACAGACACTTATATTATTTAGGCTGTTTGGCCTAATGGCTCAGGCTTCTTGTTATCTTGATCTTAAATCTGATATTAATCCATTTCTATTAATCTATAAGTTGCCATGTGGCTTGTGGCTTAACAGTACTTCACATCTTCTCATGGCTGGGGGGCTGCTGGTGGCATCTCCTCACTCAGCCTTCCACTTCCCAGAATTGTCCTCTCTCCTTATCCCGCCTACACTATACTTCCTGTCTGGCTACTGACCAATGAGTATTTTATTTATCAGTCAATCAGAACAACACCTTCACAACATACAGTGAATAATATTTCTGAGAGAAATATTAGAAGGCGTTATTCTAAAGAATGGTAACCAGCCATCCATATTGTACAAGAACAGAGCACAACAACTAATGATCTTTTGAAGATAACAACAACTCTGCCTTTAAAATGGTTAACAGACAAGCTTGTATGGGTTTAGCAATGACCTTTAACAACAGAGAAATTTCAAACTTTAGAAGAGCTGGTACAAGAGCAGTTAAATGCTCAGCACATTGAAGAATCAACCTGTCCTTGGAATTTGCCTTTATTTGTCATTAAAAAGAAATCTCTTAAATGGAGAATGGTAACAGACCTAAGAGCAATTAGCAAAGTAATGCAACCAATGGGCTCTCTACATTCTGGAACTCCTTTGCCTACTCTGTTACCTAAAGGATGGCCTCTTATAGTTATAGATTTAAAAGGGTGTTTCTTTTCAATACCCTAACAAGAAAAAGACAGGGAAAGTTTTGCCTTCATGATGCCTATTTATAACAATTCTCAACTGTTTAAGAGATAACAATGGAGGGTTCTCCCACAGGGGATGTTGAATATTCCAACCCTGTGACAATATTTTATAGAACATCATTTGGAAGTAATATGTAAAAAATTTCCTAAATCTATAATTTATGATTATATGGATAATATTTTACTAGCTTCCTCAAATGTGGATATATTAGAAGAAATGTTTAAAGAAGTAAAGAAAATTTTGCCTTGTTGGAGATTACAAATTTCTCCTGAAAAGATACAAAGAGGTTATTCTATTAATTATTTAGGATACAAAGTATGTTTACAATAACATAGACCCCAAAAGTTGCATATTAGGAGAGAACTCTAAAGGATATGCTAAATAAACAGAAAGGGGTAACAAACCCCCCAGAAATGGATTGCATAATACCCTATTAACTTTGAGTCTTCTCAATGCAAATAATGGAACAACAAGTGCAGAGGGACATTGGATAATAGAAAAAAATACAGAATTAAAAGGTGTTGGTAACCCTTTATTTTTACCATGTTGTGCATTTTTTACATTTATGGCCAACACCCTGTAAGGATTGTTATTTCATAGGAATGGTTACACTGGGGCAATGGGATTGCTAAACTTGGTCTTTGAGCAGATACTGTTAGCAGTGGTGCATGTGGATAGGGAAAAAACAGTGTGGAGTAAAGTACTATGCCTGTTGGTTTGCTCCAGGTTGTCTAGCCATTGTTCTGGTGTGCATTTCAGTTAATGTTGCCAAGTATAGGAGGATAAGTTCCAGTGCCCAAAGGATGTTAGAAGTAGAAAGATAGTCACTATAAATGCCCTGCTAGTCTTTTGGAAGGGCTGTCTTCTGGGGGTGACCTTTGCAATATTCTCACTAGAATCATCCCAAACTGGAGTTGTGCAGACAAGAGGATGGATGAGGGAAGAGCTCTTTGCTAGGACCATCACATATAGAAAACTGTTACAACTGTACCTGGGGATCCATATGTGCATTTCTGGGAAGATACTTGTGTTTCTTGTGCACAAAGTTCATTCCACAACATCTGAAATTCATAAATGTCCTAAAGGAGAGCATATGGTTAAATATGATAGCTTGACAGATTGACAGAAAAGGTTCCTCTTGAGCATAGAATTGTTAAACCATGTCTGAACAGTGTAAGTTAATTCATGTTGCTAGGCTGACTGGAGGGGCAGAGGGAGGCTCACAGGGTGAGATCTGCAGCACGGTGCTGTGTTGAGACTGACATCCCAAGAAACCCTGCTGTAGGTGCATCTTCAGCTACTCCATAGGAATACATTTATTGACCAGGAACACGCCTTCTTCCTCATATTTTAATATAGAGATATGATGATAAACTTAGGAATGATGTACTTCATGTGATCTGTGGCTTTGTTTTCTTGTAAGCTGAGCACTGAGGAATGGAGAATTTTAATTGTCTAGAGGCCTGCTCCCATTTTTGTCTTCTATGAAATTATTGTTGCAAAGGAAAACAGGATCACAGTTTTGTCTGACAGATTGAGATGGCATGGTGTATTCTTGGTTATCAAAATACTCATGTAGCATGGAGTTTTTAGTTGGTGAATATTTGCAATGTGGGGGAAAGCATGGTACATACTATATAATCTCAATTCCCTAAATGTGTGTACAATTGCATCATTTAGAAGGACATGTTAAGCTGAGCTGCTTGTGATTGGGAGGTTGTTCTTGCCTTCTTGTGTTGTGTTCC
The DNA here is from genome assembly GCF_903995425.1 of Onychomys torridus. Lineage (NCBI taxonomy): Eukaryota > Metazoa > Chordata > Mammalia > Rodentia > Cricetidae > Onychomys > Onychomys torridus. The sequence continues at coordinate 42,426,509 of NC_050466.1, forward strand.
TGTAATGCACATACTACAAATACATGCTTCTTTTAAAAGCTTAAAAAATACAGAAATAAATCAGCCTATAAACTTTAAAGATATGCTGAACTCAGAGTGAAAACCAGGATATGTGTTATGTTGGAACAAGGTTTTGCTTTTGTTTCTATGGGAGAAGATAAGCTATTGATACCATCAAAATTGATAAAGGTTCAATTTGAACAAGAGAGACCTGTTAATTGGAAGAGGTGCTAGTTCATCAACCAGCATGACCATTCAATTTAAACTAACTTATATGACTAACAAATATTTTTCACTTAATATTTTCATTTCAGATATAAATTAAAAAAAATTAAGAGACTGTTCTATTGCAACTAATCTCAATTATTTGACTCTATTTTGATTCTTCAAAGTTTTCTTAAGGTATAAATTTTATATCAAAATTTATATGATTAATGTATATATTTATTTATTTTAAACTTCCATTATGATATTAATGCTCATATAGAGTACTAATTCAAGAAGAAATGTTCAATTAACAGCTTATACATGGTTTTGTGTTCTAATCTCTATCAGTCTTTTGCAGGGAATCATGACCAGGCATACCATTGAATTTGAAGTCTCCAGAAGGATAATGGGGCCTTAAAACAACGATTCCATGTGAACAATAATAATACCACTAAGCTGACAAACATTACCAAAAGATCAGTTTTGGACTACAAAACTGCCCAGAACAATTTTCTGATGGCTAGCTGAGATGATCCATTCTCACAACAGACTACTTGAAAAAAGGACTTGAGACAAACCTTACACTTTGGCATTGTGCAGAGACTGGACAAGAAATGATATAGCTTCCTTTCCTGGAACTTGACATTTAACCCCAAAATTTTCTTTTCTGAATCCCCTAAAGATGCCTTTGCCCACAAACATCAGGTAGCAATTTTAAGAACATGACACCCACATTATAAAAGAGGTCGGGTGGGGGCAGGTGGTTTTTGGCCTTTCAATGGGTTTTGGGTTTGGGATAATTTTCATTGTTTAGGAGGGTTGGTTACAAGTTGTTGTTGTTAATGGTGAGGAAGAAGAGATTAGGTTTAACATTTTTGTTTGAAAAAAAGAGATAAAGAAATGATAAAGGGTAGAGTATTGAATCCACTCTGAAAAGAAAAAAAGAGGATACAGATATGATAAAGATAAAAAGGTAGATTACTGAATCTACTTTTAAAAGACAGTTACTAGTTTTAAATACTTTACATCGGATTGGATTTTTATATATTGTATACAAAGTATTTATAGAGACATTGATATTGTTAAAAATGGTATGTATATTTCTAATCTTATTCAGGATATTATACTTATATAGTTCATTTAACAATGCCATGCAGTTTGCTAATCCTTGAATGTTATTCTTACTAACTATTAGGGTATAAAGAGATAAAAGTTACTAGTTAGACATTACAATTGAATTGTAATCATATTAGGTATGTTTTCATAGCTAAGGAGAAATATATTGTAGATAGGTCATCTTCAAACCCTTTAGAAATCTACAGAATAAGGCATTTAAAATGTTTTAATAACTTAGATTTTTTTCCTTTTTTATGACTATGAGACATGTTGGCTCCTGGCAGCACCAATCTACTTAAGAGAAGATATTGGCATCATGGCAGCTGGAAGCAATGCCTTTCAAAAAGTACACACATAAATACCTTAGTCTTTTGTTTAATAAACAAGATTCTTTGCAATTTTCCAGAGCATGTGTTATTGTTTTTGTGTCTGACCACCTCTTGCCCCCTGGGATCAGAGACAGTGGGATTCCAGCTGCAGAACCTGCAACAGGGTAATTAAAAGAAAAGCTATATTATTGTCCTTGGTCTTAATAATTTATCAGCTATTCATTATAATTTATTATCTCACTGAAACCTATGGGATCATTTTAGTTCATTTAACTGGGAAGAATATTAACATTCAACAGATCTAGTTACATTTCCATATATTTCATTAAAAAAAACTTTTAAACTCATTAGTATTGAGTTCATCAGCTTAGAGAAAATTGGGTCCCTCTTTGGGCCCAAATACCACTTATGATTTTGAATTTTCATTTTATGTTTTGTGTTGTAGCAAATACTGGGAAATTTCTATTTCTCATTTATTGCTGAATAAATTGAATTATGAGTTATTTCTGAAAACTTACCAGTTGATTAAAGAGGAAAATTCAATTTCTTGCAAATACCTGTTTAATATATGTTTATGTCAGCTAAAACATTCTTAATCTGAGATAGAAAAACTCATGTCAATTACAATCCTCATTTTTGTAACTGGCCTTAGCTGATGTATTTAAATATTGTACTCTACTATCTATTCTATACTTCCTTCAGCCTTAGAAAGCACTTTAACAGATCTTGGTTCTTTTCTTGGAGGAGTGACCCATACCATCCTTCTTAAAATGAAGATGTACCTGGTGATTTAATCGGCGTGAATGTCATGAGAGGAACCAACAGCTATCTGACTGAATTTAAGCCCTATTTAACAAATGGAAAAACATGGCACCATTTCCCAGATCAAGGACCAATGGCTAGACAAGTCATGGACCATACATGAGAATAATACTACTATCTTCTGTTAAATAGACACAGTATTGAAATAACTCCTAATGAGTTACTGTTATAGCCATAGAAGAATGCATCTCTCAACTCTCATCAAGGAAGCTTCTACTTGCAGTAGATGGTGATTAACACAGAGCACAGAAACTCATAAGTGGCAAGATTCAGAGAATAAGATACTGAAGTCTTCTCAGCCTTAAATGGGGTATCTCTCTCATACTCTACCTCTCAAGTCTCACATATCACTGGAGTTGTGGGGGTAGAAAGACTGTTACAGCCAGAAGCTATAGATGACAAAAATGAAACATTGTTTTCATTTTTCAGAATGACTTTGGGTCATGACTTTGTTGGCTTTAGTGTTTTCTTTGATGGATGAATCTATTTCTTCTATCGTATATTCAAAACTAAAGATCCTCTCTTCCATCTCTTGCATTCTGTTGGTCATACTTGCATCTGAAGTTCCTCTTCATTTACTAAGATTTTCTATCTCCAGCATTCCATCTGCTAGTGTCTTCTTCATTTTTTCTATTTCCCTCTTCAGTTCTTGGACTGTTTCTGTTTAGTTGCTTTTTCATGATTTTCTTTCAGGGACTTATTGTTTCCTTCTACTATAATTGTCCTTTCCTCTAGTTTTTTATAGCGTTCTTCCCATTTTTTTGTTTGTCTGTTCCTCCACTTTATTATTTATTTCTTTTATATAAGGCTCTAGCCTCTTCATGATGTTACTTATGAGGTTGTTTTCTTCTTCTTCTTCCATTCTTTGACGTTCAGGTCTAGCTATTGGAGAAGGGCAAGGTTCTGGTGATGCTGTATTGCTCTTTATTTTGTTGTATGTATTCCTGCTTTGAGGTCTGCCCATCACCTTGTGGATTCGTTCTTGGTGTTATCAGGGCTCTTGGTCCAGACAGAGCTGACAGATTTAGGGAGCCTCTCTCTGGTCCAGATAGAAGCTCTGGGCTGGATGGGAACTCTGGTCCAGATGAGAGTGCTGGCTGGATAGGAACTGGGGGCTGGATTCTGAGTCTCAGGTAGTCCCTGAGGTCTCCTTATCTTGTCCAGATGGGAGCGCCTCTTGTCCAGGTGGGAATTCCAGGGCAGGATGGAAGCTCTTGTCCAGTTGGGAGTTCCAGGGCAGGATGGAAGCTGGGGGCTGGTTTCTAAGTCTCCGGAAGTGACTGGGGTCTCTCTGGTCCAGATGGGAGTTCTGGGGCAGATGGGAGCTGTGGGCTGGTCTCTGAGTCTCAGGAAGTGGCTGGGGTCTTGGGCAGATGGGTGTTGGGGCAGGGTGTAGAGTTTGCAGGGTCTGCCTGCAGTCTTGGAAAGGGGGAGCCTTCCTGAAGGGCCTGCCAAATGGCCAGAAACTGGGGCCAAGTTGGGCAGGTCTTCCTGGGATGGCTGGTGCCCAAGGGTGGGACCTAGAGGCACGTACCTCTCTGACTATAACCCCAAGTAATCACCTCTGGTCCAGATGAGAGTTCTGGGCCAGGATGGAAGCTGGGAGCTGGTTTCTAAGTCTCTGGAACTGGCTGGGATCTCATGCAGATGGGTGTGGGGGCAGGTCGTAGGGTCCACTGGAGGGTCTTGGAGAGGGGTAACCCTCCCAGTGGGTATAGGGGGGGTCTTCCCTATGGCCAGACTACTTATGTAGTCTTCCTATTTTTATGTAAATAATAATGATACACCATTTTAAAAAAGATATAGAGTTATGTCAAACAGTTTTAAAAATAGAACACATAAATGCACATTGCCAATATTTTTATGTAGGCTTAGATCTTTTAAATTATGCCAATCCATTCATACTCTTTTTTATTTTTTACTTTGAAACTCTCTATTGTTTATGAAGAACTTTTCTTCCTGAATCATTGCTTCAGTAGGTCATCACATGACTTTAGTTGTTCATAAGAAAGAATTGTTTCTATATTTGTCAGATGTAGACTTCAAGGCACAACTGTGTACATCTATGATGTATCTTTCATGTTGAAAACACGATGATTGTCATATATGTTAGATTATTGCCTCTTTCACAAAACAGAGACAAACAATTTAAAAGGAGGAAACACTCTGATATGATTTCAGAGAAGTTAGGCACTGGTTGTCTCACTCCATTGCTATGGGTCAGATATAAATCATCATCTCATGACCTCATGACCACAAAGAGGCAAAGAGTTAAACAGGTAGAGTACAAAGACAAAATGCAGTTTTTTAAGGTATGTGCTCAGTAATCCATTTTCTCCAATCCAGTCACCTCTTTTTAACAGATTATTAGTGGATTAAGCCACTATGAATTTAATGTCCTCCTAGTCCAACCACAGGCCAGATTTGGAATATCTGAGCCATTTGGGGTCTTCTCCATATCTGAGACATAACATCACATAAAATATTCTCAAAATTCAAAAATTTCAAATAGGTAAATTGTGGGTAGTGGTGATTATACTGCTTTCCCTACTGATAATTTCTGTTTATATTTAGAGTTCTGCAAAAATTATGATAATATTTAAAGCTATTAAAATTTATATCAGAATATATATATATATATTAGATTAGGGAGGTGTGTGCCTAGCCGAGAATCAATATTTTTAAATTTGGTATTTTAAAATGATTCTAGACTGTTAGAAGTGAAGATGAGCTAAGCATTGGTGGCACACACCTTTAATCCCTGCACTTGGAAGGCAGAGACAGGGAGATCTCTGTGTGTTTGGGTCCAGCCTGGTCTACAGAGGGAGTTTCAGGACAGCCAGGGCTACACAGAGAAACCCTGTCTTGAAAAACCAAAAAAAGCTGGGCAGTAGTGGCACACGCCTTTAGTCCCAGCACTTGGGAGGCAGAGCCAGGTGAATCTCTGTGAGTTTGAGGCCAGCCTGGGCTACCAAGTGAGTTCTAGGAAAGGCACAAAGCTACACTGAGAAACCCTGTCTCAAAAAAACAAAAAAGAAAAAAAATAAGCACACATGAATCACCCTCATACAAAAGGCATGTGTCATCCAGGTGTCCAGGCTCTCTGGAATTAGTTCACTATAGAAATACTCATTTCGTTCTGGTTTTAAATAAGAAAATTTCCTAACTGTCCCCTTATTGTTTATATATTACATCACTATTTTCTTTGGTTTACCAACTCAGTGCACATGTGTATATTGTTTACTTAGAGATTGAGATAAAGAATTAAATAAAAGTGTATCTTCCTTCATGGAGAATTGTAGTATATTGATATTTAGTAGGTTTGGTGTGTCTAATTCATTGTAAATGTCATATAATAATATTGAAAAATTAATTTACTTAATTCAATTTACATACTCCTATTAATTAATTTAACCATAAGCAAACCTACCATTTCAATATTACTTTAAATGAAATTTAGAAATATATAGAACAAGTCAGATACAGAAAACTAAATGGAGTTTTATAATTGTTCCAAAACTTTTTTTCTATTCCCTAATCTAATTTTGAAAGTAATTTCTTATTAATGATTCAATTTTATATTCTTCTTAAAGTATTTACTTTTTTGTTGTTTTTGTTTGTTTCTGTTTTTTTGAGACAGGGTTTCTCTGTGTTTTGGTGCTTGTCCTGGATCTTGTTCTGTGGACGAGGCTGGTCTTGAACTCACAGAGATCTGCCTGGCTCTGCCTCCCAAGTGCTGGGATTAAAGGTGTGTGCCACCGCTGCCTGGCAGTATTTGCATTTCTCTGTAGAAGAAATATATTTCTAAAGTCATAATTCATCAATCAATATAAAGTTTAATTAAATCAACATTTTAATAATGGGCAACTGTGACATAAAAAGAATCTTCATTAAAATGTGTGCATGTGAGCATATTTAAATGTACATGTGTTTGTTGTAGAATATTATTTTAACTACATAAAGTTCTGTTACACTTGTGTATGCTGCAGAATATTACTTTAACCATGTAATGGTATATTACATTTGTTTTTGTTGCATTTGTTTAAGGATGTAAGGATGTGTGCTTAAATATGTAAAGATGCATTGTATTTGTTTTATGTCACCTGCCTGAAGTACTTTATTGGTCTAATAAAGAGCTGAATAGCCAATAGCTAGGCTGAAAAAAAAAGATAAGCATAGCTGTCAGGCAGACATAGGAAGTTGGGTTCCATCCTCAGCTCCGGGAAAAAAAAAAAAAAAAAAAAAAGGGTAGATAAAGAGATAAAGGCTAATTGATGTTAAAAGAGCTAGCCAAAAATGAGATTAAGCTGGGCTCAACATTCATAACTATGTGTGCATTTGTGTTCAAATTGGTGCAGAGGCCAGAGGTCAATGTTCTGTGTCTTTCTCAATTTTCTCCATCTTAACTTTGGAGATACTGTGTCTCACTGAACATGGGTCTTGATGATTAATAAGGCTCGCTAGCCAGCAAACTCCAGGGTCTTCTTTTCCATCCTTCCCCTCTTTTGCCAATCAGCCCTGGGAAAAAGATGCAGTGTTCTCCCAGGGCTCTTATTTAGGTTCTAGTGATGTGAACTAGATTCTCCTGATTATGCAAGAAACAATTCATTGACTAATCCACAGCCCAAGCCCTAATATTTGTATTTTTGATATAACAACAACAAATATATCATACATAAACAGAAGATTATTTAGCAATTTCCTGTTGATTTATCAACCAACATCATGTTGGAATCAGATTCAGAGTTTGGATTATAGATTGTTCCTTTTAACTGTGTCTTCACACAGTGGCAAAAATCAAGACTGCTTTTTCACACAGGGTCTCACCAAGCAAAGATTTGGCTGGTTATGCTTTTAGGCTTTGGAGCAGCAGTTCAGCTGAGAGCAATTTGGATGAGGACTCAGAAGCTTGAAGTCTGAGGAAACAAGACCAGCTGAGGAACTGGTGAAGTGAGGCAGTTGTGGCTTATTCTGCTTCTCTGATCTTCCAGCATTCACTCCAATAACTGGCCTCAGATTTGATTTTATTAATAAGAACTTTTAAGATTCCTGCTACATCTGGTGCCCAACATTTGTGGTACGAATTCATGAAAACGCTGCTTGCCTGTGATCTTGTGAGCCCCAGCTTAGGCTGGAGCTACACTGGGCTGGTTATGGTGGCACTCATTGGTTGGATTTACTGAAGAAGGCAGAGGCAGGAGGATCCTGAGTTTGAGGCCAGCCTAGGAGGCTTGCTAAGGAGAAGCTTCAGCCTGGGCCCAGACACACAGACAGTGACTGCTGCTCCGAGTTGCAGGCTGCTTCTCATTGTGTTGGTGACTGCGGTGAAACTGCTACCTGGGACAATTGATTTACCGCTGCTTATTCAGAGAAGAATTGCCAGGACCATCGTGTTACAAGAAAGCATCGGCAAAGGTCAGTTTGGAAATGTTTGGCAAGACAAATGGTGGGGAGAAATTGCTGTGAAAAACGTTCTCTTCTAGGGAAGAATGTTCATGCTTCTGAGAGACAGACATTCATCAGACTGTGATTACTCCCAACCACAGAGGAGGCAAAAAAAAAAAGTCTTCAGAGAACCATGACTATACCTAACAGTGACTTTGAAATCTTCAAAAGGATGATGGGACCATACAAACATGAATTCATATGGACTATGGTAAAGCCATTAGCAACACAGAAAGATTGACTTTGGACTACAAATTGATCAGGACAATTTGAGATGGCTAGCTGAGATGATCCAGCCTGATAGATTGCTTGAACAAGGACTTGAAACAAGCCCTGCACTTTCTTATTATGCAGCAGCTGGACAAATGATACAGGACTTGACAATTAACCCAAAAATAGAGTTTTTGTTAAAAAAAGAAAAAGGAGAATATAGATATGAGGTAGATCACAGAGTCTACCCTGAGAAAAAAAAGATAAAGAAATAATAGGATAAATGGGTAGATCATTGAATCTACACTAAAAAGAAAATATATATAAATGACAAAAGGTAGATTACTGAAGCTATTATCTAAAGAAAAAAGATATGGATATGATCAGATAAAAAGGTCAATTATTGGATCTACATTTAAAAAAGAACTACTTATTTTAAATAGTATAAGTAATGAAAATTTTTTTGTCTAGGTTTATTTAATGTTACTGTACTAGACATTGTTATATATAATGGAGTTTTTCACCTGACTCTGTCAAATGTTAATGGACTAGACACTGTTAATGTAATTCTTGACTGTGTATATTTCATATACTTATTGGATATGCTTTTTCTTGTATTAGTTATAATCTTTTTTAAATTTTAGACAAAAAAGGGGAAATGTGGTGGTATTGTGTTCCCCACAATATTGTGCTCCCTAATAAATTTATCTGGGGTCAGAGAACAGACAGCCACTAGAATAGAGCCAGAAAGAGTGGCTAGAAAATGGGTCTGAGCAAGCCATAGCAGAAGTAGGGTGGTGGTGGTGCACGCCTTTAATCCCAGCACTTGGGAGGCAGAGCTAGCCGGATCTGAGTTCAAGGCCACTTTAGAAACAGCTAGGCAAGGTGACACAGCCTTTAATCCCAGAAATCCAACCATTAATCCCAGGGAGTGGAGGCAGAAAGGGAAAGATTATATAAGGTGTGAAGAACAGAAACTAGAAGCTATTAGCTGGTTAAGCTTTTAGGTTTGAGCCGCACAGTTCAGCTGAGAGTGATTTGGATGAGGACTCAGCAGCTTGCAGTCTGAGGAAAGAAGACCAGCTGAGGAACTGGTGAGGTGAGGTAGCTGTGGCTTGTTCTGCTTCTCTGATCTTCCAGCATTCACCCCAATAACTGGCCTTAGATTTGATTTTATTAATAAGAACTTTTAAGATTCCTGTTAAACTTGTACTATGAAGTTAAGGATGACCTTGAATTCCCAGTCTTCCTGCCCCATCTACAGAGTGCAGGGATTACAAGTAGGCCCCATCACACCTAGTTTATGAAATTCTTGAGACTGAACTCAGCCTCCAGTACATTATAAGATAGCAAGCTTCCAACTGAGCTAAATCTCCAGGATCTGGTGTTTTGTTTATGAGTATTGGCCATATTCATGATGACACCTCCAACACCAATTTAATGTTCTGTGGGTCTTATTTCCTTATAGCATGACAGTGAATCATTAACAGTTTTAGAAACACACTGCCTTCAGGCCACAACAAGCAAGTTCAGCATAAAAATAGATAACTCTTGGAAAATTAAAATTCATGAACTGAAGGAAGAGAAAACTCATTACATGAATATGCACTAACCTCTTGAGAGATTTCTTTGATATCAGCAGCAATTGAGATAGGTAAAAGTGAGAAGGCATGAAAATATGAATTATATAGAAAAAAGAAACTTAATTGAAACAAAAGAGAAGGTGAGGGAATGCTTTAAATAAAGATCTGCACGAACATTTGTTACTCTAGACTTCTCACTGTATCCAATCAAGTGCTGTCCCAAAATATCTACTCTCAGATGTATTTTTTTCTGAAGGAACTAATTCCTTATAAATAATATCCCTGATGAATTAATTTTCTCATTTGACCTTGAATTAATTGCCTGAAGCAGTTTCACAGATGTCCCTAAAATAAATTTTTGAAAAGATGTTCTTGAATTTGTACTGTGTAACTATAGATAAAAAAAGAAAATTGACAACTTACCTTTCTCTTCTACATTGACTTTAATGTGTCTTCATAAATCCTGAAATAGAAATAATGAAAACGAGAACATTTGATTCAACAAATGGTAAAATGTTGAATGAAATGTTTCAAAAGCTTCTTTATAGGGTGAGAATTATACTCTGATTTTGCCTACTTAATAACATAATGTCTCTGACATTCTTATCAGAATAAAAGACTCTTTTGAAAATTTCCCATCACTGAAACACACCTTTAAAATTATTCATTAGTCAACTTACCATACAGTGTACTAAAAATACACCAATAGAAATTATATTTAGCTAGACACTCCTGTGGTGATATTGTGTTCCCCAAAATATTGTGCAACCTAATAAACTTATCTGGGGTCAGAGAACAGAACAGCCACAGTATTAAACATAGATGTTAGGCAGTGGTAGCACACACCTTTAATCCTAGCATTCCAGAGTCAGCGATCTACCTGGATCTCTGTGAGTTTAAAGCCATACTGGAAACAGCCAGGCATGGTGACTCATACCTTTAATCCAAGAAAGTGAGCCTTTAATCCCAGGAAGTGATGTCAGAAAGCAGAAAGGTATATAAAGCATGGAACCAGGAACCAGGGCAGGTTAAGCTTTTAGGCTTTGAGCAGCTGAGATTCATTCTGTATGAGGACTGAGAGGCTTCCACTCTGAGGAAACAGGATCAGTTGAGGAACTGGTGAGGGGAGGTGGATGTGGCTTGTTCTGCTTCTCTGATCATCTAACATTTACCCTAATAACTTGCTTCAGGTTTGATTTTTTATTAATAAGACCATTTAAGATTAATGCTACGTTTGGTGCCCAATGTTTGTGGTACAAATTTGCAAAAAGCTACTTATCTGTGGCCTTGCAGGCCCCAGTTCAGACCCAAGCTACATGTTGCTGGTTGTGGTGGAGCATGCTGGTATGATTTGATGAAGGGAGCAGAGGCAGGAGGATCCCAATTTTAAGGCCAGCCTAGAAGGCTTGCTAAGGAGAAGCTTTGGCTGGGGCCCAGCGAAAAATGGTGGTGGGACCATGGAGGCAGCAGCTTCTGCTTTGAGTTGCTGGCTCCTTCTCATCATGTTGGTGACAGCCATGATGCTGCTAGCTGGAACAAAAGGTATATTGCTGCTTGTTCACAGAAGAATTGCCAGGTTCATCATGTTACAAGAAAGCATTGGCAAAGGTCAGTTTGGAAAAGTTTGGCAAGACAAATGGTGGGGAAGAATTGCTGTGAAGATTTTCTCTTCTTTGGAAGAATGTTCATGGTTCCGAGAGATAAACATTTATCAGACTATGATTGCTCCAAACCACAGAGGCTTCAGGGAACCATGACCATGCCTAACAGTGACTTTGAAATCTTCAAAAAGATGACAGGAGCCCATGATGATGGTTTCACATGGACTATGATACAGCCATTAAGCTTATTAACACCACCAAAAGATCAGCTTTGGACAACAAACTTCTCAGGACAGGTTCAAGATGGCTAGTTGAGATTATCCAGAATGACAGACTACTCGAACAAGGATTTGTGACAAGCCCTGAACTTTCTCATTATGCAGTGACTAGACAAATGATACAGGACTTGACAATTAACCCAAAAATTACTTTTCAGGATCCCCTAAAGATGTCTTCACCCCCAGAAAGCAGGAAGTAATTTTAAGAAAACGACGACACCCACATTCCCAAGAGGTAGGATGGGATGTTTTTGGTTGTTTAATGAGTTATGGATATGGTCATTGTTTATGATGGTTGCTTGCAAGCTGTTAATTGTTAATGGTCAGGAAAAAAGTTGAACAAGGAAATTAGATTCAGAGTTTTTGTTTTGTTTTGTTTTGTTTTTTTAAGATAAAAACTAGAATATAGATATGAGGTAGATCATTGAATCTACTCTGAGAAAAAAGATGAAGAAATAATAGGCTAAATGGGTAGATCACTGAATCTGCTCTAAGAAGAAAAATGGGAATATATAAAAATGACAAAATGTAGATTACTGAATCTATTATGAAAAGAAAAAAATAATTTTAAAAAGGAAATACTTGTTTTAAATATGATAATGATTTTTTTATCTGAGCTTATCAAATATTACAGGAATGGATATTGTTAGTATATGTAATGGAGTTTTTATCTGAATCTGTCAAATGTTAATGGTATAGACATCATTAATTTAATTCTTTACTGTATATATTGTACATAAACAAGAAACAAGGAAGGTGTCAGTGGAGATAATTTTGTGGTTAGGCCAAGCAAGATGAAATTGAGATATTAGTAGTGATATTAGAATTGTGACTTGTGGTGACTTTTGTGACAGTAAAACTTTAGTAATGGGTTAGAAACAAAGACTTGATTGCAGTGGCCTTGTGAACATGGGAAAGGTAAATAACTATTTACAGATATATGAATAATTCTTACAAGTTTTGCTGCAAAGCACATAAATAAAATAATCCACTAGCTACAAGAAAATTTTGAAACATGATTAATTTTTTATTTGATTATATATTATATTATAATGGAAAAATGATAAATAACCCCATATTATTATGAATAATTCTATAGAAAATAAAACATTTAAGGTATGTTAAAGTGAAGAATCTTACACCTATTACTTAAGAATCACATCAAGGGTTTGGGGATTTAGCTCAGTGGTAGAGCACTTGCCTAACAAGCACAAGGCCCTGAGTTTGGTCCTCAGCTCCAGAAAAAAAAAGAATCACATCAAATTCATTGTAAAAATTAAATTTATGGGATAAAGGGATTGATCAGTATTTGGGAGTGAATATTGCTTTTCCATAGGATTTGGGTTTGAGTCCCAATACCTGTGTTAGGCAGATCACAGTAGCCTGTTACTATAGCTCCAGGGGTCTGGTAATCTCTCCTGGCCTCCACAGACACCTGCACTCAATCAACCACACACACACACTCACTCACACACACACACACACACACACACACACACACACACACACACACACACACACACACACACACACACACACACACACACACACACACACACACACACACACACACAAACACACACGAAAACAGATCTGTAAGCCTAATAAAACAGGTCTTCAGAATTCAAGGAATTTACCTAATTGATCCAGCCTGCCCAATGAAGTATTCAGAAATTTTGACATCTAAGTCAGAAATTGTAGAAAGTTTTAGAAGTATGAATATTATAAAGAAGCCTAAAATCGTAATCTAAAACAGGGGAAGAGTCATGTGATCCAAGAAATACAATGAATCATTTCACAAATATGGGAGAAAAATATACATTTACTAGCTAGAGCAAGACATATAGCACAGTTTGCCTCTTATATTGGATTTCATGCAGGGAGACAGTATGCAGATACAGAAACAATGATAACTGAGTGTGATAGTCAATAATTTACATATAGCTAAAAATCATTGGAAAATTTAGTGACATCAAATTATGAGACAGAAAAAAGCAATTGTAGTTTGAGTACTAATACAAAGTAGCTATTGATAAAAATGACATAATCAAATGAACTTAAATATAGGTAAAAAGTAAAACATGAAAAAATTGTGAACTATGTCTCATTGTAATTATTTCACACATTATTTAATATTAACTTTGTTTATATAATAAAAATGAAGAAGATACTTTTTAAATTATTTGAACATGGTCCCATAATGCTGAAAATTTAAAAGAATATCCACTTAGAGCTGTTTAAATGACACCTAGAAAGCAAACATCTTAGAATAAGTTTATAAGTTCGCACAAATTGCACTTCTATTTTGATACAGTTAAAAGACTCAGCATCTCAACAACTTATAGTTAGAATTTTCCTGCCTGGCCCACAGTCAGGACAAATCTCTCTCATCCACCAGGCCCATAGATGCTCAGAGGAAACTTATATTGCTTACAAACTGTATGGCCGTGGCAGGCTTCTTGTTATCTACTTCTTCTATCTTAAATTAATCCATTTCTGTTAGTCTATACTTTACCACATGGTTTGTAGCTTACCAGGGACTTTACAAGTTGCTTGTCATGGCAGTGGCTGGCAGTGTCTCTCCCCCAGCCTTTCACTTCCCAGAATTCTCTTCTCTCTTGTCCCGCCTATACTTCCTGCCTGGCTACTGGCCAAACAGCATTTTATTTATACAGATTGATATCCACAGCAACAGCTTAAGCTCAAGAATCTCTCTCTTAAAGAAATGCTCAATTATAAATGTTTGTATGTGTTAAGGGAATCATATCACCTAAGCTTTGAATCATTCTCTCCTTCTCATGAACCATCCAGTCAGCTATCTCTAAACTTTATAGTCTTCAGCATTAAGCACAGATTTATGATGCATGCAGTAGAGGAACATAAACATTGTTCTAGTTCCTGTCATGTACTCATTTTTGTTCTCAATAAAGTCTATATTAGTGTTCATTTGATAGCCATCTGCTAAAATATATTTATGGTTGTATATATTTATGAACACATACCATATTGTATAATTAAATAACTAAACCCATTCTCCTAAAAATAGCATATTGATCAACAACTTTATGATTGGCTTAAATCCATAATAATGAATTCAGTCTCCCAGAGTGCATGGATCTATTACCATGCTTAGATTCTTCTGAAGATATCTAAACTACACCATTATTCATTGATCCATCCATCCATCCATCCATCCATCTATCCATCCATCTGTTAATAAAGTTATCTATAAACTTTTAAATTCTTGAAAAACACTCAACACAACTCTCCACTCTTAATTGTTCAGAAACATTTAAGTCAAAACATAAGATTTTCTATTCAAAGGTTGAAAGAGTTAATGAAAAGCCCTGTGGTCAAACTGCAGACACATGCAGATAATAGTTATTGCAAAAAGCTGTTACTTTCCCTCTGTCATTGGTTCTCTAGCCTTCTATGGTAACAGAATTTTTGATTTGAGCATATGTTCAACCAAATTGAAACTAAATTTTCTAACTTCCATTATGATATGGCTTGTTTGGCAAAGTTTCAGACTGTAGAATTTCTGTGCATGGATGCAGCATGAACCTTAAAGGTACTTGTTAATAAAATCAAACCTGAGGCCAGTTATTGTGGTGAACGCTGGAAGACCAGAGAAGCAGAACAAGCCACAGCTACCACACCTTGGCAGTTCCTCAGCTGATCCTATTTCCTCAGACTGCAAACCTCTGAGTCCTCATCCAGAATGAACTCAGCTGAATTGCTGTTCTAAAGCCTAAAAGCTTAACCAGCCAAATGCTTATAGTTTCTGGTCCTAACGCCTTATATATCCTTTTGTTTTCTACCATCACTCCCTGGGATTAAAGGCATGAGTCACTATGCTTGGCTGTATCCTTGAACAGATGGATTTCTGCCTCTGGAATGCTAGGATTAAAGGCATGTGCTACCACTGCCTATCCTCTATGTTTAATATTGTGGCTGTTCTGGCTCTGACCCCAGATAAGTTTGTTAGGATGCACAATATTTCGGGGAACTCAATGCCACCACATTTCCCCTATTTTTGTCTAAAATTTTAAAAAATCTTATAACTAATTCAAGAAAAAATATCCAATAAGTTTATACAACATATACAGTCAAGAATTACATTAACAATGCCTAGTTCATTAACATTTGACAAATTCAAATAAAAAACTCCATTACATATATTAACAATGTCCAGTCCAGTAACATTTGATAAACTCAGACAAAAAAAAAAAATGTTACTTATCCGATTTAAAACAAGTAGTTCCTTCTTAAAAGTTTTTTTTTCTTTTCATAATAGATTCAGTAATCTACCTTTTTCCATTTTATATCTTCTCCTTTTTCTTTTTAGAGTAGATTCAATTATCTACCCATTTATCTTATTATTTCTTTATCTTTTTTTCTCAGGGTAGATTCAGTGATCTACTTCATGTCTAAATTCTCCTTTTTCTTTTTTAAACAAAAACTCTGAATCTAATCTCCTTGTTCAGCTTTTTTCCCCAACCATTAACAATTAACAACTTATAAGCAACCATTATAAACAATGACAATATCCAAAACTCATTAAATGATCAAACACCCCCCTTCCCACTTCTTGGGAATGTGGATGTCATTTTCTGAAAATTACTTCCTGCTTTCTGGGGGTGAAGACATCTTTAGGGGATCCTGAATAGAACATTTTTGGGTTAATTGTCAAGTTCTTTATCACTTGTCCAGTCTCTGCATAATGTGAAAATGCAGGGCTTATTTCAAGTCCTTGTTCAAGTAGTTCATCAGGTTGGATCATCTCAGCTAGAAATCTCAAAATTGTCCTGAGCAGTTTGTAGCCCAAAGCTGATCTTTCTGTGGTGTTAATCAGCTTAATAGCTTTACCATAGTCCATGTGGCATCATCATTGTGGAGTCCTTTTGAAGATTTTAAAGTCACCGTTAGGCATGGTCATGGTTCCCTTAAGATTTTTTTCTTGGTGCCTTCTCTGTGGTTTCAAACAATCATAGTCTGATAAATATCTGTCACTTGGAACCATGAACATTCTTTCCTAGAAGACAAAAATCTTCACAACAATTTATCCCCCCCCAGGTGTCTTGCCAAACTTTTCCAAACTGACCTTTGCAGATGCTTTGTTATAACATGATGGTCCTGAACAAGCAGTGGTAAACCCTTTGTCCCAGGTTGCAGCATCATTGCAGTCACCAACACGATGAGAAGCCAGAAACTCAGAGGAATCTTTAAAAGTCTTATTAATTAAATCAAACCTCAGGCCAATTATTGGGGTAATCCTGGAATACCAGAGAAGCAGAACAAGCCACACCTCACCTTGCCAGTTCCTCAACTGCTCCTGTTTCCTCAGACTGCATGCCTCTCAGCTCAACTGTGCTGCTACAAAGCCTAAAAGCTTAACCAGACAAATGCTTCTGGTTTCTGGTCCTCGTGCCTTATATACTTTTCTGTTTTCTACCATTCTCCCTGGGATTAAAGGCTTGCTTTCTGGGATTAAAGACATGAGTCACTATGCTTGGCTGTATCCTTGAACAGATGGATTTCTGCCTCTGGAATGCTAGGATTAAAAGCATATGCTACAACTACCTGTACTCTATGTTTAATATTGTGGCTGTTCTGGCTCTGATCCCAGATAAGTTTATTAGGGTGCACAATATTTCAGGGAACACAATACCACTACACGTATCATATCACAAGGGTACTTAGGAATAACTCAATGCAAGGGGCAGCTAGAACACTTGCTTTGCCCTTATCCTTTGTAATTACTCTCTCTTACTGTTGACTTCAATGTGTATGCAATATATAATCCCAAGATCACATCAGGAGATGTGTTTCCTCAACATTTCCTTAGCAAGGAAAGAAAAAGTTGTAAACATTTATACTGTTGTTACTCTGAAGATTTTGTTGCTTTGTTACTTGTAGCCAAATTAAACCTTATTCATAGAGTTACCAAATAAATACGTACTAAATTGGCCAGACTTTTAGTGCATACGACCATGCTCTTTACACCAGATCATAATTCTTTTCTCAAAATCTCTTCAAATAATAAACACTGAAAGAACTAGTTGTTATCACTTCTGGGCATTGAATATATTCTCTGGATCTGTTATTAATATTGAATAAGGGGGTACAAAATTCCTTAATTTAAAAACAGAATCTAAATCTAGCCTCAAATTCATACAACATTACTGGGGATGTGAACTTTATGTTAATGATTTAAAGATAAGCTAAATTACTATTAATGAAACCTGAAAAGAGCTGATATTATTTTTGATAAAATGTTTTAAAAATGTGTCCTTGAAATTTCAGTAATCATGCATCATTTATATCTCAAGTACATTACAGAATTCTTAAATAGCATTTTGTTGAAGTATTTTCAGCATTTAGTAGAAAAAAAAAGGTATATAAATTTGAAATGATATTAAGCATTACAAAATAAACTCTGGAAAAGGATTACATATGCATCTATTCTATGTGTTATTTAGTAAATTCAAGGTGAAATAGGAATAAATTTTGTATAATATGAATATGTTCAAATTCCAATGTGAAAGATAAAGAACTTAAAGAATGTGAATGCTAATGACAGAATAGGAAAAAGTAGAAACTTGGGAATATGGGATTTTCTCACAAATTTGGACATTTGATGTTGTGGGTTTCCTTACAAAACCCTGCACATCCTGCACAAGCAAATCCTAGCTCCTTCTGACTTACAAAAGTGTGGAAATGAGTTAGAGAAAATTCCCACAGTTGTTCAGAAGTGTGAATACAAATTATTTTATGTAGATTTTATATATATTCAGGAATGGATTTGCTATCCGCCTAGTGGTTATTCTACTGGTTTCCTAGCACTTTCACCATTCATTAGAGCCTAATTCTTTGGGATTCCAGGATATACTAAATACCAACTGAGACATCATGCTTTCTTCTTCACCTTCTACATTCTGTCTAATCCTTTGTCCTGAGTCCATTGTTTTCCTATGAGTCAGTCTTTTATATTTACACCTTTAGATGATCTCAGATAACAATCTCTATGTATGTATTATTGCATCATTTCTTATACAATATTGCTTTATTTTTTGATGACAAACTATTCCATGTCCCTAGAAGATAGTGAATTATAAGGAAGAAAGGTCATCAGTCATTTGTATCTCCCTATCAAATGGAAAGTTGCCAAGCCAAGAAAGACTTGATAAATGCCTACATGTATATATACATAAACTGGCACACAATGATTTCTGTAGCCCAGCAATATAACTTCTGACTTTACCTATTTCCTCTCTACAATGTCTATGGGAAATATAGTGAAATATATTTCTTCCTAAAGGAGTCTTTTATAAAGGCTCTTGATTTGGAAACTTTCTTGTTTTCAGTGTCTAGTTATTAGTACATAGATAATTCCTCTTATTTTTTGAATAATTAATGGAATTTTTAAATATTTGTATTTATTTGTCTTTCTAGGTTCTCCAATTGCTAGCCTTCTTGATTGTTTAAGCTTTTGATTTCTTGTTTTACTTTGCCATTTTTGGAGCCTGTAGAGAGCTGTGTGCAGCCATGCCTTAAAGATGGTGCTGGCTTCTGCCCTCCACCTTCCCAATGGTGAGTGTTCTCAGTGATAAACAACTCCTTATTTGGCTAAGGCTGAGAATCTGGCTTGCTTCCGAGTACCTGGGCCCATCGGTGTTGCCCAGGTGGCGTGCTAGGGTTGGCTGCCCAGAGGCTATATAAGGAGTGAGCGGTTTTCCCCAGAGGAGAAGAAGACTGTTCAAGGTTCCTGAATAAACTGCTGAAGGAAGAGCTCGGTGTTGCATCTTCCTTGCTGGTCCAGGTGGTCGTGACAGGAGCCCACCTGAATTCTGAAGAAATAATACAGTACTTAATTCCTTCCCTTTTTTTTTTTTTGGCTTTTTGAGACAAGGTTTCTCTGTAGCTTTGGAGCCTGTCCTGGACTAGCTCTGTAGACCAGGTTGGCCTCGAATTCACAGAGATCCACCTGCCTCTGCCTCCTAAGTGCTGGGATTACAGGCATGCACTACCTCCACCTGGCATTTTTTTTAAAATTGAAAACATATTCTTCTCTCATACCATAGCTTCCAATCACAGTTTTCCCTCCTGCTACTCCTACAAGCTACCCAACCCCTTCCCTCTCCTGTAGATTTACTCCCCTTCCATTTCCTCTTCAGAAGGAACAGACCTCCAAAAGTTAACAGCCAAACAGGACAAAACAAAGATACCATAAACAAGTCAAAAGATCTCCTTTCAATGTAATCCAAGAGGAGGAAAAGAGTTCCAAGAGCAGGCAAAAGAATCAGAGACACACCTACTCCTATTAATAGGAGTCTCACAACCCCACTAAGCTAGCAGCTAAAACATATACACATAAGATATGGTACAGACCTGTGCAGGCTCTGTGCTTTCCACTTCAGTCTGTGTGAGCCCATATATGTGAGACCTCTTTAGTTGCATGAGTGGGCCATGTTCTTCTGGTGTTTGACAAAGGGGTAACAATATAAGCTACAATCAAATACTGGTAGTGTATTCCTCAATGTGAATTAACTATCACATAAATTATTTCACTTGTTTGTTATGATGTGGGAGAGGGCTAATATGAACAAAATACATTGCATTAGATTATCAAAGAATTAATAAAATATTATTAAAATTAAAACTACATCCCCTGCAGCACCAGAGACCACCAAACCCATAAGCCTACCCTGCACCAATTAGGAACAGGTAAAGCCCCATCTCTGGACTGGGCAGACCAGTCAGTCAATAATATACTAAAGACAACAAAGTCATAACACAAAACATTCATGAAATCTGTGACACCATGAAAAGACCAAACCTAAGAAAAATAGGGATAGAAGAAAGAGAAAATGCCAGCTCAAAGGCACATAAACTATATTCAGCAAAATCATAGAAGAGAACTTTCCCAACCTAAATAAGAAAATGCCTATGAAGAAACAAGAAGTTTACAGAAAACCAAATTGACTGCATCAAAAAAAAATATGTCTCCCTGTCACATAATAATCAAACCACTAAAAATATAGAACAAAGAAAAAATATTAAGTGTTGCAAAGAAAAAAGCCCAAATAACATATAAAGGCAGGCCCATCAGAATAACACCTGAATTCTCATTGGAGACTCTGAAATCCAGAAGGTCCTAGACAGACATTATATAGATACTAAGAGAGCATGGATGTCAACCCAGACTGTTATATCCATTGAAATTCTCAAGTACCATAGACAGAGTAAAAAAAAAAAAATCCATGATAAAACCAGATTTAAACAGTACTTGTCCACAAATCCAGCCATACAGAAAGCACTAGAAGGAAAAATTCAACCTAAGAAAATAAGATACATTGATGGAAACACAGGAAATAGATAATCCAACACCAACAAATACCAAATAAGGGAAACACACAACACTACCACCAAAAAATAAAAGGAATTAACAATCACTGGTAGTTAATATCCAATAATATCAGTGATCTCAATTCACCTATAAAAATATACAGGCTAATAAAACAGATATGAACACAGGATCCATCCTTCTGTGACATGCAAGAAACACATCTCAATGTCAAAGACAGATACACTACCTCAGAATAAAAGGCTGAGGAAAGACTTTCTAATCAAATAGACTTAAGAAGCAAGCTGGTGTAGCTACCCTAATATCTAATAAAATAGACTTCAAACTAAAATCAGTCAAAAGAGACCAGGAAAGACTTTACATATTTATCACAGAGAAAATCCGCCACGATGAAATCTCAATTCTGAACATTTATGCTCCAAATAAAAGGGCACCCACATTTGTAAAAGAAACGTTACTAAAGCTTAAATCACACATCAAACTCTACACATTAGAGTTCAACACCACACTCTCATCAATGTACAGGTCTGCCAGACAGAAATTTAATGGAGAAGTAAGGGAACTAACAGACATTATGACTCAATTGGACTTACTAGGTATATATAGACCATTCCACTCTAACACAGAAGAATATATCTTCTTCTCAGCACCCCATGGACCCTTCTCTGAAATTGACCACATGCTTGTTCACAAAGCAAATCTCAACAGATACAAATAAATTTGAATAACCTCCTGTATTTTTTCAGACCACCATGCCTTAAAGTTAGATTTCAACAAAAAAAAATGACAGAAAGCCTGCAATCTCATGGAAACTGAATAATGCCCAACTAAATCACCAATGGGTCAAGAAAGAAATAAAGAAAAATTTCCTAGAATTCAATGAAAATGAAAGTACAATATACCCAAATTTATGGAATACTATGAAAGCAGTGCTAATAGGATAGTTCATAGCACTAAATGCCCACATAAAGAAGATGGTGAAATCTCACACTAGCAACTTAACAGCACACCTGAAAGCTCTACAACAAATGGAAACAAATTCATCCAGAAGGAATAGATGCCTGGAAATAATCAAATTGAGGGCTGAAATCAATAAAATAGAAACAAAGAGAACAATACAAAGAATCAATGAAACAAAGAGCTATTTCTTTGAGAAAATCAACAAGATAGATAAGCCCTTATCCAAATTAACCAAAATGCAGAGAGAGAGAGAGAGAGAGAGAGAGAGAGAGAGAGAGAGAGAATCCAAATTAACAAAATCAGAAATGAAAAGGGAGACATAACAGGCAACAAGAAAATCCAGAGAATAAACATCATAATTCAAAAACCTGTACTCCACAAAATTGGAAAATCTGAAAAAAAATGGAAATTTTTCTGGATATATACCACATACTAAAGTTAAACCAAGCAAGACAAACTATTTAAATAAACTAATAACCCCTAAGAAAATATAGTCATTAAAATCTCCCAACCAAAAAAAGCCCAGGACCAGATGTTTTCAGTGCAGAATTCTACCAGATTTTCAAAGAAGAGCTAATTCCCGTACTCCTCAAATTGTTCCACACAATAGAAACAGAATGAACATTACCAAACTCTTCATGTGAAAATGATCACCCTGAAACCCAAACCACACAAAGATAAAACAAAGATAATTACAGCTCAATCTTTCTCATGAACATTAATGCAAAAATACTCAATAAAATATTGGCAAACCAAATCCAAATACACACCAAAAAAATGATCCACAATGACCAAGTCGGCTTTATCCCAGGGATGTAAGGAGAATTCAATATATAAAAATATGTCAGTGTAATATACCATATATGCAAACTGAAAGAATAAAAAAGGCATGACCATCTCATTAGATATAGAAAAAGTCTTTGACAAAATTCAATACCCCTTTAAGATATAGGTCCTAGAGTGGTCAGGAATGCAAGGAATATACCTAAACATAATAAAGACAATTTACAGCAAGCTGACAGCCAACATCAAATTAAATGGAGAGAAACTCAAAGTGATTCCACTAAAATCAGGACAGGACAAGGTTGTGTGCTCTCCCCATATTTATTCTATATAGTACTTGAAGTTCTAAATAGAGCAGTAAGACAACACAATGAAGTCAAAGGGATTGAAATTGGAAAAGAAGAAGTTAAACTTTCACTATTTGCAGATAATATGATAGTATACATAAGTGTCCTCAAAAAAATTCTACCAGAGAATTCCTTCAGCTGATAAACTCCTTCAAAAATGTGGCGGGATACAAGATTAACTAAAAAAATCAGTAGCCCTCCTATATACATATGATAAATGGGCTAAGAAAGAAATCAGAGAAATATCACCTTTTAAATAGCCACAAATAATATAAAATACCTTGGGGTAACTCTAACTAAGCAATTGAAAGACCTGTATGATAAGAACTTTAAGATTCTGAAGAAAGACTTTTAAGAAGATATCAGAAAATGGAAAGATATCCCATGCTCATATATAGGTAGGATTAACATTGTGAAAATGGCAATCTCACCAAATGCAATCTACAGATTCAATGCAATCCCCATAACAATTTCAACACAATTCTTCACAGACTAGGAAAGAACAATACTCAACTTCATATGAAAAAAAAAAAACAACCTAGGATATCTAAAAGAATCATCTCACAATAAAGCAACCTCTGAAAGTGTCATGATCCCTGGCCTCAGGCTCTACTATAGAGCTATAGTAATAAAAACAGCTTGGTATGAGAATAAAAACTGACATATGGACCAATGGAATCAAATTGAAGACCCTAACATTAATCCACACACCTATGAACACCTGAGTTTTGACAAAGAAGCCAAAACTGTACAATGGAAAAAAGAAAGTAACAAAAAAGTCAACAAATGGTGCTGACATAACTGGATGTCAACATGTAGAAGATTGCAAATAGATCCATATCTGTCACCATGCACAAAATTCAAGTCCAAGTGGATCAAAGACCTCAACATAAATTCAGTTACACTGAACTTGATAGAAGAGAAAGTAGTAAATAGTCTTGAAGGCATTGGCACAAGAGACAATTTCCTAAGTATAACACCAGTAGAACAGAAACTGAGAGCAACAATTAATAAATGGGACTTCCTGAAACTGAGAAGCTTTTGTAGGGCAAAGGACATGATCAATAAGACAAAACAATAGCCTATAGTATGGGGAAAGTTCTTCCCCAACCTCCACCTGACAGCGGGATTATCTCCAAAATCAGTAAAGAATTCAAGAAACTAGATGTCAAAATACTGAACAATCCAATTTAAAAAATGGGCTACAGAGCTAAACAGAGAATTCTCAACAGAAAAATCTCAAATGGCCAAAAGACATTTAAGGAATTGCTCAACATCCTTAGTCGTTAGAGAATGTAAATCAAAATGACTCAGTACCAGTACTCCTGTCAGAATGGCTATGATCAAAAACACCGATGAAAGCTTATGTTGGAAAGGATGCAGAGCAATGGAAATACTCCTGCACTATTGGTGGGAATGAATACCCTGACTGTCATCACAGAGCCTTAATGGAAGCCGATAGAGAGATCCACAGCCGGGCACCAGGCCAAGCTTCAGACCAATCTCCAGGAATCAAATTGATTAGAGAGAGGGAATTTTCTATGAGCAAGGGACATTGAAATCATGATGGGAAAACATACAGAGACAGCCAGCTAAACTAGTGGAAACCCATGAACTGTGGACCAATAGCTGTGGAGCCCCCATGGTACTTGATTAGTCCTTTTGGAGAGGCAAGACAATTGTTTAGCTTGAACTATTTAGGGGGCACCCAGGCAGTGGGATTGAGATTCACCCCTGGTCCATGAGTGGGCATTTTGGAGCCAAGTGCCTATGGTAGGATGCCTTCTGCAGCCTTAGTGCAGGGAGGATGGGTTTAGACCTGCCTCAACTGAATGTACCAGGCTCTTCTAACTCCCCATGGGAGACCTTGCCTTGGTGGAGGTGGGAATGGAGGGTGAGTGTGGTGGTATTGTGTTCCCCAAAATATTGTGCACGCTAATAAACTTATCTTGGGTCCTAGAACAGGACGGCCACAATATTAAACATAGAGGTTAGGCAGTGGTAGCACACACCTTTAATCCCAGCACTTGGAGGCAGAGCCAGACAGATCTCTGTGAGTTCAAGGTCACCTTGGAAATAGCCAGGTGTGGTGACTCACACTTTTAATCCAGGAAAGTGAGCTATTATTTATTTTTTTAAACAAGAAGTTTATTTTTTGAAAATGAGCCTTTAATCCCAGGGAGTGATGGCAGAAACCAGAAAGATACATAAGGCGTGAAGGCCAGAAACTAGAAGCATTTGACTGGTTAAACTTACAGGCTTCTAGCAGCAGTTCAGCTGAGAGCCAATTGGGATGAGGACACAGAGGCTTCCAGTCTGAGGAAAAGAGGATCAGTGGAGGAACTGGCAAGGTGGGGTAGCTGTGGTCTGTTGTGTCTCTCTTATCTTCCAGCTGTCACCCCAACACCTGGCTCCAGGTTTGATTTTATTAATAATACCTATTAAGATTCCTGCTACAGGTTAGTTAGGGGAAAAGGCTGGGGGGGGGGTGGGAGGAGAGAAAAGAAGGGGATCTTTGGTTAGTATGTAAAATGAATAGAACATTTCTTAGTAATAAAAATAAAATTAAAAAAATAACTATATCTCTAAAGAATCAAAATATAATAGAAAGAGACTAGAATGAAGTAACCATTAAATGCTTCAAATGCAATACACTTCTGTAAACATATATTGTAAATTAATTTTCCCATAAGTTTTATTTTCCTTGTCTTCACATTAAATCAATGCTGTCACTGTAATTTAGTTTATTTTTCATGCTAACTCTTAAGATTTACCACATTTTAAAAAATATATTTATTTATTAAATTTTTTTTCATTTTACATAGCAACCCCAGTTCCCCCTCCCTCCCCTTCTCCCTCCTCCTCACCTTCCTCCCACTCTACCCCCATCCACTCCTCAGAGTGGGTAAGGCCTCCCATGGTAGTCAGCAAAGTCTGGCATACCAAGTTGAAGGAGAGCCTAACCCCTCCCCATTGTATCAAGGCTGAGCAAGGTATCCCACCACAGGGAATGGACTCCAGTAAGCCAGTTCATGTACCTGGAATAAGTCCTGGACCTGCTGCCAGGGACCCCACAAACAGATCAAGCCACACAACTGTCACCCACATTCAGCAGGTCTAGTTCAGTCCAATGCAGGTTCCTAGGCTGTCAGTCCAGAGTCAGTGAGCTCCAACTAGTACCAGTCAGCTGTCTCTGTGGGTTTTCACATCATGATCTTGACCCCCTCTTCTTCTTCTTCTTCTTCTTCTTCTTCTTCTTCTTCTTCTTCTTCTTCTTCTGCTGCTGCTGCTGCTTTTCGAATGCCAAATGTCATTTATTGAAGGAGGGATGTTTTAAGTACAGGCTTACAGCACAATGGGAGAACCCCAGTGGGCAGAAGTTTGCTTCTGATTATTTTTATGTGTGTGCTGGGGATGGAACCCTGAGCCTTGCACTTGCTAGGCCAGTGCTCTACTTCATAACCACATTTTATCAAGTTTTTGGTGACAATTAGCCTCTTATACACTTCATTGAAAATTGTTGGTCATATTAAATGGTTTGCCCTATGATATTACATTAATGGAACACAGTTCATCATGCCAACAACCTATAGTGGTTATTCTTATTTATATTTAAATTGATCCAATTATGTAAGTTTATTTTTACCACATCTAGAGAAGGTTAAGAATACTTGTATAGAAAATAGCATTCATACCAAACAAATTTGAATGAAAACCTTTCAGAGAGAAAGCTGCTTACTTATTTGCACTCCAATCTCGTATTTCTGAGAGTTCTTCAACCAAAATGGAGAAATTCACCAAGTAATATACTTCTTATGGGCATCTTAATAAGATGTGTAATAGGTGTTGTAAAGGTAATGTTCTCTACTTAGTGAACACTACAGTTTCTATACATCAATTATTAATTTGAATGAAATTGAAAAGGCAAATCATTGATATCTTGGATAAATAATAATTTGCTATCCAATGTTTCATAGTTAAAGTCACAAGAGTTACATAGATAACAATACAATAAAATCAAGAATTGTTGATTTATTTGTTAGTTTATAGGATCTCTGAAATGAATACCTGTTATTGCTAATCTACTGAATCCACATAGCCTAGAAAGATATGCACACTAGTGCAATAGAAGGCCTGAACACCCTGGGACTAATCAACCACTTTGGGATAGGATTTTATGAGGGCTCCACAAACTGGGCCAAGAATCTGTGACTATACATGTCATAGGCCTAGGATAGAACTTACTATTATTCTGCTAAATTTTTATTATTATTATTAAAATGACTCCTAATGATGAATTGCTATGCTCACAGATTAGTGCATCTCTCAAACCTCATCACACAAGCTTTTACTTGTAGTAGATGAAAGATAACATAAAATTCACAACTGAACATCCTATAGAGAATGAAAGACAGTGAAATTGTCAGTTCTAAATAGGACATTTGTATCACACCTTCCACCCAATACTCAGAAATAATTGAGGAACAGGGGTAAAAACCAGCATAAAAACAGAGGTGATTGGTAAATACAAGGGATTTATTATCTAGATACAGGACAGCCACATACATGAGCTCACAACAGTTGTGACAAGACATGTGTAAGCTCAAGTCAGACCAATTCCAAATACAGAGTATGCATATGGGCAAAGTTCCATTCCTAGCCAAAGAGCTATTGGAAACTGATGGCTACTAGGGGAAGGAGAGTCAGTTTTCTTTAAAAATGAAGCCCCTGAAAAGATGATCATGATCCAGAGAAAGGTCTCATATCTAAGAACATATGGACAAAACAAATTTGATTTTTTGGGTTTAAAATATGAAGAGGACACAAAGTTGGGTCAGTAGGCAGGTGTGGGTGGATCTTTGAAGAGTTGTAGAGCAAATATGATCAACATACATTGTATGAAATTCTCAAAGAATTAGTAAAAATATTTTTAAAAAGACAAATGTGATATGTTCCCTCTTATATGTGAGCACTAGATTTAAAACTTAAGATATCTGTTCCTAAATACAAATTAAGACAGTAGTAAGATTCAGCTAATATATATGCATTTATAGTCTTCACATATAAAATAAAATGAGCAATAGTATAAAACTCACAGGAGTCAAAGAAGAATTGAATAAAGACAAAAAGTAGAATTATAGTTAAATAAATATTAGTATTATTGAAGGATGCATTTGATTGTACTATGAAGAACAGAAAAAAATTGTGTAAGTTCAGAGATTAGGTTACAAGTTAAATGATTAGGGCCATGTAGGAAAAAGATTGAAATGATCAAAGGTAGTGAATATAGAAATAAATGATGGACTATAGCTCCAATTGCAGTCCAGCAGGTTGCAGCTGCCAGACCTGCCCACCACTACACTCCATTGGAAGCAGTAATTTACATGTCCCATGCTATTGCCCAAACCCATGCATCCCACAAGACCTCAGAGGCTCCCTGAGACAAACTCTGCCGACTCTGATTGGATCAAGAGTTTAGTGACTTTTCTCCCAGATGATCACCACAGTCTCTAGGACCTAGGCCCTGAGGCACAACCTTTGCCCCACACCCTCACCCATTACAGACCTACTTGCAGCCCACCAGGCACAATTCCTGTAGGTAAGCCTTCCCTCTACTACCCCTCATCAGATCCCATAATCTACAAGTTCTACTCTGTCCCCCAAACAAACTTATCTCCTTAGACCCCAGCAGCAACCTGAATGAAAACATTTCCAGTACCAATTGGACAATAAGCAGCTCCTTTAGTCAAAAACATCACTTGAACTAATTGGGGAGAGATGAATATATGCCAATGCAAGAGTACATTCAACAACATAAAGAACAATATGGTACCACCAGAACCTAGTGATTCTAAAATCCCAATATAAAAGAAGCAGAAGAAAATGACATAAAAATAACTTTATGAAGATGATAATGGCTTTTAAAGAGGAAATGAAAAATTCCCTTAAAATATTGAGGAAAAGACAAACAAAAAATGAGGGGAAGAAATCAATTAATCCCTTAAAAAAGACAAGAAAACCAAGAAAAAAGCCATCAAACAGGTGAAGGAAACAGCTCAAGGCTTGAAATTTGAAATAGAGGCAATAAAGACACAAACTGAAGAAATGCTAGAAATGGAAAACCTGAGTAAAAAAACAGGAACTACAGATGGAAGCATAACCAACAGAATGCAAGAGATGGAAGAGAGAATTTCTGGCATTGAAGATACATAGAGGTACTGGGTATGTCTTTCTGTATTGTGTGAATGTGTTGCTCTGATTGATAAAATGCTGATTGGCCAGTAGCCAGGCAGAAAGGATAGTATAGTTGGGATAAGCAGAGAAAAGAATTCTGGGAATGGAAGGCTGAGTCAGAAGATGATGCCAGCTTCCACTGCCATGAGTAGCAAGGTGTAAAGTACTAGTAAGCCACAAGCCATGTGGCAACTTATAGATTAATAGAAATGGGTTAATTTAAGATATAAGAAATAGATAGCTAGAAACTTGTCATAGCCGTACAGTTTATAAGCAATATGAGTCTCTATGTGTTTATTTGGGTCTGAATGGCTGCAGAAGCTGGGTATACACAGGAAAACTCCAGCTACATAGAGGAAATAAATTTACCAATCTAAGAAAACATTAAAGCTAAAAAAACCATAACACAAAATATCCAGAAAGTCTAGGACACCATGAAAAGACCAAACCTAAGAATGATACAGACAGAAGGAGATGAATACCAGCTCAAAAGCACAGAAAATATATTCAACAAAATTATAGAAGAAAACTTTACCAACCTAAAGAAGGAAATGCTTAACAGAACACCAAATAGATGGAATATATCAAAAAAGTGCCCTCACCACTTAATAATCAAACCATTAAACATACAGAATAAAGGAAAAAAATATTAAGAGCTGCAAAGAAAAAAAGCCAAATAATTTATAAAGGCAGACCCAACAGAATAACACCTGACTTCTCAATGGAGACTATGAAAGCCTCAAGGTCCTGGGCAGATGTTATGAAGACATTAAAAGACCACAGATGCCAGCTCAGACTATACACAGTAAAATTTCAATCTCCATAGAAGATATTTCATGACAAAAGCAGATTTAAACAATACCTATCCACAAATGCAGCATTGCAGTAGAAGAAAAAAATCCAACCAAAGGAAGTTAGATATACCCATGAAAACACAAATAATAGATAATCCCAGTCCAGGAAATCCAAAAGATGAATAGAAACTTAAGAGAGAAATAAGGAAACTAACATGTTATTATTCACATGGACTTAATAGACATCTACAGAACATTCCACTCAAACACAAAAGAATGTATCTTCTTCTCAGCACTCCATGGAACCTTCTCTAAAATTGACCACATACTAGGTTGCAAGGCAAATCTCAACAGATACAAAAAAATGGAATAACTCCCTGCATTTTATCATATCACCATGGCTCAAATTTAGAAATCAACAACACAAATTTCAGAAAGTCTACAAACTCATGGAAACTGAATAATGCTCAACTGAATCACCACTGTGTTAAGAAAGGAATAAATAAAAAATTAAATTAAAAACTACCTAGAATTAAATGAAAATGAATGTATAACATACCCAAACTTTTGGGGGATACTATGAAAGCAGCGTTAAGAGGAAAGTTGATAGCATTAAATGCCTCCATAAATAAGTTGGAGAAATCTCATGCTGGTGACTTAACAGCACAATTGAAAGCTCTCCAGAACAAAAACAAACAAACTCACTCTGGAGGAATATATGCCAGGAAATAATTGAAGGCTAATATCAATAAAATAAAAACAAAGAGAAAAATACAATTAATCAATGAAACAAAGAGTTGGTTCTTTGAGAAAATAAACATGATAAACTATCCCTTATCCAACCTAACCAAAAGACTGACATATCCAAATTAACAATATTAGAAACAAAAGGGAGACATAATCATCAGGTCATACTACAAAAACCTGTACTCCACAAAAGTGGAAATATAAAAGAAATGAGCAATTTTCTGAATAGATACCACATACCCAAATTAAATCAAGACCAGATGAGCAATTTAAATAGACCTATAACCCATAAGGAAATAGAAATGTTTGTTAAAGCTCTCCTGAACAAAACTAAAAAACAAAAGCAAAAGAAAGAAACAAACAACAACAACACAAAGCCCAGGAAAAGATGGTTTCAGTGCAAAATTCCTCAAGAATTGCAAAGAACTAACACTAATTCTCTTCATCGACCATGATTAAATAGGCTTCATCCCAGAGATGCAGGAATGGCTCAACATACAAAAATCTGTCAATGTAATCCACAATATAAACAAAGTGAAAGAAAATATCCATATGATCATCTCAATAGATGGTGAAAAATCCTTCAACAAAATCCAACACTCTTTCATGATAAAGGTCTCGGAGAGATCAGGAATACAAAGAACATACCTAAACATAATAAAAGCAATTTACACAAAGCCAACAGCCATCATCAAATTAAATGGAGATAAACTCAAAGAGATTCCACTAAAATCAGGAACAGGCAATACTGTTCACTCTCCCCACATCTATTCAATATAGTACTTGAAGTTCTAGCTAGAGCAGTAAGACAACAAAATGAGATAAATGGCACACAAATTGGACAGGTAGAAGTCAAACATTTGCTATTTGTAGATGATAGGATGGTATATGTAATTGACAACAAAAATTACACCAGGATAATACTAGAATTGATTATCATCTTTATTACTGTGGTAAGATTCAAGATTAACTTGAAAAAAATTTGTAGCAATCCTACATACAATTGATAAATGGGCCAAGAAAGAAATCAGCCTTTACAATAGCTACAAATAATATAAAATATCTTGTGATAACACTCACTAAGCAAGTGAAAGACCTTTAAATCTTTGAATAAAAAAATGAGGACGATATCATAAAATGGAAAGATCTCCCATGCTCATGGATAGGTAGAATTAACATAGTAAAAATGCCAATCTTACCAAAAGCAATGTACAGATTAAATGCAATCCCCATCAAAATCCGAACACAATTCTTCACAGGCTTGGAAAGAACAATATTTAAATTTATATGGAAAAAAAACTATGATATCTAAAAGAATCCTGTATAATAAAGCAACCTCTGGAGGCATCATGATCCCTGACCTCAAGCACTACTATTGAGCTATAGTAATAAAAACAGCTTGGTACTGGCATAAAAACCAACATGTGGACCAATGGAATCAAATTGAAGACCCGGACATTAATCCCCATACCCATGAACATATGATTTTTGACAAAGAAGCCAAAACTCTACCATGGAAAAAAGAAAGCACCTTCAACAAATGGTCCTGGCGTAACTGGATGTCAACGTGTAGAAGATTGCAAATAGATCCATATCTGTCACCATGCACAAAACTCAAGTCCAAGTGGATCAAAGACCTCAACATAAATCCAGTTACTCTGAACTTGGTAGAAAAGAAAGTAGGAAGTAGTCAGGAGTGCATTGGCACAGGAGACCACTTCCTAAATATAACACCAGTAGCACAGACACTGAGAGCAACAATTAATAAATGGGACCTCCCGAAACTGAGAAGCTTTTGCAGTGTAAGGGACTTGGTCAACAACACAAAGTGACAGCATACACAATGGGAAAAGATCTTCCCCAACCCCACATCTGACAGAGGGCTGATATCCAAAATATATTTAAAAAAACTCAAGAATGTAGAAAACAAAATACCAAAAAACCCAAGAAAAATGGGCTAAAGAGCTAAGCAGAAAATTCTCAGCAGAAGAACCTCAAATGGCCAAAAGACATTTGAGTAGTTTCTCAACAGCCTTAGTCATCAGGGAAATGCAAATCAAAACACTCTGACATACCATCTTACACCTGTCAGAATGGCTAAGATAAAAATACTCATGACAGCTTACATTGGAGAGGATGTGGAACAAGGGGAAAACTCCTTGACTGTTGGTGGGAGTGCAAACTTGGACAGCTGCTTTGGAAATCAGTATGGTGACTTCTCAAAAAATTGTGACTCAATCTACCTCAAGACCCAACTGTAGTGGTATTTCCTCTGCCTAAGATTTTGGGCTATAGTGCCCAAAGGAGGTGGTGCTTCCTGCCATTGTTCATCAACCTCTTGAAGGGACAGGGAGAAGGGACACATGCCCTTTCTCCCTGCTCCTCCCTGCAAGGTGGATATGCTTCCAGTCAGATCAGAGGATGACTTCAGCTGTCTGCTCTGTTCTGTATTTGTGAGTGTATTTCATCAATTTACCTCAATAAATTTTCCTAATCCTTCTTAAACAGACTCCCATGGATTTATTGCTTTATCTGGTGCCCAACTCTGTGAATCTCAACCCCATATATCCCTACTGGGACTACTTGAGTGACCAAAACCTAAGACCTATTGGGCAGCTTCTGGTGAGTTTCTCGACCCTGCAGAGCCTGTGAAAACCCCTCAGGAAATGCCTGACCCCTGTTCAGGTGACTGCCTGAATACAGTGGCCATGTTGGAAGCTTGTAGGCCAGGCAGTTCATATGGCAGCTGTTCTTGTAACCATTGCTAGAAACATGCTCATTCTGTGGTAAATAGAGCAACACACCATAGAGAAAGGTGTCCATGCTAGGTTCCCTTCTAGTTCTGTGCTTGTTGTGCTTGGATCAGGTAACAGACCCCTGCCTGGTTAGAGACTATCAGCTGTAGATGAATTTCTAAAGGCCTCATTAAATTAAAAAAAAAAACAACTTTGAGCCAGATATTGGGGCGAATTCTAAAAGATCAGAGAAGCAATACAAGCCACATCCTACTCCACCTTACAAACTTCTCAGCTGATCTTGTTTCTTCAAATTGGAAGCCTGTGAGTCCTCATCTAAATGGATCTCAGCTGAACTGCTGGTCAAAAGCCTAAAGGCTTAAAGTCTAAAAGTTCCTGGCTCTCATGCCTTAAATACCTTTCTGCTTCCTGTCATTACTTCCTAGGATTAAAGGCATATGTCTTTCCCAAGCAAGATATGAGATATCAAGTTCTGGAATTAAAGGTGTATGCCACCGTACCTGGCTCTGTTTTTAGTGTGGCCTTGAACTCACAGATATCCAGATGAATCTCTGCCTCCAGAATGCTGGGATTTAAGGTGTGTGCTACCACTGCCTAACCTCTATGTTTAATATAGTGGCTGTTCTGTTCTTTGACCTTCAGATAAGTTTATTGGGGTACACAGCATATCAACCACATTTCCCCCTTTTTTGTTTAAAATTTAAAAACAGTTATAATGAATATAAGAAAAAGTATATCCAATAAGTATATACAATATATACAGTCAAGAATTACATTAGCTCTCATTCTGGTTGAGAGGTTGTCATGAGGGTCACCCAAGTTTGACCTGGACTCCAGGGGCAGGGATCTCAAGTTAGAGCATTGGCTGGGGATGAGCTCTCCTGGCTGCTGGAGGTAACGACCTAAACAAGTTGTTTGGGGCACAGTGGCCCTGCTACTGAGGATCTCTGTGGACAGTCTCAAGCTTAGAGATATTGCCTGGATGACATTCCAGCTCCCACTGATACCACCTCATACTCATCTTGAGGATGGCCAGCAGGCAGGCAGAAAGAACAGCTTGTCTTCTTGAAGAGAACCATCTTTACCTCAGCTCTAGGTCCTCCATTCCCCTGGCTCCACCATGGTTACTTGGTAAAGGGAGACCAATGCCAGAAAAACAGGGGCTGTAGACCTCCATTCCCCACCCCATGGCCACAGGGTATCTGGCAATAAGACTAGTAAACATTGACCTCCTGTTCCCTGCATGAGGGCGGGGGACTTTCCCCCTGCTCCATCCCCCATTGCATGGGGGAAGGGCATAAATAATCATTTTATAAGCACTTGGAAACTCCTTTCTCCTCTGGGACTTCTCTGAAGGGCTGGAGAGTGTGGGGAGGTTCCTCAGCACAGGTGACAGTCCCAAGTGTAATAGTGCAATTGGAGTGGCGGAGTGGCTCCTGCTTGCTGGTGAATAATTCAGATTGGCTGCTAGGTGGCAGTTCTCAGAGAGAGCTGAGGTGAGGATGATGGACCTGCAACCTGTGAGTTCTATGATTTAGAAAAAAATCTGAACTTTATTTTTCCTGTCTACCTCATAGATTTTGAAAGAGGATATTGAATGGATGGGTTAAATGCCATTACAAATACAATTAATCATGGTATAAAAAGAGTTCTGGACTAGTTGCTGGTCCACTTATTTCAAGCAATAGGTGGGATAGCAGATCCCAAAGTCTGGTTTTTGTTAGAAGTGGCACAGAACTTTAGCATTTTGAGTAACAAAATAGATACAGAAACAAAAGAAGTAGATATAGTAACTGTGCAGGTCAGTGGTTATTGTAGGAATGAGAAAACTTTTGACCCTCCAAACTTTGAACATGAGAGGACGCTGGAGCCACTCAGCTTGCTCTGAGAACTCCTGTGTTCTCTCGTCCTTTCCAGGTACTGTGTCTCCCACCCCAAAAATGGTGTACAATGGACATGGACTCATGGAAAGGGAAGGAACCTCCTCCCTCAGTGTTATGTCTTTAATTCCAATTGAAAATGTGGCAGAACAGGATCACAGGTTTGATCCAAGTGTGCCCAGCTAGTGGTAATTCTGGAGGGTAGAAGCATAGGAAAGCTGTTGTTTATTAGAGAAATGATTTGGGAAATGTGGGTTTAAGGGCTGGGGTGTGGGTCAGTGATAAGAGTGATTGCCTAGTGTGTATGAGGTCCTGGGTTTAACTCCGATACCACCAGAAAAATTATATGGGTCAGCTTGACACTTGATCCTTTTCTCCTGGAGCCTGGTGGCTTTTAAGTGAACCATTCATAAGCAATTAAACAAATTCCTTCATATATTACTAAAGTCAGAAAAAAAGAAAAAAAGTATATCCAATAAGTATATGCAATATATACAGTCAAGAATTACATTAACAATGTCTAGTCCATTAACATTTGACAAATTCAGACAAAAAATTATTACTCATCCTATTTAAAACAAGTAGTTTCTTTTTAAAAGTATATTAAATAATCTACTTGTTTTATCTTATCATATCCATATTGTCTCTTTTTTCTTTCTTTTTTTTTTGTTTTTTGTTTGTTTGTTTGTTTTGTTTTGTTTTTTTGAGACAGGGTTTTTCTGTTTAGCTTTGCAACTTTCCTGGAACTCACTCTGTTGCCCAGGCTGGCCTTGAACTCACAAGTGCTGGAATTAAAGGTGTGTGCCACCACTGCCTGGCCTCTTTTTCTTTTCTGATTAGATTTTTAAAAAAAATCTACATTTATCTTATCATTTTTATATTTTCCCTTTTTTAAAAAAATATCAACTGTTTATCTTATTATTTCTATATCTTTTTTTCAGAGTAGATTCAATAAACTACTTCTTATCTATATCCTCTTCTTTCTTTTTCTTCTTTTAAAAACAAAAAAACCTTCATCTAATTTCCTTTCTTTAGCATTATTTTCTCTGACCATTAACAATTAACAACTTGTAACCAGCCATCATAAACAATGACAATATCCATAAGCCAATGAACCATGCAAAAACCACCTGCCCCACTCCACTTCTTGGGAATGTGAGTATCATGTTCTTAAAATTGCTTCCTGCTGTTTGTGGGTGAAGGCATTCTTAGGGGATCCTGAAAAGAAAAAATTTAAGTTAATTATCAAGTCCTGTAAGTGTTAATTGTGTCACTTGTCCAGTCTTTGCATAATAGGAAAGTGCAGGTCTTATCTCAAGTCCTCGTTTGAGTAGTCTATGAATATGGATCATCTTTGGTATCCATCTCAAAAGTGTCCTGAGTTGTTTGTAGTCCAAAGCAGATCTTTCAATGGTGTTAATCACCTTAATGTCCTTATCATAGTCCATGTGGAATCATTGTTATGGGACCCCATCATCTTTTTTCATTTAGTTGTTCCATTTCAGACTGCTTAATGTATAGTCAAACAGAGACCAAACAGCCTCCATTACAAAACTGTTTCCCATTGTTTAATGTGGGGAAAAAAAAACTTTCTTTTAACTAAATACTCTCTTAAAGAAATCTTAATTGACTCACTTGCTGTGGATATCACTCTGTGTAAATAAAATGCTGATTGGCCAGTAGCCGGGCAGAAAGTATAGGCAGGAGAAGCAGAGAAGAGAATGCTGGGAACAGGAAGATGGAGGCAGAGATATTGCAAGCCACTGCCATGACAAGGAAGATATAAGGTACTGGTAAGCCACAAGCCACTTGGCAACTTATAGACTAATAGAAATGGGTTAATTTAAGGTAAAAGAACTAGATAACAAGAAGCCTGCCATGGCCATATAGTTTGTAAACAATATAAGCTTCTGTGTGTTTATTTGGTTGGGTCTGAGCGTCTATGGGCCTGGCGGGTGAGAGAGATTTGTCTTGACTCTGGGCCAGGCAGGAAAACTCTAACTACAAATGGCAAGAGTTTCCACCTAAAACCTGACAAAAAAGATTCTAAAACAGAGCTAAAAACAGCTTCCTAGTTGTGTCTCTCAATTTAGTGGCAGCCTGCCAGTTTGAGCTACAATGGCAGGTTCCTGGAGTATGCATCTGACCTGCACTGTGGCGGGAATGAGGAGTCTACAAGCTGCACTTTACTCTGCTACATGATGGATTTAGTCTTTGCTAGTAAAAAAAAAAGTTTCTGGGCTATGCACTTCTTTGATAGAACTGCTTCTGATAGTTGATGGTACACATGACTCCAGACACAGAGCTGGCAGTAAACTGTACCACCTCTATTTGGGAAGCTGAGGTGGGTGGAGCCAGCAGCCACAGTGGAGTTCCCATCTTACAAAGATGGATATTACACAGGAATCTGGTGTGTCTTGTCTTTGGGATTTTTAACTACAGAAAAAATATTTGATCATGAAAGCTTTGAATTAAACAATTATGTAAATTTTAAAGGTACCTTGACTTCAAAATTTGGATATAAGGATATGTTGCTTTGGAAAAGAGTCTCTGCTTTTGTTTCCACAGAAAGCCAGAGACTGTGGATTTGTTCCAGATTAAGATACATCAGGTTTGATCAGCCAGGACCACCTGAAAGGTCTCCTTTAACACCATGGCCCAGATGATCCAACATCCAGAATGGTTTCAAGGCAACTGGCTCAGAGGTTTACCCTCATGGACTACTCCATAATCCTAAAATTTTCTTTATGTCCCCATAAGATACAGCGCCCCCCTCCAGCAGGAAGTAGTAAGAGAAACTACACCCAATTTCCCAAAATTATCAAGCTGGCTTTGGAGATGGAATTGGTTCACTCTTTCTCTAAACACAGACATATTGCTAAAAGAAAAGGTTAAGAGATTCTTGTGTCCCAAATCAGAAGAGCCCTCTGGTGTGGGACAGAGAAAAACCAATATTTTTATTTAAATCAGGTTGATTATAAACAACTTGTTTAAAATGTTTTACATTGGTATAGACTTTAGTCTATTGATACAAACTTAAAGTTAATTTTGTTATACTGTGTGTGTATTTCTACTCTTGCTAAAGGTATTATGTTTGTGCAGCTCATTTAAAATTATAATGGATAATTAAAAAATAGATTAATAATTAGTCATCTATGATAATCATAATCATAGCCATGTTAGGTAAGTCTTCTAGGTATACATAGATAAATTTCAGATAGATAGGTAATCTTCTAATACTTCAAAGACCTACAGAATATGGAATTTAAAATATTTTTAAAATTTAGACTTTCTAGACAGTGAGACATGTCTGCCCCTGGCAGTACTTATTTACTTCAGAAAGGAGGATGGGCATTAAAGACACTTCATATCTTATCTTCACCTCGGCAAAAATAGCCATTTGGGCAAGAAACTGTTCTTGCCTGGACTGCTTGATCAACTGGACATGCAGGACTCATTGGAAGGTGACCACTAAATTTTGCTTGACAAAATGGTCCTTCAGGTTCCTGCTTTGCAGAGGAAACTGCCAGACATTCTACACGACACTGAGAGAAGTGACCGAGAGACACTGTGTGCTAAAGACAAATGCCCCAACTTTACAAAGGAACTTTAGGTGAATGTCCAGGCTGCCAGCTCTCTCTGTCTACCCTACAAGATTCCCAAAAGTTGCTTGCATCCTTCTCCTCGTTCTCAGGTAATACGATATCCTTCTGAGGTCTTTGATGTGGTTGAAGACTAGATAGTTATAATTTCCTCAGTTATAATAAAAAATAAGTTAGATATAAAACCTTAGACTCACAAATATAAGATACGATATGTTCTTTAATATTGTAACTGTAAGTCTTGCTTGATAATTGTTTTGTTATACATAATTTTACTATGTAAAAGTTAAAACCTTCTTTTAAAAAAAAAAGAAAAGGAGAAGTGCTGTCGATATTGTTCTGTGTAAATAAAATGCTGATTGGCCAGTAGCCAGGCAGGAAGTATAGGCAGGAGAAGCAGAGAAGATAATGCTGGGAACAGGAAGATGGAGGCAGAGATATTGCAAGCCACCACCATGACAAGGAAGATATAAGGTACTGGCAAGCCAAAAGCTACTTGGCAACTTATAGAGTAATAGAAATGGGTTAATTTAAGATAAAAGAACTAGATAACAGGAAGCCTGCCACGGCCATATAGTTTGTAAACAATATAAGTTTCTGTGTATTTACTTGGTTGGGTCTGAGCATCTATGGGCCTGGCGGGTGAGAGAGATTTGTCCTGCCACTGGGCCAGGCAGGAAAACTCTAACTACACTCACCAAATATGCTGATGATGATTCAAATGACAGTGTGACAGCAAAGAGGGCCCAAAGAAAGTCAGAACCACAAGGAGAGGAAAGAAGCCAAAATGCCAGCTTACTAGACCAGGGAGCATGTGAAAGCAGCTAATTCTGGGCTGTTTAGAGGTTAATCCTGGGTTATTTGCTGCAAAGAGGCTGCAACAGAAACTCAGCCAGTGTGTTAGGGACTCTGGCCCACATAGGGTGGAGACTCTGGGCATGTGCAGCTCATGCCTGAGCTGGGGACTGAAAGACCACACAGGCCAGCAGATTTTTCCTGAATTTGTGTCACACATTGAGCAGCAGATGTTGTTTGAATCTTAGATGGTCTTTTAATAAAAATGTATCAGATTTTCTTATAAAAGCTGAAAGATCATAGACGCAGAGCAAGCCACAGCCAACTTCTCCTTGCCTACTCCTCAGGTGATCCTGTTTCCTCAGACTGAAAGCCTCTGGGTCTTCACCCAAAAGAATATCAGCTAAACTGCCTTAGTTCCTGTTTCGTCACACCTTATATACTTTTCTCTACCCAGCCATGTCACTTTATGGGATTAAAGGCATGTGTGCATCCCAGTACTGGCATTAAAGTTGTGTGCCACCATTGACTGGTTCTGTTTCCA
Source organism: Onychomys torridus (assembly GCF_903995425.1). NCBI lineage: Eukaryota > Metazoa > Chordata > Mammalia > Rodentia > Cricetidae > Onychomys > Onychomys torridus. The sequence goes on from NC_050466.1 coordinate 42,466,909, forward strand.
GTATTGCCTTGAAGTCACAGAGACCCAAATGGATCTCTGCCTCCCATATGATAGGATTAGAGTGCTTGCTACCACTCTTTGGTCTCTATGTTTAATTTAGTGGCTGGCTCTTTCCTCTGATATGTGTGCAAATTTATTAGGTTACAAAATGTATTACTACAGCCAGTGGTTACAATGGAAAAGCTGGTTTAGAGATGAGGAATGTTAATATCAGAGGTTTTGAGAACTTACAAGGTCAAGTTCCTGGTGAGGGCCATTTAGCTGATTTCAATGTACAAACAACCTTAGATGAACATACATTATCCCTATGCCATACAGCAGCATTAAGTGCTTGGGGAAAAATTCCAAAACCAAAAAAACAAACTAAGCTATATAGGAATATTTTTCAAGGGTCAAAGAACCGTTTACTGATTTTTTACAAAGACTAACCATGGTTGTAAAAAAGACAATATAAGACCCACAATTAATTTGATGTTGGCTGTTGGCTTGCTGTAGATTGCCTTTATTATGTTTAGGTATGTTCCCAGTATTCCTGATCGCTCCACGACCTTTATCATGAATGTCAAATGCCTTTTCTGCATCTAGTGAGATGATCATATGGTTTTATTTTCTCTGAGTTTGTTTATATGGTGAATTACAATGACAGATTTTCATATGTTGAACCACACTTGCATCCCTGGGATGGAGCCTATTATATCATGGTGGATAATTGTTTTGATGTGTTCTTGGAGTCTGTTTGCTAGAATTTTATTGCGGATTTTTTAATCAATGTTCATGAGGGAGAACAGTCTGTAGTTCTCTTTCTTTGTTGCATCTTTGTTTGATTTAGGAACCAGGGTAATTGTAGCCCCATAGAAGGAGTTTGGTAATATTCCTTCTGCTTCTGTTGTGTGGAACAATTTAAAGAGTATTAGTATTAAATCTTCTTTGAAGATCTGGTAGAATTCTGCACTAAAACCATATGGTCCTGGGTTTTCTTTGTTTGTGAGACTTTTAATGACTGATTCTATTTCCTTAGGGGTTATTGGACTACTTAAATGGTTTTTGTCATCTTGATTTAACTTAGGTATGTGGTACCTATCCAGAAAATCATCCATTTCTTTTAGATTTTCCAGTTTTGTGGAGTAGAGGTTTTTGAAGAATGACCTGATGATTCTCTGGATTTCCTCATTGTCTGTTGTTATGTCCCCCTTTTCTTTTCTGATTTTGTTAATTTGGATGCTCTCTCTCTCTCTTTTGGTTAGTTTGGATAAGGGCTTGTCTATCTTGTTGGTCTTCTCAAAGAACCAACTCTTTGTTTTATTAATCCTTTGTGTTGTTCTCTTTATTTATATTTTATTGATTTCAGCTCTCAATTTGATAATTTCCTGGCATCTGTTTCTCCTGGGAGACTTTGCTTCTTCCTGTTCAAGAGCTTTCAGGTGGGTTGTCAAGTTACTAGTGTGAGATTTCCCCAACTTCTTAATGTGCACATTTAGTGCTATGAATTTCCCTCTTAGCACTGCTTTCATAGTGTCCCATAAGTTTGGGTATGTGGTGTGTTCATTTTCATTGATCTCTAGGAAGTCTTTAATTTCTTTCTTTATTTCTTCCTTAACCCATTGGTGATTCAGTTGAGCATTATCCAGTTTCCAGGAGATTGTAGGTTTTCTGTAGTTTTGTTGTTGTTGTTGTTGAAATCTAACTTTAAACCATGGTGGTTTGATAGAAAAGAGGACATTATTCCAATTGTTTTGTATCTGTTGAGATTTGCTTTGTGGCCAAGTATATGGTCAATTTTAGAGATGGTTCCATGGGGTACTGAGAAGAAGGTATATTCTTTTTTGTTCAGATGGATTGTTCTATACATATCGATTAAGTCCATTTTAGTCATAACATCAGTTAAGTCCATTATTTCTCTATTAAGTTTCAAAATGGCAGATATGTCCAAAGTTGAAAGTGGGGTGTTGAAGTCTCCCATTATTAATGTGTGGGGTTTTACATGTGATTTGATCTGTAGTAATGTTTCTTTTACATATGTGGGTGCCCATGTGTTTGGGGCATAAATGTTCAGAATTGAAACTTCATCTTGGTGGATCTCTCCTGCGATGTGTATATAATGTCCTTCCTCATCTCTTTTGATTAATTTTAGTTTGAAGTCTATTTTGCTGGATATTAGGATGGCTAAACCAGCTTGCTTCTTAAGACCATTTGATTGGAAAGTCTTTTCCTAGCCTTTTATTCTTAGGATGTGTCTATCTTGGAATTTGAGGTGTGTTTCTTATATGCAGCAGAAAGATGCATTTTTTTCGTACCCATTCTGTTAGTCTGTGTCTTTTATAAGTGAATTAAGTCCAATGATATTAAAGCAATACCACTAAAATCAGGAACAAGGCAAGGCTGTCTGCTCTCCCCATACTTATTCAATAGAGTACCTGAAGTTCTAGGCAGAGGAATAAGACAAAATAAGGAGATTAAGGGGATACAAATTGGAAAGGAAGAAGTCAAGCTTTCCCTATTTGCAGATGACATGATAATATACATGAGTGACAGCAAAAAAATCAACCAAGGAACTGATACAGCTTACAGACACCTTCAGCATCATAGCAGGATACAACATCAATTCAAAAAAATCAGTAGCCCTCCTATATACAATAAACAAACAGGCTGAGAAGGAAATCAGAGATATACCACCCTTTACGATAGCCACATATGATATAAAATACCTTGGGGTAACTCTAACTAAGCCTGTGAAGGACTTATATGACAAGAACTTTAAGTCCCTGAAAAAAGAAATTGAAGAAGATGTCAGAAAATGGAAAGATCTCCCATGCTTATGGATAGGCAGGGTTAACATAGTAAAAATGGCAATCTTACCAAAAGCAATCTACAGATTCAATGCAATCCCCATCAAATTACCAACACAATTCTTCACAGACCTGGAAAGAATAATATTCAACATCATATGGAAAAACAAAAAACCCAGGATAGCCAGAAGAATCCTGTACAATAAAACAACATCTGGAGGCATCACAATCCCCAAACTCAAGCTCTATAATAGAGCTACAGTAATAAAAAGAGCATGGTACTGGCATAAAAACAGACATGTGGATAAATGGAGTTGAATTGTAGATCCTGACATTAACACGCACACCTATGAACATATAAATTTTGACAAAGATGTCAAAAATGTACAATGGAAAAAAGAAAGCATCTTCAACAAATAATTCTGGCATAACTGGATGTCTATGTGTAGAAAGCTGCAAATGGATCCATATCTGTCACCATGCACAAAACTTAAGTCCAAGTGGATCAAAGACCTCAACATAAATCCAGTTACTCTGAACCTGATAGAAGAGAAATTAGGAAGTAGTCTTGAATACATTGGCACTGGAGATCACTTTCTAAATATAACACCAGTAACACAGACACTGAGCGAAACAATCAATCAATGGGACCTGTTGAAACTGAGAAGCTTTTGTAGAGCAAAGGACATGGTCAACAAGACAAAGGAACAGCAAAAAATAATGGGAAAAGCTCTTCACCAACCCCACATTTGACAGAGGGCTGATATCCAGAATACATAAAGAACTCAAGAAATCAGACATAAAAATGCCCAACAGTCCAATTAAGAAATGGGATATAGAACTAAACAGAGAATTCTCAACAGAGGAAATTCAAATGGCTGAAAGACATTTAAGGAATTGCTCAACATCCCTAATTATCAGGAAAATGCAAATCAAAATGACTCTGAGATACTACCTTACACCTGTCAGAGTGGCTAACATCAAAACCACAGAAGACAGCCTATGCTGGAGAGGATGTGGAGGAAGCGAAATTTTCCTCTACTCCTGGTGGGAATGCCAGCCTGTACAGCCACTTTGGAAATCAATATGTCGCTTCCTTAGAAAATTGGGAATCCATCTCCCACAAGACCCAACTGTAGCACTCTTGGGCATATATCCAAGGAGTGCTCAATCATACCACAAGGGCATTTGCTCAGCTATGTTCATATCTGTGGTGGGTATTGTGTTCCCTGAACTATTGTGTGTTCCCCGAAATAAACATATCTGGGGTCAGACAACAGACAGCCACTAGAACAGAGCCAGAAATGGTGGCTAGAAAATGGGAAGAGTAAGCCATAACAGAAGTTGGGCAGTGGTGGTACACACCTTTAATCCCAGCACTTGGGAGGCAGAGCCAGCTGGATCTCTGAGTTCAAGGCCACTTTAGAAACAGCTAAGCATGGTGACCCACGCCTTTAATCCCAGAAACATAACCTTTAACCCCACGGAGTGGGGGCAGAAAGAGAAAGGTATATAAGGCGTGAGGGCCAGGAACTAAGGAGAAAAAAGCATGTAGTGAGTAAAGCATTCGGCTGGTTAAGCATTCAGGCTTTCGAGCACAGTTCAGCTGAGATTCATGTGGAGGAGGACTCAGAAGCTTCCAGCCTGAGGAAACAGGATCACCTGAGGAACTAGCAAGGTGAGATAGCTGTGGCTTGTTCTGCTTCTCTGATCTTCCAGCATTCACCCCAATAACTGGCCTCGGGTTTTTGTTCTTATTAATAAGAACACTTTAAGATTCATGTTATACATATCAGCATTGTTTGTAATAGCCAGAAGCTGAAAACAACCTAGATGCCCTTCAACTGAAGAATGGATAAAGAAAATATGGTACATATACACGATGGAGTACTACTCAGCAGAGAAAAACAAAGACATCATGAGGTTTGCAGACAAATGGATGGATCTAGAAAAAATCATCCTGAGTGAGGTAACCCAGACTCAGAAGGAAGAATATGGGATGTACTCACTCATAGTAGTATACTAGATGTAAACCAAAGATGACTAGACTGCTACACGACTCCAGGGAGGCTACCTAGAAAATGGGATCCTAGGAAAGACAAAGGGATCGCTCAATGACAGAGAATGGATGAGATATACATGAACAACCTGGATGACTGTGGGAGTAATGAAGGGCAAAGTTCGAGGGAAAAAAGGTTAGGGGAGCAGGAGATCCCAGTTGGATCAAGAACAGAAAGGGAGAACAAGGAATAACAGACCATGATAAATTAAGACCACATGAGAACAGGAACAGGCAGAGATCTAGAGAGGTCCCCAGAAATCCACAATAGTACATCCTCTGTAGACTGCTGGCAATGGTCAAGAGAAAGCCTGATCTGACCTGGTCTGGTGATCAGATGGTCAAACACCCTAATGGTCTTGCTGGAACTCTCATCCAATAATTGCATGAAGTGGATGCAGAGATCCTCTGCTGGGCCCCAGGTGGAGCTCCAGGAGTCCAATTGTCGAGAAAGAGGAGGGACTATAAGAGTGTGAATTGTTGAGACCAAGATTGGAAGAGCACAGGGACAAATAGCCAAAGGAATGGAAGCACATGAATAATGAGCCAGAGCCTGTGGAGCCCCCAGCTGGAGCAGGCCCTTTGCATAAGTGAGACAATTGAATAGCTTGAACTGTTTGGGTGGCACCCAGCATTGGGACTCAGACCTGTCCTTAGTGCATGAGCTGGTTGTTTGGAACCTTGGGCTTACACAGAGACACTTTGCTCAGCCTGGAAAGAGGGGATTGGACCTGCCTGTATTGAATCTACCAGGTTTAAATGAATCCCCATGGGAGTCTTGGCCCTGGAGTAGATGGGAATGGAGGGGAGGGACTTGGGGAAAGGTCGGGGTGGGGGCGGTGGGGGGAGGACAGGGGAACCCATGGCTGATGTGTAAAACACAAGTATAATAAATTAAAAAAAGAAAAAAAAGACCCACAATTAAGACAAGCATTAACTTTTATTATTTGGCTTTTGATAATGCTAATACAGAATGAAAATGAATATTATACCTTTAAAAGTCAGGTCAGCATCTGTGGAAAAATGGATTCATCATATAAATGAGTCTCTTCTATTGTTTTGTTTTGTTTTGTTTTTGGATAGGGTTTCTCTTTGTAGTTTTGGTAGCTGCCCTGCCTCTCACTCTGTAGACCAGCCTGGCCTCAAACTCACAGATATTCACCTGCCTCTGACTCCTGAGTGCAGGGATTGAAGATTGTGCCAACACTGCTCAGTTAGTGTTGAGTCTCTTAACTATGGTGATGATGCTTAGATAGAAGAGATAGTTTACAAAGGTAGAAAGAGGCATCAAGTTAACAAATGTTTGAACTGTGGTACACCAGGTCATACAATAAGAAATTGTACACAGGTTGTTCTTAGAAGCAATGTTTCTTTTAGAAATAACCCAAACAGGAGACCTCAATCTTCTGAATTATGCAAAAGATGCAGCAAAGGCAGATACTACCAATGAATGCAGATCAGCAAGAGATCTATGAGGCAACAGTTTACCACTGGGAAATGCCATCAGGATACTGTTGCAGGCTGCAAAATCGAACAGGGTCCAAAGATTTCCAATCATTTTAGAGGAAATTCCTCTCCAGGACAATTAAGCCTGGTGCCTGATAAACCCAGTGTCTAATATAAAGAATGACACTGCACTGGGTGTTAGAACAACTTTGATAGATGGATAAAAAATTCCAAAAAAACATAAAACAAATATTTTGGCAGACTTCCAAAAATGAACAAAGACCAAAGCTTAAGTGTGAATTAATAAAATTGTCCTTGAAGTATTAGTGGACACAGGTGTGGATATGACAATAATTACACCAAAATTGTGGCATCCTATTTGGCTTTGTCAAGAGGTAGATGTCCATTTTCAAGGGATTGGAACTTTATCTTTGGTAAAACGAAGTTTGAGATGGGTTGAATGCATAAAACCAGAAGGACAAAGAGGAAGGCTGAGGCCATATGTGGAAAATGTAGCAGTGAATCTTTGGGGCCAAGATCTGTTATAGCAATGGAATAACCAGATTCAAACTTCTCCAGTCTGAGGAGTGAAATATAGACCAATTCATGCTTCTGAAAATATTATAAGATACAATAATAAACAGCCACCAACCGTTCAGGTTGTACATAAACAGAGCACAATTGCCATTGAACTCTCAGAAGTACCAATGACCCTAACTTTAAGACAGCTAATGGTTAAACCTGTCTGGGTTGGACAAAGGCTTATTATACAAGAGAAACTACAACCACTAGAACAGCTGTTTCAGGAGCAGTTAAATGTTCAACACATTAAAGAATTCACTAGCCCTTGGAATTATCCTGTATTTGTTATTGAAAAGAAATCTGATAAGTGGAGAATACTGACTGATCTGAGAGCCACAAATAAAGCAATTCAGCCTATGGGCTCCTTACAGAATGGGATGCCCTTGCCCTCTGTATTACCTAAAGAATGCCCTATTATAATTACTCTTAAAAGATCTAGAAAAATTTGCTTTCACAGTAATTTATATATAATGATTCCCAGACAGTCAAGAGATATCAATGGACAGTCATTCCACAGGGAATGTTAAACAGTGCTACCCTGTGCCAATATTTTGTGGAAAAACAATTGGAAATAATTCAGTCAAAATTTCTACAATCTATAACTTATTATTATATGGATGGAACCTTATTAGCTGATCCAAAGATACGTACCTTGGGTACATGTTTGAAGAGGTAAAGAAAGTTGTTATTCTTTTTCTCACTGGAGATTACAAATTGCTCCTGAAAAAATAGAAAGAGGAAAATCAATTAATTACTTAGGATATAAGATAGATCAACAAAGAATTAGAACCAAAAAGGTACAACTCAGGAAAGATCGAATGTGGATTCTTAATTATTTTCAAAAATTGTTAGGAAGCATTTCCAACTTACAGACCATCATTGGAATACCTAATGATGATGAGTAAATTTGGCCAAGTCCCTAAAAGGAAACAAAGCCTTAAATAGTTCAAGAGAATTATTAGTTGAAGCTGAGAAGAAATTGGATCTAGTAGAAAAAGAAAATACTAGAGGCAAATATGAATCATGTGAATCCAGTACTTAAGTGCATTCTGATCATACATACTCTCTGCCAGACACTACCCCACAGGGATTTTGATGCAGAGGGAAGATATTATATTGAAATTGACATTTCTACCATGTAAACCAATTAAGAAGTTAAAGCCTTACATAGACAAGATCTCGGAATTGATTCTAAAAGGAAAATTAAGGCTTTGTCAGTGGACAGGAATGGACCCAGTAGAAATTGTAGTACCTTTAGTTAATGATAAAATTTCTTCTTTATGGAAAGATAATGAATATTCACAAAGAGTCTGTAGTAATTTTTTAGGAGAGATTAACAATCCCAAAAGCAAGAGGATAGGATTCATTACAAAGAACTGAATGGGTCCTTCTTCACAATGAATGGCAAAAACCAATATCTGGAGTACCTACATTCTATACTGTTGCAAAAAATTAGGAAAGGCAGGATATAAACCAGGAGATTTAAGTAAAGTGGTTCTCAAAGCCCCTACAGTTCTGCACAAAAGGCAGGACTATATGTCATCCTTATGGTACTAATGGACTTCATAGAACCTCTCAATATAGTTACTGACTCTCATTATGCAGAGAGAGCCATTTTACATATTGAAACTGCTGAATTTATTCCTTATAATACAGAATTAACTTTAACATTTATACAAATACAGTAAATCTCCAGAAATAGGGAACATCATACATACATACACGCGTGCGCGTGCGCACACACACACACACACACACACACACACACACACATCAGATCCCATATGTGTCTGTCAGGTCCTCTAGCACAAGGCAACAATGAGAATCATCAGTTATTTAATAGGTGATGTGATGGAAGCCTCAAAATTTATTAAGAAACAGCACTTGGGAGGCAGAGGCAGGTAGAATTCTGTGAGTTTGAGGCCAGTCATGGCTACAGTGTGAGTTCCAGGAAAGGCTCCAAAGCTACATAAAGAAATCCTGTCTCAAAAACAAAACAAAACAAACAAACAAAAAAACCACCACCAACAACAACAACAAAAACTCACCATGTAAATGGCAAAATTTTGAAAAAGGATTTTTCCATCACTTGGCAATAAGGCAAGAAAGTTCTAAAAAAAATTCCTACTTGTTCTTTCTATAACAAAACTCTATTACCTGCAGGAAGTAATCCTAAAGGTTTACAAAGAAATGAAATTTGGCAGATGGATGTGTTTCATTGTGTAGAATTTGGAAGATTAACATATGTACACCATACCATTGACACCTACTTAAGATTTCAATGGGCAACTCCTATGAGTTCTGAAAAGGCTAACTCTGTGCTTACACACCTATTAGAAGTTATGGCCAACATGGGAATACCTGTACAAATTAAGACTGGCAATTCTCTACCATATTTCTCACAAAAATGAGACAGTCTTTTGCTTATTACAATATAAATCACGTTACAGGTATAACATACAACCCCATAGACCAAGCAGTTATAGAAAGATCCAATCAAACTTTAAAGGATATGCTAAATAAACAGAAATAGGTAACAATGACTCCTAGAAATAGATTGCATAATGCTTTATTAACCTTGAATTTTCTCAGTGCTGATGAGAAAGGAACAATAACTCCAAAGAGAATTTGGACAACAGAAAAAAAAAAAAAAAACAAAACAAAAACCTCCTGAGGTAAACCAACTAGTTTATTTCAAAGATGTGTTATTCTTGGAATGGAAACAAGTATACAACCTATGCTGGGGAAGTCATTTGCTTTTGTTTATGTAAGAGAGGAAAAGCTATGGATAACAACAAAATTAATAAAAATTCACTTTGAACAGCAGAAACACCTTGATGAGGAGAAGTAATAGCTCATCCACTGATGTGACAACTCTATAAGTTGTACAAAAACTCAGCAAACAATGGTCAGGGAAGGGTTCTGTTTTTTGTCTATACAGGATAATAGAAATACCCATCTTAAGAAATGTCTTGGACCCCTAGATGTATACCACATAAAGGAAGGACCTATTGGTAGCAATATAATCTACAGGATAATATCTCAATGCCTAACTTCTATATCTCTTTAACTCTAGAATAGTTGTGGTCCTGATTCAGTTATAAATCAAGCTGGCTTGAGTTTAGAAAAGGAGTTGGCTCTCTACTTCTCTAAGCCCAAGAACATTGCTAAAAGAAAAATGAGATTCTGTCTCATATCAGAAGAGCCAACTAGTGTGGGACAGAAGAAAATCAATAATCTAGGGACCATTGTTGTCAAAATTCTATTTCTTACCATGCTTTTCCTTGATTTCTGGAAATCTTTTCTCAAATCACTCTAAATCCAAACTTTCCATTTTGATATTAAAATTGTTCAAATTTTCCACAGTGAAATATGTGTTTCCAGTAGCAATTTCTGAAGTTTCCAGAAAGGAGATGGAGCTCCACAATGATTACACTACTCAATTCAGAAGGATGCCATTTTACCTAAGATCATCATTCAACAGGCTTTGGAATGAAAACTCTTGAGGACAGTTCTACAATGAGGTCCATCATACTACACATCTAGCCAGAATCTCAAACAATTATAACCACTACTCTGAGACTGGCTGCAGACTATACAGCTAGCTCTATTGAGACCTAGCTTTCTTACAGGATCCCACATAGATATCATTGCCCCCAAAACAACAGGATACAATTCTAAGAATATGATACCCCCTCTCCCAAAGGTTTCATTATTCACAGGGTTATGGATGGATGAGGGTTATGGATAAAATTTAGATTCAGTATTCTCATTTCAAAAAGAAAAAGGGGAACGGATAGGTATAGTATATTATGGTAGATTATTGTATCTACTAGTAAACTGTTTTAGCAAACTATCAGCCTTGGATAATTTGCACTGATATGGATTCTTGTATATTTGATATAAATGTAAACTATTCTTATATTATTATTTAAGATAATTTGTATATTAATACAAATGCAAAACTATATTTGTTATACTGTATATATTTCTACTCCTTTTGAAATATTTTGTATATTGATACATATTAAGGATATTATTATCATATTGTATGTTTCACTATACATTTCTACTTCTGTTTAAGATATTTTGTGTATTGACCCAATTTTGAGTCATTGTCCTTATACAGTATATGTGATTACAGACTGTTTATCTTGTTAATGTCTTAGTCCTTAGGTTATTTAGGTAGATAACAATTACAGAACTATAGTCATCCTTGCTTATCATTTCTACAGTTATGTTAGTTAGGTACTCCAGATTTACAGAAATATATGTCAAATGGATAGGTAATCTTCAAACACTTCACAGACCTAGAGAATATGGTGTTTTCATGTTTTGATAAATTAAATTCTGTTGACATAAGAAATGATTGTTCCTGGCAGCACTGATATGATCTCAAGGGAATGTTGGGCTTTAAGACATTTCTATTTGGATGTTTGTCTTCTTATTGGAATAAAAGGGCCTGCTGGGTAAAGAACTACCCTTGCCTCAACTGCTGTCAGTATGAATGCTGTCCTTTCCAGACATGTGAGACACAAGTAAAAGTGACTACTAAACTCTGCCAAGACAGGGTAAGATGGTCTCTCAAAATTCTTGTTTCTGAAAAAATGGTCTTTCAAAAATTCTAGACCTGAAGCCAAATTGGATGCCCTAACAATGCTAAGAAACTCCAGGTGACTGTCCAGGCTGCCAGCTATCTCTGTCTATTCTTGCAAAAAATTCAGAAATAATTTACTTGCACTTTCCATTTTCTCAGGTATTATTATTCCCTCCAGGTCTTTGATGGAGTTGAAGACTAGATAGTTATAGTTACAATTCTCTCATACCTTAACTAGAACATATTAGTACTAGAGTTAGAATTGTCAAGATAGGATAGCTATTGGAGTACACTCGGTAATTTTCCATTTACCTATATTCTGGACTTTTCTGGATGTTTAGCATGTCTTTCTAGGTTGATGGTATTCTTGTTGGTTGTAGTTCCATTTTGTGTATGTTATTACACTTTTTTTTCCTGGACAACACTTTATAATCATCCTTATTGTATATAGTTTGCATTAAGTTTAGAACCTTCTTACTTAGACAAAATGAGGAAATGAAGTAGTAATTCCTCTGCCCATGACCTTGGGCTATAGGGCCCACAGAAGATTTTTGCTTCATGCCATTGTACATGACCTCTTAAAAGGAGAGGGAGATGAGACATAAACCCCTTCTCCTTGTTCCTGCTTGTGAGGTGGATTTGCTCCTGATCAGATCAGAGGATGACTTCAGCTGTCTTCTCTATTCTGTATTTGTGAGGATATTTCCCTGATTTACCTTAATATATTTCCCTAATACTTCTTAAACAGATTCCTATGGATTTATCAATTTACCCAATGATAACAATCTTGGGCATATACTAAAGGCATGCTGAAACATACCACAAGAACATTTGTTCAACTAGGTTCATAGCAGCATTATGTGTAATAGCTAGAACTTGGAAACAACCTAGATGCCCCTCAACCAAAGAATGAATAAAGAAAATGTGATACTTATACCCAGTGGAGTATTACTTAGCAGTAAAAAAAGATGACATCATGACATTTGCAGGCAAATAGATGGAACTAGAAAATATCATCCTGAGTGAGAAAATCCAGACTCAGAAAGACAAACATGGCATGTACTCACTCATAAGTTGATACTAGATGTAAAGCAAAGGATAATCAGACTACAACCCACAACTCTAGAGGAGATAGTTAACAAGAAGTACCTTAAGAAGGAGGCATGTATAACCCTAGGGAGGAGAAATAGATGAGATTGGCTGAGTAAACTGAGGTAAGGTAGGGGAATAGAGGGGAGAAGAAGGAGATGAGAACATGAGGAATCAGATGGTTGAGATGGGTTGGGACAGAGTGGGAGAACAATGAAAGGAATATCTTGATAGGGGGAGACATTATGGGGTTATGGAGAAAACTGGTGCTCGGCAAATTCCCAGGAATCCACAAGGATGACCCCAGCTTAGACTACTAGCCATAGTGGAGAGGGTGCCTGAACTGGCCTTCTGCAGTAATCAGATTGTTGAATACCCTAACTGTCATCATAGAACCTTCACCTAGTAACTGATGGAAGCAGATGATAGGATCCACAGCTAGGCACCAGGCTAAGCTCTAAGAGTCCAGTAGAAAAGAGGGAAGCAGGATTATATGAGCCATGGGGTTATAAGATCATGATAAGGAAATCTACAAAGACAACTGAATCAAGCTCCTGGAAACTCATGAACTTTAGACTGACAACTGTTGAGCCTGAATGTGACCAGACTAGACCCTCTCCATAGGGGAGGCAGTAGCAGAGCTTGGTTTGTTTGAGGAACCTCTCACAGTGGGATCAGGATCTTTCCTGAGTGTATGAGCTAGCTTTTCGATGTCCATTACTTGTGGTGGGATTCCTTGCTCATCCTGGATGCAGGGGTGAGGGGCTTGGTCCTGCCACAACTGAATGTACCAGGCTTTGCTGACTCCCCATGAGAGGCCTTATTTTTTGGAGGAGGAGCAGGGGGCTGTGTAGATGTATCCGGCTTGTTAAATAAGAAACACAGAACCTATTGCAGAGTTAAAAACCACGAGGTCAGAGCAAGAGCGGAAAACCTTACCCTTCACTGCTTCTGCTGTTCTTCCTCTCCACAAGAGACCTACTTCTGTGCATCCTGTCTATTTAAAGACTTTCTGTTCTGTTTTCTCATTGGTTGTAAACCCAGCCACATGACCTCCTCATCACTGCCTGTTTGTACAGACCTCCAGGTCTTCTATGGTTGGTACTGAGATTAAAGGCGTGTGTCTGCCATGCTGGCTGTGTCCTTGAACACACAGAGATCTACCTAGCTCTGCCTCCCAAGTGCTGGGATTAAAGGCGAGCACCACTACTGCTCAGCTTCTGCTCTGGCTTGCTCTGACCTCAAGGCAACTTTATTGACATACAAATAAAATCACATTTCAATACAAATAAAATATCACTATATTTCCCCTTTTCTATTTTAATAAAAAGAAAAAAAAGGAAAAAGTTATAACTAATATAAGAAAAACTATATACAAAAGTATAATAACTATATATACCATATATACAAACAATAAATACCTAAACAATGTCTAGTCCATTTGTATTTGACAAATTCAGAGAAAATAATTCCATTATCTATCCTATTTTGGTAAGTCCAGAATGCACCTGATTCACCTATTATCCTAACTTATATTGCTAATGGAACTGTCTTATAACGTCTTTCAAATTTATACACTTACAGCTCTTAGTGAGTTTTTCTGAAATCCTTAACAAAGATAATTATAACTATAACTAACTGATCTTCAACTCCCTCAGAGACCCAAGAAGGAAATAATACTACCTAATAAAAAATAAAAACAAGTAGCTTCCAAAAAAAAAAAAAATGTGAGTTGACAGAAACAGCCAGCTGTCTGGACAGTCACCTGAGGTTTCTCCACAGTGTTGGGGCATCATCTTCAGCCTATAGGCTTAGCGTATCTGACAGACTGTTTTGTGAACTAGGATGTATACAAGGTCAACAGTTTGACCTCACATTTGGTGAGAGCAGTCCATGTACCAGAAACACCTGAATTCCATTAGTGTCATGTCATGATTCAGGATTTTAAATTCTGGAAACTATTGATGTTTCTTCAATTCAGCTGTCCATTTTTCTTGGCTGTGTATATGTGGCTTCATCTTGGCATCCTGTTCTTCTCCACATCCCTCTATTAAATGCCAGTCTACTATTGAGAGGAGTGAGCTTAGTTATTCTTCAAGAATAACTGTTTCATCTGCTATTCCATTGTACATCAGAAGCCATCGGACCACTCCCTGTTCAGCTGCCTTCGAAGAAAAGGGCACGCGGTACCTTTTACAGATTGCAAAGGTCACTCACTTCAGGGATGGTGCCATATTGTCCTGGCTTCAGAAGATGCCTTTTGTTAAAGCCACAACCACACTTGTTTTGGCAAGAATTGGTAGTCCTTGGTTTCATGTCCTGTCTGTCCTGTTTGTCAGCAGTTGATTCGAGGATACTTTGTTGTCCAGTGGCTAACTTTTGCCACAATGAAATTTAACTCCATATGCAGTTTCTTCAATGCCCATATTTTCTCTGAAGTAGATTGGTAGTGCCAGGAGCCGTCATGTCTCATAGTCATAGCAAAAAAGAAAAATTCTTAAGTTATTAAAACTTTTTAAATGCCATATTCTGTAGTTCTCTGAAGGGCTTGAAGATGACCTCTCTATTTAAAATATGTCTGTTTGATCTTGAAAACACATCTAATATGACTATAAGTTCAATTGTAATGTCTAACCACTAATTTTCATTTCTATATATCCTAATAGTTGGTAATACTAACATTCAAGGATTAGCAAATTGCATTACATTGTTAAATGAATGGTATAAATACAATATCTCAAGCAAGATTAGAAACACGTGTACGGTATATTCTAACAATCTCAATCTCAATAATAATAATTTGTATACAATATAAAACAATCCAATTGAATGTAAAGTATTTAAAACTAGTAATTCTTTTTCATATTTCTTTCTTTTTTTTTAACAAGCACCTTTTGCCTAGCCCTTTTCCTAACCCTTAACAACAACTTGTAACCAACCCTCATAAACAATGAAAACTATCCCAGACCCAATACCCATAAAAAGACCAAAAAACCACCCACCCCACACCACCCCTTTGGGAATGTTGGCGTCTAATTCTTAAAATTGCTTCCTGCTGGGTATGGGCGAAGTTATCTTTATTCTGAAAAGAAAAATTTTGGTTTAATTGACAAATTCTAGGAAAGGTAACTATATTCTTTGTTATCCATAATGCCAAAGTTCAGGGTTTATCTCAAGTCCTTATTCAAGTAGTCTTTGAAACTGGATCATCTCAGCTAGCCATCTCAGATTTGCTCTAAGCACTTTGTAGTCCAAAGCTGATCTGTAGATGATGTTTGTCAGCTTAGTGATATTATTTTCCACATGTAATTGTCATTGTGGGGCCCCATCTTCTTCCTGGAGATTTCAGTTGAAGTTAGGCCTGGCTGTGATTTCCTGCAGAAAACTGAAAAGAGACTCGAACACAAAGACATGTATAGGCAGCTAATAGAAGCCTTTTCTCTAGAATTAATTAGTACTCTATATGACCATTATTATCTTAACAAAGTTTAATATACATACATATATATATATATATATATATCTTGTAAATTTTGATATAAAATTCATACTTTAAGAAAAGTTTAAAGAATCAGAATAGAATCAAAGAATTAAGATTAGTAATAGAATAGTCCCTTAATTAATTTGGTTTTTCTCCTGTCCCATGTCAGAAGATGGCTCTTTCTTCTGGTATGATACAGGGAGTTTTCATTTTCCTTTTAACAACATGCTTGAGTTTAAAGGAGGAGAGAGCCATTCTCCAACTCCAAAATCAGCTTGAAGCTTTAATTGAACTGGGACTACAAGAAGACTAAGAGTATTAATTTTTTAGAGAGGAGCAGAAACAAACATTTAGAAATATTTATGAAATTTTGTAGATGATATACCAATAGGCCATTTTACTCTTTTTCCTGGGACAGATGATTTGTCCTTTTTCTTCAGTTGTCTCATTTGTCCAGTGTTCTTCAGATTCCTTAGCCTTCATTCTCCTAAAAGACAAAAACAAAAACCCTTCCCCAAGACTAATTTTGGGGAGGTTCCCTTTTGGCAAGATACATCTGATTAAATGAAAAGCATGTATTAATGGTATAAGTGAGTTTAAACTGGATGGTCATGTTGGTTGATGAACTATCACCTCTTCTAATTAAGAGGTCTCTCTTGTTCAAATCGAACCTTTATCAGTTTTGATGGTACCCACAGCTTATCTTCTCCTGCAGAAACAAAAGCAAAACCTCGTCACCAACGTAACACATACCCTGGTTTCCATTCTGAGGTCAGCACATCCTTGAAGTATATAGGCTGATTTAATTCTGTTGTTTTTTTCTATTAACCAATGTCTCTCTGCAGCTGTTGTTCCTTTCTCATTAGCATTGAGAAAATTCAAAGTTAATAGAACATTGTGCAGTCTATTTCTGGGGGTTTTTGTTACCCCTTTCTGTATATTTATCATGTCCTTTAGAGTTCTGTTGGATCTTTCTATAACTGCTTGGCCTGTAGGATTATGTGGTATAACTGTAATATGCTTTATAATATAATAAGCAAAAAACTGTTTCATTTTAATAGAGACATATGCTAGAGCATTGTCAGTTTTAATTTGTGCAGGTATACCCATGATGGCCATAACTTCTAGCAAATGAGTGATTACAGAATCAGCTTTTTCAGAACTCAAAGCAGTTTCCCATTGAAATCCTGAATAAGTATCGATAGTATGGTGTACATATTTCAATTTCCCAAATTATGCAAAGTGAAACATATCCATCTGCCAGATTTCATTCCTCTGAGTACCCTTTGGGTTACATTCTGCTGGTAATGGTGTCTGATTGTAGAAGGAACAAGTAGGACATTTCTTTACAATTTCCTTGGCTTGTTGCCAGGTGATGGAAAAATCCTTTTTTAAACCTTTACTATTGACATGATGTTTCTTATGAAATTCTGAGGTCTCCAGCACATTTCCTATCAATAATTTATCAATCTCATCATTACCTTGTGCTAGAGGGCCTGGCAGACCAGTATGGGATCGGATGTGAGTTATATATAAAGGATGACTCCTTTCCCTGATTGTATCTTGTAATTGAATAAATAGTGAAGTTAATTCTGAAGCATCACGGATAAATTCTGCAGTCTCAATATGTAATACCACTCTTTCAGCATACTGAGAGTCAGTAACTATATTGAGAGGTTCTGAAAAATCCATTAATACCAACAGAATAGCATACAATTCCGATTTTTGAACTGAATTATAAGGACTTTGAACCACTTTACTAAAATTTTCTGATTTGCAACCTGCCTTTCCTTGTATGTTGGCATCTGTATAAAATGTCCGAACTCCAGATATGGGTTTTTCACTTACAATTCGAGGCAAGATCCAATCAGCTCTCTTTATAAGATCAATTCTATTGCTTTTTGGATATTTGCTGTTAATTTCTCCCAAAAATTACTGCAAGCTCTTTGCCAAGGTTCACTTTCTGTCCATAATCTTTCAATGTCCTCTTTAGTTAAAGGTACAACAATTTCTGCTGGGTCTATTCCTGCTAATTAACAAAGTCTCAATTTTCCTTCCAAAATTAAGTCAGAGATTTTTTCCACATAAATTTTTAATTTTTTATTTGGTTTATTTGGTAAAAATATCCATTCCAATATAATATCTTCTCTCTGCATTAATATTCCTGTAGGAGAAGGCCTAGAAAGTAAAATAACCAAAATGCAATCCAGCTTTGGATCAATACGATCTACATGTCCTTCATGTACTTTTTTTTCTACCAAGGCCAATTCTTTCTCAGCTTCAGGTGAAAATTCTCTTGGACTATTTAAGTCTATTTAAAAGAAACAGTCTTTTAAATCGATAACTATGAGAGGCCATCCTTTAGGTAACAGAGTAGGCAAAGGAATTCCAGATTGTAGAGAGCCCATTGGCTGAATTACTTTGTTAATTGCTCTAAGGTCTGTTACCATTCTCCATTTACCAGATTTCTTTTTAATAACAAATACAGGAGAATTCCATGGGCTAGTAGATTCTTCAATATGCCAAGCATTTAGCTGTTCTTCTACCAGCTCTTCTAAAGCCTGGAGTTTCTCTGTTGTTAAAGGCCATTGAAGAACCCATACAGGCTTGTCTGTTAACCATTTTAAAGGTAGAGCTGTTGGTGTCTTTGGAAGATCATCAGTTTTTGTGCCCTGTTCTTGTATAATATGGATGGCTGGTGACCACTCATTAAAATAATAACTTCTAATATTTCTCTCAGAAACATGTGCTAGTTTATGATTTATTTCTGAGGATGGAGGGATGTTAATCTGAATATTCCATTGTTGTAACAGGTCTCAACCCCACAGGTTTATAGCTAGGTTAGCCACATATGGTTTTAATCTGCCTCTCTTTCCTTCTGGGCCTATACATTCGAGCCATCTTGCACTCTGTTTCACTTGAGATAATGTTCCAATTCCTAACAGTTGAACATTTACCTCCTAAAGAGGCCAAGATGGATGCCAAAATTCTGGTGCAATTATGGTAACATCAGCACCTGTGTCTACCAGACCAGACAACATCACGATTTATTTTTTTTTGTTAATTTTGGTCTTTGTTCATTTATAGAAGTTTGCCAAAAATTTTTCTTTATGGTTTCTCCTGAATTTTCTGTTCTCTCTGTCTCAGTTGTTCCATTACTCTGAGTAGCCTGGTTTATTCCGATAGGCATTTGTTTATTTAACTGCTCTGTGTAGAGGTCTCCTCTAAGATTGCAGGAAAGGTCTGTACTGGATTCACTGTAGGGGCCTGCCTGAGGCCCCTCTGAGAGTTTTCCAAAGACTGAGGCAAAGTATTACCTTGTCTGTCCCTTGTTGATCTACATTCATTGGTCCAATATCTTCCCTTACCACACCTTCTACATACTCCTGAAGGAAAGGGCATTCTGTTGCCATTGTTCCTTGAAGAATCATTGTTTCTAGAAGTGCCCTGTTTACAGTCCCTTTTCAAATGCCCTTGCTTTCCACATCCAAAACATCTGACATTCCTCAAACCTCTTGAAATTGCTTCTTCTACCCACATATTATCATGATCATGAGCCTCAACATTAACAGTGTCTCTAATCCAATCTTCCAAGGGTACAGATCTTGCCTTTAACGGCCTGATTATTCTCTTTCATGCTTCATTTGCGTTCTCAAAAGCCAAAGATTCAATTATTATCTGGCTAGCTTCTGAATTTGGGACCATTCTCTTTACTGCTGAAGTCAGTCTTTGTAAGAAATCTGTGAAAGATTCTTTTGGGCTCTGTATAACCTTTGTAAATGACTCAGTTTTCTTTCCTGGTTCCTCAACTCTGTCCCATGCATTCAAGGCTGCCATTAGACACAGAACTATAGTTTGGATATCATATAAACATTGTCTTTCTACTGCAGCATATTGGCCTTCTCCAACAAGCTGATCCTGGAAGATTTGTATACCTCTATCCCTACATTGTTTTGCTATGCTTTTAGCTTCCTCTTTGAACCACATTTGTCACTGGAGCTGCTGTCCAGGTTCCAGAACCGCCTGTGCCAGCTCCTGCCAGTTCTGTGGTATAATCCTATTATAAGTTGACCAGGAGTTTAACATTTGCTTTACATATGGAGAATGCATGCCATAAGATACTATTGCTTCCTTAAACCTTCGTAAGTCTAACATTTCAACTGGAGTCCAAATATTTTGTATAGTCACTTGACCAGGTTGCTGTTTATGGTTACCGGATAAATTAAGGGTGATTGTGTGAAAACAGGCTTTCTTTCTGTAACCTTATAATCCAATCCTGAAACAACTTCACTGTTAATTTCTTCTGTCTGAATCTGAATTTCTCTATAATTCATTTTAACAGGTTTAACAAGTTTTTCTAAATTTTTTATCCTGGCACTTGTCTTTTTAAATTGTAAAATAAGGATAAGAAGAATAATAATGTACATAATTCGATCAACATTAATCTTCTCATACAGTTGTTCCATTACCATACTGCCTAAAATTTCAAACAAAGCCCAATTTTCTTCCAGTGTACACATAAAACTCATTTTTTTAATGTAGAAAAAAATCTCTTTTAAATAGTTTCCTTTAAAATATCTGATATAAATGACTTACCAATTCTGCTTAGAACAGTAGAAATCCATGGGAATTTCCAAACAGCTACCTAGCTTCCAAGGTGGGAATCCAGAGAGAGAGAGAGAGAGAGAGAGAGAGAGAAAGCAAGAAAGCATAGCCACGTTCTGGCTAAAAGCTTGAATCCAACTGCTTCAATGTTCCCGTCTGAGCCAAGTAGAGCCTGGGCTCTGGCTTCCTTAAGCTCTGACCGACCACGTGCACTGGCATTTCAGCCAAAAGCAGCCTATCTGCAGTTGCGTGTAGCTCCTGCAATTAGCGGTAGCTCCCGCAGGCCTGAGTTGTTCGTAGCACTGGCTTTTTAAGCAAGTAACTCCAGCTGCAGTGGTAACCACTTGTAGCTAAGGTAGGTTGGGCCTGAGTCCTAAGCTGAGCTAGGCCGGGTTAGGCCGGGGCTAACCTGGAGCTAGAGAGCCGGGCCCACCCAGGTGGGAAGCCGGACCCACTGCCAAGGCAAGCGGTTTTTTAATGAATTCTTGCCACATTGGGTGCCAAATGTAGATGTATCCGGCTTGTTAAATAAGAAACACAGAACCGATTGCAGAGTTAAAAACCACGAGGTCAGAGCAAGAGCGGAAAACCTTACCCTTCACTGCTTCTGCTGTTTTTCCTCTCCACAAGAGACCTACTTCTGTGCATCCTGTCTATTTAAAGACTTTCTGTTCTGTTTTCTCATTGGTTGTAAACCCAGCCACATGACCTCCTCATCACTGCCTGTTTGTACAGACCTCCAGGTCTTCTATGGTTGGTACTGAGATTAAAGGCGTGTGTCTGCCATGCTGGCTGTGTCCTTGAACACACAAAGATCTGCCTAGCTCTGCCTCCCAAGTGCTGGGATTAAAGGTGAGCACCACTACTGCTCAGCTTCTGCTCTGGCTTGCTCTGACCACAAGGCAACTTTATTGACATACAAATAAAATCACATTTCAATACAAATAAAATATCACTATATTGTATTGAGAGGAAGAACAGCAGAAGCAGTGAAGGGTAAGGTTTTCCGCTCTTGCTCTGACCTCGTGGTTTTTAACTCTGCAATTGGTTCTGTGTTTCTTATTTAACAAGCCGGATACATCTACAGGGCTGGGCTGGGAAGAAGGCTGGGAGAGAGCAGGGGGAGGGATGGGAGGAGGATCTGTAGTTGGTATATAAAAAGAATAAAATAAATTTAAATAAAAACAGAAAGAAATGATGAATGCATATGAAAGAAATTGCAAAGTCTATCATAGAGACCATAGCAAGATTTCAGCAACTCACATGCAGACACCTTGAAAAGGCTTTCAAAAATTTTAGTTCTAAAATGGTACTCAGTTAAGTCAAAATTTCATTAAAATACCTTAGCATAAATGGTATGCAGAGGCAAATTAATAAAATCAAGACATTGGAAATCAGATTAAAGTACTGGCAAAGACATTTTTTTTAAAGTAATTCATTTTCAAAGCACAGTTTTTAAAGTATTTGATTGAATTGTTTCTAGATTATTGACTAAGAGGTAGCATCATGAATTTTATTCTAAGCTTCTAGAAGCACGGTCTTTGTTGACATTCATGGGCTTATTATAAAGCTTCCAAAGTAATTGTGAAGCACAAGTCTTGAGAATAACAAAGAGAGGAAGCATTGTTGTTTTCTAAGCAAAGAAGTGGGATTCTAAAGTGTATTTAGCAAAGGTAACCATAGTTACAAGGAAGGGGAAGCAAGAATAGCATGTGAATGGGTGGAGACCTTAGGGGCACCATTATTTCTAGTGCATTGCACTCCTGATGATATTATTGGAAAGTCATACTGGCATGTATAATGAAGCTTTATAGTAATTAGGATGCTGACTATGGAATTTAATTTTAAAAATATGCTATAGGTTTCAGAGTAGCTTTCATAGTCTTTTCATTAAGACAATAAGGAATGCAAAGGAAAGGGTATGAGAATGTATCATATTTATCTCCTACAAATATGAGCAATATTTTCTTATAAAATATTAAACTTATTTGGAACACCACCTGAGTTACCCAATGACTTTTTATGCCAAAATTGGTTGCTAACAACAACAAAATATTTATTATCAAATTGTTTCCTCTAGTCTACTTTTAGAACTGGGGACACTAAGTTTCACAAAAAAATTTATATATTCTTGCAAGAATAAAACGATTTTTTTCCTTTCCCATTGAAGATTAAAAGTATCCATTTAAAATTTCAGACAACCTGAGGATTTTCATGTGCTTCTCATCTCAAATATTGCAGAATTGCTTCAGAGAAGTTGGCTTAAAAATGTACTCAAAATCTAAACCTGAATTTTCTTCTTTTAAATTGCAGATAATTTTACAACAAAAATTACAGACATTAGAAGCAGAAAATTAATGCCACCTGTCTCATGTGAATAAAACTTTATATTATAGAAAAAATGTCCCCCTAAAAAGCTATTTATTAGCATAAACAAATACTCAAATCCATGTGTATGCATTACTTATTAGATGCATGGCATTCAGGAAACACAATTCTATCATATGTGTACTATTCCTTTTATGTCTATATTGCAGATAAGATAACTGAGGGATAGAGGTTAAGTAACATTCCTAAGGTTACAAAGTCTGGAACAGCTGGAATTCAAATTTAAGCAGTGTATGTCTAGAATGTGCACTTATAAATTATTGCTGTATGCTCCTACATTTCTGGTGGCCTAAATCCATAGCTTTAATCAAATTTGCAAAGTTTATGTGGTTCAAAATAAGGTTAAGAACACAGGCTTGAGGGAAGGGGACACAGTAACTAAATAAATATTATAACATGACATGTTATAATAAAGATTTATGGAAGGTGCTGTTTGAGGTAGGCAGTACAGTGGAAAAATACCAAAGTATCACTGCATGACTAAATGAGAAAAATAGAAAAAGAGAGTATTATTCTTTCAGAATTGAACATGAATATGCCATGTTAACAAGTTCCCAAGGATTTTGTTGTCCTGCTTTAGACTGCAGACCACTACAAACACTTATGTGAATCCATCCTGCTTACTTAAATACAGTGGCATATATATTCAGTTGTAGCATTATTGTTGTTTAACTTCAGCATCAATAGACTTGGGAAGTATGTAGTATCAAGGTCTGAGTAAATTGAGCTACCAAGCTAAAGATCACTCCTAATATAAGGCTTAACACTGGCATCAAATCCAGAGGACTCCTACAATCTTGTCTCAGCACATGTAATTCTTTTATTATTTGTGAATATATTTTGGGTCATGGTATAACTTTCTTGTGCTTGTATTTAACTATTTTTCTTTTACAATTTTTATGATGCTTAGTATGTGATTTTTAAAAAAATGATATATCTTCCTTCTCAAGAATTTTGTTAATCCCCTTTGAAATTTACCCAAGTATCAATATATGGTTTTGACTCAAGTTTTGTCTGTATTTGGTATTTGTGAATGTGTAGCCTTATATAGCTAGAGTCATATAGTTAATGAACAGAAATAGACCACATATTCTTGAATGTGGTATCTTAATAACAGACTCTTTCTTGCAATTATGCACATACACAGAGAAAGTGAGAGGATATATTTGTTTCAAATTGTTGCTAATTGAGTTAACAGTATAAAATATTTTTACTTCATACTTTTCTATTGTTTTCCTGATATTTTTGTAACAATAGCTAATTTATAATACTCTGTTAAACAATTGCTTCATGGAAAATAATTACTTTAGACTTTAATTGGTAAATATTTTAATGATTAAATTAACAATACTGAAAATGTAATAGGTGCTTAAATATGCCATTAATTTGTAATATGTGAGGATTATATGTACAATTTCATTGGGATATGTATGGTTCATTCATTCAAAAATATTTAAACACACTGTATTGTATAGAAAATTAGCAAGAAAAGAGAAAAAACTCATTAAACTGCTTGAGATTATGAGACTCTTACCAGTTAGTTTGATGTCAAGATGTAACCACAGGTGAAATAACTAAAGACACAGTTAATATAGCATGCAATTAAGTGAAAACATGGGAAAGCTCAAAGAAAGGGAACTGCAAATACTTTTAAGAGAAACACTGATTAGAACAGTTAGAATTGGATTTATCATTAATGGCAGCTTAGATTTGATATGATAAAAGATTCTGTTAGGTTTTCTGAGCCTTACCCCACACAGAGGATAAGGACTCCCCCCAAAAAACTATAGGTTTCCAAATAAAAAGGACAGCGTTAGGTGTAAGATACCACCTCTACAGTTATTGTTCATATGGAATCCCAGAAACACTCAAAACTATGTACAATATTATCATTATTCTTGGTTGACCACCAGAACTGCATGATAAGACTCTATTGCTGAATATATCATCCAGCCATAAGTGATAATAACAATTGGCAAGACAATATATCCCTAAGGGTACAGTAGTAATATGAATATTCTGTGGGTAATCAACTTTCTTTCCCATTAAGTTTAAGATCTGCTTCACAAGAGGAAACTCATGGTTAGTAGTATAAATTAAGGGACCTTAGGCTGGTGAGCTTATAGTCTTCAGGGGTAAACCTACTACCAACACCATCCTACTATTAGTGAGTACATACCATGTTTGTCTTTCTGAGTCTGGATTACCTCACTCAGGATGATTTTTTCTCGATACATCCATTTGCCTGCAAAACTCATGATGTCATTGTTTTTCTCTGCTGAGTAGTACTCCATTGAGTATATGCACCATTATTTTTTATCCATTCCTCAGTTGAAGGGCATCAAGGTTGTTTCCAGCATCTGGCTATTACAAACAGTGCTGATATGAACATAGCTGAGCAAATGCCCTTGTGGTATGATTGAGCATTCCTTGGGTATATGCACAAGAGTGCTACAGCTGGGTCTTGGGGGAGATGGATTCCCAATTTTCTAAGGAAGCACCATATTGATTTCCAAAGTAGCTGTATAAGCTTGCATTCCTACCAGCAGTGGAGGAAAGTTCCCCTTGCTCCACATCCTGTCCAGCATAAGGCTGTCTTCTGTGTTTTTGATCTTAGCCATTCTGACAGGTATAAGGTGGTATCTCAGAGTCATTTTGATTTGCATTTCCCAGATAATTAGGGATGTTGAGCAGTTCCTTAAATGTCTTTCAGCCATTTGAACTTCCTCTGTGGAGAATTCTCTATTTAGTTCTAGAGCCCATTTCTTAATTGGACTGTTGGACATTTTGATGTCTAATTTCTTGAGTTCTTTATATATTCTAGATATCAGCCCTCTGTCAGATATCTAGATGGGGATGGTGAAAACCTTTTCCCATTCTGTAGGCTGTCTCTTTGTCTTGTTGACCATGTCCTTTGCTCTACAAAAGCTTCTCAGTTTCAATAGGTCCCATTGATTGATTGTTTCACTCAGTGTCTGTGCTACTGGTGTTATATTTAGAAAGTGATCACTGGTGCTAATGTGTTCAAGACTACTTCCTACTTTCTCTTCTATCAGGTTCAGAGTAACTGGATTTATGTTGAGGTCTTTGATCCACTTGGACTTAAGTTTTGTGCACGGTGACAGATATGGATCTATTTGCAGCCTTCCACATGTTGACATCCAGCCAGCCAGCACTCTCATCTGGACCAGAGCTCCCATCTGGCCCAGAGCTTCCATATGGATCAGAGAGAGGCTACCTAAATCTGTCAGCTCTGTCTGGACCACATGCGCTGATAAGACCAAGAACGAATCCACAAGGAGATGGGCTGACATCAAAGCAGAAGCACATACAACAAAATAAAGAGCAATACAGCATCACCAGAATCTAGCCCTTCTCCAACAGCTAGACCTGAACATCACAGAATGGAAGAAGCAGAAGAAAACATCCTTATAAGTAACATCATGAAAAGGCTAGAGCCTTATATAGAAGAAATAAAAAATAAAGTAGAGGAACACACAAACAAAAAATGGGAAGAACGCTATAAAAAAAAAAAAAAAACTAGAGGAAAGGACAAAAAAAGCAGAAGGAAAAAATAAGTCCCTGAAAGAAAATCACGAAAAAGCAATGAAACTGATGAGGGAAACAGTCCAAGACCTGAAGAGGGAAATAGAAAAAATGAGGAAGACACTAGCAGATGGAATGTTGGAAATAGAAAATCTGAGTAAATGAACAGGAACTTCAGATGCAAGTATAACCAACAGAATGCAAGAGATGGAAGAGAGGATCTCTGGTGTTGAAGATACATTAGAAGAAATAGATTCATCAGTCAAAGAAAACACTAAAACCAACAATGTCATGACTCAAAATATCCAAGAAATTTGGGACACCATGAAAAGACCAAACCTACGAATAATAGGGATAGAGTAAGGAGATGAATACCAACTCAAAGGCACAGAAAATACATCTAAATTGCATTTTTAAAAGGAGGCATTTTTGAATAAGTTTAGATGGGAATAATCACTATGATATGTGACTAAAAACTATACTAGAAAATTTAAAGAAAATAGACACATACCATCAGGTAAGGACAGGTGTGGTGCTTATTGCTTTCATTTAATTTAAGGAACATTAATTGGAACATGAATAGATCTTTTCAATGCAAATTGTGAGAAAAA
Organism: Onychomys torridus; assembly: GCF_903995425.1. Taxonomy (NCBI): domain Eukaryota; kingdom Metazoa; phylum Chordata; class Mammalia; order Rodentia; family Cricetidae; genus Onychomys; species Onychomys torridus. Next base: position 42,494,099 of record NC_050466.1, read on the forward strand.
GGAAACAGATCTATTCTACCAGTCAGATTTAAATTCCTGCCTTCATTACAGGTCACCTGAAATTGGTTACTAGAGATAAGCAGTTTAACATACTTTTCTCAATCTGTAATATTACTAGCTTTTATAGTCCTCTCTCACAGGATTATTAAGATGACCATAATAGAAAGAGACTGAATAAAATACTGAGATGTGTATCTATGGTGGCTCATTTTCCTAATAATCACAGTTTCATGTTGAACATTGCAAAGAGAAAAATAAAGATAAAAAGAGCCAGTATTACAAAGGGATGAAAAATTATTCAGAATAAAAAGAAATATAACGTAAGTTTTGTGAACACAGTAGGGGCATTTAAATCTGAACTGTTGCAACTTTATTTATTTGTTCATTCAAATATAAGAAGCCCTTGCCTTGAAAATGTTAACATTATGGCAACTCATACTGATAATACAATATCATACTCATAATATAATGTTAGGTTGTCATGAAGAAAACAAAGTTAAAGGACCTATTTGTAATACAAATTGCTGAACAGTCTTATTAATAAAAAAAAAACAGAGCCAAATATTAGGTTAAAAGTTCAAAGATCAGAAAGGCAGAGCAGCAAGCCACTAGTTAATTTTTTTTCTATTAAGAAAATCATTTCCATTTTACATACAAATCAAAATGCTACTAGTTCTTACCCCTAAGAAATCATTCGCTGAAAGAGAGAGCTCCTCTTTCCACCTTACCTCATCACTTCCCCTCTCTGCCCAGTTCTATCAGTTACTGTATGTACAGACATCCAGACTTCTATGGTTAACTAGTGGTCAGCTCCTCCTTCTGATTTTCATGCAAGCTTTATTTGTTAAGGTACAATTAAAATATCACCACACCTAGTGCCTATGTAACTCCTTAGATATTATGTGGTCAAAATATGCTTCTAAGGTAATCATTTGAAGAGAGTCTTAAATGAAATAACAACTATGACTCAACAGTATATTTTCAGAAAGTTCTTTCATGGCAGGCATATGAATGGTTACATCTGAACTCTGCTTTTAAAATGGGGTGTTTCTGAGTTAGTGTAGAAGAAGAGTAGTTAGGGTAATATATAGCTGAGAAATTCTAGTAGAAAAAGTCAAAGTAAATCGACAAATATATCAATAAAAGTACAAGCAAGAGTACTTACTACTTTTAACTACGTCAAGACACACACACACACATACACACAAAGATATGAAACTAGAAGAGGGAATATTTGGGAGGAAGAGGGGGACAGTAGAGGTATGAGTGACATTACTAAGGGGAAATACGATGCAAGACATAAATGCATGATATATGAAATGGACAAAATTAATCACAGAATGATTGACAAAATAAGGAAACATAATTTTCAATTTATTATTAAGTGTTAAATAAGAGACATTAAGTGGAACAAGAATAAATATATTCTTTATTGCCATAGTGGCAAATGTGTAGGCAATAAAATATGAGCTGCATTTCTGGAGCAGAGATAGTGTATTAGTTATACTTTTTGTTGTTTGTTTTTTGCGGTTTTTGTTGTAGTGACTGAACAATGGTCCTGAGAGAAAAGATTGATTGGTCTATACAATAAACATCAAGGATTCCAATGCATCTGATTCTAGGTTGAAGAAGCATGGAAATCACTAGAACATGTAAACAAAGAAAATTTGTGTCAAAACTGCAATGGTCTTAAAGTCTGTTTTAAGGAATTTGATTATTACTTTGATTGAGATGAATAACCAGAGGAGAATTTTGCATAGAAAGATGATATTAGCTTGTGCATAATTTTAAGGGATCCCCTGGCTGATGTGCTGAGAATAGACATTGGGAAGAATTAAGTGCAGAAGGAAGGCAGCACTAGAATAAATGTTACAAAGATTCAATAGAATTGATGAGGTCTCAGGTTAGAAAAGTAGAGAAGTGGTCACATTAGTTGCCTATTTTGAATCCATATAAAATAAGTGTGATTCCTGGACAAGATGTGAAATATTAATAAGAAATATTGATGACTCCAAGGTACCTGGGGCCTTAATTATCAAAAGGATCCTGCTTTAAGTAATAAGAATATACAAGTGAAGCCTAGGAAGTTTTTTCAGTGGGTAGAGCACTTACCATCAAGTCTGACACCCTGACACCTATCTAGATCCCACATGATATAAGGACAGCATTGATTCCAATAAGTTGTTCCCTGACACAAGCACTGTAGTACATTCAAAAATTTCCCACACTAAATGAATACAAAATAAAAAATTAGAAAAAACAATACATAGGTAAGAGGGAAGAGCTGATTTGGAAAGGTATTTCTGTTCCTCAATTATAAAACTGTAATTTGGTTTCTTTCATTAATATGTTTATTGCCGCAGACCACCCAGAGGGAGACCACCACTGCGGGAGAACCAGGGAGAAGGCTCAAGGAGAAGTCAGGAATCGGCGAGGAGAATGACAGACAGACACATGTGTTGATGTGCTGCTGCAATTTTACTTCTGTATAGGCAATGCTTATATACTTTTACAATCAAGGAACTTGGCAGGGGGTTACATCAGGTCATTATTTTTTACAATTACTCAGAGTCAGCAAGAAACAATAACAAGAGACATCCATATCTATTTTTGTGTATCACTTCTGCAGCGGGAGTACATTGTGGCTATTGTCTGAGGGCATGATCTCAGAATTTTGTGAAATCTGTCTCGCGCCAGTGACCACATCTGTGGGGAGCCAAACTCTTGCCAGCCTGGGTTATATTTTACTATCATATGCCCATTTGCTTTCCAAGCCGTTCTTCATAATTTACCCATCTGTTCCCAACTTTATCATAACTTCCTGTATATGGGAGCGGCTCTAGGTAACTTCCACCTTCGGGGGTCCACCTAGGGGCTGTCCTCCAGCTCCCTCCTAAGAAGTACTGTGTATACCCCCCGGGAAGTGTGTGCTGGGGAATTTTCTCTAACTCTTTCTCTCTAGAAGGGTCTGGCATGCTATGTTTATTCCCTTGTAACATTTTTATTTTTTACATTCATTTTTGGGCTCTCTGGCTGTTTCTGACAAGCGCTCGCACTGCTCTACTCTAAACAGGAACGACCCCAGAGATGTATTTGAGGAAGTCTTTTGAGGTTCCTTATACACTGGTCTGATAAACGGAGGTGCTCCGGGTACAGGTGACCTGGGTCAGTCATGTTGGTGCCGACCTGTACTGGTTGTGCTGTTAACTGGAGAAGACACAGATAAGACATACAGAGAAAGATTGTGATTAGTGCCAACAAGGACTGTCGTCAAGGCCATTTCGTTCTCCAGGGCTTCCTGGGATCCTCAGGCTGCATGACGATTGCTGATTGTGGGGGAACCGCCTGAGGCCACGCTCCGGGAAGCTCCAACCTCAACCCTTCAGCTGCTGGGCCCCAGCGCAGCCGCATACTTGCTACAGCTACACAGGTGTCACAGCTGTGGGTGTAGCAGTTTATGATGAATAGAAAGGAAATGAATATGAATGCACATTAAGCGAGGAGTACTGAATGCCAACAACAGGTGATTGTGATGCTATTAGGTACTGTTCTTCTCTGTACTACCTAGTATACTGTGTGAATCAGTGTCAGATATGAATCTGTGTATAATAAACCTGACACAAAGGTTAAACAAAAGATGGCATTGATATTCAAACCCAAAAGAGATTATCACTGCCAACATATTAAATCACAGGATGGTTCAAAGAAAACTATTACATCCAAGGAAAACCATCTCCAAAGATTACTGTAGATCTCACCTCTCATCAAAGAACCTTCTTTTGGAAACTAGAAACTATTATACAACTTGTCAAAATGCAGAGAATATTGATGTTGGGATGCTCAGCCCCAACTAATACATCTACAACACAAACCATTCAACCTAAATTCTAAGGCTCAGACAATATTTCAGAAAGTAGGCTAGAAAGGTTGTAAGAGTCCAAAGCCCAGTATATGTGAGGCTAGATAGGGTCTTTGAGTCATGAAAGGGAAAAATATAATGGTGAAATCTCCACAATGTGTTTGCTTGAACGATAACTGAATAATGACAACATTTGATATGCCACCATGGACAGGAGAACTCTGCTCAGTCTACCTCCAGTGTCCAGGGTCCTGGAACCAAGAGAAGCCTCTCCTCTCGATCCTGGGTCTTCAGCATCCTCCCTCAGCCCTGCCTTGTGGGCGTAACCATTACCGAAGCCTCAATGGGGGTGGAATTTCCAGGCCAAGGCTGGAATGGCTACCCATTACAGAAATCCCATATGCTTCACTCATAGATGAAGCATTAAAGGGAGCTATTGGCTTCTAAGAGAGAGAAAAACATTTTCTTCAGCAATGAGTGGTATATATAAGTAACAATAATTACAGAAGAGATTATGAATTTAGGAGGGAGAGAGGGAAGAGAGGTGTTCAAGGGGCAGGGAGTGATAGGAGTATTATGTATGAAGTTCACCACAAATTTAAGACAATAAAAATACATATGAGCAGTGACACAGTAAAACGAACAACTCACAAAATACTAATGCTGACATAGCATTCTGGATACATTATTGACTTTGAAATAAAGTTTTGGGATACCATAGCACATTTTAACTTGTTAATGCTATCTTAAAACAGATAAAATGTAGTAAAGGGATAAGAAAAGAATATAGAAAAACCTTTCATTGTCTTATCTTTGAAGACAGCTATGCTTCCACTGTAGCAACACCATGTTATTGTCTTACTTTAATAAGCATAATGGTGCTTCAAATCCACATCATTACTTAGCTGGTGACAGGAAAAGACTTTTAGCTTGAGATTTCACTCACTTCTTTGCTCTACTGAAATGAAATAATTGTTCTGTAACTTCTAGGCTTTATTTGAAATTTCAAAACCAATTTAAAACTGGATTCAGCACCACAAAGCCACGTCACATGCCATATCCCTCACCATACACAATGTAGAGAAGACAACCTTTCTTTCTGTACTTTTGTTAATAGTGTTTCTTGACTTATAAAAAATGATATGACTTATAAATAAAAGGAGAAATATCCATTTCCTCTATCCCGTGTATGTATGTATGTATGTATGTGTATATGCATATGTAGATATAGAAAGAGATATAGACACATATATACACTTGTGTGTGTGTGTGTGTGTGTGTGTGTGTGTGTGTGTGTGTGTGTATGTGTGTGTTGATTTCCTCAAGGTTTGAACCATAGGTAAGAAATATACTGAATAAGATGATGTAAATAATAATGACAGAGATATTGATGGAAAATTGGAGATACTGAATGGACATTGACATGCTATGTGATGAGCATTGTGCTGTCATACTTAAATATACATAATAACCTAGTCAAGTTCAAGAAATTTCTTAACAGTACCTTAGAGCTGACATTCATTCCTCTGTTTATGACAAACAGATGGAAATTAGAAGCAATCATCATTACACTGGGACAAGCAAGGAACAAGCAAGGTGAAACAGACAAACATAACTAGAGTTCTCATTTGAAGAATAAATTGTAAACTAGGAGACACTTGAAAGTACCAAACTGTGGATAAGCCATGCCTTGAGATAATTGAAAAATGAAGACTATTATCTGAAAAAAAAAACTTATCTTAACAAATTTGGAAAAAATAAATGCAATTGGTTATATTCCAATGTTATAATAGAATGATTTTTATCTTAGCTGTATGAGTGTTCATGAATAAGACTTGCACAGAGATCAAAAATAGAAAGCATTTCTTCTATAATTATGAGACTTGGTGTATATATTCATCTTGTCATTTCATGTAATTTTATTTCTTATTCTTTTTTGATAGATATTCATGAACTTCTAAGATACAAAGGATGCATGAAAACAAAATATAGTTTAGAAATTCAAGTTTGAGTGTATAGGTTGAAATATATTCTGTCCAAATTTGCAAATGGTAATGTCAATCCCCAGTATCTCAGAATGTTACTTTATTCAAATAGAGCATGTATATGGGTAACCAAATAAAGATGTATATGTACAAATTTTATGTGTATTCGTCTTTAAAATCTTTTCCAAGAAATCATGACACTTGCAAATAAATGGTTGAAAGAGGCAATCTAGACCCCAAAAGACAAATGCTACATATTAGCTCTAGAGACGGTGCTATGAATGGGGGTAATGAAAAAAAGGGAGGATATTTAACAAGGGAGGGTTCCATAAGATGTCATTCATCAATGAAGAGCTATAGGCAATCAATGGCTGATAAGAGAGTGAGATTCTGCTCTTTCCTGGAACAAGATCCTGCACATATCCAAGCCAAAGTGATCTAGGGGCAAGCTAAATGGATTCATTAGATTGTATATACATGAAAGTGTGTGTGTGTGTGTGTGTGTGTGTGTGTGTGTGTGTGTGTGTGTGAGAGAGAGAGAGAGAGAGAGAGAGACAGACAGACAGACAGACAGACAGAGACAGAGAAAGAGACAGAGCCCACATGCACAGTAAAACAATAATAATCAAATATGAATAGATAATGAATTTAGGTGGTGGCTGGGGGAACATGGGAGTGATTGAGGGGAGGGAGATGGAGGAGAGTCATGTGGAGGTAGTATGCATATATGAAAACTGAAAATAAATTAAACCCATGCCCCAGATTTGGAAAAATACACATTTATTGAAATCATTATTAATATCCAAATTTAATGTGGTATAAAGTAATACATATACTTCAATAAATATATAACAAAAAATATAACCTTTCTCCAATGGTACCTATTTCCAGAATAAAGATAATCAAGCATTCATACAATAACCTCCACTCTCTCTATTCAAAACACAGTGTGTAAATGTCTAATATCAACAGAGACTAATAAGTATTATATGAAACTCAGACAGAAATATCTGAAATCAGATTACAAGTACAAAATATAAACTCCAGTTAAGAAAACAATATAATGAGAACACACTCCTTTATAGAAAGTGTAAAACTCCATGTGGCATAAAAATGAAAAGAGGACTATTGGAGATTGAAAGAGCATTAGTCACAGTTCTTTAAAGAAACAGTGCATGAGCTGGCTGTTTGGAACCTGGGGCCTATGCAGGGACACTTTGCTCAGCCTGGGAGGATGGGACTGGACCTGCCTCAATTGAATCTACCAGGCTGAGCTGAATCCCCAGGGGAGTCCTTGTCCTGGAGGATATGGGAATAGGGGGTGGGCTGGGGGGAGGGCGGGCCTGGGCTGGAAGAGGGAGGACAGGGGAATCTGTGGCTGATATGTAAATTTAATTTAAATTATAAAATAAATTTTTAAAGAATTTTAAAAAATGTAAAAAAAAAAAATAGAAACAGAACTTGTGGTGACCATGAGGCCGAGTCAATCTTGTTTCCACTGGGACAAGCAGTAGAAATACAGTCACACCTCTGCCTAAGAGGTCCATCTCCACTAAAACAGAAGGAAAATGGACTGATGTCAAAAGAATGACGCTAAGTCTGCACCAGCTGACATGAGTCACTCAAAGACCACCTCTACCAGTTCTGTGAAGAGAAACACCACTCTCACTGGGGCAACACCCCCAGAAGGGACAATTATACTCGAGTCAAGCCCACATCTGTACTTTTCCGGCCTTCTGTGGCTATTTCTGTGGACAAGAAGCCCACCTTGGCTAAGCCTAGTTCCTCTGTGCCCAGGCTGAGACACCTGACCACCCCTGCATCTGTCCCTGATCTGAAGAATCTTCGTTCCAATATTGGCTCTACAGAAAATATCAAGCATCTCCCTAGAGGAGGCCAGGTTCAGATTCAGAACAAGAAAGTGGACATCTCCAAGTTATCCTCAAAGTGTGGGTCCAAAGCTAATAACAAGCACAAGCCTGGAGTAGATGTCAAGATTGAAAGCCAGAAGTTGAACTTCAAGGAGAAGGCCCAGGCCAAAGGTAGATCCCTGCAGAAGGTGCCATAAAAATTGAGGGTGGTGGCAGTGAAGCCACTCCATGACCTGATTCCCCTCCTGGGGAGGACCTAGCCATCCCTGAGGCTGCTCTTGATGTTAAGGCCCCTATTTCAGCCAGTGGCCTCAGTGGCCACACCACCCTGTCATGGGGTGGTGACCAAAGGGAGCCCTAGTCCTTGCACAGCCAGATTCAGGAGAGAAATTGAGACCTACAGGCTGATGTTCTGGGCAAATGCAAGGGCCTGCACAGACCATGGGGCCTACATTATCTCCTGGCCTCCCCACTTCCCTGGCTGCACAGGCTTGGGGTCTTGAGCCCTAGGCTCCCTTTCCCAGGCTGTTTATTAGACTTGTAAGCACTTGGGTGCTTGGCAGCCCTTTAGGCCTCATTCCCTTCTGCCTAGCTTGCTCAAGGCAGCAGCAGCCTCTGCTGCCATCCTGCTACTGCACCACTGCTCCATGGAGAGAGTTGGGATGGGGATGGGAGTCTAATTTGATCTCTGTGGAATCTAGGGATGGGTTCTGGATTCCAAGAAACTGACAAACCCTCCCTGGCTTCCCTGGTTCAACCTGGAGGGACTAGTAGAGGTGAACTCCAGGTTTTGACCAGCACTAACCAAATACCCTGGAACCTAAAAAATTGCCTCTCCTTGACCCCACAGAGGAAGCTACCCTGTAGGTGGTATCAGGCCCCTTTGCTGGCCTGTTTCAAGTGAATCAGGTTCCATTGCCCTTGTCTCCACTGTTTTTACCTGAATAACTGCTGTCTCCCTTTTCTTTTTTCTTGTTTTATTCTTTTTTCCCCTCCCAATAACCTATGAACTGGTGGTGTAGTTTGCAAGATGAAGCCATGTCTTAAGAGACTTCTCAGTAGGTGATAAAGAAGCAAGGGGAAGGTCCTGAGTCTCCACTGAGGAGGCTATCAGTTATTGGGGGCTGCCCTACTGTGGACCTCTTGGGGCCCAGTTGGAAGAAAAGTGAGAAGTGAGGCTGCTGCTTAGTAAGCAGTCAGACAGCTAGGGTAGGCCACTGGTGAATGGTTGTGCTAGTATTATGTATGCCTGGGATTTCTCCTTGAAGTTCAACTTCTGGCTTTCAATCTTGACATCTCCTTCTCCAGGGTTGTGCTTGTTATTACCTTTGGACCCACACTTTGAGGATACCTTGGAGATGTCCACTTTCTTATTCTGAATCTGTCCCAGCCTCCTCCAGGCTTGTATATATTGTATACAGTTACTGTACCTATTGTATATAGTTTTTCGTATATTAGTTATAACTTTTTTCTTTTTATTAGAATAATAGAGGGTAATGTGGTGATATTTTAATTGTGCTGAAATTTGATTTTATTAGTATGTTAATAAATAAAGTTTGCCTGGAGATCAGAGGTCATTAGTGAGCCAGGAATAGAAGTCAGGTGGTGCTAGCCCATGCCTTTAATTTGATCACATGGCAGGCACAGTCTCTGTGTGGTCAAGGATACAGCCAAGCATTGTGACCCTTGAGTCTTTAATGACAGTACCAATCATAGAGACCAGGAGGTCTGTATAGACAGACAGTGACAAGGACTTCATGTGGCTGGACTTAGAGCCAATGAGAAGACAGAATAGGAAAATAATAAAACAAAAGACACACAGAAAGAAGGTCAGGATGACAGTGAGTGATAAGATAAAGGTAGTCTTGGTTCTTTGCTAATTTTCTAATCTCTTGGGATTTTAACTCTACATTTGGCTCTGTGTTTCTTATTCACTAAAACTGTTTAGAATTTCATCTACAAGAACAGATAGAATAAATACATTTATTAAAAAGGGAATCAGTTAGAAGGGAATTGGTCATATCTTACAAGATATGACCCAGGAAGTCCAACAATGATTCTCTCAGGAATAGAGAACATAGTCAGAACAGGAATGACTATGAACCTGGTAGTTGCTCATTCCAGAGACTGGATTTCTTAGCATTTCCTCAGTTCCAATGTGGTGATGGAGCTCTGGAGGATTCATATATAGTTGCTTGTTTTCAGTCTATATCAGAATCCTGAAAATGTGAAGGAGTGCTGTAGCAAGAGGATACATGAACTTGTAAGCAAAAGGATCCTTCTTTTACATGCTTTTATTTTGACTGCCAATAGAAAATACTGCTCCACTGGGGTGGATATTTCCTTTCAAATTATCTGAACAAGAAAGTCTATCACTAGTTCGCACAGAGACTTGTCTCTTAGTTGATCCCAGAAACAATCAAGATTAGATATTACACAGAGGAATATGAAAGAAGGGGGCAGTTTGCATGACAAGAATGAGGGAGAAAGTTCAACAAAAAGCGTGCAGGAAAATGCCATAATGAAGATTATCACTCTGCATGCTATTTCAAAAACAAACCAATGTTCAAAAGAACCCTTCAGCCTATATATAAAACAGAAGCCTCAGAAACACTCAGTTAATTCATGGATATGACTGAGCATGCACTACCAATTCAGAAAGTACTTGGTCAAGATTGTACTGATATTTGAAGTATTTTCTTATTAAGATCTGTTGTCTTTTTATTCCAGTAAAAGAAGAGCCATTGTTTCTGATTATAGCTGCTTACATCTGTAATCATAGCTTCATAGAGAATTACCTATATGGATTATATATCCTTATTATATTACCTATATGGATATATATATCTTTAGTAAGATACAACCTAATGACATGAACTAAACCCTTGATTTATTTTAAGCCCAATTATATTTTCTGCCACTTCATAACAACATACTTTGTTTAAAGTCTCAGATTATGGAAGAGCAAGTGAAGACAAAATTCTTAACAGTCTTATTAAATAAGAAACACAGAGCCAAATACAGAGGTAATAGCTAAAGAGATCAAAGAAGTAGCCATGACTAGCTTTACATTACCATCAACAGTAGCTTCCCCAGAGAGAGTTTCCTCTTGTTGGACTTGTGTTTTTATTGAATTTCTGTTCTGCTTTCTCATTGGCTCTAAGCCCAGCCACATAACTTCCTTGTCAATGCCTGTCTATACAGACTTCCAGGTCTCTATGGTTGGTACTGGGAATAAAGGCTCATGTCACCATGCTTGGCTGTGTCCTTGACTACACAGAGACTCTGCCTGCCATGTGATCAGATTAAGGGCATGTAACACCACCAATGGACTTCGGCTTAATTGCTATTTGAACTCTGATGTCCAGGCAACTTTATTAACACACAAATAAAATATCACATTTCATCACAAATAAAATATCAACACAAGCAAGAACTTCAGAAACCTAAGTAAAGAATGTACACTAAGATAATAAAGAACTTAGAACCCCCATTGTTTCATAAACTATAAATCTTCAGCCTGGTTATACTAGAAACAACTAGGAAATTCTTATATAATGTATTCCATGATGTTTTATATGGATGATACCATTTAGCTATGACAGCCATCAAACAATTCTTAGCACAGAAACTCATGGATTCAGGCTGGATGACCAAATGCAAAAAGGCTATTTGCTACCTTGACTAGTGACTCTAAAATTTGAATAGTTGAACTAACTGCCTAAATAAGCATTATTATGCAGCCTTGAAACACTAAAGAAACTGTAGACAGGCCATTAAGCTATGATTTATGAAGTCAGCCTTTCTTCATTCAAGTGATTAGAATTTAATAAGTTGGCCTACTTAGCTTTGAATTGTACACAGTCAGAAGAAGAAAAAAAGCTGTATGAGAAATAAGATTATAAGAAGATTCATGTCTCATAACCTAATAAGCTATTTATTCAATTATCAAACAATTGTTCAAAGTGCCTTTGGAGAGAATATTAAATGGCAGAAAATATAGACACTGCACTCGGGGGAGTATTTGGTCTGACACAAAAGGTAGATTTATACAGATACTTATATCAGAAGGTATCATAGAGACACAAATACAATACTGTGAAGGACAGGTACAGATAAAACTACTGCCAGCTATGAAGACAAGGGGAGGCTTCCCAAAAAATGGAAGACTAACATTTTATTATGCTCTAATGGTGTTTCCTGTTTAGAATAAAGCAGACGTGTTGCCTTCAAATGAAATTAAAGTATATTCATTTTTATTCATGTTTATAACAAAGAGTAAGAGTAAATTAGACTGTATTTCAGAAATATATTATTAATAAAACACAAATATATATGGAGCATGAATATGACAATATGTACTTAATAGCTTTAATTAGACTTAATTTACCAAGTATTTCCCAAGTGTCAGATACAGAAAATTAGAGGGCAGAAGCACCTGAGAGAAGGAGAGTAAATAACATACATTTGTAAAACTAAAGGTCTACAGTAATGCAGGACAGAAGTAGGGTAAAATTTAGAGATACTGGTGGTAAAAAGAGCAGGTGCTTCCTTGTTTTGTGTAGTCTGTCTCTTCTGTGTTACAACACTGCCTTATACAGACTAGGTATTCAGGAAGTACTAGTAAATGTGTAAATTAAAAACACTACAACAAATTCAATACAGAGTTTTGTGTTTGAATGATTGATGTTATAGAGAGTCCAATAATAAAAACTGGAGGGCTGAAAAATTGGTTATATTGTTAGGAGCTTCAGAGAACATTGATTCATTACTCAGAATCAATATGTAACTCCAGTCCTACATGATCCAACACCTTCTGGCCTCTGGGGGCAGTTGCATATACATACATGCAAACAGAACATCAATAAACATGAAATAAAAAATAAATTTAAAAGTGGAAATAAAAAAGCAAAGTTTTTAAAAAATGGAAAATAGACCAGCAACAAAATTGTGTAAGTAGTCTTCCCAAAATGCACTTTATGAGACAAATCCTAGTGTCTTAAGCACTCACAGAGGAAGGGCTGAAAACGTTTTATAATCAAGGTGTAGGAAAGTGTTGAATGTTTTGACATTTCTTTACTTCTTTGCCATAGAGGACAAATAATTTTTTTAGAAAAGTTAATGTCTATCTTTTTCTATACAGATAAGTAGGTGCCAAAAAACAGAGGTTTTTTGCCAATGAGGAGGCCAATACTGAGGTGATTCCAATCACAAATGTGAAGCAGTGTGAAGCTACTTTGAAGATTGATTTGCAAATAAAATTTAAGTTCAACAACAATACAGAAAATCTAATCTATGTGTTAATCAAATAGCAAAACAACCATATGCTTTTCTGCCCCACAGGCCCAATTATAGGACATTGCTGAACATAAGAACCACATTATAGCCATAAAAGGCCAATATGCTTTATTGTATTTTTGTGTCCAGATGCTTTAATGTAAATGTCATTACCAAGAATAAATTTATAGTATCAATAATACAATAAACAAAGCGCACTTGACACACCTAAGTGTAATTCTTTAATCTATTGAAAAAAAATAGAAATTTAATTTCAATTCCATTCAATTTACTATACTAAGAACCTAATGATGAATACTAACTGATCATCCAGTATTCAAGGAGCTATCTGTTCCTATCAGTATTTTAGGCAATTTATTTTTCTTTTTATTGAATCCATAATATATTTAGTTATTAAAAGGGCAGAGGACTCTAAGGCAAGAAATTTTAAGAAACCACTGTTAATTTGGTAAACTTTGTAGTTAGTTACTTTGCATATTTCAACCAGATAAAAATTAATTTTAGAATTTACACTTCAGGTAACCAAGGAAAAGATAATAAATAAGATAAAAAATAGGTTTAGTTTTTATTCTTCCAGAGAAGAAAAAAATTTAACTAGAAGTATCTCAAATTCCTTTTCAAACAAATGCTAGCGCTGAGGATACAAAAGCCTTGGTTTCTATCTCTAGGTCAAAACAAATAAATCATAGCATAGGTGTTTGCAAATTAATCCTTTTTGGGTATTTTGATAACATAATTTACAAATTAATTCATCTATTTAATTACTCATTTTGATATTATTTACATTTGAAATCATCATCTATTAATAAGTAGTCAATATATGGGGATGAATATATGGTAAGAGAATATAAATTTCAGCTGCCCTCTTAGAAACAATATAGAAACATAAAAGGAAATTAAATGAGTGAACAAATATCTTCCCAGTTTGTAAAAAGTGGTATGAAGCAAAATAAGTCAGCTTGTTGATAAAATAGGTGTAGTTTCTAGAATTATGCACAGCTACATTTGCTATATTATTACACTAGGTAATTTCTTCTGTGACAAAACTATTTACACTATTCTATTGTTTTTGACATTCTGTACATGCAATCAACTTAAATCTTTTAGGTAAGTTGGTACTGTATTGTTCTCTGAGCAATAATATATATATATATATTTTAACATATCTGTTAATATATTTCAAGTAAGGGAATTAGGTATTCCCAGAACCAGCATCAAATCTACTTACTTGAAATGTTTTTAAAATAATTATGTTGCATGTCTCACTCTGCATTTATTAAAACATACCACATTCTCAAACATCAATTGTCAACAATATTATTTGATCTTAGAAATAAAATTCAGCAAAGAAAAGGCTCTTGGATGCAGTTATGGTTTCATTTCTGTTACTGTAATAGAATCCTTGAACCATAAACAACTTAAGAAGGAAAGTGTTTATTTGGCTAACACTTTCAGGACAAATTCCATCATTGAGGAAGTCAGGGCAGTTATCCAAGGCAGGAACCCAGGAGAAGAAACTATTGAAGAATATGGCTTCCTGGCTCATGTACAGGATCATACATATCTAGTTTTCTTATATAGCCTAGGACCATGTACCCATGAAAATGGATACCCAGAATGTTCTGGGCAATTTGGCATCAAGTAATTCCATCAAGATAATATCACACAGACATTTCTACAGAGAAACAAGATAAACATGATGACTCAAGAGAGACTGTGTTTTCAGATGATTCTAGGCTGCGTTAACTTGATGGTTAAAAATATCAAGGACAGCAGAAGAATTTCCACTGATTGGATGTCTTTTTTCTTATTTGTGTGTGTATATATCTTTAGAAAATTTTGCATATAAATGTGATCTTTCATACTCTCAGATTTTACTAGTATATGTTAGAAATATTTGCAAACAAAATTTTATCTTTACTGAACATTTGTAGACGTTTTGTTCTCTTTGTTCTTTGACCAATCTACAACTATGTATATAACATTTATATATTTTAGACATAATTTTAAAAATACAGTGATTACATAATGTGTACTTGTGAATATGCATAGGTTATTTTAAAATATTATGTAATGATAGATTTGAGCACCAGTAGATTTGCTTTTCATGGAGTGAGTTCTTAAATGCCTTGCGGTTAATGAAAACAATATTCTTTTCAAATCTGAAATGTGTTTTATAAATAGATTTCCAAGATCGTTTAATATTAGAGATTAAAGGTGATATTTTAATATTGTAGAACACAATAACCCTGCTAGCTCTGTTTCAAGTTATAAAAAGTTATAGAATATGATACAGTGTACATAAATTACATATAACTGACTATGGTCAAATTAAGATTTTTTTATATATCATATTTTTCACCCTTAAGTGGAAATGTTTATTTTTATATATTTAGCCCAGTTAGACTTTCTAAAATTTTCCCATATAGTTGTTCTGGAAATTTAATTCAAAAAGCTAAAATATGCTTACTATTCTTTTTACATATTTTTAATTTTAATTTATTTTTTGAGAATTTCATCCATTATTACTATTACTGTATTTATATCATTTTCTAACCTCCCTATCATCCCTCCTGTAGTGCTTCTTCTAAGGATAATGCTTGGTAAGATTTTCCACATCCATATTGTCATATCAGCTAGGGTTGTCCATTTTCAAGCCTTGTTTAGGCATTGAGATTTCATGGGTATAGTTTCTCTGTAATGTCCAAAGGACTATTTCCTGGGAAACATCCTGGTCCCCTGGCTCTTAGACACCCTCTTCTTCAATATTCTTTGATCTACAGATATAGAGATTATATTTTAGGATATATTACCTGGGGCTGGATAATGAATGGTCAGTTTTGGATGTCTTCCATAACAGTCACAAAAGAAGCTTCTTTTCTCTTCATCATACAAAGAGAAACAGAATCAAGCTTGTACACCATGATAAGAATGAACATGAACATGAAACAAGAACAAAATATGCATCTCTCGTTTAATTATCACTTTAAAATCACGCTCATTTGAACTGGAAAGATGGCTAGTTGGTTAAGAGTTCATGCTGCTCTAGAGAGGACTGGAGTTATGTTCCAAGTGTCTACACATCATGCAGTTAAGTACCACCTGTAACTCAAGATTTAAGGATTTTGGCACCTCTAGCTTCCGTGGAGATTGACAAGTTCACACACAGTCATGCACATATTTATAGAAATAAAAATTTGAAATAAGTTTTAAAAAATCTAAGATCATGAATTTCATGATTCTTATATTTTTGAGTAATCCTATTGATTGTTGATTTGTTATATTCATTCATATTTTTATTTCAAAAATTTTCATCTTGTGAAAATTTCAAATTATACATGGAACTAGAAAAATATAATGAAGGCAAAATACCTTGATCAAAAATATAAAAAATGAGAGATTTCATATTATCTGATATCAAATGTCCTGCAAACTGTATGAATGAAAACAACTTTGAACTGTTTTTAAAACAGACACATATACTGGGGGTATAGGAATCTATAAGTAAACCTATATACTTAATGTTTATATATCTGCCTTTATGAACATTTGTAGTCAGAAGGTTTCTCTGTACCACCAGACCCCTGAAGTCCCATTGCCCACTTATAAAATAACCACTCAGAAGTTTATATTAATTAAAACTGCTCAGTAATTAGCTCAGGCTTATTACTGACTAGCTCTTACACTTAAATTAACTCATAATTCTTATCTATGTTTAGCTATGTGGCTTGATACCTTTTCTCAGTTCTGCCTTGTCATCTTGTTTCCTCTGTGTCTGGCTGGTGACTCCTGACTCAGCCCTTCCTCCTCCCAGAATTCTCCTTGTCTGCTTACCCTGCCTATGCATCCTTCCTGGCTACTGGTCAATTGGCATTTTATTTATCAACCAATGAGAGGAACACATATTCATAGCATTCAGAATGACATCTAACAGCAAACATTCTTTAGAAAAACATTGTAATTTGTTAATACTGAGGGAGAAACTAACGACTT
Source organism: Onychomys torridus (assembly GCF_903995425.1). Lineage (NCBI taxonomy): Eukaryota > Metazoa > Chordata > Mammalia > Rodentia > Cricetidae > Onychomys > Onychomys torridus. Next base: position 42,511,105 of record NC_050466.1, read on the forward strand.
ATAAAGTGTAAAACTAGGCCCTTAACTCCTGATATTCACAAATAGCAAACCAGAATGGATTAAAGTCATAAATTTGATTTTTTTTTGTAAATTCTTTAATTTACAAAATTGTAAAAGAGTAAGAGTTAACATATATAGAAATAACATTGCATGGAGTGAGCAGGTTATATTTAGGAATACTTATGTGTATACATGCAATAACAACTAATGAAAAAAGAGGCAATGAATTTGAAAATAGAGGAAAGAGAGGTAAATGGAAGGGATTGGAGAGAGGAGGTGAAGGGATAAATTAAATCATGTTATAATCACAAAAATTAAAAAAAAAGTATACATAGAAGAAAGCTTCAAGATATTATCATGCCAAGACTGTTCTGTACAAAACATCCACAATATAGGAATCAAAACAAAAAAAGAAAAATGGGATCACACAACACTACAAAGCTATTTTGCAGCAAAGAAAACAGTCCTGAGGGTGAAGAAAAACACCTTAAAATGAGTAAATTTGTAAATTTGTAAATTATACATCTAATAAGGGGTTGATATCCAGAATGTAAAAATTCTAAAAGAACACAAATCACTAATAAATTGACTTATAATGTGACAAAAAATTATATAACCAAAGGCAGATGACTAATAGTACTTATAACTTTTTAATATACTTTGATCATTTGTATGGCTTCTTTCAAGAATTGAAAATTCTTTGTACAAGAAAAGTAAAAATAAAACTTGTGGAGTATAAAAGATTATATGTTAGAAGTTGAGAGTTGGATAATAAATAATTGGAGGCTAGAGGGGAATATGGGAAAGGATGACTCATGGTACAAAGGTAATTGAAATGCATGGATAATATTTAGAATATTTGATATGTTGTTACATAGTTGGGTGTCTATATATCTTTTTAAAAATCTAGACTACATTGAATATTTTACAGTAGGTCATGAACCCTTTTGAGATTGAAATGCCATTTCACATGGGTTGCCTAGGACCATTGGAAAATATAGATATTTACATTAGGATTCATAACAATAGCAATATTAGTTATGAAGTAGCAACAAAAATAATTTCATGGTTGGGGGTCACCACAGCATGAAGAACTGTATTAAAGAGTCACAGCATTAAGAAGGTTGAAAACCATGTAAATAGATGATGACACTTTAAATGACTGATGTATTTAACCTGATCTAAACATTACATATAAATAATAGATGTATCAAAATAGCATGTGGCATCTGTAGCCAGAAGAAATACACAGAGGCTTATATTAATTACAAACTATTTGGTCTATGGCTCAGGCTTATCATTAACTAGCTCTTACAACTTAATTCAACCCATTTCTATTAATTTATGTTTTGTCATGTGACTTCATGGAATTACCTGTGTTTCATTACATCTTGCTCCTCTGGCAGCACTCAGCATCTCTTTTCATCCTGCTATTCTTCTTGTCTCTCTGCTTGGATTCATTGCCTGGCTCTTGCAGTCCCTTGGATTGTGCCTTTTCATTGGCCATAGTAGCATCTCCACTAACCAATGGCAGCAATGCACATTCACAGCATACAGAAAGACCATCCCACAGCAGACATTCCTTAAATGAGTATTGTCTTGTGTATTTATTTTCCAGTTAAAATGATTTACATTTTTAAAAAGAAGAGACCAAGGAAGGAAGCAAAGTTAACAAAATGCACAGTACCATCAATAAACAAAATAGTTTCATTTTTCAATAATAAAAATGCAAAATTATTCAAGGGGAAAGAGTAGATGGAAAAGAAGAGAATGGCAATATAATTCAATAAGTTTGCTGTAGAAAAAAGGAATTCAACTATAAATAGGAGAAAATCTGCTTCAAGTTTTAAAAAGATTTTCTTTATTGTTAATTATGCATATGTGAGTGTGTCTCTGTGTGAATATGTGTAGAAGACTGCAGGCATCTTCAGAGGCAAGAAGTTGTTGGATGCACTGGAATTGGAATTACACTTTGCTGTAAACTACATAGTTGGGTTCTAGTAACTAAATTCAAGTCCTCTGAAAGAGCAGGAGATAAAAAACAAGTTAAATACTTTGCTATTTCAAATGTGATGAACCAAGGTATAGAAAAAAAAAATAAGGAAAAACCAAAACCAAACCTGCTGAGCCAAGTATCCACCTGCTTGCTTTATAAAATTTTATTTTAGAGATAGAGTTTAATTGTTTTATATTTGTTTATGCATGCTCTGTAGAGAGCTGCGTGTAGCCGCACCTTAAAGATGGCGCAGTCTTCCACCCTCTGCCTTCCCGACCGCAAGTGCTCTTTGTGGTAAACAGCTCCTTATTTGGCTATGGCTGGATTTTTGTGCCACTTGCATATGCGTGGACCTATGGATAGTCCCCATGTAGCTGTCTGGGGTTGGTAGCCCAGACCTACTTAAGGGCTGGGAGAGGCTTGCCGGGGGGGGGGGGGGGGGGGGGGGGGGGGGTTTGAGACATCACTACTAACAAGGTCCTGAATAAACTGCTTAAAGAAGAGCTCCAGTGTTGCGTCATCCTTGCTGGTCGAGGCGGTCACAACAAGTGGTGGCCCCTACGGGAACTACCACGTCTCTCCGTAGGACTCAGAACTTTCTGCAGTCAGGGGGTATACCGGTAAGCCCTCAGGTAAATTGGTGATCCGCGACAAAAGCGGGTTTTTTGCTCTCACCTGTAGATAAAGGGGGAGCGGGACAGTAGAGCCGCGACCATAGCGGACGGGAAATCAGAAAAACAAAATAAGCAAGTGAAACTGGAAGGCTGGGGCTGTTCGGTAAAGGCTCCGAGAAACCTCTCAAATTGAGGAAGAAAGGATATACTAAGATGGGCGCTTCCTCCTCGCACCCAATTTTTCTGGCTCTTAATGAGCTGCTTCTCTCTAAGAAATTGAAGATAAGGAAAAGCACCCTAGAAAGATTTCTGGAAAAGTGTGATGTTGTTGCTCCTTGGTTTTCAGTTTCAGGAAGTCTTACAGTGTCTTCCTGGGAGAAATTGGGAAGAGACCTAGACTTCGCTGCAGAGCAAGGCACACTTAAGCATGGGGTTAGACCAGTCTGGAAATAAGAGGATGTTTAGAAGATAAGAGATGCAGTGAGGTGGTTGAGAATGGCCAAACTGCTCTGGAAATACTGCAGGAGGAAGATCAGAAAAGGCAACCTCAGAGAAAGCAGTACCTGGAAAGGCAGGGCAAATAAAAAATAAAGAGGCAAAAGGTGAGAAAAAATATACAAATTTACATCCTAGCCTTTCTGAGTTGGAAGACTCATGTGCTTCCAATCTCTCCGATTCTGTCTTGGATGATGAGGATGTTGAATCTGTTTGTGAGTCATTGCAACGAGTGAAGGTTAGAAAGAAAAGAGAGAAGAGGATCCAAACAGTTAGAAAAGGGCCGTGAGAGCGTGGTCCCTTCTGCTCCCCCTCCGTATCCTGGAGCAATGGGGGCAGAGGGCGGAGTGTCTTTTAATCCTAGAGTATGGACAGGAGTTAGAACAGAAATGCAAGTTGCATTCCCAGTATTTCAGAATCCTCAGAATCAGAGATATCATGAACCTCTAGATTTCAAGATTATTAAATCATTAGCAGAGTCTGTCCAGACATATGTTATTACAGCTTCCTTTACAGTAGCTCAGTTGGAAGCTCTGCATAGACATGCTATGACTCCATCATACTGGATGAACCTTGCACGAGCCTGTTTAAATTCTGGTCAGTATTTAGATTGGAAAGCCTTTCTGATAGAGTTCGCTAGTGAACAGGCTGCAGCTAACAGGGCTGCTGGTGGAGGCCAAGCTGCTTGGGATATGGATATGTTACTTGGAGAAGATAGATTTGCAAATCAGCAGAATGGGTATCCTATCCAGGTTTACGAGCAAATTAACAACATTGCTACCAGAGCTTGGAAGGCATTACCCAATAGAGGAGAAGTTAGTGGTAATCTCACTAAAATTGTCCAAGGACCCATGGAACCCTTCTCAGACTTCGTAGCTCGCCTAGTGGATGCAGCTGGAAAGATATTTGGTGATCCTGATACAGCCATGCCATTAATTAAGCAGTTGGTTTATGAGCAGTGCACTAAGGAATGTAGAGCTGCCATTACACCTTACAAAACTAAAGGATTGGAGGTTTGGATGAAAGTGTGCAGGGAATTAGGGGGACCACTAACCAATGCTGGGCTGGCTGCTGCAGTTTTACAAATTAGTCAAAAGAGGGCAGGCAGCACTGGGACTTGCTTCCAATGTGGTAAAATGGGGCATATGAGACGCAGCTGCCCCCAAGGAGGAAGTAATCAAGGGGGAAGTAACCAGAGACCAGAGAGTGACCAACGCCCTGTCCCGGGACTGTGTCCTAAGTGTAAGAAAGGAAAACATTGGGCGAGTGAATAATGGACAGCCTCTGAGGAATAATACTCCTCCAAAAAATGGACAGCGGGGCCCCCAGCCTCAGGGCCCGCAAATATATGGGACAATGGAGGATCAGAGACAGGAAGGGAATCAAGAGCAGTGGCCGATCCTCAGACATCACAAACACCGTGGCGAGCCACTGCAGGTTCAACAGGATTGGACCTCCGTGCCACCACCAGACTCATATTAACCCCACAAATGGGGGTGCAAGTAGTGGAGTCTGATTTTCAAGGCCCCCTTGACCCTGGGACAGTGGGATTGTTAATAGGGAGATCATCTACTACATTAAGGGGATTACGAATCCATCCTGGGATAATTGACTCAGATTATACAGGTATAGTTAAAATCATGGTTGAATCACCAAAAGGAATCACTGCCATTTCCCTGGGAGACAGAATTGCACAACTTATCCTGTAACCCAGCTTACATGATTCTCACCCAGCCTGTGACAAAGAAAGAGGAAGTAACGGATTCGGCTCGTCAGGCACAGATTTAACATTTTTATCTTTAGACTTAGATCAGAGACCCACATTACAGTTAACCATTAATGGCACCAAGATAATGGGACTTTTGGATACTGGGGCAGATCGCAGTATCATAGCTAGCAAAGATTGGCCTCGAGGTTGGCCTATACAGGCTTCCTCACAAACATTGCAGGGATTGGGTTATGCCAGTGCTCCTAATATTAGTGCAAATTTGTTAAATTGGCAAGATTCAGAAGGTCACTCTGGCATTATGCAACCCTATGTTCTTGAACTTCCAGTGTCCCTTTGGGGGAGGGATCTTATGAAATCCATGGGCTTTCAATTGAGTAATGAATATTCCAAAGAATCTAAAAATATCATGAAAAATATGGGGTGTCATCCTAATTTTGGCTTGGGAAATTTTTTACAAGGCAGAAAGGAGCCGATACAAGCAGTACCTAGGAAACCCAAACAAGGATTGGGTTTTTCCTAGGGGCCGCTGAGGACGGTATTCCCATATCCTGGATAACAGAGGAGCCAGTGTGGGTTCCTCAGTGGCCACTCTCCTCTGAGAAATCACATGCTGCATATCAATTAGTGAAAGAGCAATTGGAGGAAGGGCACATTAAACCCTCCCTTTCTCACTGGAATACACCCATATTTGTCATCAAGAAGAAATCAGGAAAATGGAGATTGTTACATGATCTTATAGCTATAAATGAGCAAATGAGAATTATGGGACCCATACAAAGTGGTCTTCCATTGCTGTCAGCCTTGCCTGAAAATTGGCCTATTATTGTGGTAGATATTAAGGACTGCTTCTTTTCCATTCTGCTGAATAGCAAAGATAGTGAGAGATTCGCTTTCATTTTACCGTCCATTAATCATGAGGAACCTGGTAAAAGATATCAATGGGTTGTATTGCCACAAGGCATGGCCAATAGTCCTACTATGTGTCAACTGTTTGTAGCAACTGCTTTAGAACCCTTGAGAGCACGTTTTCCTGGCCTGAGATGCCTCCATTATATGGATGATATACTGTTAGCAGCTAAAGAGGAGAGCATTCTTCAAGCAGCATATAGCTCACTTGTAGAACTGCTAAAGCAAAAGGGACTCTGTATCGCCCCTGAGAAGGTGCAACAGAGCAAAGTTGTCAATTATCTTTGCTCTAAAATAACTAATTATCATATCATGCCACAAAAGGTAGAATTAAGGAAGGATCATCTTTGCACATTGAATGATTTTCAGAAATTATTAGGAGATATAAATTGGATAAGAGGAAGTTTAGGAATGGCTAATTATGAATTAAAACCATTATATGATATTCTAATTGGAGATGCAGCCTTGGATTCACCGAGGCAACTAACCAATGAAGCCTGGGAAGCCTTAACAAAATTAGAGGATAGGTTACAAAGGGCTTTTCTTCAAAGAGTGCAAAATAATGATGATATTACCCTGTGCATTCTGCCTACCCAGTTACAACCTACAGGGATTTTATGGCAAAAAGGACCCTTATTATGGATTTATGATAAAATCTCACCTGCAAAATCAATTGAGTATTATCCTACTGCTGTAGCATTACTTGCACAACAGGGTATTCAGCAGTGTTTACAATATTTTGGAACATCACCACAAACGCTAGTTGTTCCTTATGATTCTACTCAAGTCAAGATATTATGTGCTGCCATAGATGATCGGGCAATACTGTGTTGTACCTATCCAGGACACATAGATTGCCATTATCCTAAACATCCACTATTAACTTTCTTTAAAGAACATCCTGTAGTTTTCCCTAAGGTAACTGCTTCCCAGCCCATTCCAGGAGCCAGTGTTATATTTACAGATGGGTCTAAGACAGGCTGTGGTGCTTATATGGTGGATTCTACTGAACCAGTAAAGCATCAATTCTTGCCAGGTGCACCCCAACAGGTGGAGCTTTCAATAGTTCTTGAAGTTTTTAAGGCTTGTCCGTTTGCATTTAATTTAGTGTCAGATTCTAGTTATGTTGTTAATGCCTTGAAAAGCCTTAAATGTGCAGGGCCCATCAAATCTTCTAGCTCTGTTAGCTCATTGTTTGGCCAATTACAGAAACTGATCTGGCAACGTAAGAATCCCTTTTTTGTGCAACATATCCGCGCACATACCAGTCTGCCAGGTCCATTGGCTAAAGGCAATGATATAGTGGACCAGTGTACTAGACAGGAATGGATGTTTGTGGCTTCTGCCATACAACGAGCACATGCTTTCCAAAAAGAATTTCATATTAATGCAAGGACATTACAACAAAAGTTTTCTATCTCACGTGCGGATGCATGAAAGGTGGTACTAGATTGTCCCCAATGTGTCACTTTTCATCATCCTTCTGGATTAGGAGTTAACCCTCGTGGTCTGCTCCCCCTAAAAATATGGTAAATAGATGTTACACACATCTCTGAATTTGGATGTGTCAAATACGTACATGTATCTGTTGATACCTGCTCTGGAATCATTCATGCCACCCCAATGGCAGGAGAGAAAGCCTGCCATGTTATTGCTCATTGCTTAGAAGCTTGGGCAGCATGGGGTAAGCCTCAACAGTTAAAAACAGACAATAGTTCTGCATATGCCGGACAGAAGTTCGCTTCCTTTTGTCAACAGATGAATGTGCAACTTGTACATGGCCTACCATATAATCCACAAGGTCAAGGCATTGTGGAGCATGCTCATTGCTCCTTGAAGGAATTGCTTCAAAAACAAAAAGGGGGAATAGGCTATGGCCGTACCCCTAAGGACAGACTCTCTCTTGCATTACTTACCCTGAATTTTTTGAATTTGGATGCTTCCAATTGTTCTGCTGCGGACAGGCATCATTGTCAGCACAGTCCTTCTAAAGGAATGGTGGAATGGAAAGATGCCTTGACAGGTTTTTGGCATGGACGCGATCCCGTGCTGACATGGGCATGAGGTTCTGTTTGTGTTTTACCACAGGATCAGCAAGACCCGGTGTGGGTTCCTGAGCGCCTCGTGAGAAGAGTCCATTGCCAAGAAGAACATGTCTGTGCAGACAGTGATCTCCCTGTTCGCGCTAATGATGATTCAGCTGGGAATGACGGACCTAAGATGGGGGATACTGTCAGTGTTCCCGAGACCAATGCCAGTCCATCATGATGCAATATTATTCCCACGGCTATTCAGTAGTAATAAAAGTATGGATGTTCCATACCTTCCTATGGACCCAGAGGAAGCTCCTATAGGAGAAAATAGGTCTTTTGATTTAAACGGAACTCTTTGTTTCCAAATTGTCAGAAACAGATCAAATGTTTACCCATGTGTTTTGATATATAACCAGACGGCTGGATGGTTTGATTTGCCTGGACCAGGCCCTTGTTTTTCAGCCAATGCCTCTTGGGTGTCTGGATGGTGGCCTGTTAAAGTGTTGGGAAATGATACACCTGGTCAACCAAAATGGGCCCCCTTTTGTTGGGGTCAAGATGGAGGGAACATCTGGCCCTGGACAGGTTGTCAGTCTCGTGCTGTGATCTGGGCCAATCAAGGGAAGAGTTTCACTTTTTCTCCTGGGATTCTGTGCCTGGCCCATTATCCACAGACATCACTGCCAGAACTGATGCAGGCTGTGTGTATGACGGAGTTGAGCCACTGTCTAATATTACTTATAATCCTACTCCAGTTTGTGTGTATCCTCCATTCTTGTTTATAGTGAGCAAAGAGAGGACTGTATCTTGCCATAATAATACCTGTTTTTATACTCAATGCTGGAATGCTTCTAAATATGATTATGCCATAATTACCCGTATGCCTCGCTGGGTGCCTATGCCAGTTGATGCTCCTAATGCTATGACCCTATTTAGACAAAAAAGAGATTTTGGCATTACTGCCGCCATTGTTACAGCTATTTCCTTGGCGGCTGTTGGAGCCGCTACAGCCACCATTGCCATGAGTCATACTGTAAAGATGGTGCAGACCTTGAATAATCTTTCTGCCAATGTGGCACATGCTCTGGATGTGCAAAAGGGCATCAATGCTCAAATACGAGGAGGATTGATGGTGGTCAACCAGAGAATTGACCTGGTTCAAGAGCAAATTGATACCCTCTGGCAGATTGCCCAACTCGGCTGCCAATGGAAGTATGAAGGGTTATGTGTGACTAGTGTCCAATATAATAATTTTACCCATGCTGCAGATTTATCTAAAAGGTTGTCTAGTTATCTTTTAGGCAATTGGACCGGAGAGTTTGATAACCTGATGGACCAGCTGAGGGTGGCTATTGTCACGGTGAATTCAACCCAAATGGATACCGGACTGGCGGAGGGATTATCTTCCTGGATTGCTACAGCCGTGGATCACCTGAAGGAGTGGGCAGGAATAGGAGCCCTAGTAGGCTTACTGGTGCTCACCTCCCTAGTATGCTTGTGGTGCATTTGTCGCATTAGGATCTCACAGCGTCGCCATGTGGCCATGATTTTCCAAGCCTTTATAGCCATTGAAGCAGGACAGTCCCCCCAAGCCTGGCTGGCTACTTTAAAAGATATTTAGGCACAGGATGCGAGGCCTGCACACTGCACTTGAGGCTAAGATACACTGACCTCAAGAAGAGCAAGTCTGATTGCATGTGGGTTGGTACCCTAACTCCCACCTCTGTGAAAAGTGTATCTGACGGGTCTAGTGTTCTCTGGGTGGACGACGCCTGGACAAACATTAGTACATGTTCCATTTTAGCAGAGATGAGACCTCTACTCTTGCCTGTTGCTCTGCAAAACAAAAAGGGGGAACTGTAGAGAGCTGCGTGTAGCCGCACCTTAAAGATGGCCCTGGCTTCCACCCTCTGCCTTCCCGACCGCAAGTACTCTTTGTGGTAAACAGCTCCTTATTTGGCTATGGCTGGATTTTTGTGCCACTTGCATATGCGTGGACCTATGGATAGTGCCCACGTGGCTGTCTGGGGTTGGTAGTCCAGGCCTACTTAAGGGCTGGGAGAGGCTTGCCCAGGGGGAGACATCACTACTAACAAGGTCCTGAGTAAACTGCTTAAAGAAGAGCTCCAGTGTTGCGTCATCCTTGCTGGTTGAGGCGGTCGCGACAATGCTCATTTTTATGTATTCACATGTCTACAAGTCTGTATGTGTGTGTATGTGCACGCGTGCACATGCATACACATGAACACATATTTGCACACACATATAGATCAGAGACCAGTATCAGGTGCCTCTCCTCAGGAGTCATCCACATTCTTTATTGAAAGAGGATTTTTCCCTAGCCTGGGACTCACCATGTAGGCTAGGCTATTTACATAAACAGCGAGCTCCAAAGATTGGTCTCTTTTTCTCACAGAAACACTGAGATTACAGGTCTGTACCATGATACTTGAAATTTCTTCATGAACTCTCAAGATTGTCTGATCCTGGAGTTTTCTTTTCTTTCTTTCTTTCTCTTTTTTCTTATAACTTATGTATTTTTAATTAAGATTGTTTTTTTAGTCATTTTACAGACCAATCACAGATCTCCCTCTCTTCCTTCCTCCCATACCCAGCTTTCCCCCTCCAACCCACTCCCTACTCCCTCCTCAGACAAAGTAAGGCCTCCCATGCAGAGTCAGAAGAGCCTGGTACACTCAGTTGAGGCAGGTCTGATCCTGAAGTTTTATGTTGCTATGATAAATATCATAACTAAAAGCTACTTAGGGGAGGTAGTAAATGGTTTCATTTAATTTTAAATGTTACAGTCCATTACTGAATGAAGTCAGGGCAGGAACTCAAGGCAGGACCCTGAAGACCATAATTAAAGCAGAAACCATGGAAAATTCTGCTTAATAATTTGGTCTCAGTTTGAATTCAGTTACCTTCACTATATATTTCATGCCCACTTGCCCCAGGGATGCCACAGCAGGCTGTAATTTCTACATCAATTAGTAATGAATAAATAACACACAAGCATTGGCAAAGGTCAATCTGATCAAAACAATTCCCCAACTAAGACTCCCTCAAATATCCATTGACTGTGTCCAGAAGACATTTGAAGCTACCTTGAAGACTACACCCATTTTCAACTTGCATGCAAATACATTGCCTTAAACTATAACTTTCTTTTCACTGTCTGTCTCCAAGATCTCACATAACCATCACAATATAAAACATAGTATAACTTCAAAAGTTTTGTACATTTTAAAAATTCCATCACTTTGTAGTACAGTTTCCCTTTAAAATATGCAAAGTCTCTTAACCCATAGTTCCTATAAAATCAAAAACAAGTTAAATACTTTGTTATTCCAAATATGATGAACTAAAGTATAGAAAAAAATCTAAGCAAAAAAAAAAAAAAAACTTTTGTAAAAGACTCAGTGTCCAATGTCTAGAACTCATTTATGATCTTTCTGGTTCCAAAGAGCTTGAGTAGTTCCAATTCCCTGGCTCTGTTATATGCAACACATCCTTGTCTCATAGGGTTAGGCTCGCTCTGTGCCACAACTGTCACTGTCCTTGATAGTTATCCCACAGACCTTGCATATCCAATAGTCTGAATCTCCACTAAGCTAAGACTGAACTTTCATCAGTGGCGTTACCTGGCCTCTCTTCAGAGATTGTGACCCTTTCACATAGTGCTAAACCTTATCTTTTCTCAATGATTCCTTTAGTGCTAGTTTTTCTACTGTTACTGGAGCTGCCTCTTCATCAGTGTTCTCTTCTGGCCTATATACAGAAATTAAAACCTTGCTATACAGTGCCAAGTCTTACATGCTGTCCATGACCTCTTCATGCCTTCAAAGTCAGCACTAGATATGCCATTTTTACATACTACCAAGTTTGCCAACCAGCTTTGGTTTGAACCTCCTTGCCCTGAACCACTGTTTCTATGTGTTAACCCCAAAGAACCAACTCTAGAAGATTTACCCCAGTGGTGCTAATCTTTTATTAACCATATATTTAAATAAAGATATATAGCATAGCTAGTATTCCTTCAATTATGAAAAAGACACTGAAAAATAGCTTTCCAATCCAACATTTACATCTATTTACCTTTTAATGTATATGCCACATATGATAATTTTTAGGTTTACTGATATAATAGCAGTATTCTTTATGAGTGGTTTTAGGGGCTTAGAGCTCAAAAGAAGTTTAATCACCAAAATCAAAAGAGAAGTCTATTTAAATATGTGCAAGCCATCCCAGAAACATAAAAAATATAAAAAAACCAGACAGACATGAATCTCTGAAATTTGTAAGTTTTCATAACTACATGAAAAGAATTAAAATTGTTGGATGCCAAGCAAAGAATTTAAAATGATTAACTATCTCAAAGATAAATAAACAGATGAAGTAAAGGAATCATTTGATAGCTTGGTTCAGATATAAAGCAGAGACAGAGATCCTGAAAGAAATCTGGAAGTCTTATAAATATAAACCTCAATAAATCAAATAAAAATAATGGAAAACGTCACCAATAGACTAGATCATGTAGTTGGAAGAATATCACAAAACAATAACCAGCTTGAAGAATCACTGCATTTATAGACAAATATCAAAAACACATATATACAATCATGAATAAAATATTTTATCAAATTTAATGCCATTCACTTCTGTGTACATGTTTGAATTTGTCAAAACCAAGCATTGCCATAGTTATCTTTAACTATCATCTTGACATGAACCTAGTGCTGGAAGAGAAAACCTCAACAGAATTTCCTCCATCAGGCTAGCCCAAGGAAAAGTCTGTAGAACATTTTCTTGATTAATGATTGATGTGGGAGGACCTAGTCTACTCTGGGTGGTGTCACCCTTGGACAGATAGGTCTGGATTGTATAAGAAAGTAAGCTGAGTAAACCAGTAAACAATGTTGTTTTGTTGTTGTTGTTGTTGCTGTTGTTGTTTTGTGGTCTCTGCTTCAGTTCCTACCTCCAGATCCCTACCATGTGTTCCCGACCTGAGTTATCTCCATGAAAGACTGTAATCTGTAAAATAGAATAAGCCTTTTATTTCTATAATAGGTTTTTGTTAATGGTGTTTATCACAGCAATAGGAAAGAATCTAGGGCAATTATATTCTTTCTTCATTTTTGATGTACTCTGAACACAGCTCTTCAGGATACCTCTAGTACCCCCGTTCTAAAAGTGTTTGGTATTACAGTAGTAATAATCCTACAACTCACTTCATTTTGAATCTCATAATGTCATTTCTACTCCCCTTACACAGCTTGGCTTATGCAATTTCATAAGTACTGAATATCACGCACACCTATAGAAACTCATTTTCTTCTCTCTTGCTAATACTTTTCCATAGAAAACTATAATGCCTGATAAATACTTCCTCTTCTTGAAATGGCCAAGTAAACACCACTTCACAGATCTAGATATGTTAGTGTGTGTTTAAATTCATGCTCATTCATTTCAAAAAAGTCCTTAATGATACCAGTAATTTTATTTCCTTTATTACCCAATTTAATCCTCGGTCTCTAATAATCATATCTAATATCATTATCAAAATTTCTCCAGAATCCCACAGAAAACCACCTTCCTGCCTATGTCTATGAACATATGCTCCTTTTTTTAGTGGTCTTTCAGAATTGTTTTCTTCTCTTAATTTCCTTTCCCAAATATGCATGTAATTTATACATTAATAGTTATTGTATAAATAAACATAATTTGACAATTGGAGTCATATGTTAGTTCATATTGCAGAAAGTGAAATAAAATAAAATTTAAAACTTTTAAGAAAAATATTTCATTAAAACTTTACAGTAAAATGGAATGTAAAACTGATAATAATTACAGATGTTTCCTAATTTCCTAAATTTGAAGTCACTTCTATTTAAATTAATGACATTACTTTAAATATAAAATCATCAGGCAGGAGTTTGTATATTATGTAAGATTCACATTTATAAGCAGGTAAGTAGGTGTATTTCTAACAGAAATAGAATGGAAAACCAAATGAACTCATAATACTCCAGGTCATGAAAATTCTGTGATTGCCTACTTTTTCTCCATTCATTGTCTGTTTGTTGAGGGACTGGCTTTATGGTCTGATTTATATCTCTTTCGTTTCCATATGAAATATTTACTGAATTCTGTTTTACATTGTGATCTTACTAGAGGAGACCTGGCATTTATTTCATTATGACAGAGATCCATATAAGACAATGGCCATGTGAAGACAAAGGAAAAGTCTTGGAGAATAATGTTTTGACCAGAACAGAGGTAGATATTAGTAAGTTGAAATATGAAGACTCTCCAAAATTATGGGCAATCCTCAAGCATCTAGAACAAAGCAAGGACAAATCTCTACATTCGTAAGGAGCACAGATTTGCTAGCATGGTACTCTGTTACAGAAAGCCTTAAGAAAACATAATGGTTCTATGTGAAGACATTTTTGAAATCCAAGGAAAGAATTAGTATTCACCATGAATTAAAGAGCATCAAGACATGCTATGTCTTTATCCCATTCACTTGTTATACAAACTAAAACGTGTTCCTTATGGTATATTTTGATCATAAAATTCTAGGTTTACTATATAAATATTTCTTTGCTTGAAATTCTAATATTAAAGCAACATTTTCTTCAAGAATGTATTTAATATGCTTAAAACTTTATATTGCTGAAACTGATCTTGGACTTTTGATATTCCTGCCTCTATCTCCCATGTACCAGTTTGTAGGCCTACACCACCAACATGCCCAGTGATGTACTGCTGGGGATAAAATCCAGGGCTTTATACATCATAGTAAAGTCCTCTACCAACCAAGCTACAGTGGCAGCCTTGGTGAAAAAGTTTTATGTCATCATAACATATATACTTAAATATATTCATCTGTAATTTGGCAAACATTTTTAAGAGTTGTTTTGGCAACATCACTAACTATTCATCATGTGAACTAAGTCTATTTCATTATTATTCATACCATATGCACATAATCCTATGTATTTTTAATTACCCTCTAAAGATATTTGTATATCTTACAACTTCTCTCATCTAGTCAGCAGAATTTTTCTAGGATAGTGAAGTTCCTTTTAGGGAAACAAAAGATTATCAAGGAAGTAGCCAAACATTCTTCATTTTCTCATCATTTCAATGAAACTTGCATCATGAATATAGCAAAAATAACATGTATCATGGTTTTTAATTGATTTGGCTGTACTTGTAAAATAAAATCCAGTAATTAATTTGAGTGAGAACTCTCTTTTATCTTTTATCTCATGTCCCATTAGAAAACCTACTGTTATTGGTGGATTTTTCCCTATTTAACATATAAAACTGCAACTTTCTCAATTAAATGTAAAGTGCATATAAAAACAATGGAACATGTAATGATTTGTTTAATTAGAATGGCCACTATCATGTAACTAAAGTGAATCTTCTTTTCCTACTTTTCATTCTTCACCCCTATTAGTAGAAGAAAGGACATCTATTAAAGAATCACATTCTAGCCAATTTACCTGTATTATTCATTACATTATTTCCATGAAACAAGCAATATCTTTCCAACCTGGATTCTACAATATGCAGTTCATTCAACAAATATTCACATGTAGTTGTGTATCACATCCTAACTACTCAGCAACATGGGCAAAGAGGAAATAAAAGGCACTTCACATCCTGGAGAAACTCACTTGCCAGAGTAAAAGTTAGACATGGTAACAAGTTCTGACAAAAAAGTAGGTTTAGAATAGAAACACTTTCATATTGTGAGGAAGTATAAAAGGAAAATTTCTAAGACATTATTTTTGAAATCATAACTATGGTTTTTCAGTTTATAACAGTGCACAATAATTAGAGAAACAGCTGGACTTAGATTTTTTTGAATGCCATACATATCTAATAGTTAAATTGCCTTTTTGCATCTTTAAGAACACAGTATTACTAGAAAACCCCGGCCTTTAATTGGAATAAAAAATGTCATTCTACTGCGTTAAAGACAGATGGTCTCAGCCACTTGAATCTATGCAATCTATCTAAATATATCTTCATTCTCAATGTCTATGCACACTGCTGGTTTATGGTCCTTGGTTGGAATATTAGCCAAGTCATTGTGTGCAAAAAACAAAAAAAAAGGAATTGTGTAGGCTAAAGCTTAGATGAGCTCACTAGAAATTACTTCCTATTTTCACTCTCTAAGTAGCTATGCTTTGGGATCATAAGGTAAGATGACTTTGTCTTTGGTCACAGCTTGTATAAGTTTTACATACAAATAATGAATCTGATTTTTATGGAAAATAGAAAGAAATTTTTAAAAATCTGTTAAAGAAGTCCATTGAAATTACGTTTGCCTGTTACTAATTAGAAGATTAAAATAATCATTGTCTTGATCAAGTTCTAGTTAGAGAAGAAAGTATTAGCTGGGGAGTGGTAGCACACACCTTTAATACCAGCAACTGGGAGGCAGAAGCAGGCAGATCTCTGAGTTTGAGGCTGGACTGATCTACAGAGCAAGTTCCAGGACATACAGAACTACACACTGAAACACTATTTCAATAAAAAAGAGGGTATTATTCATTTGTAATAAGTAATGTCAACTCAATGAAGCACATCCTCAACTTATCAATCTCTTTCTCCTTACTGTGACAGAAATTAAATACCAATTTTGATGATGCACACTCCAACAAATCTAAATTTGGGGAATCTGACATTATTAGGATTAACTATCACCATCAGAATTATAAATAAAATGATTCTATGTGAGCCTATTCAAAAGAAAACCTCTTTGAGAGAATATATAATTGATGAATTTCTTTTGAACCATAGACTAACATTCTTTCTTGTACTTTTCTTTATTATGCATTATGCTTAAACTTTTATGAACATAAGATTGAAGGTCATGCTCGAATGTACCTAGTACCAAGAAATCAATTTCAGATGCTTAACTTGGGAGAGATAGTTATGTATTTCAGTTTTAAATATTTTTATATAGAAAATTTTTTTTGATGTTATTTTCCCACACAGATATTTTGAGGAAACTGTTATTTGATCTAAAATTCTTGTGATTGAATCTTTATGATCATTTCATTACAGGGACTTCTGTATGGTTTGCAGAAGAAGCTATGAAAGCCATATTTTCAATTTTGAATGAATGAGTGCTCAAAGCATGCAGTAGAAATAACAGTCCCAGGAAGACCACAATGCCGCCTCATGTGTTTGCTTGTTTCGACTCTTTTGGGGGGCCTGCCACCTAGCTCCCAAATAAAACTCACATGGAGTCTTATTCTTAAATGTAAATACCTGGCTTTAGCTTGACTTGTTGCTAGCCAGGTTTTCTTACATTTAAATTAAGTCTGTCTTTTGCCTCTGGGCTTTTTTCTTTTCTTACATCTGTAATCTTACTTTCATCTTTACTCCATGACTGGCTGTGTAGCTGGGTAGTTGGTCCCTAATGTCCTCTTCCTTCTCTTGCTACTTCTCTCTTCTCTAAGATTTCTCCTTTATATATTTTCTCTGCCTGCCAGCCCCACCTATTCTTTTGCTTGCCTTGCCATTGGTCATTCAGTTCTTTATTAGACTATCAGGTGTTTTAAAATAACACAGCTCCATAGAGTTAAACAGATGCAACATAAACAAAAGTAACACACCATAAAATAATGTTCCACAATATTTCCCATTTTGTCTAAACAAAAATGAAATGTTTTAACTTTAATGCTGTAAGACTGTATACAACAAAAACATTTATCTAGTAAGAATTAATTTATAATATTAAGTCATTTGTATTTAGCAAATTCAGAGAAAAAAACTCCATTGTCTACCTTATCTTAGTGATTCTAGAGTTTTATACTTTATTTACTTTTTATCATAATTATGGAAAGCTGAAACTATAACTATCTAGTCTTCAACTTCACCAAAGGCCCAGAAGGATGTAATATGTAACCCAAAGTTCCTTTTCAATGTTGAGGCATCCACCTTCAGCCTATAGGGCTAGAGTATCTGGTAGACTTGTCAGTTAATCAGAAATTTTGAAAGACTGTCCTACCTTGTTTTGGCAAAGTTCAGCAGTCATTTTTCTGTGTGTTCTGCAGAATATCTGGCAGACTCTTCTGTGAAGTAGGAAATTTGAAGGACTGTTCTGCATTGTTTCATCAAAGTTCTGCAGTTGCTTTTCTGTGGGTCTTGCATGTCCAGTTTACATATCACATAGTCACGTTCCCACCTCTGGCTGCCTACACTGAAAACATGCATCCCTACCCTCTATGAGAGCTGCTGTCTGGCTATAGGTCTCTTCTGCAGGCCCAAACCAGCCCCACCCTTAATGCAGACCTGATAGCAAGAGAGCTATGGGGTAGGAGGTCCTTGCCATGGCATTCTCTCCTCTTCCATGAAAATGAGGGATTTTAGTAAACAGAAATAAGTAACAGTGATGTAAATAATCAAGTATTGGTATAACAGCATTGAGATGATGGCCTCAATCACAGTTAGTGAACACCATTTAATAGAAGCTTTTCTTGTAGTATGCAAGCCCCAACTGTAGGAGCGATCTTCTTATCTCAGTTCAGTTGAGGAGGGCAGTCTCCTTAAATATATGGAACAGAACAGTAACATCATAAGAGTCAGAACATGTAAACATTGTTTATATTTGTATTTATTGGCCAGCTGTGAATAGATCTGAAAGTGAGAAATTAGGGTAAGTGTTTTCAGTCACAACTCAATCTCTCCAGAGAAATCATTCATAGTCACTAGTTGAGGTAGGGGAGAATCTTGAGGTGGCAGAGAATCTTTATTATAATATCTAGAAACCTCTTCCTCTAATTTTGCCTCATTACAAAGATTTAATTGGTCATCATCATCATCATCAAATAATTTTGTGAAAGCATCTGCATAAAGCAGTCCCTTGGGAAGAGCAGAAGGTTTAGTTTTAGTTTTATTTGATTTATGTAATGTTTTCTGTTTTTTGGGATGGATATTTAAGATATCTTGAATAAGAGTTTAGAGATTCAAGACATCTATTGGTGTAGTAGGAATCTTTAAAGTTCTTATTAATGAAACCAAACCCGAGGCCAGTTATTGGGGTGAATGCTGGAAGATCAGAGACACAGAACAAGCCACATCTATCTCACCTTGCTAGTTCCTCCGGTGATCCTGTTTCCTCAGGCTGGAAGCTTCTGAGTCCTCCTCCACATGAATCTCAGCTGAACTGTGTTGCTCCAAAGCTTAAACTAACTACATGCTTTTTCCTCCTTAGTTCCTGGTCCTCACGCCTTATATACCTTTTGCTTTCTGCCCCCACTCCCTGGATTTAAAGGCGTTGGTCACCATGCTTAGCTGTTTCTAAAGTGGCCTTGAACTCAGAGATCCGGCTAGCTCTGCCTCCCAAGTGCTGGGATTAAAGGTGTGTACCACCACCGCCCAACTTCTGCTATGGCTTACTCTTCCCATTTTCTAGCCACCATTTCTGGCTCTGTTCTAGTGGCTGTCTGTTCTCTGACCCCAGATATGTTTATTTTGGGGAACACACAATATTTCAGGGAACACAATATCCACCACATATTGGGATATTTTTGAACCATATTTATTGTAATATTGTTGTATTTTGATTTTAATATGTATCCAAGTATCTGTATCCAAGGTATCATGCTCAGGAAACCAGGGATAAATCTCCTTCATCAATTTTAAAGATTTACATAATTGCTGATGTCTTATTTTAATATCATTAGTATTTAAAATATTTTAAGTAAATGTATAAATAGCTGTTCATTATTGGACCATGTTTTTATTTACATTTTTTATTATTATTTTTGAGTTATTTATTATAGCTTTTATTTATTTGGTTTTTTTTTGAGCATTTTATATTCCTGTGATGCCTGTCATGGAATCCCCTGTACCCAGCCCCACATTGTGAATCACTTGTTGGAGCAAGATGATGAGTTAACCAAGTAGCTGAGTGGAGGTATGTGGATAAAGAAGACAGAATGGAGTCATGAGGTCTATCAGTTGAAACTGCATTCCAAGTTTATTTCTGAGCCTGCTTATATAGAAACTAAAAGCAGAAGCAGAAAAATGCATAGCAAAGACAATCAGACATTATCTTAAGAAAAGACCACATCCCTATCTATCCTGTCCTTGAATCAAGAACAAACAATTTCATTATTTTTTTAACTTCTTTATTATATTTGTGTTTTAATTTTACATATCAGCCATGGGTTCCCCTCTCCTCTTCCCTCCCATCCCCCTCCTTCTGCCCAGCCCCTCCCCTCGATTCCCATCTCCTTCAGGTCCAAGACTGCCTTGGGATTCATTTAAACCTGGTGGATTCAGTACATGCATGTCCAGTCCCCTCATTCCAGACTGAGCAAAGTGTTCCTGTGTAAGCCCAAGGTTCCAAACAGCCAGCTCATGCACTAAGGACAGGTCCCAGTCCTACAGCCTAGGTGCCTCCCAAACAGTTCAAGCTATTCAATTGTCTCACTTATCCAGAGGGCCTGCTGCAGCTGAGGCCTCCACAACCTTTGGTTCATAACTAATGTGCTTCCATTAGTTTGGCTATTTGTCCCTGTGCTCTTCCAATCTTGGTCTCAACAATTCACACTCTTACAGTCCCTCCGGTTTCTCCACAATTGGACTCCTGGAGCTCTACCTGGGGCCTGGCTGAGAAACTCTGCATACACTTCCATCAGTTATTGGATGAGAGTTTCAGCACCACCATTACGGTGTTTGGCCATCTGATCACCAGACTAGGTCAGGTCAGGCTTTCTCTTGACCATTGCCAGCAGTCTACAGAGGATGTATCATTGTGGAGTTCTGGGGACCTCTCCATCACTCCACCTATTCCTGTTCTCATGTGGTCATCATTTACCATGGTCTGTTATTCCTTGTTGTCCCTTTCTGTTCTTGATCCAGCTGGGATCTCCTGCTTCCCTAAGCTTTCTTTCCCTCAATCCTTGCCCTTCATTACTCCCACTGTTGTCCAGGTTGTTCATGTAGATCTAATCCATTTCTCTGTCACTGAGCAATCCCTATGTCTTTCCTAAGGACCTGTTTTCTAGGTAGCCTCCCTGGGGTTGTGTAGCAGTCTAGTCATTTTTGTTTTACATCTAGTATTCTACTATGAGTGAGTACATACCTTGTTTATCCTTCTGAGTCTGGGTTACCTCACTCAGGATGATTTTCTTCTAGATCCATCCATTTGTCTGCAAACCTCAGGATGTCATTGTTTTTCTCTGCTGAGTAGTACTCCATTGTGTATATGTACCATATTTTCTTTATCCATTCTTCAGTTGAAGGGCATCTAGGTTGTTTCCAGGTTCTGGCTATTACAAACAATGCTGATATGAACATAGCTGAGCAAACACCCTTGTGGCATGATTGAGCATTCCTTGGGTATATGCCCAAGAGTGCTAGAGCTGGGTCTTGGGGGAGATGGATTCCCAATTTTCTAAGGAAGCACCATATTGATTTCCAAAGTGGCTGTACAAGCTTGCATTCCCACCAGCATTGGAGGAAAATTCCCCTTGCTCCACATTCTCTCCAGCATAGGCTGTCTTCTGTGTTTTTAATGTTAGCCATTCTGATAGGTGTAAGGTGGTATCTCACAGTCGTTTTGATTTTTTTTGCACTTCCTGATTGATTTATCTCTGTGTGGTTGACATTTTAATGGCTGGACATTGGGATTTTTCTATACTGCATGTATAAACAAGAGCAACATTTATAGGAAATGACTTACCTTCTAGATATTTTAAAGTGTATAGTGTTACTCATTGAGAGAGAGTTAAACTCTAATGAGAACCAAAAGTCATTTTTATATTAAATTGTTTCACTTTTCAAACTTTTACAAAATTTTTATCTCAGCAACAAATTAAGTCTATAGACTAGTTTTCATGATGTATTAAATTAGATATACACTCAACTAAAAACTCTTTTGTTTGTAAATCCTTAAGAAGAACTCAGAATTTGTCAGGAAAAATTCTATCCCTATGAATAGGCATCTAGTAGACATGATTGTGAATATCTTCACTGGAAAATTAGACCATAACTACAACACTTTGTCTGATTTTGTCCCTTTACTATGAACTGTTGCCCTCTAATATGACTTTTACAATACTGTTATCTGTAGTAATACAGGCCTTTTCTGAACTCACCCTCTGAGGAAGTAAAACACCTGTTACAATGTACTTATTTTAGGCAGTCCTTACACACTCCTGGCTGTGAACTTAAGTTTAATAGTTTAAAACCTTATGAATATTCTTGTTTGGAGGGGGTATAAATACTTCCAGTTGTGAGGAAAACACTAAAGTCTGTATTTTAAAACAGAAAAGAACACCTGATTAGAATACAGAGAAGGAAATCTCCTTTATGATTACATTGATTATTTGTAATAGAAGATAGAAAGTTTGTAGGTCATTGACCCCACAACTACAAGCAAATAGATGTTTCTCTACAATACCAATGACCAATTTACTCTGCCATTCTTTTTAGCCACAGACAAAAAAAGTTCAGAACTCCTGAAAATTCATAAAGGCACTAAATTTTTCATTATTGACTGAAAAATATATACTTAAATGAGGTAAGAATCAACACACATTGAAAGATGCCACAGAAATGTAAATTTCATTTCAAACCCAATGACACATACATCATATCCTCACCAGAACTAAGAAAGAGAACTGATATATAACAAACCACAATACTGTGGGCACTGAATGTACATTTCAATATAACATTTCAGTCTACTTTTGCAGAAAAATGTTCTTTAAGTGGCACAGTCTAGGAGTGCTCTTCTTGGAAACAAGGCTTTTATTAGTCATCTATTCTCTTTTTTTGTTGTTGATTCTTTTTTCATTTCTTTTGTTTTTTTTTTACATACAAATGCAGAAAGTAGTTTTATTATGTTAAAATATTCCTTATTGAGTAGCAATTATTTACATGGAAAGTTCATTGAACCATCTTTTAACTATTTAGCTTATTCTTAATTACAGCTATGAGTAAGCACATTTCTTTTGTAGTTTCTGGAGTCTAAGAGGCTGTTAGCTTGCAAATTTTCTGTCAATCTATTCCTATTTGATCACAGGGGAAAAAAGTAAAGGACAGTGTTCTTTTTCTGAATTTATGTCTTTAGAACAGTTCCAATGTTTTTTCTCCTGAGTGTACCAGGTATAAGACTTTCTTTGTTAATTTAGTCAAAGGACAGACTTTCCATTACAGATTCGTCAACATTTCACAAGAAACTCATTTTCAAGGAGCAGGGAAAGACTACTATGACTACAAATCTAAGTTTCCCTTTGGAATGCTTCCTGATTCAATTCCAAATCTCGTAATTGAGATTGCAATCTGAAACAATGGAAATGAACAGCTGTAGTGCAGACTGACAACCTTCTGATATTTTTCTTTAGGGAATGTTTCATTTTCTAATCTTGTTTTTCTCACACTATTTTTTAAGAAATATAATTTTAGGCCTACCAGGTTTAATAAAATCAATTCTTCAGAGTTAAACTCCCACAGTATTTTTCTTAAACATTTCAAACATATAGAACATGCATATTTGCATATTCTGCAACTGTTTCTGATTTCTACATATTTTCATAAAAGTGACATTTTTGTGGCTTTATCTTACAAATTTCCATGCCATGAAACAAAAATGACATCCACAAAAACAACTCTGTGTTAGAAAGCTGAAATAAAATTCAAGATGCAAATTGACAGGCGTGGTACATACATACAGGTGAAAACAAAGCAGAATATTGCTGTTTAGGAAATGCAAGTAGAAATTTCTGAGAGACAAACTAAAAGATGATAATCATTAAAAGAAAAATATCTAGAAAGATACATGCATGTTTCTTACTTTATAAATATGACCATTACTAACTGTGTCCTACATTCCATAATCAAACCAGTGTTCTTAAATAAAGAAGCAGTAAAATTATTTTAAGTTTTTTAACTCTATCATAGGTATTAAACATATACCCATATGTCCTATCTTATGATCTACTACGTTGGGGAAAACATAGAGTTAAACCATTTGACAACAGTTGTACATTATTGTCAAGAACTGAGGTGGTACACAGAGTGTGCACTGTGCACAGGTACACAATTTTCATTTATTTCTTGTAAGCTCTTTATTATTGGTGAAATTATTAAGGCCACTCCACATAGTTAAAAGGGAGGTTTATTTTGTGGGGTAGCTTACAAATGAAGGGATAGTTTGCAGGGTCTGGGAAAGGTATGGCACAGTCCGGCGGTGTTCTCCGGAGAACTCTGCTTGGTCTACCTCCAGTGTCCAGGATTCTGGAACCAAGAGAGGCCTCTCCTTTTGATCCTGGGTCTTCCGCCTCCTCTCTTATCCCCGCCTTGTAGGCATGACCATTACCAAAGCCTCAATGGGGGTTGAAACTTCCAGGCCAAGGCTGGAATGGCTACCCATTACATCTCCCCCTTTTGTCTAAAAAAGCAGGTTCTATCCTAATAAAAGACTATATACACAAAATTGTTTTCAAATATTGTCCAGGAGTAATGAGGGATAATGACCTAATTAAGTTGGCACTATAATCAGTGCAAACAATATCAAACAAAAAAAAAAATAAACCATACTAAAATCCAGGGAAGTCTAGAGTGTGGGTAGGTGGCATGTTACAAAGATCATTCTAAAAGGTGTCCTATCCTAAAGAACCTGAGTCTAATACTTAATATATTCTATTTAAGATATTAGTGAGGAGGATGGGCATTGAAGATACTTCATATGGAGTTTATCTTCACCTGGGTAAAAATAGCCATTTGGGCATGAAACTATTCTTGCCTGGACTGCTTGATCAACTGGACATGCAGGACCCATAGAAAGGTGACCACTGAAGTGAACTTTGCTTGACAAAATGGTCCTTCATGTTCCTGCTTCACAGAGGAAACTGCCAGGCATTCTACAGGGCACTGAAAAAAGTGACCAAGAGACTCTAGCCCTGTGGACTGAAGATAAATGCCCCAACTTTACAAAGGAACATTAGGTGACTGTCCAGGCTGCCAGCTGTCTCTGTCTACCCAACTTGCAGCATTTGGCTGGTTCATCATTTGGCTGGTTAAGTTTTTAGGCTTTAGAGTAGCAGTTCAGCTGAGAGCCATTGGGATGATGACACATAAGCTTGCAGTCTGAGAAAACAAGACCAGCTAAGGAACTGGTGAGGAAGCTGTGTCTTGTTCTGTGTCTCTGATCTTCCAGCATTCACCCCAATAACTGGCCTCAGGTTTGTTCTTATTAATAAGACCTGTTAAGATCCATGCTACAGGCATATATGTGATTTATAGCTGCATTGAGGCAATATTTGAATTATTTCGAAGAATAGGCTACATAGGAACAATAATTGTACCCTTTTTGTTACTAGGGACTAATTGCTGGGCATAATACATGCTAATAAACATTTTATCATTAAGGAAAATCCCCATTAAAAAAAGGTATCTGCTGTGGATATCGCTCTGTACAAATAAAATGCTGTTTGGCCAGTGGCCAGGCAGGAAGTATAGGCGGGACAAGAGAGAAGAGGATTCTGGGAAGTAGAAGGCTGGAGAGAGACTCCACCAGCCACCGCCATGAGAAGCAACATGTAAAGACACTGGTAAGCCACACGCCATGTGGCAAAGTATAGATTAACAGAAATGGGTTAATTTAAGATAGAAAAGGTAGATAACAAGCAGCCTGCCACGGCCATACAGTTTATAAGCTATATAAGTTTCTGTGTGCTTTCTTGGTTGGGTCTGAGCGACTGTGGGACTGGCGGGTAAGAGAGATTTGTCCTGACTGGGCCAGGCAGGAAAACTCTAACTACAGGTATCTTAAACAGTTTTTCATCAGAAGGAGAGAGGGGTGTGTGAAGGAAAGAAAGTTTTGTCATGAGAAAGATAGGGTTTAAATTTTCATGTTGAGGTTTAATGTGAGTTCTAGCTGAGAACTATGTTTATGTAGCATTTTTACCTCCTCTGTCTTGCTCCCTTGCTGTTATTTCTGATGTTCTTCAGTAAACTATAACCAACCCAATTAATGTTAGACTCCTTCATAGATGTCAACATATGGTACGTGCTACTCTAAATGATCTTGGAAAACAGATGGCAAAGATTTGATTCTGGAAATTCTCTTTGGCCAAATGTCTTTACAGATCTCTTCATTGGTAATAGGTTCAGTATGGTTACTTCTCTTTGTCAGCAGTGCAAGTGCTAGGAAATAACCCAGTTAGAAACAATGGAATATTATAGAGAAAAGGCATCACACAATATCTCTGATTTGAGAGCAATAAGGATTGTGTGTTTGATAGGTATTGGTGTTTGAAAAACAACAGATTTGCACTACATTCACCTTTTAAGTAGAGCAATCATGGGGTCTCTTCATATCTTGCACTAGAGAATTCACTGAGTGTCTAACTGGTCTCTCAATAAGGAGACTATGAAGTGGAAGAACCAGAATCTGAGTTGCTTTGCAGACACACACACACACATACACACACACGCACACGCACATGCACACGCACACGCACACGCACACACACACGCACACACACACACACACATGCACACACACAGAGTGATTTTCAACCTGTAGACTGATCTGAATCCAACATGCATACAAAAGAACCCTTAAAGATTTAAATTAAAGATTTACAATAGATAAGGGCATAAAGATTTAATACTTCTTTTCCTCATTATCTGATGACACCCCTCCTTATGAGCACTGTATAAACAATTACAACAAAAGTTAAGCAATATCTGAATGGATTTAAGGTTTCTATGGAAATGGAAAGACTACACATCAACAGAGCTAAAGGATTTGGACATAATTATTAGCAGAGATTCTAAAAAACTATCCATGGAAGTGTGTCATGTGTAACAGATATGATGGCAGTTAAGGAGAGTCTGAGAAAACATCCTTTCGTGTTAGATTGAAGTTGTTAACAAGAGTTCTGCGAAATATTCCAAGTATGCTATTGGATTAGTTTTTGGAATGTTAGCAAAACAAAAGACCATGTGCCAGAAATTGTAAAGTAATCTGATGATAAAATAAAATTTCAAAGGCTCATAGAAATAGGTATGACTGAAATGATCTGCCAATTAATGAAAATCTAGAGATATCATTGTCTTTTATAGTCAGATAATTATTTATTTAAAAGTTAATTTAGAATGAACCATTACAGTTTTTTGAAATCTCAGTAATTACTGTCCCTATAAGTCAGTATATTTGGTAAGTTGATGGGATTGGGGTCTATATAGTAGTTCTGAAGAGGACAAAATCTGAAGTACTTGTCAGTTTGCTAATAGACAGGTGTTATAATAGACAATTGTGACAAGATCAGAATTGATTTCAGCACAACCTGACTCACAATATGTTGTATTGGCAGGAAAAAGAAATTGAGAAATTTCTATAAGTAGAAATCTTATACTCTTCAGAAAGTTTATGTTATACAAGAAGATAATGTATCTTCCACTTATTGAAAGAGATCAAATATAAATATCATCTAAGTAATATCCATGATCCTAATTTGACATTCAGGCTAAAATTAGACAATTACAATTACTGAAAAGTAAACTGGATATTAAATATGAACATTGTATTTCATAGTAGCAAACTTAAGTATTTTTAATTGTTTATGACACTGGAAATATTATTAAGAAATATGTATTATGTGGTGTGTGTGTGTGTGTGTGTGTGTGTGTGTGTGTGTGCTCTTAAAAGAGAATAATTTAAAGTAATAGATGGATAGGAATCACTAAATTATCAAATAATAGAGGTAAATTCCCAAGAGCATGCAAACCTTAAATCTGTAGGTTGAACAACTTTAACAAGTGAAGAATGGATGCAAATCTACAAGCAGAATATTTGGGATGTCGTACTTTAAAAAAATCAAGGGAAAAGAAGAAATTTGATGCATACCCTTTAATACGAGAGAAAAACACAGAAATCAAACTTGCACCAAATCAGTAATAAGGAACAAGACTGCAAAAACACATTTGGAGTAAGACAAGAATGACCAAAAATACCTGCTAAAAGTAAAAGAATACAATCCAATAATTGATTGTCCTACCAGTCATGGGAGTAAAAGAAACTCATTTGTAGAATTTTAATGATTCTGAGGATATAACAACTTTGAAAGTAAATCTACAAATAAAGATGTTTAAGCCAGAGTGAAATGTGGTCTATGGAGACCAACAGTCATTTGTTTGTCAATAAACTTTATTAAGATATAGCCACCATCATTTTTTTTTTGCCAAATGACTACTTTAAAAGTAAAACTATGATTTTAATTAGCTGTCACAACAACCACTAGGCTCACAGACTCTAAAATATGTAGATATTACCCTATAAAAAGGTACTTTCCCAGTTTAAAGATACAAAAAGAAAGCATCAGTGTGGAGGAGATTAAATAGATATAAAAATGTGACTAGAAAACAGAAAGTGGGGCTGAATATGTGGCTCTGATTAAGCTCATTTGCATCTCTTTTAGAGAAGACTGCTTTTTAGTTCCCCAGACCCACATGGAGCAGCTTACAACC
Organism: Onychomys torridus; assembly: GCF_903995425.1. Classification (NCBI taxonomy): domain Eukaryota; kingdom Metazoa; phylum Chordata; class Mammalia; order Rodentia; family Cricetidae; genus Onychomys; species Onychomys torridus. The sequence goes on from NC_050466.1 coordinate 42,539,398, forward strand.
ATCTGTGACTCCAGTTCCAGAGGAAGTAACACCCTCTTCCGGACTCTACAATGACCCACATCCATTTACACATAGTAACTGAACAGACACACATACACACATGAAAATAAAAATATAATGTTATAAAAAGTAAATATAGTAGAAATGTACATCTCCACACATATACACTTGTTTATGTATTTAATTCTAATGTTCTTTCCAATATTATTTATATATTATTTTTGCCACAATTTCATCTTTTTTTGATAATTCTTGGATTAATTACCCATAATAATATCACATCTATTTATATCATCTGATAAAGAATGAATATCACTACATATTATTCTGCATGTATATGAACTAGTAACAGACACCTAGTAAATAAGAACTGATATAATTTGCTACTAGTTTAGTTGTCTATCTCTTTATATACAGAGTGTTTTATTGACCAAAATCTTAATAGCTAAGTTTTCATTTTACTTATCTTCAGTTAATATATTTTATTGGTTGAAGTTTGAACTCTATGTTAGTGGTGAAATTGTATTTAGTCAAAATAATGGTGAATAAAACTAATGATTGTTAACAAGATATGTAGAAATTACTAGTGTGCAACCAAAATAACTAAATCAGCTAAGCCCAGTTGTTGGAATAAAAATGTAAAACACATTCAAGGTCTTCTAATAAAGGGTATGTGCTCATAGAAAATGTCATATAACACATGTAACAAAAACTTCATTTCATTAAATGGAAAATCAATTTCAGACACTGAAATTTAAAAGATTGAACAGCCAACTAAACAAAAAAAAATTACAACCAAATTTTCATCTATATGAGAGAAATAGAAATAACCATTATTGCTATCAAAGTAATTATTGCTTGGGTCATAGATATCTATGGGTCACCTCTGTATAGTCTCAGTTCTTTACTCAAGTGTATTTTAATTTAGTATTTCTCTGCAATTACATATAAATGAAAACAGTATTTTAGTCAAAACTAAGAAAACAAAGAAGTACGAATTAGTTGCTTATAAAAAAATGAATTTATTTCTATTAAAACTAGAAACCAAAAGCAAACATCAGGGTCATTGAATGTCTGGGTTCCAGTAATTGTTCTTGTTCAGGTGAATTTGTGGTTTCTTTTGTCCTCACATGGGAGAAAGAGAGTGAATGATCATCTTATAGTCCCCACTATATGACAACAAACCCTATCATAATGGTCTGGCTCTCAGGACATAATAATATTTTAAAGGGAATAATTCCTAAAATTACTAAGATTTGGGGATGATGGTATCAACATGTTTTGTTCTCTCATAAATTCAAATGCACAAATAAAGTTAAGCATTAATTTGCAAAAGTAAATCAGAATGTCTTCGGAGGGATTAAATGAGCTAATATATACAAATAATAGTATAGTGCCAGGTGCTTATTAGAAACCAAATATAATCAAATCAGTTCAGTACATGATTTTCATTTTCTTCCTTTTCTCAATACTGATCAGTTTGACAGAGTACATGGAACTCACAGTGTCTGTTCTTTAGGGTTGGAAGTATCTTAGTATATCCTAACAGAACTTTAGCTATGGGTGTTTGCATTTTAGAAAATGAAGATAAGAGTTAGAGTAATGTTTAGACAAAATGACCAAATCTCTGTCAGTGAATTTGCATGCATATTATTGTTTGTTAATTTGGTGACAGTGTTGAATTAAGAGCCTTTTTAGTCCAGAGTTTAGCTTAATATTCATATAGCCACCCAGAGTTCATTTTTTGCCTTTCTAGATGCAGTGATCCAAAGCTATAAATATCAAAACACATTTTATTCATATCAGAAGATGAGATGAAATACTCACTAGCATGTATTGATTTTTATAAATAAAAAATGAACAATGCATAAGCTCTTCACCATGTTCAAGATTGAAGGGATGGGGCTAATCAGAATGAAAAAGGTACATAAATAAAGACAGCTATAAAGAAAAATAGATGATAAGAGAAAACAGCAAAAATTAAAGTTGTTAATCATGAATGAAGAAAATTATGTTTGTCACTGGGCATTTAATACACCAAAACATTCTTTGGAGGGAATATCCTTTTAGAAAAGTTCTTCTTCCACAATACTTAACAGTTTTTCTCACTAATTAAAATTTTAAGTTTGATATCTGTAATTTTCAAAAATCTACCAAAAGAGGCAAATTCCCATAGCCTTCATTCTATTCTTAGAACATTAAGATATCTTCTACCTTTACAGATTATAGACTTTGAATTCTATGTACATTGCTGATGTGAATATCTCTGAGATAATCCTCCATTCTTCATGCTATATATCTCTAAGGACAAAGTTTACAACTTCCATTTCAACCTTAGCTTATAGAAACTGGTTCCATTTTTCTTCTTTTTTTTCTGTCCTTTAACTGAAAATGGATTATTTTCTCATATAATATATCCTGATTATAATTTCCTCTGACTCTATTCCTCACAGTTCCTCTGAACCTACTTTACCCTCCATATCCACTCTATTTCTGTTATCATTAAAAAAGAACAGGCTTCTAAGTGTTAATAACCAAACATGACAAAAAAAATAGGATGAAGCAAAAATTACCATCAAATTTCACATGGAAACCCAACATGAAAAAAAGTGTCCCAAAAGCAGGCACAAGAATCAGAGACCCATTCACTCTCATAGTCATATGTTCCATGAAAGTACTAAGCTATATTATGTATGCAGAGGACCTGGTGCAGACCCATGTAGGCCCTGAGCTTGTTGCTTCAACATCTGTTAGCTCATATGTACCTTGCTTACTTGTTTCAGAGGGCCTTATTCTCCCTAGCGTCCTCCAATCCTTTTGGCTTTTACAATCTCCCTGGGATTCCCTGAGCGCCAAAGGGAAGAATGTGAAATTTAAACTCTCTTTCTTGGTAAGCTGTCTGGCTGTGGGGTCTCTGCATCTGTTCCCATCTGCTGCCATAAGTCTTTCTGATGATGATTGGATAAGGCACGGATCTGTGAGTGTGGCAGAATATCATTAGGAGTCATTTTTTTCCCCAAACACAGAGTGTCTCTGTATAGTCCTTGATGTCATGAAACTCACTCTGTAGACCAGGCTGGCCTTGAATTCAGAGATCTGCCTTCCTCTGCCTCCATAGTGCTGGGATTAAAGGTGTGTGCCACCACTGCCTACCTAGGAGTCATTTTTTATTGTTGTTTAGAATAGTAGTTGTTTTTTGTCTTGATCTGTTTTGTTTTTACATTAGGTCTTTGTGCTATATAGTCTCTGGTTACCCTAGCAATGCTGGATATGGGTTCTTTCTCATGGAGTAGGCCTTAAGTGAAATTAGATATTGGTTCTGTGCCACCATTGTCATAGTATATTTTGTAGACAGGACAAATTGTAGGACAACAGTTTTCTGGCTGGGTTGTTGTCCATGTTTCTCTTTTGGTAGCCTGAAGAATACCTTCCTACATCAAACTAGAATGTAAGGGTTAAGGCTCCATGTAGGCCCCAGATCCACTTCTCTATGTTCAATAAGTTGTGTGCGTGTTGTACTCTGCAATAGGGCCCCACTGTCAGTTTGCTGAGGTCAACATATTGTCTTTAAAACAGCCTGGGTTGTTTGGAGATTTCCTTGGGAACCCTTTGTACAATGACTCAATTTAATGCAACCTAGTCCTACCACTGGAAGCCTAGCCTGGTAACAAGAGATGGTCAGTTGAGACTCCACATCCCCCATTGCTAGGAGTCCTCATTAGGATCACCTTAATTCCAGGAATTCTCCCATGCACTACATTTTCATTCCATATCCCCAAAGCCCTCACATCCCATTCACCTTTGTCCTCACTCTTTCCCTCCAACTTACATTCTCTCTCCAACTTCTCTCACTCCCTACCTGATTTCTCCCACATGCTCCTGTCTCCACCTGCTGTCTGTCCACCCATAAATCTATTCTACTTCTCCATTCCCTCTAAACACTTTATTTATTTAACCCCTCTGGGCATACAGATTATACCTTGGTTATCATTGACTTCACATCTAATATCCACTTATAAATGAATACATACCATGTTTATGTTTCTGAGTCTTGGTTACCTCACACAGTATAACTTTTTTGGTCCATTTGCCCACAAATTTCATGATGTCACTTTTATGTTAGCAGTTGAGTAATAATTCCATTGTGTAAATGTGCCACATATTCTTTGGGCATTTTTCTCTAATCCTCAGGTAAATTTTACTGGTAGACACGATATATTGGAGGACACAATACATCACCACAATCTATTCTTCTATTTAGGGACATCTAAATTGTTTCCTGTTTCTGGCTATTATGAATAAAGCTACTATGAACTTAAGTTAGTAAATGTTCATGTGATATGATTCAGGGCCCTTTGTGTATATGCCCAAGCCTGGTATAGCTGGATCTTAAAGTATATTGATTCTCTGTTTTCTGGGGAACCACCATATAGATTTTCATAATGGCTGTATACCTTTGTACTCCCAGCAGCAATAGAATGTTCCCTTTGTTCTATATCCTCTCCAGCATCATCTGTCACTTGTGTTATTGATCATGGCCATTATGATAAGGGTAAGATAGAATCTCAGAGTTGTTTTGATTTTGGTGGCTAAGAATGTTGAGCAGTTCTTTAAGTGTTTCTCAGCAATTCGAGATTTCTCTATTGTGAATTCTCTGTTTAGGTCTGTACTCCACTTTTAATGGGATTTTTTAATAACTAGTTCCTTAAGTTCTTTATATACTTTGGACATCAGTCTTCTATCAGATGTGCAGTTCATAGAAATATTTTCTCATTTTCTTATCGGTCATTTTCTCTGATTGACAGTTTCCTTTGTCTTACAGAAGTTTTTGTTGGCTCCATGAGGTCCCATTTTTGAATACTGATCTTACTGCCTGCTCTAACAGTATTGTTTTCAGGAAGAAAAAAAAGACCTCCTGTCACTCCTATGTCAATGAATTTAAGGCTATCCCCACTTTCTCTACTATCAGGTTCAATGTATCTATTTTTATGTTGAGGTCTTTGATTTACTTTGACTTGAGTTTTGTGCATGGTGATAGATATGGATCTATTTGCATTCTTCTACATGCAGACATCCAGTTTAACCAGAACAATTTGTTGAAGCTTCTGTCTTTCATTCAGTGTGTATTTCTGGCTTACCAAAAACCAGGTTTCTGTAAGTGTGTGGAATTATGTTAGGTTCCTCCAGTCCATTCGATTCCATTGATCAATGTGTCCTTTTAAAATTTTTTTTCAATCCAGGGTTTCTCTGTGTATTTTTGTTGCCTGTCTTGGATCTCCCTCTGTAGACCAGGCTGGCCTCAAATTCACAGAGAACTGCCTGTCTCTGTTTCCCTAGTACTGGGATTAAAGGTGTACACCACTGCCGCCTGGCAATGTATCTGTCTTTATGCCAATACCATGTGATTTTATTACTATATCTGTGCAGTAAAACTAGAAATTGAGAATGGTGAGGCTCTAGCATTTCTTTATTGTTTAGGGTTCTTTTAGGTATCTTTTTGTTGTTATTTGTTTTTGTTTGTTGGGTTTGGTTTTTCCATGTGAATTGGAAAATTGTCATTTCAAAGCCTAAAGAATTGTGTTGTACAGAGTCAAATGACCTAAATGACCTCTGCTCTTTTGATTTTTCCTTCTTCTCCCTTAATTTTTTTTTTAACTGTGAAAGAGAGGCCTTAGAGGGTGGACCAAGAAGCCCCATGGAGGGAAAAGGAGGCATGCAGGCATGACCAGCTTAAAGTCATTCACACTGTGCAGACATGGCACTCATGTGAAAAATTTTATTAAGGGATAAAAAGAGAAAACAGACAGGGTCTTAGGAGAGGAAAAGAAGAAGTAAATGAGAAAATGAAAGCAAAGGGAAGGGAGGAGGTACATGCTACGCCACGGGGGAGGGAGGAGGAAGGAAGAGAGAGAATGGAGAGGAATTTTATTTTAAAGAGGACTTTATGTAAGATGAGGTTGTCAGGATGCTGGGCAGGCCAGGGCGGGGGCTGAATGCTTTTTGATTATTATATGAAGGTGAGTTATAGATAGCAGGTGTGTGGTGAATGAGGGAACAGAATTCTTCAGAATGCTTCCTGCTGGTTTTTGGAATAAGTGGGGAAGGGGATGTTTGGACTTGGGTCTTACACAATGGGAGGTATTAGTGAAGAACCATTCAGTTAGCTATCATGTGGAGACCTCAGGCATTTGTTCCTCAAGGGAACTGAGAAGGTAGGTCACTAAGAAAAAAACTAGGTTGTTATCATTGGCCTCATGAGAAGAGTGATAACTGCCATAAAGAATAGGGCAGAGTAGTGCAAGGGTGGATGAACCAGATGAAAGAGCAGATATTCCCTTAAGTCTGAAATGGTGGTAACAGCAGTGATGTTCTAGGATCTTAGGAGAATGGCACATCAAATTGAGGCATGGCATATTCCAGAGTACAGGAGCCATCATATCCTTGGAGACTGGGAGTGCATCCATTCTGTAAAGGTGTCAGTAAGAGTAAAGAGATAATAGAACTTTTCATGAGTGAGGATTTGTTGAAGTTAACTTGCCAGTATCCACTGGATTGGTGTGCTCAGTTGGTGTAGTGCCTGGTGGTATATTTTGATGGTCCCTGAGGGTTTGGCTTTGGCATGAGTCTGGAAGGAGGTGTAGATATGTGCAGGAACCTGTAAGTGTCTGTGAAATAACTAAATCAGATTAGCTTATTGGTATCATAGCAAAAGATATGGATTTGGGTTAAAAGGTATGAAGATTTTCTAGGGCCTAGTTTAAGCCCAATGAAATACATTTTAAAATCTACAATCAGAGGCAATTTACTGAATGAAAGTGGTTGAGTGAGTGAAGGAGGAGGAGGAAGGCTTTCCAACACTCTCTATTCCTAACTTGTCTCTAAAAGCTGGGACTAGTAAAGTCCAGAATAATTTAAGGGCTCCCAAGACTGTCTGTATTCAATACTCTATCAGTTTATCAAAACTACATTTATCAAGGCTAAAATTTTTAACCTCTGAAGTTATATTTGAAACTAATTTTTCCTATACATGGAATCCCTGAATGATATATATCTGTCTGTATTTTTAACAGGAAATTTATTAATCAGATACCAAGGTGCTTATGGACTAGGGGGTGTGGAGAGATCTGTTAATTGGCAAATCTATTAGTACCCTGGTCATCAAACAACATCAAATATGAGAAAGATAAATAAATGAACAACAGTGAGACATCTTTCCTAACTTCGCATAAACAAACCTTAAAGCACCTGTTCCTTTTATCTAGTTCACCAGGAGGCACATGTTGTTGGTTACTGAGGGCAGTTAATAGTAAAAAGTTACATTTCAATCTTTTCTGTGCGTTTATCTATTTTCTGATCTGGTAACAAGTTAAATTTTGTGTAGACCTAGTAGTATCTCTAGGAGAGGGAGACTTGTGGTCTGAATTTTACACATAATGAGAACTGAGAAGGCAGCTGAAGCCTTAGTTGTGACTATTGAATTGAAAAGCCTACTTATCAAACATCAGAGTTCTGAGAAGGATAAATTTTACCTGAGTTAGCAATTGAAAATGACAGAGACTTACTCACTGGCTACCTAAACAGCCACATCAGGGTCCTCCATGGTCATTGAGGGCAGAGGTCTCAGGGCAACAACATCAGTCTTCATCTGCCAGGCCTAGGCTGGCCAGGTCCCAGAAGACCCAACAGTTGTCAGGTAGGAAGTTGTGGGAGGAACAGCCTACATTGTCTAGGCAAAACTACAGCAATGGATTTTCTGCTGTGGGATAATGCTTTTGTAAACTGACATAATAAATCACTGATTGGCCAGTATTTTGCTTTTCCATTTGAAAAACTACGAAACTGTGACTTAGTCAATTTTAAATCTCTTGCCACCTGGATATATGGTCAGCCACATTTAAAGAACTTTAAAAACCACTTCTATTTAGTTAACTGTGTCAAGTGGGCTGGATTAATATTTGTTACTTTGTGGCAAGGAGACCAGTATGAGTTTGGGCTGTGTGCCTGAATGCTAATCATTAAGGCTGTATGATCATATTGGTTCATTTTATTTTTATATTCCTTAAAGAAAATGCAATTTAATTAGTTAAAATTATTCTATTAAGATATTATCCTTAACAAAAGCATACAACCGCAAAATTTTGTTCAATGGTATGTGTAATTTATGTAACTAAGGAGAAATATAAGGGAAGAATAATCTTACACATGAGATGATAATTGCATCATTTCTCTCTTCCCTTTCCTCCCTCCAAAAATCTTTTTTCATACCTTCTTGCTCTCTTTCAACTTAATGACTTATTTTTCCATTAATTGCTATTGTATGCATATATTTGTATGTACATCCATAGACATTCCTAAATATAACTATTGGTGAAATTATTACGGCCACTCCACATAGATAAAAGGGAGGTTTATTTTGTGGGGTAGCTTATAAATGAAGGGATAGTTTGCAGGGTCTGGGAAAGGTATGGCACAGTCCAGCGGTGTTCTCAAGAGAACTCTGCTCGGTCTAACTCCAGTGTCCAGGGTCCTGGAACCAAGAGAGGCCTCTCCTTTGGATCCTGGGTCTTTAGCCTCTTCTCTCAGCCCTGCCTTGTAGGCATGACCATTACCAAAGCCTCAATGGGGATTGGAACTTCCAGGCCAAGGCTGAAATGGCTACCCCCTACATCTATCCCTTTTGTCTAAATAAGCGGGTTCTAACCTAATACAAGACTATATACAAAGAAATGGTTATCAAATATTGTCCAGGAGTAATGAGGGATAATGACCTAGATAAATTGGAACTACAATCAATGCAAACAATATCAAGCAAAAAACACATACTAAAATCCAGGGAAATCTAGAGCATGGGTAGGTGGCATGTTACAAAGATCATTCCAAAAGGTGTCCTATCCTAAAAAACTGAGCCTAATACTTAATATATTCTATCTAAGACTATATATATATATATATATATATATATATATATATATATATATATATATATATATATATATATATATATATATATAACTGCTAGTCTTCAACTTCATCAAAGACCTGAGAAGGGAGCCCACTGGTGTGGGACAGAGAAAAACCAATATTTTTATTTAAATCAGGTTGATTATAAATGTGATCTCTTTCCAAAGGAAAAAAAGGGGATATGATATAGATATAATAGGATGAAAAGGTAGATTAAGGAACTTACTTTTAAAGAACAACAACTTGTTTAAAATGTTTTACATTGGTAATGATTTTAGTCTATTGATACAAACGTAAAGTTAATTTAGTTATACTGTATATATAGTTCTACTCTCGTTTGAAGTATTATGTTTATGCAACTCATTTAGATTGTAATGGATAATTAAGAAATACAGATCCATTAGTCTTCTATGATAGTCAAACTTATAGTCATGTTTAGTTTTTTAAGTATACATAGATATATTTCAGATAGACAGGTAATCTTAAAACACTTCAAAAGTCTACATAATATGGCATTTAATATATTTTTAAAATTTAGATTTTCTGGACAGTGAGACATGGCTGCTCTTGACAGCACAGATTTACTTCAGAGAGGAGGATGGGCATCAAAGACACTTCATATGGAGTTTATCTTCACCTTGGCAAAAATAGCCATTTGGGCAAGAAACTGTTCTTGCCTGGACTGCTTGATCAACTGGACATGCAGGACACATAGAAAGGTGACCACTAAATTTTGCTTGACAAAATGGTCCTGCAGGTTCCTGCTTCACAAAGGAAACTGCCAGTCATTCTACAGGACACTAAGAAAAGTGACCAAGAGACTCTATCCCTGTGTGCTAAAGACAAATGCCCCAACTTTACAAAGGAACATTAGGTGACTGTCCAGGCTGCCAGCTGTCTCTGTCTACCCTGCAAGACTCCCAAAAGTTGCTTGCATTCTTCTCCTGGTTCTCAGGTAATATTAAATCCTTCTGATGTCTTTTATGTGGCTGAAGACTACATAGTTATAATTTCCTCAGTTATGATAAAAGATAGTTGATGTAAAACCTTAGACTCACAAATATAAGATAGATAGGATATCTTCTTTAATATTGTAACTGTAATTCTTGCTTGATAATTGTTTTGTTATCTAAAATTTAAAAAAAGAAAAGGGAAAATGCTGTGGGATTTTCTGTATGTCAAATGTGTTGCTCTGATTGGGTAAAATAAATAAAGTGCTGATTGGCCAGGTGCCAGGCAGGAAGGATAGGGTAGGCGAAACAAGATGTGGAGAACTGTGGGAAGTGGAAGGCTGAGAGAGACACTGCCAGCCACCACCATGACAAGAAAGATGTAAGATACTGGTAAGCCACGAGCCACAAGGCAAAGTATAGATCAATAGAAATGGTCTAAATATAATAGTAAGAGCTAGACAATGGTAGGCCTGAGCTAACGGCCAAGCAGTTTAAATAATATAAATGTCTGTGTGTTTATTTTATAAATGGGTTGTTGGACTAACAGGGCTTGGCAGGGGCTGGAGAGAAGGTCTCCAAATACATATAACCTCCTTTGTCTATACATAATTCTTGTATGTAGTAGTGACCACAATTTCACTTTTCCATTATCATATAATTACTAAATTGTAACATTATATTAAATATTTTGTCATTGTTTTCAAAGTTCTCAATGTATTTGCAAAAATATAATTATAGCATGAAGAAAATTTACATTTTCAGGTTACCTCTATAATATGCAGTATATACTTATAAATATTATACTAGTAGTTCTGTCAACATGTACTATACTGAAAACAGAGGGAAAGACTGAAAACATGTCAGTGTTATGCACATATAAATAGGAGAGAAATTCACCTTTCATTTACTACAGATGAATATGCCTATAAGATTAGTGTCAAAATTCTAAACATCTCTACAGACTACTTTTGTTTAAAACTCTATGACAGTCTTCAAAGGCCTTAAATGGATCAAACAGAATGTGACAAAAAAATGGATTTCATTCTTTTGTTCAAAGTTAATGCAGCATACCAATATTAATGTCAATAGTAAAGGTGATCCAGCAGCAAAGAAGGCATCATCTGATTATGTTAGCCCAGATTTCTGGGAGAAAATGAGGGTTAAAACAGTGATGTGATCTTCTGCTTTTCAGCCACATTCAGCATGTAGAGAAATTAACCAGATGGGAGATTTGTCATAATGTGACCAATAGCAGCTTTTCTATACTATACCCAGCCCCCAATTTTTATATAATGGACAGAAGGACACTGTGAATTGGATGAAATGTCACAATGGATGTTACAGAATTTTCTTAAGTATTCTACTCCATGAATCAAAGTTTTCTCACAAGAAGGATTTTAGGAACTTCAGCTGGGCTGGGCGGTGGTGGCACACACCTTTAATCCCAGCACTCAGTAGGCAGAGGCAGGCAGATCTCTGTGAGTTTGAGAACATCCTAGTCTCCAAAGTGAGTTCCAGGAAAGGCACAAAGCTACACAGAGAAACCCTGTCTCGAAAAACAAAATAAAACAAAACAAAACAAAAAACAGCAAAAAACAAAACAATGCAAAACCCAGCAGCCTTATTTGTGAGTACATGACTTTTTACTAGAGCAGGCATTTCCAGCTTGGCTTCAATGTTTCATTTCTTGAATAAGTCTCCTAATTAAAGACAAAATTATTAGTTTTAGTATTGATGCTTCCTTCACTAGTATGTAGAGCAAAGATGGTGGTGGACAAGCTACTAAAAACATGGTACTACTAAAAAGGCATAGGAAACAGAAGGTTTTAATTCTAATTCCTTTCCATTTCAAATGAGTTGTAAACAAAGCGTACAGATCTGCTTTAATCGTGATAAACAGATATTGTGTTTACTTACAATGTTGAGTGCAGGAAAGAACATGAAACAGTTGAATGTTTATACAATTGAGCATCCAGAAGGCACTAGGACATTTTATAAGAGATTTTAGTAATTGTCCTAGTGTGGCAATACAAATAATGTGAATAATTTTAAAGAAACTACTCTGTATATCTCAAATAATATATATTCATAAAGATTTCCCCTGTCTCATTATTACTATTATCATTTGTTGCACTCTCTGGAACCACATTATAAATAAGTAGGTGAACATATCCTGAATATCTATATAAACTATATATAAAAATATAAACTAAGGTGTCTCAGAGTTTTAGAGATATATACAAAATATTTTAACTGTAAACTCTAGACCTTTCTGATGCCATTTAGCTTTCCATTATATTATTTTATTCCATCATTGTATCAATTAAGACACGTATCCACTGTAAAGCATAGGGAAAATAAAGACCATGTAGATGGTATAACAATGGTATCCCAATGATATCTAGATTCTATTTCTTAGAACTCATGAGGGTGTTTGGTTGTATGGCAAAATTTTATAACCAAGTTATGAATTTAATTAAGGTTGTTAATCTACTAAGACACATTTCAGAAAGGTCTAGTATTTGAAAAAATTTAAATTATTTTAAAACAATAAACTTGAATTCTCAATACCTGACATTCTCAAATCTCTTCATTAAGAGATTCTTAATTATATTTATTGATATTATATAGCCAAATAAGGAAACAGTCAAATGTGTAGAATTGGGACTCAGATATGTTTAAAACCTATTACCCTATCTACTAAAGTACATGTACCAAGTTTCATGTACAAATGCTTATTCATTCTGTAGCCTACAAAATAAGTTGCAGTAGAGAGAAGTCCATCCATTTAGGAAATAACCAAGCTAAAACCTGTAATGATATTATGATCTGGCAATTCTAGTTCTTTGTGTATGTCTAAAGCATCAGAACCAGCAGACCTGTTCAATAGCACCTGAATAGGAGAGTGAGGATTAAGAAAAGACAGAGATAGAAGATAGAATCCTGAGAGCTCTGAGTGAATACTGCAGCAGCTCTGAATTGATTTCTCATACCCTTTTATACCCGGGGGTTGGGGAGTGGGAGCAAAAGACTTCCTTACCATGATTCAAGGAAACAACAAGCATAAACACCTCCTTAATTCTCAAAACATCTTTTAAAGAGCCTTTGGAATAACACCCTGTTACTCAGCCTTGAGGAACAAAAACAAGCTTGAACCCTCTGACTTTAAGTCAAGATGGAATCAAGCTACAAGATGGAGCCACTGTGGACTCCTACACAAAAGTAAATGAAATCAGCACAGTATACTGAGACTTGAATGTCCACATTTACTGCATCACTGTTTAAAGATATGATAACAAAGCTAGGTGTTCATCAAATTATGAATAGATAAGCAATAAGTACCATATATGTACAATGGTGTATTACTGAGCCACAGTGAAGAATGAAGTCCTGGCACTTTTAGCAAAAGCAAAATAGACTTAATTAGAGAACATAATGTTAAAGGAAATTATCCAGATTTAGAAAACAAGAACCACATTTTCTTTTATATGTGAAAATTTACAAATGGTACAGTCTAGCTGAATGTTAAAGTGACTGTCAGAAAAATGGGAAGGCTAAGTTCTTGATGAATAAAGGAGAGTGGGATTACATTAGTTTAGCTGTATGCATATACTTAACTATCACATAGAACCCTATTTATATTAATAATCCAAGTATCCTCACTGAAATAAACCATAACATTTCCCAAACAATAAAAGTAAGATAACTGAATCTTGGCATTTATACACTATGAAAATTAAGAAGTCCAAGTAATACAATTACTCTTAATTACAATATACGGAGCCTGGTGATCTGCTCCTTTTCAGTCTCTGTGTCTTCTCAGAAATTGTTCTGTTTTCATGAAAACTGTTGGTGGCAATTTGTCATTCTGCATTTATCAAACAAAATTATTAATATATTCACTGTTGCTAGTCTATAGTATCTATATTGGCAAGGATTCTTTCCTTCACCATCATTTTCCCATGCTAGTACCTTGGCTGACAGATTTCAAGTTTACATTTATTAAATGACTACTAGCTGTAGGTCTTCAAAAATATATATGATAGACCTCTGATCTCAAGAAGCCCATAGCCTTGTCAAGTTTTAATTAAATCTATAGTTAGCAGTAAGATCAATGAGCCTAAAACTGTCATTTGAATTTGTAAATAACTTAGGTCTTCAAGGACTTAAGAAATGATATGAAAAAAAATCAGATGTGACCAAAATTGTGTTGTTTGTGCGTCATCTACTTGAAAGTATACCCCAGCCTTTACTTACTGTATGAATTTCCCTTGGGGAGATGAATCTTACAGTGTGTCAACCAAAGGCCAAGAAAATGATTCCACCAAATATAGCTTTGTGAACCAATGAGCTTAATTAGAATTGCTTACAGGAGCATGGATGAGGGGTTATTTACTGGCACATGGAAAACTTATCAAGAGCCACACCAAAGGAAAAAAATTCTTTCCCTTCTTTGTCAGCCATTAATAGCATTTAAATCCTCAGAGATGGGTGCAGGTCTGATTAATATATAACCCATAGCAACTGCTAATTGCCTATAGATTGTCAGGGATGAGCAGGACCTCAGGATACCCTTTCCCTAACAACTTTAAATTGCTTATGTATCCTCAAGGAGAGTTGCACCTAAAGAGTCCTACCTCCCTCCACCATCATTAGTTGGCCATTCTGGTACATGCAATCTGAACATAATTATAGTTACAGATGCCATGTAGTGAGCAGAAGACAGCATTCTACTACAATTAGGCACAAAGATTTTTTTGTGTGATTATCATATCATGAAAATGCAACATAGCTGTTATAGCACTAATAGCAGAATACAGCTTTGAAAGTTAGGGAGTTAATATATATATATTTTAAATTTCGATACTTGTTTTCTAAAGCTTACTTTTTCATACTACCAGCATGATGCTCTCACAAATATAATTATCAAAATGACACTGTCAAAAATCAACAAAGAGAAACAAAAATCTTGTCTTGCCTGTCTTAATATTGCTTAGCATGATGAGCATGGACTATTCTTCTGAGTACTCAACTTCAAGATGACATTTCTTATACACATATTATATACTTTGATAATATTCATCCTCACTGCCATATTGTAACTTTTCAAATGTTTTAATTTCAATGTCTCTGTCTGTATACAAAACTAGGAATAGTAGCATAAGTGAGAGAGTATTTAATCATGATATTTTCACTAAAATATTGACTTTGGGATTGTGTTTTTACATCTTTTGTGACACATTTTCATTCTGCCTTTTTCTGACTGAATATGTAAACTATGACTATATTAGTCTTGAGACCAGGTTATGTTTTGTTCTACATTCCTCCATATTATGCAAAGCAGTGATATTTCAGGTCATGCCTAACCCTGCGAGACTCCACTTTAGAAGCAAATTTTGATTCCATTTTGTGGGCAGAGGATTATTGGGCTCCTTGGTAGAAAAGGAAACATTATCTACAGGCTGGTTAAATGACTCATTACTGGTAGTAGAGAAGGTAGCAACATAGCAACATATCAAAGTGTGTTGAGAACACAAGGGAAATGGATATATCAAAATCATATAAGGAAAACCAGTCCAAAGAATTCATTGGACATGCAAGACTGGGTAAAGATATGTTTCTTTCACCTAGACACTATAAAATGGTGAACACCTAGTATGCTAATAGTCTCATACCCTCCTACTAAATGAAACACAGGGTATATATTAAAGGCATACAGAGTACAACTTGTTCTCTGTAGGGTCTCCACTCGTCTGCTAGTACAGATTAATCAAGTCCATCTAGACCTAAACCCATTAACTCCTATTCAGACCCCGATCTTCCCTGTTGCCTCTGCAGTAGACTATATCAATGCACTCAAACTTCAGCCTACTAGGAATTCATGCTTAGAGTAGCTGCTTCCTTGAGTTGACTGGTCTTGGTTCTGTATGAGTACAGACATGTAGCTAGAGTTTTTCTCTCTGGGTCCACCAAGCCCTGGCAGTCCATAGCCCACTTATAAAATAAACATATGGACACATATTATTTAAACTTCTCGGCCATTAGCTCAGGCCTACCATTGTCTAGCCCTTACTCTTATACTCAGCTCATTTTTGTTAATCTATATATCGCCATCTGTTCCATGGCTTTACCTGCTGCCTTTACATGATGCTTCCTGGATGGCAGGCTGGCGTCTCCTTGGCTCAGCCTCCCTGTTCCAAGAATTCTCCTCTCTCCTTGTCCTGCCTATAATTCCTGCCTGGTTACTGGACAATCAGTGTTTTATTTATTGACCAATCAGAGAAACACATTTGACATATAGAACATCCTACAGCACAGACATTATTTCTATTTTTCTCAGCCTACTCCAGAAATACCTTTTCAATATTATTTATATTTTTTAAATATCATATCTTAATACCTCGTGTACTCTTTTGTAGGATAACAAATTCATTCTGCAAATTGCTTATGTTAACATATTCATCCTTCAAATTGCATATGAGAGAGAGAGAGATACATTTACTGTGTGCTGTGTGATGAATTAATGTTAGTAATTAAGACCTAAAGAAATTAACCTGCATTTGTGTCATCCAAATAAACATATTCAGCTCCATTTTCTAGAAAATTGCTGATATTGAAATAATTTATTGTTATTCAGTAAATTTTGAAATTGTGAAAAGATATAAACTCATCTATGACTCTGGCATAGCATACATATAGCAGATATATTACAATAACAAAAATCCTCATCAAATGCAGAATAGCTTATAGCAACAAAAGTTGATTTTGTACTCATAGACTGTATCTATGCAATGAGTTGGATAAATCATTCTGATCTCTATGTCACATTAATATGATTTTCACTCAAGGATAATGCAATTTTCTTTCAAAGACCAGCTAATGACACAATTGTAACTTTTGTCATTACTAGTCAAATGGATAAAAGGAAATATAGCAAGGTTACTATAAGGTTAAATCATTATTGACATGTTAGACTCTGATTCTGCTTTTATGATTTTGGTCACAGCAACATATCTGAGAATGCCTGAGGGAAACAGTAGGATTGTAGAAATTTGTGCTGAGAGAAAGAGATGATGGACACTAGTGAACAAAGTGTAGCGCTTAATTTTTATAATATTTAATGATTGCACATTGTAAACATGGTAGTATGTATGCTTAAAATTGCAAATTTATCTGAGAGCTAAACAAAATAATATTTTATTATTATATTACATGTAACATACTGGCAGATTTTTCTTATGCATTCTCAATTCATACAAACAGTCTGTGCTTATTTATGAGATATGGTGACAGAAGTTCAAGGCAACAAATGACATATAAATTCATAGGGTTCTTATTTACTAAAGATATATTTTGGTAATTGACCTAACTATAAATTCTTTTCTACTTTTCATATAATTTATCTGTTTCTTTGTATTTTTTTGTTGGAAAATCCAACTGAGAACTAATTTAATTTACATTTGGTGATTTGTCCAGCTATCATATTGGTTCTATTATGCTATGCCAATTAATATTCACAGCTAGTATCTGTAAGACCACCATTTATATATTTTCAGTTTATATTAGTTACTTTCTATTGCTGTGAAAAGATACCATGATCTATGCAATTTATAGAAGGAGATTGGGGGGAGGGGCTTATAGTTTCTGAGGATTATAGTTCATGATCATCATGGTAGGGTATATGGCAGCATGCAGGCAGGCATGGCACCAGCTGTGACTGAGAGCTCATATCATGAGATATAACCATAGGGTCGAGAGACAAAGAAACAGAGAGAGAGAGAAAAAAGTGAGAAAGAGAGAGAGAGAGCTAACTGGGAATGGTGTTGTCTTTTGAAACTTCAAAGCATGCACTAGTGACACACCTCTTCCAACAAGACCATGCCTCTTAATTCTTCCCAAAGTGTTGTACCAACTGTGGACAATGTACTCAAACATATGCACATGATTGCTACTTTTATTTAAATGACAACAGTTTGTAGGCTTTAATCACAGCCACATAGTTAAAATTTTCTTTCCCTTCAAGCTTGAGATACCTAATACTGAAGGCACTTTCTTATATCACTTCATAATTTTGTTCCTTTTGCCCTAAGAGAGTAAAACTATACATTTTATACAATGATTTAATGGATGAAAACAAACCTTGTTATTAATTTCACGTTGATTGAACAATGTAAATCATTTCTGTGTGATATTTTCCTGCATGCCCAGGTGGTAAATAATGCTCACATCCATTATCCTTTGAAAATGTTTTAATGTTTAAAAATTTATTTCAACTGTATCTACCCATATAATTCTGTGTGGGGCCTCCATCACCCTACTCCATACCTAGACTTCACATGGTATCTTCTTCCAGGATCTGGCCTGGTGAGTACCACCTATCTGCTAGGGGATATATTTCTGTATGTTGTGGATATGTTTTGCTATGGTTAGTTAATAAAGAAGCTGCTCTGGTGTGGTGATACTTTATTTATAAAATATGAATTTATTTGTATACTAATAAAGTTGCCTTGGGGTCAGAGCAAGCCAAAGCAGAAGCTGGGCAGTGGTGGTGCATGCCTTTAATCCCAGAACTTGGGAGGTAGCACTAGGCGGATCTCTGTGTGTTCAAGAATACAGCCAGCATGGTGACACACACCTTTAATACCAATAGACGACCTGGAGGTCTGTACAGACAGGCAGTGATGAGGAGGTCATGTGGCTGGGTTTACAACCAATGAGAAAGCAAAACAGAAAGTCTATAAAAAAGAAAAAAACACACAGAAGTAGCTCTCTTGCTGAGGAGAAGTACAGCAGCAGCAGTGAAAGGTAAGGTTTTTAGCTCTTAGCTATTGCTCTGACCTCTTGGGCCTTTAACTCTGCATTTGCCTATGGCAAGTCAGGTTATAGACAGGCAAGGAATCCAAGAGAAAGGAAGGAAAGGCAGAGGCAGAGAGGCACCAGCCTGCTGCCCAAAGAACATGCCACCAGACCAATAAGCCACAGAACACATGGAAAAACATATTTTAATAGAAATGGGTTTGTTTAAGATATGAGCTAGCTAACAAGAGACCTGCCATATAACATACAGTTTGTAAACAATAAAATCTTCTATGTGTTTATTTGGATCTGAGCAGCTGTGGGGCCAGGTGGGATCTGAGGAACTTTTGACTATTTTTGGCATCCAGATGTAGCAAGAAGTTCCACCCAAAACTTGGGAAAGCTTATTAAAAAAATATTCGGGTTTGGGGATTTAGCTCAGTGGTAGAGCGCTTGCCTAGCAAGCACAAGGCCTGGGGTTTGATCCTCAGCTCAAAAAAAAAGTGTGCATAAAAAAAATATTCTAAATGGAGTTAAAAACAGCTTCCTAGTTATGTCTCTGGCAAGGCATGAGCTACATACAGTATGGTGGAGTCATGTCATGCGTGGATTCATGTCATGGGAACTCGAAAACAGCATGGTGGATTCTGACCACAGCACACAGAGGGGCATCTCCAAGCTGTGTAGCACACTGCATGGTGTATTTAGTTTTTGCTAGTACAGACAAAAAAAAAAAAAAAGGTTTCTGGGCTAAATGCTGCTTTGATGGAGGCATAGACCCACTAGTTGGTAGTACACATGGCTGCAAGAGCTGGTGGTAAATATACCACTGCCATGTTGGGAAGCTGATGGGGAGAAGTCAGTATCAAAGACTGCCAGTTTTCATCCTAGCCATGTAGTTTAGTGGTTTAAAATCTCTCCTGGCCAGAGAAGGATCATAGATTCACAATAAGACAGATTCAGGGGAAAAAAAAAAAAAAGACCGACTCGGATGAAATAAAACTCTAAATGGTTTACAGTGTGTGTAAAAATTCATGTAGGCTTGGAAGAGAGAGGAAAGGGAGGATAGACAGTTATATAAAGAAATAGTTTTAAAAAATAAAGTTTTTAAAGACATAGTAAAAATAATATAAAATTTAAGCCACATAAAGATGGAAATTACAAAGAGTCTGGATCGTGTTATCTTTGGAATAGTATTTCATTTTTTTTAGAGACAGGATTTCTCTGTGTAGTTTGGTGCCTGTGCTGTCCTAGATCTTACTCTGTAGAGAAGGCTGGCCTTGAACTCACAGAGATTCACCTGGCTCTGCCTCCCTAGTGTTGGGATTAATGGTGTGTGCCACTACCACCTGGAGTCTTTGACATTTTTAACTGCAGAAAGACATTTGATAGTAAAGTCTACTCAGTTAAACCAATATGTGTATTTTAAAGGTAATTTTACTTCAAAATTTCTGTCTAAGGATATGTTGCTTTGGAAAAGAGGTGCTGATTTTATTTACACAAAAGAAGAGAACCTGTGTATTGCTTCTGGTTAATATGGTTTTATCAACCAAGACCCCCTGAAATGTCTCTGATGACACCATGGCCTAGATGATCTAACATCCAAGATCAGCTTCAAAGCATCTGGCTGTAATGATTCAGCCTTCACAGACTACTGCATCAAAGGTTTAGCTATAATTATTAATTTTCACAGGATCCCCATAAGACTCCCAGTACCCCCAACCAACAGGAAGTAGAATGAAAACCTACATCAAAATTCCCAAAATATTTTTTATAAATGTTTATTTATATTTAAAGGGCATGATTATAAATGCAATCTCTTTGTAAAGAAGAAAAGGGGATATAGATATGGTATGATAAAAGCGTAGATTATTGAATTTACTTTTAAGGAGCAATGCCTTGTTTAAAATGTTTTACACTGGTATGGATTTTAATTTATTGATATAAATTTAAAGTTAATTTTGTTATATTTTATGTATATTTCTACTCTTGTCTAAGGTATTATGTTTGTAAAGCTCAACACAAAAACATAAGGCTGATGAAAACAACAACAAAGATAACCCAGAATTGAAAATGGTTTTCAACAAGGAGATAAAAAATATTGAAAATGACTCATTATGAACTGAAGATGAAATTGAAAAACAGAATAGCCCAACTAGAAAGCTCAAAGGAAATCTTTACAGTAGAAAGAATTAAGCAGAAGAAAGAAAAAATAGAGGTTATAAGCAAAATAATCAAGGAACATTAAAATGAAAACCACAGGAAATGTGGGGCACCACAAAACAACACCAAAAACAAAACTTTTCAAATTTTGTGCACAGATGAGAAAATAATCCCAAGTCAATGGCATAGAACATGTCTTCAACAATATCATGAAAGAAAACTTCCAAAACCTGAGAAAACACACCCATACAAATATAAGAAGCATATATAGCACCAAACAGACCATATTGGAAAATGAAATCCCCACAACATATTATTACATAAAACACTAATTACATATAACAAAAAAGTGTACTGAGAACTGTGAGAAAAAAACCCACAAAGTACAAAAGAAAGCACATTGGAATAACAGCTGATTTCTCAATGGAAATATTGAAATCCAGATGAGAATAGAGCAATGCATTCCTTGTCCCAAAAGATTTTGACAGCCAATCTAACATATCTGGCAGAAATACGAAGCCATAATTTTTAAAACACAAAAATACACTGGCAACACAAATAGCACCAAAATTAACAACACAATGACCACAACTATTACATATATTTGAACAATAACCTTCAATATCTATTGTCTCAAATCTCCAATCAAAAGAAACAGAAGGACTCATTGGATAAAGAATCAAAATACATCTATTTCCTACCTACAAGAAACATATCTAAGTTTTAGAGAGAGACATCACTTTGGAGTAAAAGCATGTATTAGAAATACTTCAATCAAATGGAATCAGGGAGCAAGTAGGCAGAACTTTCTAAATATCTGATGACAGACTTCAAATTCAAAATAATCAAAAGAGATAAAAATGACACTTCATTCTAATCAAGTGTACAGATTGCCAAGAAGACATTACCACCCTACATATGTATGCATCAAATTCATTGGCACCTGATTTCAGTTAAAAATCTACTACTGCAATTAACAGTAATATTTTAATAGCAGGTGAATAACTTCAATAGTCTATTGTCTCCAACAGTAAGACCATCTAGCAAAAAAAGAAACATCAGAATTAATCAACATCATAATGCATAAAATGGACTTAACAATATATACAGAACATTGTCCTAATTACCAAAGAACACACATTCTACTCAATAGCACAAGGAAGCTTTTCTAAAATACACCACATCCTGGGAACAAAAACAGTCTAGCTAGAAAATATTCAACTCATGGAGATTAAACAATTTACTATTATACAACAAATGTTTCAAAGAAGGAATTAAGAATGAAATTTAAAACTTCTAGAAATAAATGAAAATCAGTACACAACACAACAAAACCTCTGGGTTCTATGAGCAAATTTTATAACTTGACATTTGAGGGGTGGTATGAAAACCTAGTACAATGAAAACACCCTAAATATATGGAGGCAATCCTAATGAAGCCTCTAATAAGTGAGATCGAGTCCCAACTAGCCATCTCTTGTCAGCAAATGAGGCTTCTTTTACTGGGACTGAGTTGCATTCACTTGAGTTGTGGACCAAAGGAGTCCCATGGAAATGCTCAAACAACCCAGGATGTAGCAAAGACAATTAGTGGCTCTCCACAAGCTGATAGTTGAACCCAGTTGCTGAGGACAACACCCACACAACTTATTTAACATAAATAAGTCAAGCTTGTGCTTACATGGAAACTTCACTCCTACATTCTAGTGTCTTTGGTATGGGGGAGGGGTACTCTGCATGCTACCAAAAGAAAAATGTAAACACCAACCCAATCATAAAAACTTTGCCCCTACAATCTGTCCTGCTTGCAAAATACAGTAGTGGAATGATAGCCCAGAACTTGTGGGTGTAGCCAACCAATATCTGATTTGACTTAAGGCCTACTCCACAAAATGGAACCAAGACATGACACTGCATGCATGACCAAGAACCAGAGACTAGATAGCCCAGAGACATAGGGTAAATCCAAGTACTACTACTACTGGTCTAAAAAAACGAGTAGCAATAAAATATGACTCCTAAGGATATTCTGCTATACTCATAAATCAGTGACGTATTCAGTCATCACCAGAGAAAATTCCTCCTGAAGCAAATGAGAACAGATGCAGAGAGAGAAAGAGACAGAGAGAGACAGAGACAGAGAGACAGACAGAGAGACAGAGACAGACAGAGAGACAGAGACAGACAGAGACAGACAGAAACCTTCCTTCAAAGACACATCATAATGGGGTGCCTTAGAACTCAGGGAACTACCATGGAAAGAAGAGGCAGAAAGAGTATAAGTCAAAGGGGATGGAGACCACAGGAGAACAGGCACTCTGTATTCACAGAAACTGAAGCAGCAAACATGGGGATGACACCAGGTCCTCTGTGTATATATCTTTTATGGGATTCATGAGTGTGCGAATGAGGGTGTCTCTGATTCTTGTGCCTTGTTTTGGGATTAATTTCTATCTTTTGTGTTGCCCTGCCCAACTTTGTTGTGATGGTTTTTGTCTTATCTTATATTTTATTTTGTTGTGTTATGTTGTTATCATGAAACTTGGTCTTTTCTAATAAAAGGTGGAAAGGAATTGGACACACGTGAAAGTGAATGTGGGGAAGACCTATGAAGAGTAGAAGGAGAAAAACTGCAGTCAGGATACATTATATGAGGAAAAATGTATTCTTAATAAAAGAAAAAAAACAGAAAGAACACAAAAAATGACTTAAAATGCAAATAAAAAAGTTGGAAAAATAAAGACAAACAAAACCCAAACCCAATCTACAACAAGAGATAATAAAAGATCAGGCTGGTTTTGTAGACAAACACCAGTAGAATTCGCTAAAGGAGTAAGAGGCAGGAGAAACATGAGTTTAAGGCAAGGCAGGGCTACACATTTAAAAAGAAAAATTCCAGGTGTCCCTTAATCCCAGCACACCAGATGCAGAGGCAGGCAGATCTGAGTTTGAGGCCAGCCTGATCAATAGAGCGAGTTCCAGGACAGGCTCCAAAGCTATACAGAAAAGTCATGTCTTGAAAAGCCATAGATAGATAGATAGATAGATAGATAGATAGATAGATAGATAGATAGATAGATAATTCACAGTGGAAATCAATGGAAAAAAAACAAGAGCCGGTTCTTTGAAGAGTTAAAAATGACAGACTCCTTCTTCAACTAACCAAAAGAAAGAAGGAAAGACTCAAGTTAGCAAAGTTAGAAATGAATGAGGAAGCATGAGAACAGGCGCCAGAGAAATCCAGAATATTATAAGGAATATTTATAAATCTTCACTCTATGAAGCTGGGAAATCTAAAAGAAATGGACAATTTTCTAGGTTGAGTGAAACCACTAAAATTAAACCAAAGAATCAACACCTTAGACCCATAATCAAGAGGTTGACACAGTAATAAAGAGCCTTCCAGCTAAAATGACAAAATTTCAAGACCAGATGGATTCACAGTAGAATTCTACCAGACATTTAAAGAAGCAGTAGAGCCATTCCTTCTTTTTTAAAATTAATTAATTAATTAATTTATTTATTTATTAATTAATTTATTTATTTATTTTTGGTTTTTCGAAACAGGGTTTCTCTGTGTAGCTTTGCGCCTTTCCTGGAACTCGCTTTGGATACCAGGTTGGCCTCAAACTCACAGAGATCCACCTGGCTCTGCTTCCTGAGTGCTGGGATTAAGGCATGCACCAACACTGCCCAGCAATCCATTCCTTCTTAAACTATTAAAAAATTAGAAAGAATATTCACAAACTCCTTCTATGAAGCCTTATCACTTGAATATTAAAACCAGGCAAATTTAGAAAATAGAAACAACCTAAATGCCCTACAACCAATGAATAGATAATGAAAATGTTGTGCATTCATATTGTACTGGCTGATTTTAGGTCAATTTGAAACAAGCTAGAGTCATCAGAGAGGAAGTATACTCGTTGATAAAAGGCCTCTGTAAGATCCATCTGTATGACATTTTCTTTATTAATTATCAATTGGGGAGGGCCCAGTGCATTATGTGGGATATCATCCAAAGGCTGGTGTTCCTCGATTCTATAAGAAAGCAAGATGAGCAAGTCATGTGGAGCAAGACACCAAGTAGCACCCTTCCATGGCCTCTGCATCAAGTCAGTCCTTCTGGCTCCTGCTCTGCTTGAGTTCTTGTCCTGACTTCCTTTGGTGATAAACAGCAATGTGGAAGTGTAAGCTGAATAAACCCTTTCCTCTCCAATGTGTTTTTTGGTCTTTCACCTAACTTGTCATGGTAATTCATTACAGCAATAGAAACCTGAACTAAGATATACACTATGAAATATAATTTATCAGCAAATTAAAATGAAATAATGAATACAGCAGGTTAATGGATGGAACTAAAAATATTATAACACATTCAATGGCTGGAAAAAACATAAGCAACCATACTATTAACTAAATATGACTGGAAAAAATAATGCATATAATTTAGTGTACAATTTTAATTAACTTTTTTCATCTGGATGATAGTGCTTCCTCCAAGAGGCAAAGAAACATAGCAAAAAAAAACTTAATACCATACATGAGAGGCACTTTTCTGAGTTTTGGCTAGGGCTTTCTTAGAGACTCTCAAAACTTATAGCCTGCTGTTGCCTTCGGTTGCCCTCTGAGGTGGAAGGTAATTCCCTATTTCTCAAGACACTATGCACACCATAAACAGGGCCTAGAGGTCCCTGAGCTGGAAATGACTTGAATACCCTCTCTGTGAAAACTGGCTTTCATGATACTACAAGGCACCCTGTTAGCTTCCAAAGAAAGGAGTCAACTAAAAGTCCCACCCAGCTGTGATGCCTATGAACCACATTAATGACCAGTATGACATAATAACCCAATGAGTAAAGTAATGGCCCATATTCTTTAGTAGTAACCAACTGCTCTATAATTGGATTTAAGATCTGCTCAACACAGAGACAATGCCAAGTATTGGAATCCTAGATAGGGACACAATGCTACTGAAATCATGGTCATTAGAGAAGAATCAATAACCATTTACTTACTAAACCAGCATAACCCCTAACAACAATCTACAAACATTTGTCCTTATACTCACAGATAAGTTCTGTCTTTACTGTCATCAAGGAATCTTCTCTTTACAACAAATGGAAAACTCTACAGAAAACCACAACCAATCAATATGCACAGCTGTGGAGCCCAGTCGCAAAAGATAATCTACAAAATATTTCTACACCTAAGGCTCAGAGTATATTATGGAAGATGGTATTGAAAGATTGTAAGGGCCAGAGGGTCAGAGATATTGCTCAGACTGTGTCTCCTAGTAATATCAGAAGAAACATCAATAAAGTCTCATCAACATGATTGTCCAAATATGAACTTAACAAGGAAGACACCAATGAATATATCAACTGGGCAAAAGCTGGGAAATAGCCCAGAAGGTCTCAACCATATAAAAATAAGTACAGGAAACTGAGTAAAGCTGGAAACAGGAGAGATATTAATCCCCAGGGAAAAGCATAGCAATTGCTTAACCAGTGCCAAATGGTCAATCTGAAACATTCATACAAAAAATATTACACAGAATCAAGTTTTTATATTTAGGAAAAATATAGATGCAAATACATAGATAAGTGTAACACTTGATGAAAAATGAGGAGAGAAATTTGAAAATGATTAGTAAGATGTATATAGGAAGGTTTTAAGATGTAAAAGGAAAAGGAGAAATAGAACTACAATACAGTCTCAAAAATAATTTTATTTCATTAAAAAATATAACTACTTTATTTACTCCTCTTCCCCATTCAGACTTTTGCATGTACACTCCATTCACTCTTAAATTTAAGAAACTTAATTGTTACATATATGTACATGTAGCACATGCAAGCACACACATATGCTGCTGTGTCCTTTATTGTTACTTTAAGTGTATGTATTTAGTGCTAATGATTTACAACTGAATAACATATCAGAGGTTTTTCCCTGGGTTATGCTGATTCTACCTCTCTTAGCAGTCATTAATTGCCTATAGATAGTTATCTAAAGATTTGGTCCCATGAGATATCCAATATTCACAGTGGTATGTCTATTGTTTAGGTTGTGTTTAAGCAGCCACACTCTTTAGATTCATGGATGTACCTCCCCTATGATATCCAGAAGACACAATCACTTAGAAGTATTCTTAGTCCTTTGAATCTTTTAATCTTTCAACCCCTCTTCTGCAGTAGTCATTGAATCTCATGTGCAGCAACTGTGTCGTGCTACACACACACACAAAAAAAAAAAAAAAAAAAAAAAAAAAACATACACAACACCCACTTTTAAGTTGACATGGCTAGTCTTAGTTGTCAATTTGACTCCATCTAGAATCAGCTAAAATTCTAGCTGTTAGGTACTCCTGTGATGGATTCTTTTACTCAGATTATTTGAAGAAAGAACACCCACCCTAAATCTAGGCCAAAATTTCTGGTAACAGCCCACATAAAAGTACAAGGCAGAACAAAATTTTGTTTTTTGACAGCTTGCTCTCTCACTCTGGCTGTCAAGTTCATTTATCTTGCTGCTGTGGTCATTAGGATATTTTTTAATCGAACGTAAATTGAAATGGCATACCAACAACTCTCCAGGAATCCTGAAGGACTCCAGCACTAAATTAGGAATGTAGAGATATACGTGCTTATAAAATGAACAGCCACTAGATTCTTGGCCTTTTGGTTAATAAATAGTCGTTGTACTATGTGGACACTCTTCCTTCCCTCTCTTTATGTATTGTCCTCCATCCCTGCTATACAGCTATTAACCCCTGTCTAATATTCAAATGGTCTCTCTTTTACTCATATGCATTATTTTCACCACTTGATTTTTTTCATAAATATTGTGACACCAGTACTCTATACTTAAAAACATTCTCTCATTTTTTAAATAAATTAAGGTCACACATATTGAGAACATATTGATTGTTGCTAGAGAATGGAGAGAGTGCATGGGAAGAATGGGGTAAGCCGTATGAATGAATACTAACTTATCAACAGATAGTGGCAAGATTTACTGTGCTAATGTATATGAGAATTACTATAAATAATGAAATGTATTATATATTTTAAATGCTAGAAGAACTGTTTCATAATATTTCCTCTTTAAAGAATTAACATATAGGGGTTGGGGATTTAGGTCAGTGGTAGAGGCCCTGGGTTTTGTCCTCAGCTCCAGAAAAAAATAAATAAATAAAAATTAAAATAAAAGAATGAACATATAAAGTAGAGATATTTTACCACCTAAAATATGTGTATGACTTTAGCACTATACTATATATGTCTTAAAAAGTAACAGGGCAACAAATAAACATGTATAAGTTTTAGATATCACTTAATTTTTAATGTAAGAATGAAAGATTTTGATTAAAAATAAAGTATTTCAAATAAAGTAAAGTTAAACAAAAATAGCATATATATTGCTCAAAAGAAGGAAATTAAAGTTTTATATATATATATATACAATATCTGTTTTCCTTACCTTTTTATTAATTTTATTTGCAAAATGAACCATTATATTTTAAAAATATAAACTAGAAGGAATATTGTTGTGAACATCAAATATTAGGATAATTCAATTGCAACTAACTTTCTATACTTTGAGTATTTCAGTAATACTAGTGAGAAAATGAAACCTTAACAAGCAATTATAATTTTTAAAATGTGCAATTAAAATATGTGGCCACAGATCAATGTCAATCAATAAAATTTATTTCATTTAAATTTACCTTTGGAGACTTTAACCATTATGTGAGTTGTGGTTCCTCATTATTTGAATTTCATGTATGTCACTGTAAATATTCCAGAGATTTTTCACAGTGATATAATGATACATAATTTTCAATGCTGTATCACACATTTGATCTATTTCTACAGAAGAGATATTCTCATTAGAAGCTCTGTCAATGAGGAGGCAAATAGCAATCTAAACATAAATTTAATTATATATGCTTTTTAAAAGGCATTTCCAGTTCAAATACTGAGAAAGAAAGAAAAATATATTTGCATAACTATATTATTTCCAGATGCATATATGAAGACATGACTGTGGATGTATTCTCAGTAATATACAGTCCCAGAGTTGTTTATAAAATGATGAAGATGAGTTAGTACAGTTATATACAGTGCTTTTGGTCAGGAGCAAAATATTTTTGCAAGATACATGGCTCAGAATAAAGTTTTACCTGTCTTTGCTACAAACTGGAAGTTAGCCCAGTAGAAATTTAAATGTGCCATACAGAAATTTAATTAACCACCACATTTAAACTCAAGCTCAGGTACTCACTCATTAGCCCTAATTCTTACAAACACTCCCATAAAGAAATGTTATATTGCCAGGCAGTGGTGGCACATGCCTTTAATCCCTGTACTTGGGAGACAGAGCAAGGTGGATCTCTGTGAGTTTAAGGCCAGCCATGTCAACAGAGCAAGATCCAGGACATACACTGAAACAACAAAGAGAAACCCTGTCTCAAAAAAAAACAAACAAAAAAATGTTATATTGTGTTTCAGAATTTATTATGAGAATCTCATATTATTCATAAATTGAGGTATTAATTAAATTATAGCCATTAAGTAAGCACTCAATAAAATATTAAATTGAGATACTGGAAAAATGCAATATTTGAAGAGTTCTTATATTTTGTGCCTTTTGAAAATGAACTAAATACAAAATCTAACAAGAACTAGAAGAGCTGCATATTTTTGTCTTGACTGCTCTGCTTAAAAAAATACTGGAACTGTTAATGAATATCATAGAAACAAAGATCTTAGAATGTCTAATGGGAAATATAATTTCTTAAAAGGCAAAGTATCAAAGTGAAATTTTAGAGGCAGAGGATATTTTCGAGGTTGCCATAGAATATAGTTGCCATTTATATTTTATCATCTTGTGCTATTAATTGAAGTGAACAAGACTTCCAGTCAGTCAGATAATACTGGATACCCAGTATATGTATGATACCTTTCCAAGTGCTAAGAATAGAAATTATAATTAGATACAATGAGAGTCATTGAGGGAATATCTACTACAATTTCAAGTGTGCCATTTAAAAATGTTATGTCACTGCATACAAGCAATGTTTTCAACTTTTGTGATTATATTTCAGTTGTAGTTTTTCTTCACTAAAGAAAATTATTCCTTAAAGAAAGTGAGAAAACATACTAAAAAGGCAATGATGCTATAAATACATGGTATTTGTTTCAAAACCAATGTTTTAGAAATATTAAATTGTATCAAAACTGTTTTTTTTTTTACTTTTCTCTTTGAATATTTGTGTTTTGTTCTTATTACAGCAACTGTATACTACATTTTTCTTCCTCAATAATACTGGAATCCACATTCACTGCAGCCAAACAACATTGACACACCTCACTTATTCTTAAGCATTGTAACTTGCTAAACTGTTGCTTTCAGTTATTGTCTTAATTGGAGTTTCTATCACCAAAAAGAGATACTATGATCACAGCAAGTCTTATAAAGGACATCATGTAATTGGGATTGGTTTACAGTTTCAGAGGTTTATTCCATTATTTTCAAGGTGGTGTGCCAGCAGATGTGGTACTGGAGAATGAACTGAGAGCTCTACATCTTGATCCGCAGGCAGCAGAAGTAGCTGTGGCAGTGGGCATGGCTTAAGTGTATATGACATCTCAAAGACTGCCGCCAAAGTGACACACTTCTTCCAACAAGGCCACACATACTCCAACAAGGCCACATCTCTTAATAACGCCACTCCCCATGGATTAAGCATTCAAACACATGAGTCTATGGAGGCCATAACCTATTCAAACCACTACAGTAGTCTTTTGGACTCCAGGTTACAAGTCAATCCATATTTTATACTGATTAAATCACCAGAAAATATGCTAGTCTACAATTGAAAGTGATGAAAACAGGTTATCTTAACAATAGAAGACAATTTACTGGTGTATTACCTTCCTAAAAGTTTATCTTAGTTTAATTTTAACCTGTGTCCTGTGTGCAACAATAGAAACCTAAATAAATATAATTTATAGTATATTTATAATATAAATTACTTATATTAAATACATGAAAATGTAATATACAATTATATATACTCAGTTCACTGATTTTGATCTAAGACACCATCATACTTCATACTGGTCTCTTTGGTATAAATAGCTAAATATCAGTAAGTATGAAAAATTATGGTAGAAATCATATCTGTGACATATCTTAAAGCACTGAAAAATCTGCTCTATCGGATCATTTTATTCTCTGATGAAAACTGAATATAATGATCACTTTTAAATTCTTTACTTGTTAATAAGTGTTTAAGCAAGAAAATAATGCTTATAAGAAAATAAATGGAGAGGAGGGGTTGGGGGGAAGGCAGGGGTGGGGGAGGGATGGGGGAGGACTGGGGAACCCATGGCTGATATGTAAAATTAAAACACAAACATAAATAAAAAAAACAAAAAAAGAAAAGAAATATATAGCAATGACAGTAAAGACAATGCAAAACCACAAAACAATGTTGAAAGAAATGGAAGGAAACAAATAACTGAGGTGGTACCCCATGTTTATTGATGAGATAAATTATTATGAAAATATATGCAAAACCCAACATAATCTATTAATTAAATACAATAATTATGAAAATACAAATTACAGTTTCTAAATTTATTATAAAGCTCCCAAAGTCCCTGAATATCCAAATTAATATTGAGACAGAAAATAAAAAATTGAAACAGCACTGGGAGAATTATACTGTTTGACATTATAAAAAGCACTACAATGTTATATACATAAAGCAGCATGACACTGTCATTAAAATAGGCACAGAGTAGTATCACAGAGTGGAGAACCAGAATTAACTTCAAGCTTGAGAACAGCTGGGAAGATCCTGATAAAAAACATAAAATTTCAGTAGACAGTAATATAAACAAATGAGAGCTATTATAAAAGTCAGTGACTGCTGATGATAGTATTTTATTGCTTCCTTGAATATAATGAAGACAATAGATTTCAAGTGCTTTCTCATAAAACTGAAAACTATATTAGGTAATATACATTTTAATTATGTCAATATATAGCTATTCTTCTAATAATTATATATTTTGAAATATAATATTTTACATAAGACATGGATGAATGTTTAACAATTAATATGAGTAAATAAAAAGTATAAGTACAATGACAGATACTCTTTGAATCTGGAATCTAAATTTATTATAAATAGATGAGAACTTTTGAATAAGGAAATACTTCTCAGAATATTTTTTATCCTGCCTTAGAACAAGGTTGGATTTATTTAGCTGAGGAAGAGAATGCTTGATATTCTCTAGACTCATGTATAAAACAGAGTATTCATTAAAATAACAATTGAGAATGACCATAGAAACTGACAAAGTAAAATGTATGGATGTTAGAGGGAGAGTGCAAATTTGAATAGACATGAGGACAATTTTCAATGTTCAAATCACTTGGAATGTGCATACACATTGAGCATGAACTTGAGTACAATATTTTATCTAAAAAAGCATATGTATTTGAATGTAGATCTGCCACTGAAGAGCAATTTCTAATTTACTTTGAGCTTTTTTTCTATGCTTTGGGAAAAGTTAAGACTTATGGGGAAGAAGCAGAGCAGTAGATGGACTGCCTGGTAGTATCTCCTTCTAGCTTCTGAGGAAGTCACAAGCTGCACATATTTACTTTATATTAGTCTTATTTAATTCTTGTTCTAAAAACCCAGAACTCAGCAAAAAATAAGGTGAATCTCTTAGTGGAAGATAATTCAAATGATTTTAGTCAATCCTTCTCATTTAACAGACAATGGGAACCTGGAAATTATCCCCAGAGAAGGAAAATGTTACTCAAAAATTCTCAATGTACTTGATCTAAGAAACAAGGTGTGTTACAATTTTAATTAAGTACATCTTCCCCTCACTATGCCTCATTATCTGATTTTTCTCACTAATATTTTTACTTACAGTCCTGTGAATATACCAAAAGGACAGGCAACATTTTAATATAACAATTCTTAAATGATAGTATAGGCATTTCGAAAACTGCTTACTCTAATGTAGTACAGATCAAACAGAAAATATTAACTAGCCTCTCATCTACATAAAGGAGTCATAAAACAGAGATATGATGAGAAATAAAAGACACACAGATAATTTGAGTTTGAGCCTTGAGTAACTTTGTATTTGTAAATTATCCAGAAAAATTAGAACTTGTGAAGAAATTCCAGAAGTCAAAAAAACATGTCATGTTCTGAAGAAGTTAAGTTAGGAAACTGAAGAACTATTTATCCCACGCTAGAGTGCAGGGATAGCTATCAATTTATAGGTAACTATTAATTTCCTGCAGCAGCATCATATTTGACTCACAATTGTTAACTCTCTCAGCCTAGGTCAGAGCCAAGTCACATTTGAAGGATTTTTATTTTATCACTAGTACATGTTTGATCTATTTAATGACTTTCCTAACAAAACTGTAAATTGCAAATGTTTTTTGTTTCAATGCAAACCACTCAACAATCTGCCATATTGCCAATGTCATGAAGACACAGATGTTTAGTAAGCATTTCTTGGACCTAATGAGAAAAGTTGTCCAAGAAAATTGTGCTCTCAATCAGGCATTACCTCGAACAAGCCTCAGGCTTATAATAACCGAAAAACCTCAGCACACACAAAAAAAAAATGAGGTAGCAGAATCCTCACCAAAACTCTGAAAAATCATAGTAACTAAATTCCTTCCTAACAAATTTGTTCTTTGTCTTGGTTGTTGTATGGTGTACTATAAATTTAGTAATTGTGTTGATATTTCACTGATAACAAACTAAAAAGCACTCTTATGTAAGACTATCATTTTTATGTAGTTATTAGGCTCTAAGTTACTTGTATGTTCTAAACATTTCAGTCTATTTAATGTGGAAAATAAAAGGATTGCTTTTCATCAAAACATTGGTTGTAAATGATACATTGTTGGTTTTCCTTAAAAGCACAGGAAATAATAGGGAACATTTTCCTAACATCAGTTTTTCCTACTGGTGTCAAGCTTTAAGGAGAAGCCAAACAACTGGCACTAATAATTTGAAGATAGAAGTAAAGTTCATAAAACTGTATTTACAAATATACTGGAAACTGCTTGTAATTTAAGTGCATCTTCTTAAAAGAGTTACATAATGAAAAGAATCTGTGCCATCTTCAATGCTTTCATTTAAAACAGATGACGGAATCTTCATTAACACAAAAATATCCAACATATTTAACAGACATTTATAAATTATTTGAGATAGAGAATGATGTAGTTACAAAAACTAAAGCTCCAACAATATGCAATCTGATATAATGTTGAAATAAAGCCTGTAGTACACATATCCCACAAAAATTTTGGTCAACTATGTATGATTCAACATTGTAAATAAATTAGTTGTTAAGTAGAAAGTGATAAATTCAGTTTATAATAATTATATATAGTCCATATAATTAAAATATAATGACATTTCAATTCTTAAAAATGGGTGATATTTAGGATCTAGCATTGTGGCAATGGGTAGATCATTGCATCTACTCTAAAAAGAGAAAGATAACAAAAGGTAGATTATTGAATCTATTACGAAAAGAAAAGAGAGAATATGGATATGACAAGATAAAAAGGGAGATTATGGAATCTACTTTTAAAAAAAGGAATTATTTGTTTTAAATATCATAAGTAATGAAATTTTTTTGTCTGAGTTTATCAAATGTTACTGGACTGGACATTGTTAATATATATAATGGAGTTTTTATCTGAATTTGTCAAATGTTAATGGACTAGACATTGTTAATGTAATTCTTGACTGTATATATTGTATATACTTATTGGATAGTTTTTCTTGTATTAGTTATAAACTTTTTTTAATTTTAGACAAAAACAGGGGAAATGTTGTGGGTATTGTGTTCCCTGAAATATTCTGTGTCCCCTGAAATAAACATATCTGGGGTCAGAGAACAGACAGCCACTAGAACAGAGCCAAAAATGGTGGCTAGAAAATGGGAAGAGTAAGCCATAACAGAAGTTGGGCAGTGGTGGTGCACGCCTTTAATCCCAGCACTTGAGAGGCAGAGCTAGCTGGATCTCTGAGTTCAAGGCCACTTTAGAAACAGCTAAGCATGGTGACCCACGCCTTTAATCCCAGAAACCCAACCTTTAATCCCAGGGAGTGGGGGCAGAAAGAGAAAGGTGTATAAGATGTGAGGACCATGAATTAGTAAAGTAAAGCCTGTAGTTAGTTAAACATCTGGTTGGTTAAGCGTTCAGGCTTTGGAGCAACCCAGTTCAGCTGAGATTCATGTGGAGGAGGACTCAGAAGCTTCCTGCCTGAGGAAACAGGATCACAGGAGGAACTAGCAAGGTGAGATAGCTGTGGCTTGTTCTGCTTCTCTGATCTTCCAGCAATCACCCCAATAACTGGCCTCAGGTTTGAGTTTTATTAATAAGACTCTTTAAGATTCATACTACAGGAGACAGAGTAAAATATAAACTTATTTTAACCATTTTCTAAACATTTGAATTAAGGGAAGAACATGATTCTGAAGGTAAATTATGCCAGTTATGTAAGAGAAATATCAGGTGGCTGAATAATGACCATAGAACAGAAATAATTAAATAAAATCATCTTCTATGCTACAAAGTGCTTCAATTTTACCCTAGTTACCACTATAATTCTACAGGATGGAAAACTATACCAAGTATAATTCTAATTTTTTTTAATTCTTATTCTTATAATTCCTACAAATAATAATCAGTAAAAAATCCATACTTACATTGTGAGAATTCATATGAAATATCAAGTTATATTTTAACAAAGATCTTTGGGAAAATATCAGCTTAATTCATTTAAACATTACTTTGCTTAGTGTCCATTTTGACTTATGTAGACTTGAAGTTAAAATGAACAAAAGAGACAAGGTTTCTATTCTTGATTATGACATTCTGCCCAACAAAAGTCAAGCATGTAACTATGTATTTATAGAAAATATATAGACTTATATACATTCTATATGCACACAGTGTTATGATGGTACATATGAGTAATTATTCAAATGTTTTCCACAGATTTTGATGGACACTACAAAAAGAAGACCCTTGAGATACGTCTATGGAATTTAGAAAAGCATTGGATAAACATTCTATCATTATACTAAATCAGGACTCTGTATACTTGGAACAGCGCTTGGCTGAAACTTAGGATATTAATTTGCAAACTAGATTCAGATGAGCAGTTCCATCAGAATCTCCTGCAGAGTTAAATTACTATGAAAGTTCCTTAGGTCCTAGTTTTGATGGCACTATATCATTAGGGCTGAAGTGTGATTTAAGTGTCTCTTTAAAGTCTCTGCTGATTTTGATTCCCTGTATTTTTTGATTCAGTAGTTCCAGGCTGATTAAGTTTTAAAGATATATTTCATTTTATTTTGATGAAAGTAGTCCCTTGACCATATTGCAGAAAATTTGGATAGGAGTGTTAGGAAGGAATTTGACTTGTCTAGATATGAACAGATTAAAGCTAAAATATGAAAGATTTCATAATTCATGCTAAATAACTTGGTTTTTATTTTGGAGGCAATGGTAAGTCATCAAAAGCATACTAGGTTAAAATAACAATCAATAATTGAGCTCACAGTTCTGCAGCTTTTCTAAGCTAGATTATTCTTTGGAATTTTGTTAGGCTCCCTTCTGCATCTATAGCTCAAGTGCATAAGGGTACACAGAAACGATGAATAGTACTCTTTCCCCAGTCTTTAATACCTCAAATAGGAAAAATTTCCTGGTGCATTTCTATTTTATTACATTAGTTATATTTTTGCATTATTGTGACAAGCCCTATGAAAAGAAGCAACTTAATGGAGAAAAGGTAAATGTAGGCTTACAGTCGTTGGTGCTATAGTACATCATGAAAAAGAAGTTATGGAAGCAGGAGCAAGTGGTAGTTGGTGGGATTCCATCACAATCTAAGAAGTAAAGATCAAACAGAAACTAGAACCTGACTTTGGATCCTCAAAGCCTACCTTCAATGACCCATTTCTTACAACAAGACTTCAACTCCTAAACATTTCATAGCCTCCCCAGTATCATCACATAGGTGCCAAGCATTCTAAGAAATGAGACTTCAGAAGACATTTTACATTCAAACTAGCACATTCATTTTACCTAATAGTCTAGACTACACATACTAAAGTTGTTCCAAAAGAATGAACAGAATTATTCAAAGTCTCCTCACATTAATAATTAAATGTCCCTTTGGTAATAACTAGCTAAAAGTTAGTGCCAGATGGCAGGATGAAGAGTAACTAATATTTTTTAAAGGTCAAGCTAAAAAAATATACAGTAACAATGTATGTGCAGGCAAGCCCAATGACAAGAGCTATGATTGCCTACCAATTTACTGCAGAATTCATCTAAAGATTTTTGTGGTTGTTCACTTATTATTTTCATAAATCAAACATCTAGTAGAGCATCCAGCATAAGCCTGAAATTAATTATTATGTTGATTTGAATGAGAATGTCCCCCATAGGCTCATATATTTGCATATTTAGTCTCTTGTTGGTGGAACTGTTTGGGAATGATTAGGACTTGCAGCCTTTTGTAGGCCATGTATAACTGGGGATGGACTTTGAAGTTTTAAAAGCCCACAAAATTCCCAGTTAACACTCTTTGCCTGGTAGATGTGTATCTGGATCTAAGCTCTTACCTATTCCTGAAGCACCATATGTCCTGCCTGTTGCCATGGTCCTGGCATAATGGTCATGGACTCTAAAACTGTAAGCTCTGAATGAACTCCTTTTTCTATAAGTTTCCTTTGGTCATGGTACTTTACCTTATCTATAGACACACAGTTCTAGTTCTAGAATCATGAAATATACAGAGGGAAAGGAGTTGTAGAATCTTTCTCTGCAATTAAGGAAAGTTGCTGAGGCAAAGCATGTGGCAGAGGCATCCCTGTATCAATGCCTGGGAAACCAATTGCATGAAACTATAAATGTGAAAATTGGACTGTGCTGTAGACTCCAAGAAGTTGGAGATACCAGAGTCACAGGATACCTCCCAAAGAGAACTGCAGAAAAGAAGTATTATGGAGTCAGCACAGTTCAAAGGGAAGAACCATCTAATCTCTTTCACATTGGTCATAGAGCTACAGAATTTGGAGTTTTCCCTGTTGAGTTTTGATCATACTTTGGTCCAATATTTCTCACCATGTGCTAATTCATCCTTTTTGGAATGATAATGTATATAGTGACATATTGTGTCCTCCAATTTATTGTGCGACCTAATAAAGCTTATTTGAGGATCAGAGTTCAAGGCCATACTGGGGAACAGAGCCAGGCATGGTAACACATCTGTAATCCCAGCACTAACCATAGACATCTGGAGCTCTTTACAGACAGACAGGAAGTGATGAAGCTGGGTGGAGAGAGGAAGAGAAATGCAGAACAGAAAGGCATATAGTCATGTGTATACAGGAAGTACGTCATTGCCTGTGGATTTCCAAGTGGTAAGTATGTGGCTGGCTTATTTGTGCTTTTCTGATCTCTCAGGTTTTACCCCAGTATCAGGCTCTAGGTTGTTTATTAATAAGACTGTTTATCAATATATCTTATATCTGGCAGCCCAATAATTGTGGCAAAAATTCACTAAAAAGCTTCTTATTGCCTTACAGGCCCCTGGCTCAGGCACTAGCTATACAACTAAGGCCCAAGCTATATGTAACTGGAGTCCTCACCCCTGGTAGGCCTGAGTTTCTTTGGCTTCTTCTCTCCTGGTGGGTTGTGGGCTCTCTCTGGATTCCCATCTCAGACTGCTACCACACTAGTACCTGCCTTGAAATTTTCTCAGACTTCTACTGTTCTATAGTGAGTCAATTAAGATATCTTAAAGGAAGTAATTAGTTAAAAGATAATTGTTTTTCCACACATTAAAAAAATGGGAAACGTTTTTTTGTTTTGTTTTGTTTTGTTTTGTTTTGTTTTGTTTTGAGACAGGGTTTCTCTGTGTAGCTTTGTACCTTTCCTGGAACTCACTTGGTAGTCCAGGCTGGCCTGGAACTCACAGTGATCTGCCTGGCTCTGTCTCCTGAGTGTTGGGATTAAAGGTGTGCGCCACCACAGCCCAGAGGGAAACATTTTTAAAATGGAGTAAATTTGGTCTCTGTTTGATAACACATTAGGCAGTCTGAAAATGGAACAATTAAATGAGAGGATAATTAATGTTAATGGGATTTATATAACATCAATTATAAATATTATTTGTTTGATCGTTTTCATTTTAGCCTTACAAAGGTTAGTTAATTTGACTGCAAAAAAAAATTAGAAAAAACTTGTTAAAACAATTTACAGAGAAATTCAGACACAGACAGAAGAATTTAACATTCAGACACAGACAGAAGAATTTAACATGAACCTATTTTAGCATTGAATTATATGATTACCGAGAAACAGCCTAAGGTTTCCAAACACCAAATATTAATCTATCTGGAAACCTTAAAGGACCAGCAAAATGCTCAAGGCTGTATACAAGCTAACTGGACTCAAGGGGGAATGATAGATTTCAGGGCATTTAAAAAAAGCTATATTCTCATAATGTATGCATTCTCCATTTGTAAAGCAGATGTTAAACTCATGGTCAACTTGTAACAGAATTATCCCTCAGGACTGGAAAGATTTGGTAACAGCTATCCCAGAGGCTGGTCCACAGTTACAATGGATCACCTGGTAGATAAAGGAGGCAAAGACTACAGAAAAACAATGTATGGCTAGAGATACGGAAATTTCCCAAAGCCAAATTATTGGAGAAGGTGATTGTGATGACATACAAAGACAATCATTATATGATGACAACACCTCAATTCTCTTCTGCATAGCAACCATGAATGTGTAGCACAGAACTGAAGGAGGGAAGAAAATTGAGTAATTTACAAAAGTTATAAAGTTACAAAGAATGTTTTCTGCAGTAATAGAATGATACCAAATTCAGAAGCTAGACAATTAATAATTGAATCTATAGCTTTTGAAAATGCCAATGCAGAATGCAAAGGGGTAATTAGGCTGTTAAAGGAAAGATCAGCACCCTTGGAGGACTAAATTACAGATACAATTAATATTGACTTTTTTTTTACTTTTCTTTTTTTCTTTTTTTCTTTTATTTTATAATTTAATTTAATTTTACATATCAGCCATGGGATCCCCTGTCTTCCCCCCTCCTGTTCCCACCTCCCCTGCCAGCCCACCCCCCATTCCTATCTCCTCCAGGGCAAAGACTCCCCTGGGGATTCAGCTCAACTTGGTAGATTCAGTCCAGGCAGGTCCTGTCCCCTCATCCCAGGCTGAGCAAAGTGTCCTTGCACAAATTCCAGGTTGCAAAGAGCCAGCTCATGCACTAGGGACAGGTCCAGGTCCCACGGCCTGTGTGCCTCCCAAACAGTTCAAGCTAATCAACTGTCTCACTTATCCAGAGGGCCTGATCCAGTTGGGGGTTCCTCAGCTTTTCGTTTATTGTTCCATCTCTTGCATTCTGTTGGTTATACTTGCATATGAAATTCCTGTTCATTTACTCAGATTTTCTATTTCCAGCATTCTGTCGGCTTGTGTCTTCTTTCTTTTTTATATTTCCCTTTTTCAGTTCTTGGACTGTTTCCCTCATCTGTTTCATTACTTTTTCATGATTTTCTTTCAGGGATTTGTTGTTTTCTTCTGCTTTATTTGTCCTTTCCTCTAGTTTTTTTTTTTTTTTTTTTTATAGCGTTCTTCCTGTTTTTTGTTTGTCTGCTCCTCCACTTTGTAGTTAGAGTTTTCCTGCCTGGCCCAGTCAGGACAAATATCTCTTACCCGCCAGTCCCACAGTCGCTCAGACCCAACCAAGAAAGCACACAGAAACTTACATTGTTTACAAACTGTATGGCTGTGGCTGGCTTCTTGTTATCTGCTTCTTCTATCTTAAATTAACCCATTTCTGTTAGTCTATACTTTGCCACATGGCTTGTGGCTTACCAGTGTCTTTACATGTTGCTTTTCATGGTGGCAGCTGGCGGTGTCTCTCCCCAGCCTTCTACTTCCCAGAAATCCCTTCTCTCTTGTCCCACCTATACTTCCTGCCCGGCCACTGGCCAATCAGAACTTTATTTACACAGAGCGATATCCAGAGCACTTCCCCTTTTCTTTTCTTTTTTTTTTTTTTTTTTGGAAGGTTTTAACTTTTACATAGTACAATTACATATAACAAAACAATTATCAAGCAAGAATTACAGTTACAATATTAAAGAAGATATCCTATCTATCTTATATTTGTGAGTCTAAGGTTTTATATCTAACTTATCTTTTATCATAACTGAGGAAATTATAACTATCTAGTCTTCAACCACATCAAAGACCTCAGAAGGATATAATATTACCTGAGAAATGGGAGAAGGATGCAAACAACTTTCGGGAGTCTTGCAGGAGTAGACAGAGACAGCTGGCAGCCTGGACAGTCACCTAATGTTCCTTTGTAAAGTTGGGGCATCTGTCTTCAGCCCACAGGGCTAGAGTATCTCGGTCACTTCTCTCAGTGTCCTGGAGAATGTCTGGCCATTTCCTCTGTGAAGCAGGAACCTGAAGGACCATTTTGTCAAGCAAAGTTTAGTGGTCACCTTTCTATGGGTCCTGCACGTCCAGTCAATCAAGCAGTCCAGGCAAGAACAGTTTCTTGCCCAAATGGCTATTTTTGCCAAGGTGAAGATAAACTCCATATGAAGTGTCTTCAATGCCCATCCTCCTCTCTGAAGTAAATCTGGTGCTTCCAGGAGCAGACATGTCTCACTGTCCAGAAAGTCTAAATTTTAAAATTATTTTAAATGCCACATTCTGTAGGTCTTTGAAGTCTCTCCCCAGCCTTCTACTTCCCAGAATTCTCTTCTCTCTTGTCCCGCCTATACTTCCTGCCTGGCCACTGGCCAATCAGAACTTTATTTACACAGGGCAATATCCACAGCACCACTTCACTTTTGATTTCTTCCTTATAAGCCTCTAGCATCTTCATGATGTTATTCATAAGGTTGTTTTCTTCTGCTTCTTCTATTTGGTGATGTTCAGGTCTAGCTGTTGGAGGAGGGCTAGGTTCTGGTGATGCTATATTGTTCTTTATTTTGTTGTATGTACTTCTGCCTTGATGTCTGCCCATCTCCTTGGGGATTCATTCTTGGTCTTATCAGAGCTCTTGGTCAAGACAGAGCTGACAGATTCAGGAAGCCTCTCTCTGGTCCAGATGGAAGCTCTGGGTCAGATGGGATCTAGGGGCTGGTCTCTGAGTCTCAGGCTGTGGCTGGGGTCTCAGGATGATGGGTGTAGGGGCAGAGCATGGAGATTGCAGGGTCTTCTGGGGGTCTTGGAGATAGGGAACCTTCCCAGTGGGGGAGTGACCCTGATGGCCAGAACCTGGGGCCAAGTTGGGCAGATCTTCCCCCGGATGGCTGATGCCCAGGGATGTGACCTAGGTTCAGATACTCACCTCTGGCCCAGATGGCAGTTCCAGGCTGGATGAGAGCTGGGGGCTGGTCTCTGAGTCTCAGGAAGTGTAATATTAAATCTTATGACCATGATGAAGCATGGATAGTAGAGGTGATTTCAAGATGTTTGCAGAAAAATAATAATGTCAGCTGCTTTAATTGCAGTAAATAAGGACACCTAAAAGGGACTGTAAACAAGGCATTCTAATTTTTTTTGCATTACATATAGCCACTTTAATATATATCTCAAAAGTTGCAAAGTAGAAGCCAAAATGTAATCTTCACATCAGTCTTTAGTGAATATGTTGAATAATTTACTTATTTCAAGGAAATGAAAACAGGATGTTACAAGTATTTTGTCTTGAAAAATGAAGAAAACTGTGATGTCTAAAGTTTTTACCAAATGTTAACATGAATAAAGTTTTTCTCTTATATGAGATTTTCCCTATTTTCTGATGTCAATATCACATAAAGAAAGCTCTAAAATATTTACAGTACTAGAGATATGGCCAATCTCTTAATATAAGCTCATCCCCAGGACCAAAGGGTTTTAACAACTTGCAGTAATTCCCACTTCAAGAACTTTCAAGGGTCTAACCTTCTGGAGAAGCAGAATGCACATGCACAAGTACAGACAGACATCACATAATTAAAATAAAGAAAAATCTTCAAACTAATTTTTACTTATGAATGTTTTTCTTTTGTAATTCTAGTAACAAAGGTATTGAGACATCTGAAGGCTTACAGAATTACTCCCCATCATGTATTGATTAATTCAACAGAAAGCAAGCATGAAGGCTTGACTTCAGTGAAACCAGTCATTCTCAGCCTGTGGTATTATTTGGTAACATTTAGGAAATGCTGCCTGGCTGGGGTTCTTAGAAACAATATTTCTTCAAGGAACATGGCAATGGAATGACTCTTCCTCCAGGATTATGCAGTTGTGGTAAAGGCAAACATCGGACTAAATAATGTCAATCACCCGGGGACAGATAAGTTAATCCTTTGCCTTTGCCACTCCCTGAGTGGCATCTCTCTGGCCCCCATGGCAAATTTATTTCAGTCCTTTCCTGCCATGTAGAAGAAACCAATACCCAGAACAATTAATAACCAAATACATATTATAATAAACCATACTTCTCTGGGGGGTAGAACAGTTATAGCAGAGAAAACAGAAAATTCAAACATAAAGAAATTGTTTTTGGG
Organism: Onychomys torridus; assembly: GCF_903995425.1. Classification (NCBI taxonomy): domain Eukaryota; kingdom Metazoa; phylum Chordata; class Mammalia; order Rodentia; family Cricetidae; genus Onychomys; species Onychomys torridus. The sequence continues at coordinate 42,582,977 of NC_050466.1, forward strand.
AAACTTCTATTAGTGAATGAAGACCATTATTTAAAATATGAAGAAATACACTGGGCTGTGGTGGCACACACCTTTAATCCCAGCACTCAGGAGGCAGAGTCAGGTGTAACATTTTGAGTTCAAGGACAGCCTGGTCTACCGAGTGAGATCCAGGACAGGCACCAAAACTACACAGAGAAACACTATCTCATTTTTTTTAAAAATATGAATAAATGACATTCTCATGAAAGGTCTTGTAGATACAAGGTGTGGATATCACAATAATTGCACCGGAATCTTGGAATCCACATTGGCCTTTTCAGGAGATAAATGTTCAGGTGTTAGGGATTGGAAAATTATCTCAAGTAAAACAGAGTGGAAGATAAGGAAATGTCCTACTTTTTATTTTTATAGTCAGACTCCACTACTAGCAGGATGTAACCCAAAGGGTACTCAATCAGAGGAATGATATTGATACAAACTTGAGAATGATTGTATTAGAATGTATTGTACATATATTTCTAATCTTGTCCAAGGTATTGTACCTATACAGTTCATTTAACAAAGTAATGCAATTTGTTAATACTTGAAGGTTATTTTTACCAACTATTTAGGATAAAAAGAAATGTAAGTTAGTAGTTAATCATTACAATCAAACATGTTGTCATATTAGGTATATTTTCAAGGTCAAGCAGAGATATATTTTAGATAGACAGACCATCTTCAAACACCTCAGTGATCCACATAATATGTCATTTAAGATGTTTTAATGGTATTTTTTTTTCTTTTTTATGACTATGAGACAGGTCTGCTCCTGGCAGCACCAATCTACTGTAGAGGAAATGATGGGTATTAAAGAAAGTCCATATGGAGTTTACTTTCACTGTGGAAAAAGCTAGCCACTTGGCAAGAAAGTGTCCTTGCACCAACTTCTGACAGTGTGTAGTACAAAATGGATGAGGAGGACATAAAACCAAGGACTGCTGATCCTTTCCAAAACAAGGTAGGAAAGCTCTTTAAAAAATCTTGCTTCACAAATGAGTCTATCATATATGCTAAGCCTGTAGGCCAAAAATGATGCCCCAACATCCAGAGAAAACTCAGGTGATTGTTCAGACAGCCAGCTGTTTCTGTTATTTCCCAAATTTTTTTGGAAGTAACTTGTTTGCACTTCCTCCTTACTCAATCAACATTATTTCCTTCTCAGGTCTCTGAGGGAGTTGAAGATTAGATATAATTTTCCTTGTTAAGAAATTTAGAAACGAAACTTACTAGAGAGGTGTAAAGTCTGTAAGTTTGAAAGATATCAAAAGAGTTTTGGTTATGCAAATTAGGATAGAAGGTAAATTAGATACAATCCTTTGGACTCACAAAAGCAGGATAGACAGTGGAAGACATTCCTTGTTCTGTAAGTTTCTTTGTTTAGTCACAGAAATAGAAAAGTAACTAAGACAAGTGTATAACTCATACTTTAGTTCCTCATTTATAGCAAGTAGAAATGTTATGAGAAGAATATTTGTGAAATATTCCAATAATGATGTAGTAAAATATAATTGAGAAATAATTATGATGGGAATTTGAGAAATAATTTTAACAATAATCCTCATGAAAAAAAGGAGTGCAGACAAATGCAATCTCAATGGTAAAAACTAATTAAATTGGGAAATATTTTGTATAAAATTCATTTATTCACTATAATAGACTATAAAATAATGTGAACTGCTGTTGAGAATTTTTATCCTTTTGAAGGGACCACCACCTAGCTCCCAACTAAATCAAACAGGGAGGCTTATTCTTAATTATAAATGCTGGGACTTACCTTGGCTTAATTCTAGCCTGCTTTCCTCAACTAAAATTATTCCTTTTTTTCTTAGATGTTGGGGCTTTTATATTTTCTATTCCTATATATCTTTCTCTTTTTTCTTACTCCATGGCATGCTGTGCAGCTGGGTGGCTGAACCCTGGGTCCTCCTCCATTTCTGGCTACTTCTTTCCACACAGACTTCTCCTATATATCCTCTCTGCCTACCATTCCTACCTATCCTTTCTCCTGCCTTGCTATTGACCATTCAGTTCTTTATTAGCCCATCAAGTATTTTAAACAGAGACAGTAGCACAGCTTCATGGAGCTAAAGAAACACAGCATAAACAAAAGTAACACACCATAAAATAATACCCCCCAATATTTCCTCCATTTTTCTAACCAAAAATGAAAGGTTTTAACTTAAATGTAGAAATACTATTTACAGTAAAAATAATTATCAAGTAAAGATTACATTAACAGTGTACTGAATTCTACTTCATTTTTGTCTGGTAAACTTAAAGAAAATACTCCATAATCTGTCCTGTCCTAGTAAATTCAAATTTCTTGACCTATTTTTTTTTTTTACTTTCTTTTATCTCTAAGGAAAACTGCAACTATAACTATTTAGTCATCAACTCCATCAAAGACCCTGGAAGGAGAGAATATTATTTAAGTAAACAAAAAACTGCATTGCAAACAACTTCCAAAACCTTAGAAATGACCGAAACATCTTATTGCCTGGACAGTCACCCAAAGTTCCTCTGCAACATTGAGGCATCCATCGTCAGCCTACAAGATCATAGTATTGGGCAAACTTTTCAATGAAACAGGAAATTTGAAACACTTCCTCACTTATGTTGGCAAATTTAGTCAGTCACTTTCCTGTGTCCTGCTTAATGTCTGGCAATTTCTTCTGTGAAGCAGGAACCCTAAAGGACCATCACATTTTTATTGGTAACATTTAGTGGTCAGATTCCTGTGGTCCCTGCATGTCCAGTTAATACAATATAATGTCAAGCAGTCTAGGAAACAGTAGCTTCTTGCCTAAATGGCTAGACTTGCCACACTGAAATAAATTCAATACAGAGTTTCTTCAATGCCCATCATCCCTGAAGTAAATTGGTGCTTCCTGGAGCAGATGTGTCTCATTGACATGAAAAACCCTAAGTTAACGAAATATTTTAAATGCCATATTCTGTGTGTCTTTGAAAGATTTGAATACCATATCAATCATAAAGGAGAGGAACATTGGCAACTCTGAAATGAAGTTATACAGTGGATTACATGTAAGAGACAACAGGAATGTTGATTATTTGGATCTAAAGTTAAAGGTATCTGAAAGAAAAGGAAATTTAATCTCTAGAACTCCACAGTCAAGATTCGCGTAAATATAATCTTCCTATTGGAAGACTAAATAGGGGTATAGATATAGAAAAAAAAGTTTATTTCAAATGAAACAGGAGTATAACAATATCAAAGAAATAATAATATTTCTGAAAAAATTTACTTCTCTATTCACTAATTTCTTATAATACTTTCATTATTTTATCAATACAGACAAGTATTGCCTTGTATCTCGGTTTATTCTCTGCTTCTATGCATCAATATGTGGTCTGGTGTGACCAGAGGTGGAAAGAGCAAGAGACTATACTTTCAAGTATGTTTGAGTTTTATCTTGTACTTTGTGTTGAAAATACATTCTGAAAATTAGGTTATATATGATTTTTTTCTTTGTGTGAATATCATAGAGTTTTGGTAAGATAATTATTTCATTAAATAGTACAAACCTATTTAACCATAATCATATATTCAATCTACTGTTGATGACAATGAATTTATACAATATGCAAATGGTATACATAGACACAAACATTAAATATTTAATTGTAATTTTATCAATTATATGCACCTTAAAATATAAATTGATAATATGTTTATTTTAATCTCCATGTAATCTAATAAACGTCTGTCACTTAACACTGAGAAAATGTTCAAAAATATATATTATAGTCAGTAAGTACATTAAGACTTGAATTTATGTACAAAATGGGAGAATTGTTATAAATAATATTGTCAAGAACCTTTAGAGTATTAAATTAAAAGTATATATACTGCTTTATTGTTAACATGTTGTACAGACTTTTCTTTCATTAGTAGGTTTAATGTTAAAGATTTTATTTCTGTTGTTTTATTTTCTGCTTTGAAATATTCTATGTAGTATAACTACATAGTTTGAAATTGAATTAAATCTTTTCTTCATACTTGATTATTCTACAATGTAGTTATTGGTTCTGTGTGAGAATATGATAACTGGATTATAACTGTACTGTGGTTCCTCTCTTCTTTTCCTCAGTTTAGAAAGAAAAATTAGTAACTATAAAGAATTTGAAATTATTAGGATGCTATTATCTGCAACATTATTTTAAATTAAGTATTCTCAAATAATACATTCTGTTTCCTTTGATTCTAGTGAAAGTACTTACTTTGAATGAGCAATATGCCTATTTTTATATTTAATAGTGTTTGCACAGTGAGATTTGAAACCAAGACATTGAACATGCAAGTGCATCACTCTATGAACTACATATACCATAAACCTTTTAAGGTGCTTTCTATATTCTGCTACAACATATATGTTAAATCTATAAAATGTTCTTAATGTATTCTCACTGTTTTGTTTCCATTAATGTGTCCTTTTTGAGATGCATATAACTCTGAAGAGAGAAGTCACAGAAGAAATTTCAAAATTAGATGAAATAGCAATTTTAAAGATGAAATTGAGATGCAGACTCTTCTCCACAATAAGATAAGGTGGTTGTTTCCAAGGATGGAGGCATAAGATATTTCCTGGGGTAGTTAAAAGAATTGTGTCAGGGACTCAATAGTATTGATACATAGAAGAGTAAGCTGAATACTATACCTGGTGCTCCAAACAATGTAGTAGAAATACAGGACCTAGTCCTTGACAAACTTTAAATTTCTGTTTCATTGAAAAAGAAGCTGTTTGACAATACTAGAGAAATGTCAAAGCATTAAAATCACTTTCTGATTACTATACATTTCCTGAATTCTGGTATGAATGATAAACGTACATAAAACTAGAATAATGTCATTCTTTTAAATAATTCACAAAGTTGCAGGGATGAAAATCAACAATAAAATTTAAATTGATTTAAGGGAAAAGAAAGTGGTGTTTTCTGTTGTATTCAAGCTGATAAAGTGGTATTTGTAACAACAAATGATTTTTAACTTAATAGCCTGTATAAATAGTGCTTATAAGTGACAAAATAAAATTATATACCACTACTAAATAATCCTTCTTGCATTATATATGCTACCATTCACTATTGGAGATTCTTGACACTATCACTTTACAAATCTTTAACATTTAACACCAAGTTCAAAACATAGGGCAACCACAAGATTGTAGCTTGTGATTAAACAGAGAGAACTTAGTTTACAAAGGAGGCAAAAAGACAAATTAAGGAAAGGGAAGTAGCCAGTAAATTAATAATTTCTTATAGAGTCTACTTAAACATTCCCACTGACAGAAACATTGGAGTTTGGAGCATGTATAAGGTGAAGCTTTCTGTCGAGGGGCTTAAAGAAGTTGACAGAAAATTTGGTGAGGCATCTTTACACATTTAATGATTTTCTTTCAGGCAGAGTGACACTATCAGGCTCTCATGATTCTTCTTTTTTTTTTTTTTTTTGGTTTTTCGAGACAGCATTTCTCTGTGTAGCTTTGCTCCTTTCCTGGAACTCACTTGGTAGTCCAGGCTGGCCTCGAACTCACAGAGATCTGCCTGGCTCTGCCTCCCGAGTGCTGGGATTAAAGGCGTGCACCACCACTGCCCAGCCTAGGTTCTCATGATTCTAAGACAGATGGTGCATTATTAACTGAAGAAAAATTATCATGCCATCCTTTCATTCCCAAGGCTGAAAGGTGGAACATGCACAAGGACACTGGTAAGAAGACATGGACCAGAGGTCCATAGAGATACACTTGCCTCTCTTAACATCCCACATGCAAGAATATGGAATAAAGATGAATTGTTTTCTAAAAACGGATATGACTAATCTATGTAGCAAATGCATTATTCGCTGAAATCACTCTTTTAGCCTAACATTGATCAAGAATAGAGTTAAATAACTGATCTGTTTTTGTACAGGAAATTATGTAGCAATATCATGTCACTATGTTTTAGTTTATATGACATGACACAATTAATATCACCTCATATTGTATTTATAAGTAGTTCAGTGGTTTTTGTCCCTTTAGGTATAATATAAATAGAGCCATCATGAATATTTGCATACAACTTGTTTTATAGGGGCATATGCTTTTATGTTTGACTAAAGATAAAATAGAAACACAGCAAATTATGGCATGCCATTTGTAGTTGGAAGGTTTCTCTTGCCCCACCCCTGCCCCCAGTAGTATGGATGAATCTCTCGCAACAGTGTCTCATAGCCACATGGCCCCAAGTAAACACACAGAGCCTTATATCATTTACAAACTGTATGGTCTATGACAAGCCTTATGACAGCTAGCTGTTTTATCTTAAATTAAGCCATTTCTATTAATCTATGTTTTGCCATGTGTTCCATGGCTTTACTGTGTCTCATTACATGTTGCTTGTTGGGTGGCTCTTGTTAGTGTCTCTCTTCCTTTATCTCTCCTTGGATTTCCAGCCTGCCTCTAAGCTGCCTTGCTATAGGCCAAAGCAGCTTATTTATTAACCAATGGAAACAACATATATTCACTGTGTACATGAAGGTGTCCCCCAGCAACAATTTTTCTTATCTTTTTCCCATCAGAAATACATACAACTGACCTGGCAACCCACAGGCCATTCCAGCCAGGGATTCAGGTAGGTTAACTGCACATAATCACCTCTCCCTTCTTTCCTCCCAAAATAATTCCCCAGTCTCTTCCTCAGCACCATAGCAGAGCAACTGCTGAGGCTTCCCTTCCCCACTTTCCCTCATATCCAGTGGATCACACAGATGTACCCCACAAAAATTTTTCCTACGATAAATTGCTTTATCCCAGCCCCCAACTCCAACACACATTCCCCAAGAACACACAGATCATTCAAAACAGAAAGACAGGTAGGTTAATTGCAGATCTTCACCTTTCTCTCCATGTCTCCAATTCCCCAGTCTCACCCCCAACTCTGTAGCAGACCAATTGTTATAGCCTTTTCTCACTCTTTGTCCACATTCTCAGGGGACTAAGCAGGTCCTGGTAGAAAATTTTCTTTTCCTCCCTACTATGGACCATCTAGTAGCCCCTCTTATACCATCCCCATCCCTATGTGTCAGATCCCATTACTTAGAAACACATTTTACCTGGAACCCCAAGTGGGCACATCAATTGGGATACCAGTACAATTTCCTACCAGCTGACAGTCAGCCACCACATTCTCCTAAGGACCAAAGAGGACAATAGAAACAAAAGAATAAAAGACCCATGCAATAAAAACAAGATCAGATTATCAGCACCTAGAATTACATTCTTCCCAAAACCAGACATCTAGACTCCAGGATTAAATCATGATTAATAATTCCCAGGACAACATGTCTCTACTAGAGTCCAACATCCTACCACAGTAGGTTCTGAGAATTGCTACATACATGAAGTACAAGAAAAGACCTTGCAATAGCCTTTATGGATATAACAGACATTCTTGAAGAGGAAGTAAATAAATCTCTTAAAGAAATACATAAAATCCAAACAATGGAATAAAATGAAGAAATGAGTCCAAAATCTGAAAGTAGGAATAGAATCAATAAAGTATTATCAAACTGAGGGAAATTTGGAAATGAGAAATTTAGGAATTTGAACAAGAACCTCAAAGGCAAGACTTACCAAATGAATATAAGAGATGGAAGAAAGAATCTCAGACACTGAAGACACTATAAAAGATATGGATACCTCAGTAAAAGAACATTGAATCTGAAAAACACCCTGGATCAAAACACCAAGAAAATATGGGATATTATGAAAAGACCAAATCTACAAATTATAGGAATAGAGGAAGGATAAGAAACTCAGGTCAAAGCATAGAGAAAATTTTCAACAAAATCATAGATGAAAATTTCCCTAACCTAAAGGAGATACCTCTCAAGGTACACAAAGAATAGAGAACACTGTGTAGAGTGGAATAGAAATTTCTATCACCACATAATAATCAAATATACAGAATAAAGAAAAACATTAAAAGCTATAAGAAAATAAAAGACCAAGAAACATATAAAGGTGGACCTATTAGAATTATACCTGACTTCACAATGAAGACTCTGAAAGCCAGAAGGGCCTAGATAGGTGTTCTTATATTTTTGGTTGTGAACCTTTAATGACTGAGCTATCCCTCCAGCCCAACAGGTGTTCTAAAGACTCTAAGAGACCACAATTGCCATCCCAGGATACTATATGCATTAAAACTTATAATCACAATAGTTAGAGAAAACAAGGCATTCCATATTAAAAAATAAAATTTAAGGAATATCTGTCTACAAATCAAGCCTTATAGGAGGCTCTAGAAGAAAAACTTCAATTTGAGGAGTTTAACCACACCCAAGGAAACACCAAGAATCCAAGACTAGCAAACCAGCAAATCAAAATAGGGAACACACACACACACACACACACACACACACACACACACACACACAGCCAAAACACTGCTCATTAATATCTCTTAACATCAACATTCAAATTCCCCCAATAAAAAGATACAGACTAACAAATTGGATGCAATAACAGGATCCATTTTTCAGCTGCGTCTAAGAAATACACCTTAACATCAAGGACAGACATCAGTCATCACTTTGAGGAAAAAGGATTGAAAAGGATATTCCAAGCCAATGAAAGTAAAAACCTAGCTTATGTAGCCATTTTAACATCTGACAAAAAAGACTTCAAATAAAAACTAATTGGAGATAAGGAAGTATACCACATACTCACCAAAGGAAAAAATGTACCAAAAGGACATTGCAATTCTTAACATCTATACAACATACAGAATGGCATCTAAGTTCATAAAGGTAAAATCACATATTAATGCTCACACACTGATAGTGGGAGACAACAATACCACGGAACAATAGACAGGTCCTTTAGACAAAAATGAAACAGAAATATTGGAGCCAGTTGATATTATAAACCAAATTGACCTAACAGATATCTATAGCACATTTCACACAAATACAAAAGATATACTTTCTTCTCAGTATCTCATGGGACCCCCTCAAAAACTTACCACATAGTCTTTTCCTTTTCTTGGTTTGTCTTGTCTACCTTTGATGAAATAGTTTTTGTTTTAACATTATATATTATATTATACTTTCTTTTTGTCCCTTTGGAAACTTCATTTACTAATGAGATACAGAAAATGAATGGATCTAGATGGGAGGAGAAATGGGGAGGAACTGTGAGTAGAAGGAGAGGATATTATAATCAGAATATATTATGAGAAAAAATTATTTTCAGTAAAAAGGAATCAAAAAAGTAAAATTTCAATACTTGAGAATATAAAAAAAGAGAAATTTCTGTTCTCTGTTTTACTTCATCATGAAAACCTAAGAACTAAGCCTTGAGACAAAACTAAAATGAAGAGAATGCGAATGAGGAAAAGTCAAGTTAATCACACTAATGAATAAATGTTGAAGCTAAAATGGAATATCAACAAATTATATTATTTCAAAGACCACAAGCTTTATTCAGTTAGGAAGTGAATATGAGTGCATCGGATATAAAAGTAAAACATCATATTGTGCACAATAACCTCTAAAAAGAAGCTATATCTTGCTGTGAACAAAGACTCCTGAAAGAAAGCTTTGTCTGCAGAGACAGATTTGCTGTTAGATTTTCAGTACTGTGGAGATATTGAAATGCTTCAGATCCAGAAACTACATTATTTGGGGCTATGTTCTGGCCTTCTGCCACAACCGTTCGTTACCCCTCAACCCCACCCACCATGTCAGAACTAATAACTTCTAACAATGAATAAAACCCTTTTAGACCCTATTAACTTAGCGGGCAACTAGATTCCAACAATCCAAAAGCTGTGGATGTCATCAGATCACATCTTGAGCCTGTAGACTAGCTCCCCTCATCTCAATGAGACCACCAATGTATTTTAAACTTGTCTTGATTAATGACTTTCTTTGCTCTGTAAAACTATAAACCTGCATGGCACTGTTTCAAGGCTGTAACATGGAATTTTGAGTATCCTAAATCTGTGTTCACAGGCTATGGTCACTCAACGTTGCTCAAGAATAAGCTATCTTGTATTCCCTTTAATAAAAAAGAAAGGAAAGAAATACATATACCCATATGATGATATTTTTGTTGTTATCTAGTGAGACAGGATCATAACTGTAGCATAAGGACCAAAATGGTGAGAATAACTGTTGTCCACATACTTAAAAATATGAATTTGCTCCCACATTTTCCAGTCTGCACAATGACCCTGTATTGGTGCTGACATATACATATACAGAAAGATAGGTAGATGCAGATGTGTATGTAGATATAAATATATATTTTTCTTACTAAATAGTTTTTATTATTATATATTCATTGTATTAAATGTTTATTTTTATTATGACATACATAAACGGTTATCAGGTACTTTGCTCATATTCACTGTTCCTATTATACTTTCTTTTTTAGCCATTAACCTTTCTACTGGTTCCTTTTTTCCTCTAAGAAATCTATCTGTGTTTGTGGCATATGAGAGAAAATACTATGGAAAATATTTGATATTTATCCTTCTGAATCTAGCCTACTTTCCTTAGCATGCTATATATATATCAACCTATCATCCTGCCAGTGACACCACTTTTCCTTATGACTGAATAAAACTCAATTATTTCCTGAATTGTGTTTATACATCCTATATTAGCTTTATTCATTAATCTGTTGTTTGGCAGGTAGGCTCTTGGCATTTTCATTTCATATGGAGAGCTTTTTGGTAAGTTGACATATATTCCTCTAATTACATAAACTGTGATTATATAACTAGATTATATGTAAATTGTGTTCTTGTTTAACAATTTATTATATTAATTAATTAAAATTAATTATGACTTTGTGCCCCATCACATAATAGAGTTCAGAGGACATTATGCAGGAAAGTTTGTTTTCTCCCTATACAGTGTGGGCACTGTTGATAAAACTCAAGTCTTTAAGCTTATCTGCTAACCTCCTTACTCCCAAGACACCTTTCATGTAAATCACCATCCTGATTTGTATAGTGACTACAATACTTTACATTCCAAATAGTAGGATGTATGAGTTCCTTTTGACTCATATCAGTCTTGCTGCAGCTTGTCCTGTGATAGTAATTGTTTTACATGAATCAAGATAGAACCCTGATGTAATTTTAATTTGAATTCTTCTGATGACTAACAGTGTTGATTTTTTTTTTTTACATTTATATTGACCATCATGTCTCTTTATTCTGTTAATTGTTCTATTGGTTGTATAGAATCTTTTTAATTTCACACAGCAACATATGCCAATTGCTATGTGATGAGCTATTGGAATCCTCTTTGGAAAGTGTTACACTATGTACTTACCTTGAAAAATATTCCATTAGCCTTTTCAAAGTTTCAGCTCTTTTTTTTGTTGTTTGTTTCTTTTTCAGACAGGGTTTCTCTGTGTAGCTTTGCATCTTTCCTGGAACTTGCTTTGTAGACCAGGGTGGCCTTGAACTCACAGAGATCCTCCTGCCTCTGCCTCCCGAGTGCTGGAATAAAAGTTTTAGTTCTTATTATAATCTTCTGGTGTAAAATCTTTGAATAGATTTTGCACAGTGAAAGGGAAAACGATCTGTTTTCAATTTTTCTTGCATGTGAACATATAGTTTTACTAGTATATTTGTAGAAAAAAAGCTATTTTTTTTCCAATACAGGTGCTAGATGCCTTTTTGAAAATAAAATGGCAGTAGCAGTCTCAGTTCATTTCTAGGACCTCTTATAGTGCAATGATCTGCATATATATTCTTGGGCCAATACTGTGTTGTTTCACTTTTTTAGATTGTGTAATATAATTTGGGATTGATCAATTAGTGTGGTAACCCAAAGATTTGGCCATTCTGGCTTGGATTGTTTCAGCTGTTTCATGACTTTTTGTTTTTTACAGCATTCTTGACTCTTTTTCTGCTACTATTAAGATAATTATTGTATTTATTTGCTTAACCCTATTTGGTGGTGTATTCAATTATTATTATTTTTTGTGCATGTTGGGTCCTTGGAAAGAAACCTACTTTGTCAAAGAATATGGGATATTTAGTGTGATGCTAACTTCATTTTTCAAGTATTTCACTGAGAATTTAAGTTTTTTTTTTATTTTATTTTACTTTTTTTTGGTTATTCTTATTGTTATACCCCGATCTGGTTTTGACATCAAGGTCAAATACTGACTTCATAGAATGAATTTGGATATGTTCATTCCAATTTATTTTATCATATATTTTAAATAGTACTGCTGTTATTTCTTCTTTAAATGTCTGATATAATTTTTCAGTGAGTACGTGTGGACTTTTCCTTCTTTGAAAAATCTGTAAATATTTCAATTTTGTTCCACATTACAGATATGTTTTATTTATTTATTTATTTATTTATTTTTTTTGAGACAAGGTTTCTCTGTGTAGCTTTGCACCTTTCCTGGAACTCACTCTGTAGACCATGCTGGCCTCAAACTCACAGAGAAGTGCCTGGCTCTGCCTCCCAAGTGCTGGGATTAAAGGTGTGTCCCAGCATGTTTTATCTTTTTATATTATCTTGGTTTAATTTTTGTAAGTCATTTGTCTTGGAGTGTACTAATTTCTTTACATTTCCCCTGTTTGAATTATTAATTTCTAAAATTTCCCTAAAGATTTCTAGAATTTTCGTCTGTAATTTTATTACTTAGGTTCTTCTCTTCATTTGGTAATATGGATAAGCATTTTTTTACTGTTTATGTTTTCAAATAAATGAAATATTTAATTGGTTCTTATATTGCTCTTTTAGTTTTCATTTCAATAATTTCTACACCATCTTTATTTCTTTTCATCTACTGATTTTTCCTTACAGTATGGTTTCACTAAGTCCTTAAAAAGCATCATTAAATCATTTTTGATCTTTCTGTTTTTAATATAGGTATTCATAGTTATATAAGTAAAGCCTTAGCTGCATCACAAATGTTCTGATAAGTCATACATATGCTGATATATATCATTTTTTTTCCTTTTCTCTCTTTTTTTTAATTGAGAATGGATTTTCTTTTCATAAAATATATTCTGAGTACAGTTCTCCCTCCCCCAGCTCCTCCCGGGTCCTCCTTACTTCCCTTGCAAACCCATACCCTTTCTTTTTCTCATTCCTTAGAAAAAAGACATTTAAAAAATAATAATAAAATAAAATGAAAACCAATCAGAGTACGACAAAAACAAAACAAAGAAAAGCAGAACTAAAAGCCAAAGAAAAAGCATGAGAAACACTTACAAAATGAGACACACACATTTCTACACACAGAAATCTCATTAAACCACAAATTTGGAAACTGTATATGTGTACAAATCCTTGTAAGGTAAAAAGAAAAAAAAATTTCTATAGTGATATTTTATTTGTATTGAAATGTGATTTTATTTGTATGTTAATAAAGTTGCCTTGAGGTCAGAGCAAGCCAGAGCAGAAGCTGGGCGGTAGTGGTGCACGCCTTTAATCCCAGCACTTGGGAGGCAGAGCTATACAGATCTCTGTGTGTGTCTGCCATGCTGGCTGTGTCCTTGAACACACAGAGACACAGCCAGCATGGCAGACACACGCCTTTAATCTCAATACCAACCATAGAAGACCTGGAGGTCTGTACAAACAGGCAGTGAGGAGGAGGTCATGTGGCTGGGTTTACAACCAATGAGAAAACAGCACAGAAAGTCTATAAAAAAGACAGGACACAGAAGTAGGTCTCTTGTGGAGAGGAAGAACAGCAGAAGCAGTGAAGGGTAAGGTTTTCCACTCTTGCTCTGACCGTGTGGTTTTTAACTCTGCAACTGGTTCTGTGTTTATTTAACAAGATGGTTACATCTACATTTTTCTTTTTAAGATTTAAAAAAAATGCAAAGCATTATGATAAAAAAAAGTCTAAAAACACCAATTGTTCATTTTGTGTTGGCCTTCTACTTCTGAGATTATGGCCTGCCCTGAGATGTGGTTGTGTACCCAGTGAGATTCCTTTGGCGAAAACTAATTTTTTTCCCAACAGTTATCTATTGGAGATGTCTTCTGGGTTAGGGATGGGGGTGTGTCTACTTCCCTTCCTTGCTCTAGAACTCCAACAGGCTTAGACATGTGTCTTAGCCAGTGTTCTTCCACTTTGAATGAATACCATGACCACAGCAACTCATATAGGAAAGCATTTAACTTGGGCTTGCTTACAGTTCAAAGGTTTGGTCCATTATCATCATGGAAGAAAGTATGGTGGTATGAAAGCAGACATGGTGCTGGGAAAGTAGCTGAGAGTTCCAGATCTGCAGACAATAGGAAAAGAGACACTGGACCTAGCTTGAACTTTTGAAACCTCAGTGACATACTTCCAACAAGGCAAAAGCTCCTAATCTTTTCAAATAGTGCCACTCCCTGGTGACAATGTAATTAAATCTATGAGCCTATGGGGGCTATTCCTAGCCAAACCACCTCAACATGTGCAGGCCTCATGCATGCTACTACTGTCTCTACAGGTTCATATACATGTTAGTACTGCTGTGTATAGAAATCCTTATTTCCTTGGTATCTTCTATCAACACTGGTGCTTAACATCTTTCTGCCTCCTCTTTCCTAGAAATGATCATTGTTCACTCAAGAGAGCATTTTAAATTTCCATGATCATTTTATAGTTTCTGTAGTTTCTCTTACCACCAAATTCTAATTTTATTCTACTATAATTGGGTAAAATACAAGAATTTTTTTATGTATTTATAAAAATGATGTATGGTGGCTGGAGAGATGTCTCGGTGTCCTATGTCCACATGTTTTCTACATTTTGACCAATTATTGGTGTTTGTAGTAGCCTCTAGCCATTCAAAATAGAAGATTTTGATGAAAGTCACAAGCTACATTTATCTGTGGGGAACAGAAAAAGTATTTACAATACAGATAGAAATTAATTTGATTTAGAATATGACAAAAGTAGGTTCTCCTTTATGTTCCAGAGCCTCTCCAGTAATGGGTAAATGACTAAGTTTATAGTACTTGGCGTAAATTCCTTCCTATTGAATGGGCTTTTAAGTCCAATTACAGATATTTTTGTCACCCCCAAAAATAATTAAATAATAATGATAATAATAATAATAATAATAATAATAATAATATAATGCACTTTCAGACCACTTAGGATGTCATGCTGCACAATTAGTTGTTGAGGTTAACAGCTTTTTATAGCTGAGTAAGATTATTTGTTCCTTTCCCTTGATATCTGGCATTGCATCTTTCAATATTGAATATGTCAATATCAGGGAGGAAGTTCCCAGGTCAGTTCCACATCAATTTCTCCATACACTATGTTCAAAGTTTGTAGTGTCAAAACCAATAACATCTTACCTTCAAGTTATGCAAGGCAGCCAAGAGCAATGGCAATAGCCTATAGAGTTCTGGGAATTTCTTTGAGTATCCTGACCAACAACTCATAAAGAGTTTTCCCATGCATGGTACTAGATTTAGATCTATTATGGCTCTTGGCAGGATCAGCATCACCCCATATGAATACATACACACATACGATATATAATATATATTATATATGTATATATATATTAATCATAAAATATTACTCTCTGATTTTTTTCAAAAGTACATAAAATTATTTATTTTTCCTTCCTAATGCTCCTTCTGAATTACCCTACATTCCTGTTCTCTGTTTAGAGTACTCCAATATTTCTCCCTTTCCTCTTCCTAGCACCTATGTCTTACTATCACCTCCTACTCTCATAGTCCCTTTCTACATTCCTGTAACCTGAGGTTACTGCAGGTTATATTCTCAAATCTAAAGATTTTGAGCTAAGTCCACAGATAAATGATAACATACAGCATTTGTCTTTCTCATTCAGTATAACATTTTCAGTTCCATATCTTTACTTGAAAATTTCATACTTTCATCTTTCTTTAATGCTATGCACAATTGTATTCTATGTATGGACAATGTCCATTACTCGTGTACCAACTGAAGGATATCTAGTTTGTTTATATTTGCTGGATATTGTGAATAAAGCAACAATGAACATAGCTGAGCAAGTATTTCTGTAATAGTACACTGAGTCCATTCAGTATATGACAAAGAGTGAAGTAGCTGAGTCATGTGATAGATCTACCCATTTTAATATTTTTGGGAACTATCCAAGCTTATTTCTACAGTATTTGAGTTAGTTTGCAATTCCACAAACGTGAGTGAGGGTTTTGTTTTGTCAACAACGTCACCAGAATTTATTGCCATTTTTCTTGATCTTATATTTTCTTAGTGGTTATACACACTTGAAAAATATATATTATGCATAAAAGATAACCAATAATAATAATAATAATAATAATAATAATAATAATAAATTACTACTATTACTGCTACTGTAGTATGACAAGAGAAGGAAATTAAAGAGACACAAATAGGGAAAGAACACAAATTATTTTTATTTGTAGCTGATATATTATATGTAAGAGATCAAGTAAATTCCACCAGAAAACATCTGGACATAATCAACACTTTCAGAAATGGGGGAATACAAAGACAATTCACAAAATCAGTAGCTTTTCTATATACCAATAACAAACATACTCAGAAAGAGATCATGGTAACCTCAAAAAAAGCATAAAAGGTCTAGAAAGGAATCTAAAAATTGATGGTGAAAATCTCAACAAAGAAAAATTTAAATTTCAGAAGAAAGAAATTTTTTTCATATCACCCACAAATCCCAACCTCTCCATTCTCCCAACCCACAGCCCTCCTTCCCAAGCCACCCCCACATCCCCAAAATCAAGGTCTCCCATGGGGAGTCAGCAGAGCCTGGCACACTGATCCTAGGCAGCTTCAAGCCCCTTCCCATTGCACCAAGGACGGGCAAGGCATTACACCAAAAGCCTGCCCATGAACCAAGGATGGATCCTGATCCCCCTGCCTGGGTGCCCCACAAACAACCATCTTCCATATCCACAGGGTGTAGTCCAGGCCCTTGGGAGCTCTACAGCCACTAGTCTACAGTTCACAGGCTTCCACTACTATGGCCAGTCATCTCTGCATGTCTTTCAATCATGATCTCAACAACCCCAGCCTGCAGAAACTGTTCTTTCTCTCATCGATTGTATTCCTGGAGCTCAGCCTGGTTCCTGGCTATGGATCTCTGCATCTGCCCTCATCAGTCCCTGAACAATGGCTCTATGATGACAGTTAGGTTACTTGCTAGATCAGTTACCAGAGTAAACCAGTCCAGGCACCCTCTGGACCACTGCCAGCAGTCCAAGGTAGGGTCATCCTTGTGAATTCCTGAGAGCCTTCCCAGG
This sequence comes from Onychomys torridus, assembly GCF_903995425.1. Lineage (NCBI taxonomy): Eukaryota > Metazoa > Chordata > Mammalia > Rodentia > Cricetidae > Onychomys > Onychomys torridus. The sequence continues at coordinate 42,600,300 of NC_050466.1, forward strand.
ACCCTGACTCTTCCTATTCCCATGATGTCTTCATCTATCATGATTTCTCCCTCCCTGCCCTCCCACTCTGTCCCAGTTCCAGCTCAACCCTCCCATTCCCCTATGTAATTATCCCCCACTCCTTGCCTTCTGTCACTGCCCCACACCCAGTCCACTCATGTAGATCTCATCTACTTCTCCTTTGCTATGTCATCCATGTATCCTTCCTAGGGTCTTTCCCTGCTATCTAGCCTCTCTAGAGGGTTGCAGTCTGGCCACTCCTTCCCTCACATTTAGTATCCACTTATGGGTGAGTACATACATTGTTTGTCCTTCTGAGTCTGGGTTACCTCACTCATAATTATATTCAGAAGAAAGAAATATAAGACTCACTAAAAGACTATAAATCTCTTACAATCATAGATTTGTAAAATTAATTTTGTGAAAATGATCACTCTACCAAAAGCAATTTACAGACTCAATTTAACTTCAACCCAAATCCCCACAATATACTTCTCAGAAATAGAAAAAAAAATCTAAAAATTATGTGTCGTCATCAAAGGCCTCAGACAAGCCAAAGTGGTCCTAAAGAAAAGGAACAATGCTGGAGAGATTACTGTACTAGATTTCAGGCTGAATTACAAAGTTAAGAGTAATAAAAAATCATGTGACAGGCACAAAATAATAAATTTCATCAATTTATCAAAAATACATAAGACCCAAACATTAGTATACACAGGAAGAAACCAGCATCTTTGTGAAATAGTACTGGAAAAATTGGGTGTCAATATCTAGAAGGATAAGATTAAAGCCATTTCTATCATTGTGTACAAAAATTCACCTCTAAATGGATCAAAGACTTTAATGTGGAACTTGAAGCTCTGACACTTTCAGAAGAGAACATAAATAGTACAAGATATAGGACTAGGGAAGGACTTTCTGAATAAGACTCCAGTCATGCAGGAATTAAGGCCAATAATTTACAAGTAAGACTCATAAAGCTAAAAGCTTTCTTTGCAGCTAAAGGAAGCAATAGATGAAATTAAGGAGCTCACAAGGTGGGAGAGAATCATTCCCAACTATACATCTGAGAGAAGATAAATACCTAGAATATATAAAAACTCAAAAGTCAATTGAGAAACAAATGGTCCAGTTCTCAAGAAATAAAAATGGTAGCAGCTCATAGTTATCTATGAAGTGCTCACTATCTCTAGCTGTCATTGAAATACAAATTAATGGCCAGGCAGTGGTGGCACACATCTTTAATCCCAGCACTCAGGAGGCAGAGGCAGGCAGATCTCTGTGAGTTCAAGGCCAGCAAGTTCCAGGAAAGGCACAAAGCTACACAGAGAAACCCTGTCTCAAAAAAACAAGAGAGAGAGAGAGAGAGAGAGAGAGAGAGAGAGAGAGAGAAATACAAACTAAAACTGCTTTGATATTTCATCTTGCTCCCCTTTTATAAATGTTCTTTCCAACTTTAATGTATTAGCTTTGTAAATGGATACCAAAATAGGAATGCTAAGAGGATTTTATGTATGTCAATGTATAATACTGGATATATTTTTTCATTATCAAAATAATTTAAATTACTAAAATCCATAGAAATTCATCACTGATAATCAATCACACAACACCATAGAAACAGTTGCCAATGCTTGATTTATTTTATTTTATTTGTTTATAGAAAATAGAAAATTTTTCTCACACAATAAATCTTGAATATGGTTTCCCCTCCCTCTATGCCTCCCAGTTCCTCCCTCTTCTCCGTCCATTTAAATTCACCCTATTTCTCATTAGAAAGAAAACAGGCTTCTAAGGCATAACAACAATAATATAAAATAAAATGGAATAAGATAAAATAAATACTAGCAGAGTCAAAAACTAGGGGCTGAAGGGATGGCTCAGTAGTTAAGAGCATTGGCTTCTCTTCCAGGGGACCAGGTACAATTACCATCACCCACATGAGAGCTCACAACTGTCTGTAACTCCAGTTCCAGGGGATCTGACACCTTCACATCAATGAACATAAAAATTTAAATAAAGCATAAATAAATAAATGAAAAAGTGTGCTTTATTTTCTGAACTTCTCATTAGAATGTCTTTTCCTCTCACAGAATTACCAGGAGAGGAATTAATTGCCAAGCTTTCCAAAACATACTATTGGTTGGAGATATTTTTTTCTGGCAAATCTAAGCTTAAGATGTGGTTTCTCATTGTACTGAGAAAGGTATTCATATAAAGAACAGAAGAGCTGAAGTACCTGTAGCCAGTGCCATTACATTACGGCAAATGTCAGTAAGGAACTGGATGATTCTATTTCAGATTGCTCCTCTAACCATGATGAGCTGGCCTCACACCAAAATAAACGTTGGGAACCACCAATGACAGGAAGAAGAGAGCATGCTGCCCTCATGTTGCCATGAAAGATAGTTGATCAATCAAAGATCTCAACATAAATTCAGATACTCTGAACATGATAGAAGAGAAAGTAGGAAGTAGTCTCGAATGCATTGGCATAGGCTATCACTTCCTAAATATAACACTAGTAGCACAGACACTGAGAGAAACAATCAGTCAATGGGACCTCTTGAAAGTGAGAAGCTTTTGTAGAGTGAAGGACATGGTCAACAAGGCAAAGCAACAGCCTACAGAATGGGAAAAGATCTTCACCAACCTCATATCTGACAGAAGGCTGATATCCAGAATATATAAATAACTCAAGAAATTAGACATCAAAATGCCCAACAGTCCAATTAAGAAATGGGCTACAGAACTAAACAGAGAATTCTCAACAGAGGAAGCTCAAATGGCTGAAAGACATTTAAGGAATTGCTCAACTTCCCTAACCATCAGGGAAATGCAAATCAAAATGACTTGAGATACCATGCATCAGAATGGCTAAAATCAAAAACACTGAAGACAGCTTATGCTGGAGAGGATGTGGAGCAAGGGGAACTCTCCTCCACTGCTGCTGGGAATGCAAGCTTGTATAGCCACTTTGGAAATAAATATGGCGCTTTCTTAGAAAATTGGGAATCCATCTCCTGCAAGACCCAGCTATAGCACTCTTGGGCATATACCTAAGGAATGCTCAATCATACCACAAGGGCACTTGCTCAGCTATGTTCATATCAGCATTGTTTGTAATAGCCAGAACCTGGAAACCACCTAGATGCCCTTCAACTGAAGAATGGATAAAGAAAATGTGGTACATATACACAATGGAGTACTACTCAGCAGAGAAAAACAATGACATCATGAGGTTTGCAGGCAAATGGATGGATCTAGAAAAAATCATCCTGAGTGATGTAACCAAGACTCAGAAAGACAATCATGGTATGTACTCACTCATAGTAGGATACTAGATGTAAAACAAATGTTGACTAGACTGCTACTCACAACTCCAGGGTGACTACCTAGAAAACAGGAACCTTAGAAAGACACAATGATCGCCTAAAGACAGAGAAATGGATAAGATCTACATGAGCAAACTGGATGTAAGGGGGTTAATGAAGGGCTAGGTTCAAGGGAAGGAGAGCTTAGGGGAGCAGGAGGTCCCAGGTAGATCAAGAACAGAGAGGGAGAACAAGGGAAAAGAGAGCATGATAAAGAAGACCCCATGGGGATAGGAAGAAGCAAAGTGCTAGAGAGGTCCCCAGAAATCCACAAAAATACCTCTACAACAGACTACTGGCAAGTGTTGAGAGAAAGCCCAAATTGACCTACTCTGGTAATAGGATGGCCAAACATCCTAACTGTCATGCTAGAAATCTCATCCACTGACTGAGGGAAGCAGCTGCAGTGCTGTGGATATCACTCTGTGTAAATAAAGTTCTGACTGGCCAGGGGTCAGGCAGGAAGTATAGGCGGGACAAGAGAGAGGAGAATTCTGGGATGTAGAAGGCTGGAGGGAGACACCACCAGCTGCTGCCATGGAAAGCAACATGTAAAGAAACTGGTAAGCCACAAGCCATGTGGCAAAGTATAGACTAACAGAAATGGGTTAATTTAAGATAGAAAAGGTAGATAACAAGCACCCTGCCATGGCCATACAGTTTGTAAACAATGTAAGTTTCTGTGTGCTTTCTTGGTTGGGTCTGAGCGACTATGGGACTGGCGGGTAAGAGAGATTTGTCCTGACTGGGCCAGGCAGGAAAACTCTAACTACAAATGGCGCCCAACGTGGGGCTCAAACCCACGACCCTGAGATTAAGAGTCTCATGCTCTACCGACTGAGCTAGCCGGGCATGGCCCAGATGATCTGACATCCAGAATGGTTTCAAGGCAACTGGCTCAGAGGTTCACCCTAATGGACTACTCTATAATCCTAAAATTTTCTTTGTATCCCCATAAGATACAGCGCCCCCATCCAGCAGGAAGTAGTAAGAAAAACTACGCCCACATTCCCAAAATTATCAAGCTGGCTTTGGAGATGGAATTGGCTCACTCCTTCTCTAAACCCAGACATATTGCTAAAAAAAATGGTTAAGAGATTCTTGTGTCCCAAATCAGAAGAGCCCTCTGGTGTGGGACAGAGAAAAACCAATATTTTTCTTTAAAGCAGGTTGATTATAAATGAGATCTCTTTCTAAAGAAGAAAGGGGGATATGTTATAGATATAATAGGATGAAAGGGTAGATTAGGGAACTTACTTCTAAAGAGCAACAACTTGTTTAAAATGTTTTACATTGATTTAGATTTTAGTCTATTGATACAAACTTAGTTAATTTTGTTATATTGTGTGTATATTTCTACTCTTGTTTAAGGTATTATGTTTATATAGCTCATTTAAAATTGTAATGGATAATTAAAAATGGATTGATAATTAGTCATCTATGATAATCATACTCGTAGCCATGTTAGTTAAGTCTTCTAGGTATACACAGAGATATTTCAGATAGATAGGTAATCTTCAAATACTTCAAAGACCTACAAAATATGGCATTTAAAATATTTTTAAAATTTAGACTTTCTGGACAGTGAGACATGTCTGCTCCTGGCAGCACCAATTTACTTCAGAGAGGAGGATGGGCATTGAAGACACTTCATATGGAGTTTATCTTCACCTTGGCAAAAATAGCCATTTGGGCAAGAAACTGTTCTTGCCTGGACTGCTCGATCACCAGGACATACAGGACACATAGAAAGGTGACCACTGAATTTTGCTTGACAAAATGGTCCTTCAGATTCCTGCTTCACAGAGGAAACTGACAGACATTCTCCAGGACACTGAGAGAAGTGACTGAGAGACTCTAGCCCTGTGGGCTGAAGACAAATGCCCCAACATTACAAAGGAACATTAGGTGACTGTTCAGGCTGCCAGCTGTCTCTGTCTACCCTGCAAGACTCCCGAAAGTTGCTTGCATCCTTTTCTCAGTTCTCAGGTAATATTATATCCTTCTGAGGTCTTTGATGTGGTTGAAGACTAGATAGTTATAATTTCCTCAGTTATGATAAAAGATAAGTTAGATAGAAAACCTTAGACTCACAAATATAAGATAGATAGGATATCTTCTTTAATATTGTAACTGTAATTCTTGCTTGATAATTATTTTGTTATATGTAATTGTACTATGTAAAAGTTAAAACCTTCCTTAAAAAAAAAGAAAAGGGGAAGTGCTGTGGATATCACTCTGTGTAAATAAAGTTCTGATTGGCCAGGGGTCAGGCAGGAAGTATAGGCGGGACAAGAGAGAGGAGAATTCTGGGATGTAGAAGGCTGGAGGGACACACTGCCAGCCGCTGCCATGGAAAGCAACATGTAAAGACACTGGTAAGCCACAAGCCATGTGGCAAAGTATAGACTAACAGAAATGGGTTAATTTAAGATAGAAAAGGTAGATAACAAGCAGCCTGCCATGGCCATACAGTTTGTAAACAATGTAAGTTTCTGTGTGCTTTCTTGGTTGGGTCTGAGCGACTATGGGACTGGCGGGTAAGAGAGATTTATCCTGACTGGGCCAGGCAGGAAAACTCTAACTACACTGCAGTGATCCATGGCCAGGCCCCAGGTGGAGCTCCAGTAATCCAAAGGGCAAGAAAGGGGAGGGATTGTATGAGTGAGCATTGTTGAGACCAAGATTGGAAAAAGCACAGGGACAAATGGCCAAACCAGTGGAAACACATGAACTATGAACCAATAGCTGAGGAGCCCCCAACTGGATCAGGCCCTCTGGATAGACAGTTGATTAGCTTGAACTGTTTGGGAGGCCCCCAGGCAGTGGAACCAGGACCTGTCCTTAGTGCATGAGCTGGCTGTTTGGAACCTGGGGCCTATGCAGGGACATTTTGCTCAGCCTGGGAGGAGGGGACTGGACCTGCCTGGACTGAATCTACTAGGTTGAGCTGAATCCCCAGGGGAGTCCTTGCCCTGGAGGAGATGGGATTGGGGGAGGGCGGGGCGAGGGAGGACAGGGGAAAAAGTGGCTGATATGTAAAATTAAATCAAATTATAAAATAAATTAAAAAGATAGTTGATCTATGTACTTCCTCCTCCTCTTCAATACCCAAACCAAAAATTGTTTTATCTGCTTAAAACACTTTCTGCAACCCACACCTTTTATAAAACCAAAACAGAACAAGAAAACAACCTTTTCTTTCCTATCTGTTCCTATATTTGTTCCTAAAAAGACTGTCTAAATCAGATCACATTATCATGTACCCCAAAATTAGAAAGATAAATCAATCAATCTTTTAGAAGAATCTAGGAAATAAGGAGAGGTGAGATATTATACAACATTAGTCTTTTATTATAAATAGAATAAAAACAGAATAAAAATTAGACAAAGTAAGTAAAAGAGGTACAGGAAAAATCTACTTCAAATGACACCTGATGTCAATTGAGTTTTCACAAGACAGGAACTGTAACATGTTATGAACAACACATGCAGACTTTTTTTTTTTTTTTTTACAGAAAAACCAAGCCTTATATCTCAAAATGTTGTTTGCACATTGCTGATTGGAATCAAATAAAACAAACTTTTATTTTTCTCTGTGTTGTACTGTTTATGGGGCAGTATGGAAAGAATGAAGTAGGAAAATATTTGAGAAAACAGAAACTTGGGGGAACCTGCAGTTGTTAGTTAGGCTCCTTGGTTGACCCTGGTACTTCATGAAAAGAGAAATATTTTGTTTCTGTGAAGAAAATGGCATGACCAAAAGCAACTTATGGAAGAAAGAGTTCATTTTGGATTAAAGTTACATAGAGGGAGTCCAAAGTGGTGGGAGAAAGCATAACTGTAGGAACACAAAAGAAGTAAGATGTCACATTTTGAACCACATGTAGAAAGCAGAGAACATCCTTGAAGGGTGGGCACTAAAACTCCATAGTGACATATTTTTCCCAGCAAGGCTCTACCTGCTCTAATGCTTCCCCAAACCGTGTCACCAGCTATGGATCAAGCATTCAAGTTCTTGACATTATGAGGGATACTTTTCATCCAAACCATCCCATTTCATTCCCTGCCCACCATAGACTCAAGGTCATTCATTTCATGATACAAAATTTATTTATACAACTTCAAAAATTCTCACAGTCTCTAATAGTCTCAATACTGACAAAAGTCCAAAGAATCTTCTGAAACTCATAGCAAAACATTTGATAATATAGAAAATTCATCACTCTAGAATGAATCATAAATTGCCTAGAGTTATTTCTGCACTTCATGGAAATTAACTAGGCAACAAAATTATTGAAAGAGAAAACTGTATATATAATACTCATGATGATTTTAGGTACTAGACTGCAATACCTGAGTTGAATATTTGCCCTATTACTTAGCAGTTATGAATTCAGTTGTCTATCAACTTTCTGAGTCTCAGTGTCCTTATATGTAAAATGTGGATAATATTCTTAAGTGCTTAAACCTACTAATATTTCTTTCCATTTTCAAGACTCTCTTGGTATTATAATAATTATAATGTCACAGAATATGCATTCCCATTCCAAAAAGAAGGCATGAAGGCATAGTGAAAAGACACCAGACTAACACAAGACTGAAATCAATTAGGAAAAATTATCAAATCCTATAGCTCCATACCTAGTGTCAAAGAGTTTACATGTCTTTAATCCTCTAGGTTGTTGCTTGGGACATAGATCTCTTTTGAGCTGGTTCAATTCCTAGTATGCAGCTCTTTTAGCCTGAGGCTTTGAATTCGAACTCCAGAACCCACATGGTAGAGGGAGCTTATGTATGTCCAAAAGTTGTCTTCTGACTCCACATGCAATGTGGCATGTGTTGCTTCACCCCCAAACACAAACAAATATTTTTGAAAACAAAGCAAAACCTTCCAAAAACCTTTGAAATGTGTCATTCTATTGCCCACATTTTATCGAAACAAACAAACTAGCACAATTTAAGAATCCCCTAGACCAGTGAGGTAGCTCAGCAAGTAAAGGTGACTAACTGCAAGCATGATGATCTGAATTCAGTTCCCAAAACACACTTGATGTAAAAAGATGCTCTGTTACTGAAAGTTGTCTTCTGATTACTACCCATGCTCCATGGCAAGAATGGGTATTTGTACACAAACAAACAAATAAATAAATAAATAAACAGGCAAGTAAACAAAGGAAATAGACGAATGAATAAATATATAGTAAATAAATAAAGGAATAGATAAATAAATAAAAAGTCAATAAAACATACTGGATCCTGCATCACATGGGAAAAAATATAGAGACCCATAGCCTGGCATTACAAAGAAAGTGAGAGACCTTGAAACACTCAACCCTAAACAGGATGTCTCCATTAAATCCCTCTCCTCAGAGCTTAGGGAAGCCTGTGGAAGTGGATGCAGAAAAAGTGTAAGAACCATAGGTGATGGAGTACACCAAGAAAACAAGCCCTCTAAGTGAAATGGTCAAAGCTCATGTGAACTCACAGAGACTGAAGCAGTCTTGGCCCTATACAGATCCTCTCTACATCTATTATGGCTTCTGTTTTAGTATTTTCATGAGACTCCTGAGTGTGTAAAAAAAGTGGGTTTCTGATTCTTGTTCCTTCATTGGGCTCTTTTCATTCAATTGTTTCATCTTAGTATATTCTATTTTGTTATTTTCTTTAAATGATTGAAAACCTAGCTACTAAGATAAAGGTTAACAATGGAAATGTCATTTATACCTGCTGGGAGAGAAACCTGTTTTCTCCAATGGAATAACACTGGGTACAAGGCAGACCTCCTGTTTAGGAGTAGGGGACCAACATATAAATATGTAACAATTTTTTTTGGATGTGTTACAGTTTTGTGAGGGTTTTTGTTTTTTTTAATCTTGTTTTGTTTTTGGGTGTTATTTTACATATTTTCCTTGGTTTGTTCTTTTGCTGTTGTTATATTGAGGTTTTTGTCTATTTGTTATTTGTTTTGAGAAAGAAATTCAAGTTGGATGGGTAGGGATGGGGAGAGGATCTGGCAGGACTTGAGGGTGATATATCATTTGATCAAAATATATTTAAATTTAAATTTTTGAATTATTAAAATAAAACAAAAACATGATGTTCATCCTAACTGTGAATAATTATTATAAAACAGATAGGTTATACTTCTACACATTCCCAGGAACTAAAATGGAAAACCCTGATTAAGATATAAGGAAAAAATGGACCACATTAATACATAAAAATATAATCTGCAAATGAGTATGATTGTGCATGCCTTTACTCCCAGTACTCAGGAGACAGAGGCAGGTAAATTCCTGTGTTTTCAAGTCCAGCCTCGTCTACAGAGTGAGTTCCAGGACATTCAGGGTTATACAGAAAAACCCTGTCTCAAAAAACAAACAAACAAAACAGAATATAATCTACTATTAGTGTGTAGAAATACAGGAAAACAAGATCAATTGAAGTGTGTGTGTTGCTACATGGTTCCAAGCAAGACATTGACAAATTTTATTTATCCTGTCCAAACAGATAAAGTCAGAATCTTCCTCTATGGTTCTTTCTATTTTATAATACCATGATTCCCATAGCTACCATTTTACGACCTGGAAAACTCACAGTGTTTTATGATTACTTCGTTTGCACCAAAGGTAACTGAAGGAGCGCCAGTTTGCTGGGTACAATCTCTGGAGACTTTCTTTTTTCCTCCTTTCTGTTTTTGGAGATGAGGATCGAACCTGAAGCCTTCTGCTTGCCAGGCAAGTGCTCTACCACTGAGCTAAATCCCCCACTACCACGAGATTCTCCTATTCTCGCGATATCCTCCTTTCTCTACCACTGAGCTAAATCCCCAACTACCACGAGATTCTCCTATTCTCGCGATATCCTCCTTTCTCTCGTGAGATCCTGATTGCATAGGCACTGTAAGCGTCACAGAGGCATCCCTAGTCTAAAGGGCAGGGCTAGTACTGGTGTCTCATTCCCTTAACAACGGGTGAAAAGGTGGTGGTATTACAGGGATAATCTGAGGGAATAGCCCACTTAAGCATGCAGGATCCCAGCGGGAACAAAGGTTGCAGAGCAGATGGTGAAGAAGAGGATGGCCAGCATGTATCCAGGACCCCCCATGCCCAAGCTAGCTCACCGGGTTCTGAACCTGAGAATGACCACGGTAACTCCCCTCATGAAAGGCACCCACAAGATTCTGGTAGCCAGGCTGCCCAAAGCAGCCTTGACTCAGGGAGCCCTGTAGAGGCAAGAGTAGTGGCAGAAGAAGCAGCCATAGCTCCACAGGGCGAGCAGGCACCAATTATCCCAGGACCCAGTGGAGATGCTGCAACAACAGCTGGAAGTCGACTCCTGGAGTTGTATCCTTTTCGGAGAGCACATTGGCAGGGACTGTGGCAACGTAGGGAGGGCAGAACTCCAAAAGTTATTTGTGAGGAAAGTTAATGTGGGGAGGTTTATGGCTAACTAGGAAGGGGATATAAGGATGTACTGTGGACAGTCAGTCCTGAGCAGAGTCAATATTGAAGGAGAACAGGGAATCATGTATGTCTAAGAAGGCTGTAGGGTGTGGAAGACCAGAACCACTGAAAAAATGCCTATGTATTGGAGAAATGCCTATGGATTGGGTGTCATTTGGGGGCATGCTAAAGTAAACCTCAGAGGTGTAATCAAGCCCAGTGCACAAAGAAATTCAATAATGGATATTACCTTGACCATATCTCCTTCTAGTTCTGTAACAGTGCCATTCAGGACTGCTGTGGAGGCAAACATAGCCTGCAGATCCCTTGCCTCAAATGTCCAGCACCAGCAAGTGATGGTTCAGCAGGAGTTCACCGTGAATGACACTACTCTGACTGTGTCAGTTCTCCAAGAGTTTGGAGTGGGGGTGGCTTTAGATTGGGATGCAATGTGTATTCTCGGTGTTCTATAATGGAGACGCTGGTGGGTTAGAAGTAAGCAGAAGACATAGTATGGTGACACTGCACAGATTCCTCATTCTTTCACATGATGATGTCGCCCCCTTTACTTTTAGTAGGTGGACCACTGAAGATCCTGTTCTCTTCCGAACATCCATCAATGCATTCCTTGACCAGCTCTCCCTGGTGATGAGGAGCGTCCCACGCCCAGTGTTTATGGCTGTTTTCAAGCAAGGAAGAGGAAGAAATAACGAACTCTAATGTGATACCACCCACAAGACAAGGGAAGGGCATTTCATGATTTGGGCAATTGTCCCTTTGCCTTCATATTCACTGTTTTGATCCTATCACACTGTATTAGTCAGTGTTACTGAAGGAGTGAATATTGAAATAATGGATAATGAAAAAATAACATTGAGTTACTGTTTTATTTTAAGTTATGGCAGAAATCTCCAGGTCTCACTATTGTGCCCTTTGGTTGGAAGGGAAGCTTCTTGGATTCTAATGTTCTAGTACTCCAAGGTGATTAACAATTTAGGAAATGGAAGAAATGAAAATTTTATTTTTTACTATTATTGTGTGTGTGTTCACACACAGGCATATGTGCATGTGTGCATATGTGTAAGAGTGTGTGTATTTGTGTGTTTATGTGTGTGTACACATGTGAAATGTCACCCAACAGGAGTTCAGAGGATAACATTTAGGACTCCTTTCCTTCTACCTTTAGACTTGGGCATCCAGTGTTTTCATCAGATGAGCTGTTTCTACAGCTGTGAAGTCAATTTTAATGTACAAATCAATATATGCTAGAGCACATAACTAGCATGGAAGAGGCTCTTGGTTTAGTTCAGGGCAATGTAAATGGGAAAAAAAGAGAAAATTTTATTATTGAAATTTAATTCTATAGTTAGAGTAAAAGGATTTCTTGGTACTACAGTTGTATTTATGCAGTAATTGTATAGTGGAATCATACAGGTTTTTAGGATTGGTGCTATTTTTGTTCCTGAAATATTTTCCTTTTAACATACTATTTTTGAAAAGCATCTTTGAGAAAAAATATAAAAGTTTCACAATGTAATTATGAAATATGGAAGGTGTTCCAGTTTTTATCCTATTGTAAGTAATGCATGTGAACACTTACTTCCTTAAGCTGGGTTCTCAAAGGTAGAATTACTGAGTTATATACACTTGGTTTGTTTTTGTAAACTTTTTCATATATACTACAAAAGCACTTTAGCATATGCCCTTCCATGCAAATTTTGATTCTACCACATCCTTGTCAACACTGGATTGTCTTCCTAAAAAATTAAACTCTTTGTATGAGAACTAAACAACACAGAAACACCAATTGAGGGATTTTGTTAACTACCTGGCCTCACTGCAGATTACTCTGTAAGCATGGTAGGATATTTTCCTGTGTTTAGGGCATGGTGATTATCTCTATCAAAATAGATTTGCATAGGAGTCTTGCTAAACCCACTCAGTTCTTCAAACTTATTCTTTTCTTTTTTGTTTTATATTGTTTTTCAAGATAGAGTTTCTCTGTGTAGCCCTGGATGTCCTGGAACTCACTATGTAGAGCAGGCTGACCTTGAACTCAGAGATCCACTTGCCTCTGCCTCCCAAGTGCTGGGAAGAAAGACGTGTGCCACCACTGCCTGGGTTTGAACTATTCTTTTGATTCAGCAAAATTCAAAGGTGAATTCTTTCAGTAAAGTTATTTTAATTTCTTCCATTCTATTCTAATCTGAATATTTTTCTTATTTTGTTCTTCATTCCCACTTCTGTTTTGTCAGTTCTTTTATCTATTCCAAATACTTTGGGCTTGGGAGTTAATGCCTTCCCAAGTGCCTTGACTGCTGCCTCCTCAATAATGACACTTTGTGCATGAGTGGAGACACACACACAAGCTTCCATCCTACTCAGGGGCTAGTAGACCTGTGATTCTGTGAGGATCATGTGTGGAATGGTTCATTTCTAGGTTCAAATAATTTCCTTACATACTGGCCTCAGCGGTGTTCTGCTGGAGCCTTAAGCGGGTTCTTCCATTAGAGCCAGCATTCTGTCCCTTTGAAACTGCGCTCTACAAGTCACAGACTGCAATTTTCATGTAATATTGGGGAGAGGACTGGCATAGGGGCTGTAACATGGGCAATCAGGAGGTACATATTTTAACTCCCCCTTTAGGGGGAGAATTAAGGCACTGGAGATTTTAGCAGAGCAGACAAATAAACTGCCGTACTACTCAGCAGTTGCTTTCTGCTACTCTTGCTGACACGCTGAAGTGGAACAGGGAGGTAGGGAGTAAGATTTACAGCATTCTATAGATGATGAATGAGTTGAAATTATTAAAGATGTGGTTAAGAATACATAGCAGGGAGTGCATGTTCTACCAACAAAGAAAGCACAGAAAAGGAGGTATTGATGCTGCAGGTAGAGGTTTCTCTTATGGCTCCCTTTCCCTGAACCACCCAAAGCAGGGCTCTAATTAAGGGGGTAACATTGTTCAGAGAACACTGTATATTATTGATCTCTACAACATACCTGACTTGGGATTAAGCCCAAAGGATTCAAAGTGGAACAAGCTGTTCACTTTCCTGGGATGATGGCTCAGAGTTGAAGAACCTAAATCTTATGAATTCTACCTTGGTTTCGGCTGGAGCCCAGGCTGATGATAAGCACCAGATTCTGGAACAGTTTGAGCTTCCTGACAAGAGGATTTGTGAGAAGAGGCAGACTGCAGGGATACTCTAAGACATTACTCCTTCTTTGCAAAGCCTTTGCCTCATATGTAGGCTATTTTATTATCAAAAGCCTTAGCACCTCCAACATATATTCCTAGTACCTATCCTATTAGCTCTCAGAAATTATATAAAGAATAATGGTATTTATTGGGGGTATAAAAGAGAAATGCAACGGGAATCCACGCATCTTAGTCACTTATGAGGGAGGGTATGCAAGATTGTATGAGTCTTTTATTTTTTCATCAAGAAACCAGTTAAAGCTAGTTTTTAAATTTCAAAAGCAAAAGATGAAGTGATTGATAAGCTCTATTACATATGATGAAAAGATAATTTCTTAAATGTCTTGTGTTTTTATATTTATATAGGACTCACAACATTTAATCCATGTTGTCCAAAAATATAATGGTTGTAGAGAAGTAATTTACTATTTAATTTCCTTACACTTAGGCTTTGATATTTATTTTCATTTAAATTGACTATAATACACACACACACACACACATATATATATATATATATATATATATATATATATATATATATAATCTTGCAGAAAAACAATTTGAGGGTATAGTAGTCAGATTTGCAAATTATTAGAACTAATTTGCTAATGGAAAACATTTTTTCTTCATATATATTTTCCTGTCTTAAGATTTTAGTAACATAACACATGAAACAAAACTGAAATGTCAATTTTTTGCCTTCTCTCCTTTCCACTTTAATTACAATAAATATTTTTCATTTTTATGGTAAGGCAATATGTCATAATTTTATATTATACCCGTCCTTTATTGGCATTAATAGTATCTGAAAAACAAAACAATTTTGAAAATTTTAAGTAAGCATAGTATTGATATAAACAAATCAGAAATTATGTTTGTTTTTACCACCATATGAGCATGAAAAAATTATTCTTTAACCACCAGAATCATTATTGATAAAATGGGATGGATAAACACTTTTATGAATAATTCCACAACACAATGGATTTGGAAATCTAAGTGGAGTTTCCAGCTATTAGGAGACATGAGAACAGGAAGGAAATTTGGTTCTCCTTTTCACTAATTTTGCTCGCTATGGCTGACTTCTCAACTCCATATAAATCTTTAGGAAGTTCATTTAAGAGAATCAATAAGCAATCAATTTATTTCAGTTGCATCTCAAATTACTGTGAATACTTTCCATATGGTTTAGAAGTAATTTTCACTATTTGATACTGAGTTTGGCAACAGTGTCCTTAATCATATAATAATTGAAAGGTGTCACCTTCCAATTTCAGTGCAATGGCCTGGTGATTACCACACTTGCAACAGTGTTGTAAGACTTAATGGTTGGAATATTTTGTTAGTTTTCACAGCATTAAGTCATCAAATCCCCCTTTTTTACTAATATTTCCAAACATAAACAGCTTTCAGCAGAATGTACTGAATGTCTCATTATGCATCTCTGTCTCTACTGGCTTGCATCTCAGCCAGCCCCAACTATTAATTTCAGATTGTAAATATGCAATCTGTATTTTGGTGACCTTCAGATATCAGAGTAGATATGTAATTCTGGCCCTCACAGAATGTCAAATCATAACATAACATCATTAATCAGAAAAATAGATGCTATGGAATAGTTATCTTGAAGCAAACTTAGTTTTTAAATGCCTGTTCTAAGGTTGTATGAGACTATTCAGACTTATTTATAAGAATACAACTAACCCTAACTACATCCTCAGATGATTTCATCCAGTCACTGCCTAGTATAATAAAAACTGTTTGAACATCTTGATTGTAGCAGCTGGTCTGCTGCCTATCAGCTTCTATACATAGTAGTTTCAATTATGGAATCTGGCCTGTTGCTTAAATACACCCACAGGACATGATCTAATTCTAAACTCCAGTCTTCATTAGTATACTATAGTCTCAACCCTTAATCTCCTGCCTAATTTAATTGTATTTGTCTACTCTTCTAGTTTGACCTCTATAAAACTAATTTAAAAAGATTTTTCTAATAGAGGTATTGTGCATGAAAGAAGTGTCATCTAAGGTTTCTGACAACAGCTAGAAGACATGGTGACTGAACTATTAACTCTGTTCTAAACTCATAAACATTCAACTTCTGGCCTTCAGGCCACTGTTCCTTTCCCTGACTCTTCCTTTTTCTCCTCTACTATTGGAAGATTTACATTGATATTTCTTTGGAAGCCATATCTGGATTTTCCACAGAAATTGCTTTTATATTAGTTTCTTTAATCCCTCACTATGAAAAAATTCTTCAAAAATTGAGACATAAAGTCATTTTCTACCATAATTACATATTAGTAATACAGAATCTGCGTGTTATGTAAGATTATCCTTAAATTAAGATACTATACAGTAAATAAAAAAATCTAATGAATTCTCACGAATCTCATTGCAATACCCAAACCATCTATGTTTCACTATCATCAAAAGAAAGCTGCAAGTTGTCTTCCTTCTCCACTAGTGTATTTCTGTGCTAATTGCCTATGTGCCATGTGCTAACTGCCAAATAATCTTAGATTCTATGATTTTTGACTCATCTTAATTGTTCCCTCACCTATGTCCTAGGCAATTCCATTGACTTTGAAGGATTATAAGTCATGTTTGACTCAAAGCCAAGTTAGACTCCTCTATAGTCATCTCATCAGAAGAAAACCATTCACTTGCTACTCTGCACTCACAAACTACCAAAATCAGTTTCTTCATACTTATCTCTCTCAAATAAATGGGTATACTTACCCGTAATATTGTTTTGCACACCTAGCTTAATGTCTGAGCAAGGTAATAAGTAAGGGTTAAGTGACTGAATCCCCCCAGGGTTTTCTGAAGAAACCAAACATTCATTCACTGCTTTGAATTTCAAGACACTTTCATTTTACTTCTGCTATAGCATTTTGAAGTGAGACACTATTTAAGTTAGATTCTAGCTGTTTTTCATTTATAACCTGCTACATTTCTCTTGATTGTTTTAAAAGCATAACTTTTGCACATGACTATAAAACACCTGAGGTCATAAAGTGGATATTATTCATCTTTAATTTGTCTTTTTAAAGTTTATTGTAGTGAGTCAAAATTTGAGTCCTGTGAGAAATTGCTTTAAAAAACCCTAGTAGTTACTGTGCTGGTGTCCCTCCTGGTAACCTTTGATGTTGCAGTACTTCAACAGGCTGCAATACAGCCTTTATGAAAAACACAATTTACCTTTTAGCTGTTGCACTTTGGCTTTCTATATTTGTTATGTTCAGCAACTCTACCTCATTATAGTTTTTACTACTTTAAAACAAAATTAAATGAGTAGTGTACTTAATGTCTTGACAAGAAGAGGTAATCAATATTCAATATCTTTATTTTTGATTATGGCATTGTAAAGACTATTGCAAATTGCTCTGCACATACTAAACCACACTTCTCAGTATAGTCATTCCAAATACTTAAATCTTTATGAATTCTAAATGGCTATTCTAGGATAGACTCTTAAAGTAAACATGGAAGAAAAAAAGCTAAAGGAAAATTGAGAAAATACAGCAATCTATTTTTAATATTTGTGGAAACCTCACTGTATATCCATCTGTATTGCCAGTATGTTATATTGGATGTTCATCATCATTCCTGGATTATTGAAACAACTCTTTTATATAAAATGAACCTCAAGGCAAAACAATTCAATCTTCTCATTACTCCTCATTGCCTGGAGAACATATTAGAAATAATGAAGAACAGGAACAGGTGAGCTATTGAGCTTCACAACAACATACTGTTATAAAAATAAAAACAATGAGGTATCCTGAATCATGTAGATATAAAACAATAAGAGCAAACAAAACTGTTTTCTATGAATCACAATTTGGTGTTCTGTATCTTCTTATACTTTGATTAATCCCTCCTCCTTATGGTCTGAAAAAATTATTTTGTGATTTCGTTATATTTTCTGTGTCTTTGACCAAGGTTTCTGATGGAGGAATATCTTTCTGTATGCTGTGAATAAGTGTTGCTCTGATTGGTTGATAAATAAAGCCATTTGGCCTATGTCAAGGCAGTTTAGAGGCAGGCAGTAAATTCAAAGAGAGACACAGGAAGAGGAGGAGGGGACACCATTACCCCATCCAGAGAGAAGCATATAATGGCACACAGGTAAATCCATGGAACATGTGGCAACATATAGATTAATCGAAATGGGCTGAGTTTAGTTATAAGAGCTACATAGCAAGAAGCTTGAGCCACTGGCAATGGACATATAATTTGTAAATAATATAAGCCTCTGTGTCTTCATTTGTGTCTGAGCAGCTGCAGGACTGGTTCAAACATAGGAAAACTTCCAGCTACAGGTTTTTTCTTCTTCCTCTATTTAATTATTCACAGTTCTGGTCTTTACATAGTGACCCAAATCTCCTGGATGTTTTTCAGTTTTAATCTTTTCTTTAACTGAGGTATCCATTTCTTCTATCATGTCTTCAATGCCTGAGATTTTTCTCTCCCTTGTCTTATACTCTGTTGCTGAGGCTTACTTCTGTGATTTTTGTGTTCATTCCCAGTTTAATTTCAGTTTGAGCTTTCTTTAGTGTATCTACTTCTACTTTGTTTGTTTGTTTGTTTGTTTTTTGAGACAACGTTGCCCTGTGTAACAGAGTCCTGGGTGTCCTGGAACTTGCTTTTTAGACCAATGGATTTCTACTTTTATGTCTGAACTGTTTTAATTATTTAATTCCACTGTTTATGTTTCACAGGCTCCATTAAGTTATTTATTCATATACTCTTTAAGGCCCTTGAATATATTCGCAAGTGCAGTTTTAAAAATCTTATCTTGTTCTTCAACTATATTACATTTCTTAGTGTTTAGTATATTAGGGTTACTGTGTCCTGTGAATGCATTGTCTTGTATGTTAATGTTTGTGGTTTTGCACTAGTGTTTAGCATCTGGTGTTGGGATAATTGAGGTTATTCTGTGGTGTTGTATCTGGTCTTGTCTTTGTTGTGTGAGTGATCTAATCCTTAGTCTGTTTTGCTCTCTATAGCTCTTAGGCAAGTATAGTGGCTGTGGGTTGCCTGGTAGAGAGTACTTCCATTGGTTGGTGGGTGATAAATAGGAAAAGAGGTGAGCTCAGAGAAAATTTTGAGAGGGGCTTCAGGAAAGATCTAAGATCTAAGAGGGACCTGTCCGCACCAAGAGGTAAGGTCCCCAGAATTTGAAGGCATGGTGAAATGAGGTTCCTGTAAGTTGCAGTAACACAAAGAATAATCTGGAAGGACATGGATGAAAAGTCTGGGGTGAGAGCTGGGTTTGTATCAAATGATTGATTCTCCAGTGAATGGAGTTATGATGGCAGGAAGCACATCTGCAGACAGGTTGTTCCATGACAGTAATGGAACAAAAGATAGTAGGAATCACCTACCTGAGTCCCTGCCAGGTATGGCCACCGGGTTTCACCGTACAGAGTTTTTTATAGGTATTGATTATTGACACAAAGGAATGGGGATGAACTAGAATGGGGGCCTAAAAGAGTCCACAGGAAGGAGAAAAGATAGTTTGGCACTGTTAGGAGGAGTCCTTAGGGAATTGAATTAGGGTAGGAAGAGAGGCACTTGAAAAATCACATTTTCATCTTTTTAAAAAATAATTGAGAAACAACAGAATGAAAATTAATGTAGTCAAATGTATTCTGGTGAGTTTATATAGTTTCAGTAACTATAAATATATCTAAATGCCTTTTCAAAAATTAATCTTGTCTAGAGTATTTGCCCACAAACATCTATAATAAGATCTGGTGTCTTCTGGCATGCAGGTGTACATGCAGGCAGAACACTATATGCATAATAAATAAGTCTTTTTTTAAAAAAGAACAATAATGAAGAAAAGAAGAGTTTTAATAATTCAATTTATCAGATTTGTCAATCTGTATTATATTATAAATCAAATTTATTCAAAATTAGCATTTTACTTAAAATTTTTACTGGAACAAGTTTCAAGTACTGAATATGAAGGAGAATTCTTGAAATAGAAAACATCAGGTTTTACAAAATTGAAACAAATTTTTACTTTTCAAAAGTGAAAAGAATTTCTTATAAAATTTCTGTGAGTGAATAATAAGCATGATTCTCTTTGACATATTGTTATACTTCAAACCACATCAGGGTCTGTACTTTTGTAGAGAACTTATTATATAATATTAGAGTGAATACCATGGATGCAAAAATTCTGTTTAAAAAAGTTTAAGGTGCAAATAGTACTCCCAGGCCCATTTGGGCCCCTACAAGGGAACCCTCCTACCCTCTGACAGAGGCAACTCTGAGAAACTAGCGTTTGTTCTCAGGTCTGCAGGATTCTTGGGAGGTCTTTTAGTTATAAGCACTCAATTTTCATATACCTTCTTTCATATCTCAAGAAAATGTGTTTCTTGGCCTGAGGCCTTGCATGCTGGACCACAGGAGCTATCTTACAATGAACAGTCACAGGTACTACTAAGTACATTTCAACAAGGGCTTTGGGAATTGGGGAGATATATTTTATTTGAGGTTTTGTGTCACAGAGTACATTGAGGTTAGACACTGCCACAGGTCAAGGTGAGGGACATAACTTGAATTTATGGTAAGATCTTAACCTTCCAAATCAGATGAGCTGTTAGGTTCCCAAACCATATATCCTAAAGACCCTTAGAATCTGATCTCTGCTAATGTACTATACCCTGGGAACTTTCTCATTTCCTTCAACAAATTTCTACAGTGAAGGTGAATCAGAGGGCCATGGTGTCTTTAAGGCTTTAGAATATCATCTGAAAAATTAGACCTATAAGTTCATGTATGCCACTGTCCTCTTGAGTGATTTCAAAATCAAATTACAGAAAAAAAAATTGAAGGCTGGAAAGGAGCTTTGATTATTTACTACAGAAAGCTTCACATCCTAATACCAGTGTTTCAGGGGTTAGGATTTAAGCATAAAAAAAAACTTTGGGGACACAGGCATAGTGGTCCACATCTTTAGTACCACCCTGGGGATACAGAGACAGGTTGATCACTGTGACTTTGAGGCCAGCCTTATCTACAAAGTGAGTTAACAGAACAGCCAAAGCTACATAATAGAGATATCCTGTCTTGAAAACAAACAAAAAAGGAGAGAGAGAGAGGAGGAGAAGAAGAAGAAGAAGAAGAAGAGGAGGAGGAGGAGGAGGAGGAGGAGGAGGAGGGGGGGGGGGAGGGAGGGAGGGGAGGGAGGGAGGGAGGAAGGGAGAGAGAGAGAGAGAGAGAGAGAGAGAGAGAGAGAGAGAGAGAGAGAGAGAGGAGAGAAAGAAAGAAAGAGAAAGAAAAGAAAGAAGAAAGAAAGAAGAAAACTTTGGGGAACTCAAACAATGATACTGCAATAGTGACAGGAACACATTTATGTAAATAATTGTAAGAAGTCAGCAAATGGAATATTGAAGTGAGTAGCAAGCATTAGAAAGGAAATAAAAGAACATTATACCAAAATTAGTGGTCTTTCACACACAGCAATTACTTAGACCACACAGCAGAAAAACATCTCATTTCATGAAAGAAACCTTACCTGAAAATAATAATCACAAAACTGTATGGTAGTGTTCTGAAGAAGAGATTAAATTTTTACTAATACACCCAGATCAATTTTAAGTCAGAAATAAAGCTAATATATCATAATAATGTATGGCATGAATATAAATGTAGTGACCTCATCTCTTATTTATAGATACTATTAACTCCTTACAGTAGTCAGGATGATAGGGAGTTAAGTTTGAGCTACACAAAACACATTTTTCCACTCCCAAACCACACCTAGGTATGTACAAGAGCAGATGAAAATAGAATTGAGTACTATGATATGAGTATCTAAATAATAAAATATGGGGAAACCCCTATTGAAAATTGTAGACTGTATTCAATTGGCATTGGCATTTGGAGAGAGGGAGTTTTGGCACTTATTGAAGCTGAAAGTGATTCTTTGCCAGCAATGAAGGACAGACATCAGAAGTAAGAGTAAAATTTTCAAATTTCAGTGCATGCTGAAGTGCACATATCTGAGGCACTGCCTCAGACTATAAATTGAAGTCATCCTGTGATAACTTCATAGCATAACAAAAGGATGATTTTTATTGCAGCATGACTCCAGTGTCTTTAATAGAATCTCTCAAAATATGCTTATAAACCACACTTAATAGTAGTTATTATCTCAAAACACACATATCTATAATTTAATCACATATTTGAAAGTTGGGAGTAGTGACCCAGACCTATAATCTTAAAACCTGGGAAGCTGAAGCAGGAAAGTCATCAAGAGTTCAAGGTTAACCTGAGCTACATAATAAGTTGAAGGCAAGCATGGGCTGCATACCCAGATCTTATTCCCAAAATAAGAAAGAAAATAAAAATAATTCAACAAACAAAAATTAAAATGAAATAAAGGTGTGGTATTTTTCTTACTGATAAAATGGACAATAAAATATTTGGTATGCACAAAGTACATTGTGATTGTATACATGTATAAAAATAACAATGCATTATTTTTAGCCATTAAGTCTTATTTATTGATGTCAACTATACTTGACAAAGTTGATGTGGAAGCATTTAACTTGTGACATTTATAATTTCCAATTTATAATTTCCATAATTCACAGCTGTTCTCTGTCTACCTACTGTTTTCAGGGGGACCAGTTCACTATCTGTTGGAGACATTCTGGCCTCAAACATCATAAAAAAAAAAAAAAAAAAAAAAAAAAACTCAGGGTTTCATTTGTCCAGCTGCAAATCCTTAGGCACTGTGAATAAATGGTTTATTTTTTAAAACATTATACACTAATAATTTTCTTAAATAAAAACACTGCACTGAAAATAGTCACATCAAATAAGTGCAAAACAAACAGGAACTCTGAAAATCATGGTGATCAGCCACTTCCATGGAGACAAAAAAGTCTTTCTGGGAAAAATGTTTTCAAAGTATGAGGCTTATAGTTAAAGGGACCTCTGTCATGAGTGCTACTACTTCCCATCTAGGATCTGTACAGAAATACAGATCCATTCTCAATAAGAGTTTCAATAAAGCAAATGCTTAGAGAGTGCAGAGATGGAAATTTTTTCATGGATGGTTTAAACAAGAACCAGGAAACTGGATAAGGATCGTCTGTTGATAACATGAGTGATCTGTCCACCCAGACCAATGAGCATCTCACAGAATCTGACCTCACTAACAGTGTCAGTCCTGTGAGACTAGAGCAAGGGTCTCTGGTTCCGCAACCTTTTCATTTCCTGCTTGAGCTGTGGTCAATATAGGCCTTAATGTAACACACATGGTTCAGCAGAGCAAGCAATTCAGGCTCTGACAATTGTCAAGGTAAGAGTTTGAATGGGAACTCACAAGACCTCTCATTACAGGAGAAACAGACCAAGCTTACTTGTCTCTTGTGGCACTAGTTCTAGAAAGACCCAAGGAATGGTCCCCAAATATAGCCAAGAGACTGGAAAATCCAGGCCCTGTCAGACTTTTAAGTTGAAATTCTTGAGATTTCATCCATGTAGGAGATCTCTTACAATTAAGCTTCTACCCCTTTCAGGCTCTAGAGCATGCTGACTCCATATGAATATGTCTCACTAGGGAATCAAAGGGGACAGAATTAAGGTCACCAGGGGGAAGGAGATAAAGGAACAGATAATAAAAGTAGGACTCTTCCCCAGAGAAGATGGGGACTTCATGCTGTAGATACAGGAAGACCCAGAGAAAACAACTCCTGTTATTGGCCTAAAGAGATCTAAGACCAGACAATTAGGTGAAAGTCCTTACTTGTTCTATAACTTTCATTTCTGAAAATATTTAAGGAAATAAGGATCCTGGCTTGAAGCTCAGATCATCAAATCAACCCAAAGAATGAGACCTAACCCTTATGAATAGTAAATATAAACACTGAAGATATGTCTACTATGTCAGACCAATGGGTGACATAAGTCTTATCCTGCTGGTCTCTTACCCTTTTACTCTAGATTTTTGTTCTTGGAAGTCCTAGGACTTAAAGAGCTGATAAAATACTCCATCACTGTCATTTTACCTCTTTGGGAAATAGGGTTGGGTTTCTGAGGGCAACAACTTAGTTCCAGAGTAAAGCAGCTCTGGCATTGCCAGTTACAGAGGGAGAGTGTTTACGTGTGTGTCAGGGGGCAGGAGGGGAGGTAACTAGTACTTAGATTTTTTAATAGTTTGTTCTTTGGGATTTCTTGTGATGTCCTTGATACTATTTAAAATCCTCCCTTTTTGTCTTTAGCAGAATTCTCCAGGCTCAGCCTGATGTTTGGCTTTGTGTGTCTACATCTGTTTCCATCAGTTGTTGGAAGCCTCTCTAATAACAACTGGGCTAGGCACCAATCCATGAGTATAGTAGAATATCATTATGCATCATTACACTGACATTTTTTCTCCAGTCATGTTAGTTTCTATCCTAGGTCTCTGAGCCATCCAGCCTCTAGGTCCTGATACTCCAGGCAGTGTCAGGGGTGAGCTCAATTTCATGGCATGGGTCTCAGGCTAGACTAGACTGACTTGCATTTTAACCAAATATTAATTGAATATTTTTTCCCTTTTGGAAGACAGTTGTTAAGTGTGTATGGGGGAGTAAGTGAAGACATAGCCTTCCCCAGAGAGAAAGTGACATCTATTATATCAGAAATGCAGTAAGATATCTGTTAAGACCTTAAGAACAAGTGGAATGAGGA
This sequence comes from Onychomys torridus, assembly GCF_903995425.1. Lineage (NCBI taxonomy): Eukaryota > Metazoa > Chordata > Mammalia > Rodentia > Cricetidae > Onychomys > Onychomys torridus. Next base: position 42,625,034 of record NC_050466.1, read on the forward strand.
ATACAGGAGTAAGTGGAAAATGAATTTTCAAGTTGAAAATTCCTGAGCCAAATCAATTCAGGGCTTTAAGAAAATATTACATCTGTGAGAATGAATCTTACATTAAACTGTGGGAGATGTCAGTATCAGTTGAAGTGTCTTAGCAGTGAGAGAATAAAGAGTCTGAGCCTCTACAATACTGAAAAGCAAGGGATTAATGAATGACAGAGGAGACCTTTCATTGCTGACAGAGAATGCTTTCACAGAAACCCACATTGAGTACATTGAGAACCCATAAAGGGCTACAGGTTTGGGCAACAGGCACAAGCCACCTTCTGGCTCTTCGGTCTGCCTTCTCTGGCAGTTCAGGTAGATGAAGACTGTGACCTGAAGGATGCTTCGAAGGCCCACCAAAAGAAAACAGTGGGAAAACCCTCTCAGGAGTAAATTTGAGGATGTTGAGGAACATTGAGAATACTTCTTTTACCAGACATCATGGGGACTTTTTATAGTGTGTGTGTGTGTGTGTGTGTGTGTGTGTGTGTGTGTGTGTGTGTTTCTTGTTTCATTTATTACACATAGTTAGAAACCTCAATTTTCTTTCTGATATTTTATTTTTTTAAATTTTTCATATGTGTTGTTTCTTTCATCTAATTTGTCTACTTTATTTTTGAGTTCTGATATTGTATCTTATGTTTGATCCTTCTACTTGACAGACTTCCTTCTTAATTTTCTAGTTAGGTTATTGATTTTTTTCAATTCCCTCTTTCTTTCAGCTTGAATTATACTCAGTATTTTTATTTTTTAAAATTGATTTGGTTTTCTAATCCTGAATTGCATTCTCTGTATCCATCAACCTTATGTTTTGTTTTCTTGAGCATTATTCTTGCATTTATTCTCTTTAAATTCATTTAACTGTTGGTTTGTGTCTTTTTAAAACTCTTTGAACTCTTTAATGAAGTTAAGGAATGTTCTTTTAAGTTCTATGTCCTGAGGTACATCTAGGTCATTCTCATCAGACAAAATTTCTGTAGAACTTGTGAATGGGGCAGGTGTCTTGACTTTTCATAATGTTTGTACTTTTGTGACAAGACAGAGAATGTGGACTTATTTTACCCCTTTTATGTATGATGTAAACACAACCAGTAGGACCAGAGTACAGAATATAAAGATCACAGTAGGCCTGGAGACTGGATATTGCATGAGTATATCAAATTCAGGTGAATACATATAAGGTAGAGGTGCAAGGAATGTGTGCAGGATGTGCATTCTGGCCCAAGGCTGGAGGTTGGAGACAGCATGAGCAAAGCCATGAGTAGGCCTGGGAACTGGATATAGAACCTGGCTTAGATCAGAGGACTGGGGAGGGTATGGACAGTTGTAAGATCAGGGGACTCACTAGGCTGGGTCAGGTGCAATATGTATGGACCAGGCTGTGCCTGGAGGTTGGGTATTTTGCACACAGGAAGTCAGGCAGACATAGCAACAGGAGTGGAGAGAATGTTTTATAGTTTTAGCTTGTTGTTACATAAATCCTTTATTTCAATGATTTCCTGAATTTATAAGTTTATTTTTGAGTCTACTATTACTATGGTTGATCTATTGATTTATTTCTCAACATGATTGCCATCAGTATATAGATGTAACATGCTCTGTTACTGAAAGTACTTATTAATTCAAATGATTTTCTGACTCAGTGTTCCTTAGTAGTTTATATAGAATCATTTTGCTGACATATTGGTTTAGTATCTTTTCTTAATACATATTAGAAGACTGAGTATTTCTCTTATTACTTATATTACAGTAAGCAATATGCTCTATTTCTAATTTCTTGGAAGATCTCCTCCTCTGCTTTGGACCCTTGGGCTACTAAACTCTGTGTTATTTGATTGAAACACTTAAAAGATAATACCCACATATAAGAGAAAATATGCAAGGTTTGTCATCCTTGGTCTGGATTATGTCAGTCAAAATTATTCTTTTTCTAGCTCCATCTATTTAAATTAAATTTTCATTTTGTAAAAAAACCCAGATGAATAATATTCTATTACATAAATGTTTAGAATTTCCCTTATCTATTCATCAGTTGATGGATATCTAGGTCATTTCTAATTTCTGGCTATTGTGAATAGAGCAGCAATGAACATGGGGAAGCAAGTATCTCCATGGTAAGATGAAGCATTCTTTGGGTACATGCCCAAGATTATATAACCTGGATTTTGAGGCAGACTGAATTGAGTCCCAGCTTCCTCAGAAGCAGTCACACTGATTTCCATATTATCTGTACCAGTTTGTATTCCCACTAGCAATGAATAAGTGCTTTGCAATGTATCCTTGCTAACATGAGCTGTCATTTGTTTTATTGATCTTGGTCATTCTGACTGCAGTATGCAGTTAGTACATCTGATACTAACACTCTATCAGATGTAGACTTGGAAAAGATATTCTCCCATTCAGATGCCCAACAGAGAGCTTCACCCCTCCTGTCTGGTATTCATGGTGCTGGAAAGTACTTTGCATACTATGAAAAGAAAAAAAGTAACCATCAACATCAAGGAACAAACTTGGAGAACTACAACAATAAAATACTGTTGTAATGCCAGCAAAACATTATGGGAATATACAGGCACATTTTGAATGGATTTTAGGCCCAGTCCATGAGATTAAACTCATACCTGACTTTCTTAAAGTGTTCAAAATCCTGAGGCTAGGGGACATCCTCATACTATTATTCTGTTGTTTGGGTTTGATTTTTTTTTTAATTTTCAATTTTTGTTTCCTTTTCTTTGAGCAGGGAGGTAGAAAGGATGTGAGAAGAGTTGAAGAAGGGAAAATAAAGATAAAAATATGACGTATGAAAAAATTCTCATGTAGAAATTTTACAAATTAAATGTATTAATTTCTCATTGCAAAATATTAACATAAAAATCAGCCAAAAGAAGAGGAGATATAAAATTTTGCCAAAGTAATTTTCTGAATTTATTGAGATGATCATGGAATTATAAACCTTCACTCTATTTATGTGATATATCATGTTTACCAGTTTTAATAAGCTGACTCACCCTGGCATCCCTGAAATAAAATCACCTTGATCCTTGTGATACTTGTTTAAAGGTATGATAAATCTTTGCAATAAATCAAAGGAGTTGTGGCTTTTTTCTTTATTAGAGGACTCTTGATGAATTCTTCAGTCTTATTGAAGCCTATCTGTTATTACTAGGACTGCCTGACTTAGTTTCTGCTTAAGATTCCAGTCTCTTTTTCTCAGAGGAATCAAGGATAGATCTTTGGACTGGTCACTACATTGCTTGGCTTTGACTTTCTGTTTCTCTATTTCCATGCTATATTAACTGTCCATCACTTTCTTTTACATTTCAGAGTGTTGCTTCTAATTCTTCCCTCTGAATATAAGTTTTCTACTCTTTGGATTGTCAAATTACTTTTTATTATGTTTCTTCCTATTTAAAACAATTTTAACCTTTATTATATTTTGATCATATTCTTCTCCTCAAAGTCCTTCCAGATCCTTTCTGCCTCTCTTCTCACTCAACTTTAAGTTATTGCTCAAAAACTGAAACAAACAAACAAACAAAAAAACCAACAAAGTCAAGAACACAAAACCAGAAAAAAAAGGCAAAACAAAAAATACACCAAATTATAATCAAAAGTACACAAACAAACTGTAGTCCTTTATATATTGGTCACCTACTCTGTCCTGCAGTGGTTGATATTCCACTGTCATTCTGTTGTCATTGTAGCTATTTTATCTCTCCCAGCAAGTATGTGACCTTTCAATTGTTAACCTTTAGCGTAGTAACTAGGTATTTATTTATTTATTTTTTAAATATAACAAAATAAACTATAACAAGATAAAAACAAAACCTATCAATCAATGTTGCACAAAATAAATCAACATAGGAAAAAGAACCAGAGAAGACATAAATCAGAGACCCATACTCAGAAACCCCATAGGAGCCCCAAAGTGGAAGATTTAATATACATACAAAGGACCTGTTGCAGCCCAGGGAAACCCCTGTGCCTTCTGTCTCAGTTCCTGTGAGTTCATATGAGCTTTTCTCATGTTGAGTTAGAGGGCCTTGTTTTATTACTGTCCTCAGTCCCCCCTGGCTCTTATACTCTTTCTGCCTTTTTCTTTTCAGGGTCCCGGCTTTGAGGGGAGGCATTGGATGGAGGCATTCCATTTAGGGCTGAGTGTGCCAAGTTCTCTCATTCTCTGTATAATATCTGGCTGTGGGTCTTGGTGTTTCCATCAGCTGCAGGAACAAACTTCTCTATTGGTTGCTGAATAAGGCACTAGTCTATTGGCATAGCAGAATATCATAAAGAGTTATTTTTTTGAGCTGAGGATCGAACCCAGGGCTTTGTGCTTGCTAGGCAAGCGCTCTACCACTGAGCTAAATCACCAACCCAAGAGTTGTTTTTTAGTACATTTCTTTTTCTTTCTTTCTTTCTTTCTTTTTTTTTTCAAGAACAGTATTATTTGGTTTCAATTTAGAATCCTGGCCTATCTAGTCTCAGCTTCTTGGTCACCCAAGCAGTGTTGGCTATGGGTTCCATCTTGTGGAGTGGGCCTTAAGTAAAATTAGTTGTTGGTTTATTGTTCCCATAAACTTTGTTTCACTATTACTCTAGCCTATGTTGTAGGTAGACTATTGTAGATAAAGGAGTTGTGCCTTTCTGGGTGTTTATATTTCCCTTTTGATAGTTTGCTGAGTACCTTCACATACCAAAAACATTGGAAAATAGAAGTGAAGTCTTCATGTAGACACTAGCTCAACATCTACATATTCAATGAATTGTATCAACTGGGATAAGTGTGAAAATAATTGTTGAAATATAAGTGAGCACCTATGATTTTTGTATGACAAAAGGTTAAAAAATATAAGCAATAAGTTTCTTATTATTTTACATTTTCTGTTCATATAAGATTGTTTGAATTGCTGGGTGGTGGTGGCACATGCCTTTTATCCCAGTACTCAGGAGATGGAGATAGTGTCAGTTGAAGGCCAGCCTGGTCTACAGAATGAGTTCCAGGACAGCCAGAGCTACACACAGAGAAATGCTGTCTTGAAAACATACAAAAAAAAAGAAATTTTAAATTATTTAGTAGTTAATTATACTTTATGAATCATAATGCCAGACTTATCTACTCTAAATTAACACATAAGTGAGATCATGATATTTTTACTTTTCTGTGACTAGCATCTTTCTCTTAACATGACATGATATTTACTAGGTGCATTTATGTTATTGTTCATATTTTTTGTATCTGAATTAAATTCCATTATATGTTCACATCACATCACATTTTATTTTATTTTATTTTATTTTTTTAACCTATCAACTAACAACTGAGTTGAGTCCAAATTGTAGCTATTATGGAACTATGGAAGTGCAGATGTCTTTTTGACCTATTGATATTATTTCCTTTAGCCCTATAATGAGTAATGAGATAGATGCATTATGTGGCAATTTTAATTTTATATTTTTAGGCACTATACTATTTTATATATTGAATTTGATGATTTATGTTTCCATTAACAATACATTATCCATCAAATATTATCACTTTTATCAATAAAATTTTAACCATTTTAAATGAGGTAGGATCATTTTTTGTAGCTTTGGTTTACCTTTTTCTCAAGGTTGATAATATCAGGAATTTTTCAGACCATTTATTTGTACACCTTGGAAATTAGATTTTTTGCAGTTGAATTCTCTGTGTTCCTTACATATTTCAGGTATTAACCTCCTATCAGAATATACAGTTGTAAAATAAATTCTTTTTTATGATCAACACAATGTTTTATTTTATTTTATTATATTTATCAGCCATGGGTTCCCCTGTCCTCTCCACCCCCTGGCCCCACCCTCGCCATCCCCCCAGCCTCTCCCCTCCATTACCATCTCTTCCTGTTTGGAACCTTGGGCTTATGCAGGGACACTTTGCTCAGCCTGGAAGGAAGGGACTGGACCTGCCTGTACTGAATCCATCAGGTTGAGCTGAATAGCCAGGGGTGTCTTTGTCCTGGAGGAAATGGTAAAATAAATTCTTATTCCACGGTGAATTTTCTTACATTTGTGGATTATTTTCATTGTTATATAGAAGTCTTTCATTTTGATATGACATCAAATGCATAGTGTTGATCTGCTTTTGGTATAATGTCCAAAATACCTATACCAGTAGAATTCCTCTGCTTTCTTTTAGAAGATTCAAATTTCCAAGTCTTACATTGAGATCTTTATGCTCCAATATTTGAATTGATACTTACAAAGTTATATTTTTTAATGTTCATGAATTGGCTTCTCATAACACAGATGCAGTAGTACATATTTTCAACAAAAGTAGGTAAAATGTTTACTCAGAAAGATAAATCGTAAGTTGGTCATTGATGCTAAACATACTAGTATTACACATTATTGACCATTGTTTTCCCTGAAACCATTATGTATTGTTTTAAGTAATCACATACATTACTATCATTTACAGTGATTTTTATCTACCCATATAGAAATGTCCAGATCAAATTGTTGCAGTCCATTCAGAGTGGCTCTTGTGCCCTGGAAGCAGTGGATGAGGAGACTCCAGGAGAAGGCAAGCCAGCTCGTTCATTCAAGGAAATGGTAGGGAGCTTTATAGGGCAGGGGCTGTTTCCTCACAAAGCTGGTTGACCCTCCTATACCCATTTGATGAACGGTACTTGCTGATAGGCTGTGGGTTCTCCTCAGTCAATGTTGGCCACAAAGTAATTTTTAGGTTCCCTCTGTGGGAACATCTTGTCATCTCAAGGGTGCACACAGTGCATGATCTGGCTTATCTGCAACATTTGGCAGTTTTACCTGCCTCACCAAATTATTGTTTTTTTTATTTATCTATTTATTTATCTATCTATCTATTTATTTATTTATATTTGTGTTTTAATTTTACACATCAGCCATGGGTTCCCCTGTCCTCCCCACTCTCACACCCGCCCCCACCTTCCCCCAAGTCCCTCCCCTCCATTCCTATCTCCTCCAGGGCCAAGGCTCTCCTGGGGATTTAATCCAACCTGGTGGATTCAGTACAGACAGGTCCAGTCCCCTCCTTCCAGGCTGAGCACAGTGTCCCTGTGTAAGCCCAAGATTCCAAACAGCCAGCTCATGCACTAAGGACAGGTCCCAGTCCCACAGCCTGGGTGCCTCTCTCAAACAGTTCAAGCTATTCAATTGTCTCACTTCTTTCAAATTCTATAACGATGCTATGTTTTAAGAAAATAAAAGAAGATGTTATTCAGTTTCTAATGTGCTCTTCAGTTGCAATTAATTTTGATATGTGATAAAAATACTAAATACTGTTTTGGGGCCATTTTTATTTGAAGCTTCTTCATAGACTTGTGAGTGCTTTAATTTCTTGCTGTAATTTTCTTGTATTATACCAGAATGCTTTATTTTAGTCTTTATTGCAAGGTGCTTCTTTGAAAGAAAATATTTTTTCAAGGGTTGGGAAATAGCTTAGTCAGTAAATTGCTTGAGTCACATTAGGACCCGAGTTCAAACCTTAGGACACAGGTTAAGAAGAAAAAAGGTCATGCATGGTTACACACAAGTGTCATTCTCAGTGCTCGGATGCAGAAAGAGGAGGTTCCCTAGATCTTTCTTGTCAACCACCCTAGCTGAGTCAGTGAAGCCCAGGTCAATGGGAGTTCCTATCACCAGAAACAGGGTAGATGGTTCATGAAGATTGGCATCGAAATTTGTTCTCTTGTTTACACACACACACACACACACACACACACACACACACACACACACGATGAAAAGAAATCCCTAAAAATTTATCCAGGAAACAATAAATATTTGAACCATAATTGTAGAGGTTTTCATACAGAATAGGCACTAGAGAAGACAATTTGAAAGAAACAGAATGGCAAAATAATATGAGCTCTCTGGCTTTTTTCTTTGTGTTTAAATTTCTTTTTGTAGTTCAAGATCTTTGGTGCCTCCTTATACAACTTAAAATAGTTTAATCTGCCATTATGGAGAATGTAATTATCATAAATCTATATTTATTTTAATATTAATCTATATATTAATTTATCTATATATTATTAGTTTTTTCAGATTTTCATGCATAAGTTCTATATTTTCAACATTACCACCCCATCCTCTATACCTTCCTACACTTCTCATGTTCCTCTCAAAATCTGGACCACTTTTTATCTAGTTATTATGTTTTACATACACACACTGTGTATATACAACCTGTTGAGCCTATTTAATATTACTTTTAAGTATGTGTATCTGTGAGGTTGGAAAAGCTATCAGGTGACTTATCCTTGCAGAAGACTGATTTTTCTACTCTTAACAGCCATTAATTACTTGTAGCTCCTTATCTAGGTTGGGCCCTATAGGATTTCCCCCATCAACCTTGGGATATCAACTGTTGTTGTCATTTTTTGCAGGTCCTATTTAGGCACCCATGTGAAGATCTGATGGGTGTAGGTACCTGTCATATATACACCATCTTTTTTTTCTTTTTCTTTTTAATTAAGAAAGTTTTATTCATTTATATACCAACCACAGATCGCCCCCTCCACCCTCCTCCTCTCCCCTAGTCTTCCCTCCAACCAACCTCCCATTCCCACCTCCTCCAAGGCAAGGCCTCCCTTGGGTAGTCAGCAGATCCTGGTAATTCAGTTAAGGCAGGTACAAGCCCCTCCCCCTGTACTGAGGCTGTGTAAGATGTCCCACCACAGGCACTGGGCTCCAAAAAGTCTGCTCATGTACCACTGCCAGGGGGCTTCTTAAGCAGATCAAGCTACACAACTTTCTGGCTTATGCAGAAGGCCTAGTCCAGTCCCATGGAGGCTCCACAGCTATTGGTCCATAGTTCATGACTTTCTACTAGATTGGTTTTGTTTTCTCTGTAAATTTCCCCATCATGACCTTGATGCCCCTTGCTCATAGAATCTCTTCAAAATATGTTATGTATTGACTCATAAGTGAATAATAAATGTAAAGCAAAACATAACCAAAATAGAACTCACAACTGAAGAGAAGATAGTTATCAAGGAGAACCCTAAGAGGGACACATGGATCACCCTGGGAAGGGGAAATAAATGAGCTCTCCATGAGTAAACTGAGAGTGAGGATGGGCAATGGAGGGTAGGAGATGGGGAATGAGAACATAAGGAAATAGGATGGTCGAGCTGGAACAGGGACAGAGTGGGAGAGCAAGGAAAGGGATACCATGATAGAGAGAGAAATCATGGGGGTTAGGGAGAAACAAAATGCGAAGGAGGTCCCTAAGAATCCACAAGGATGACCTCACCTTAGACTACCAGCCATAGTGGAGAGGGTGTTTGAACTAGCCTACTCCGGTAATCAGATTGGTGAATACCCTGTCATCATAGAGCCTTATCCAATAACTGATAGGAGCAGATAAAGAGATCTATATACACTATCTTAAAGGAGACACATTGGTATTCTTTCTCTTATAATCTTTCTGCTCCATGAACTCTAATGTTCTCAGTTTTAGCCAAGAAGCTATTGATGTTTGATGGAATGACACCTGATATATAGACTACTGGACTGTTTCATGGATTTCTCATTTGTTTGTGCATGTTTAAGAGACCAATAACATAACATTGTGTGGGTAAGAGGATGGGAGATGATCTGGGAGGAATAGGTGAAGGAAGTGATTATAATAAAACTATTATTGTAAAATTCTCAAAGAATAAATAGAAAGATTATTTTTAAAAATCTCCAGTCACACAAATTTCTACAAAAGCAAAAACAGTCAGAACTATACAAACTAGAAGATAATAAAATTTTAAAAATGAAATACTTTAAAACAATAACACTAAACCCAACAAAAATATCCTGAGATGTGAAGAACTGAAGTGTGTCTAAGAGAAAAACAGAGGCAATTAATAACTAGCAGGTCATCTTTACAAGAAATATTTAAAGGAGTCATTCACCAATAACTATCAGAGAAGAACTACTATCATAAAAATGTATGAATGTTCAGATATCACTAGCAGAACAAATACACACATAACAAAGAGGAAATTTTAAGTATTTTCATTACATAAAACCCTCACACTACAAACATGAATAAAAGAAGGAAACCAAAGATACACAAAATAATCAGGAAACAATTGACAAAATTATAGCAGTTTGTGTTTATGTATCAATAATGCAGATAGGTTAAATTCACTAATTAAATATATACAATGAATAAATAGAAAGCTAAAATACAACGATTAAATGCCAACTGGAATCTTCAGTAAAGATACAGAGGAACTTTACCAGAGAAGGAATGAAAAAAAACTGTAACACACATAAGTAATCCATAAGTAATGTAGACAAAATAGATATTAAATTTAAAAATGTAAGAAGTGACAAATGAACATTATGTGATATCAAAGTATTAATTTTCAAGAAAAAATAGTATTGGAAAATATACATGCATTTACATCTTAAGTACCCAATGGAATAAGGAAAATAGAATAAAATTTAAATATAGAGACCCCCCAAGTACTATAATAATTGAACACATGAAGACCCTTCTTTCATGAACAGACAAATCATCTAAGCAAGTTGAAAAAAACTATGTCAAACTATATATAGGTCCAAATGACCTAATATATATACATATATACAATATTTCATTCAACAGCTGCAGAATGTACATTCTTATATTCAACATGTGGCTAAAACACAGATATCAACACCTGAAGTAGTTTTTATTGTTTGAGAATTTCATACATGTGAATAATGTATTTTGAGGAGATCTACATAACCCAGTTCTCTCCTCTCCAATAACTTCCTTATCACCTTTACTATTTTTCCCTCCCAACTTTCTATGATGCTCTCTCCAAAAAAAAGAAAAAAGGAAAAGAAAACATTCATGCAGTCCACTTAGTTTTGTGTCTAATTGCACAGGTGTAGGGCTATCTACTGGAGGGTGAAAAATCTTTCAGTGGCCACATCACTGAAGAAAATTGACTTCACTTCTCCCAGCAGCCATTAATTGCAAATAGCTCCTTAGCTACTATTAGAACTTCATGAGTCCTTCTGCCATCCAAGCCTCGATTGTGGTTGGAATGATTTGATGCAGATCTGAATTTTATAGATGGATTTCTAGAAGATATATATATATATATATATATATATATATATAGAGAGAGAGAGAGAGAGAGAGAGAGAGAGAGACAGAGAGACAGAGAGACAGAGACAGAGAGACAGAGACAGAGAGACAGAGAGAGACAGAGAGACAGAGAGACAGAGAGAGAGTAAAATGTAAAAATGACAAATGGTCACTATGTAATAAAGTATTGATTTATCAAGATTATTATTAGCATTAATTAGATTGTCTTAGTACAACAATGGCTATATACCAAGGGAAAGTAAATGAATCCAGTATTGTTCATTCCACAAGCCTGTATGTCTCAGCTGCTCTTTACTACACATTTTACTTCTGAAGAAGTATGCTAGTAAAAGAATGACCTTCCCAGCAAGAAAGAGAGAAAGCAATTAAAGAATGAAAGCTTCTTTCTTCTGTGACCCTTATATAGACTGCTATCAGAAAATTTGACCCAGATTAAAGGTAGACTTTACCATCTCAAAAAGACCATTCTTAAAGGTGGGTTTTCCTATTTTAAATGATTTAATTTAAATCATTTCCCCCACAGACATACCCAGCCAATTGGGATTTAATTAATTCCAGATGTAGTCAAGTTGACAATCAAAATTAGCTGCCACAAGGTCTCCTGTATGCACTCACAGAAGATTTTATTTTCATGTGTGCAATGGACTGTCATGTGTAGCACTTACTCTTTCATTGCAGGAATAAATTTCATCTTATGGACAGGTTCTTCAACTCAATAAAAAGTTTTTGTTTTCATCCCTCTATTTCACCACTGAGCATACAGACATTCCTGAAGCTCAAGATTCACAGCTATGTAAAAGAACTGACTACTTTTCTTAGCAGTGGCTCCTAAGAAACATCCCAGCTCTATGAAAGCATTTGAGTTGTTGATCAGGGGAGGTCCATAGGATTCCCCGCTCCCTGAGCAGTGTTACTTTTATTACTGTTCTTCTTTTGTAGATAAGGTTCCATGTAGTTAATGCCAGTCTGGAACTTGATATATAAACAGTGACACATGTGAACTCCCGATTCTCCTCCCTGTACCATATGAAAGGTGTATATCCAGTCACGTGTTATCATGCCAAGGTTATTGTAAATCTAATTCATGGTTATTTGTGCTATGAAAGGCCTCTTCCAATTCTAACTAATATACTAACATCCCATAGCATGAATCTTAGTACAATAAATAAAAATAAAAATCAAGCAATTTTAGAAACTTACAAACACATGGAAATCTCATGGCTTGCAGTTAAATAACTGAGAAGTCAATAAAGAAATCAATAGTGAATTGGAATTAAATTGACCTTAAAATTTCAATAATCAGTCTTGCTACTTGTATGTAAGGTAATGGAATTCTTAGATAAATAAGTCATAAATAATTTTAGAAAACACATTCAGATCAAAAACACACACAGGCATATACACACACAGAATTCTTTTTCTTAGGTATATCTATGTATTCCTAAATATTGTACTCAATAGCTGTTATATTTATAAACTAATCAGTAGTTTCATGATTAAAAAAAACTAATACCTAAAAGTTTGCCTGTTTTTATACAACCACTAAATTTTTTGGGTGTATATCTTCAAAGAGATAGATGCTTAAAACCATACAATTGTGATGACAGTAATTAAAAAAGAGAAATCATTGGGAATTAATCAAACTACTATGGAAAATACAGTGAATTCTTCAATAAAAAACAAATATAGTAGAATTATAATTTGACCCATCAGCTGTACTTCTTAATTTATATAGCAAAAAATTAAAATAAGTATACTAGCATATTGATATATCTGTATACACACACACACACACACACACACACACACACACACACACATATATATATATAATACCAACAATATGGTAGCAATCAAATCATTTATACATTTAATGTATATATAAAATTTTCTAGATATATTCAAATGCATCCTATTTGAGTTTATGAAAGAAGAAAATCTCATTATTTATGATAACATGAATGTACCCAGAGGATATTTTGATAAATAAAATTAACCAGGCAAAAAATTTCTCATGTTATGTGATGTCATTCATATTTATAAACTAAAATCTTTAGTTCAGGGAAGTACACAGCTAAATATTGTTTAATAGAGGTTGGGTTGGAGGGATGAGGAAAAGGAAGAAATGTGGCCTAAGTAAAAACCTACTATTATTTTGCTCCTAAATAGGTACAGTATTAAACTAACTCCTCATAACTTATCAGTATACCCATAGCTCAATGTGTTTTCCAACCTTCATCTGAGATTCTTCTGTTTGCAGTACGTGGTGATTATCACAGAGAACCACAGCTGGCCAAACTGCAGAAAATTTGAAACTATAGAAAGCTCAGCCCTAAGGTAACATATACACAACACATTCCCTCTCTTAGGTCAGGGTCATTGAAGGAGAGGGGGAGAAAGAGTGTATAAGCCAGAGGTAGTAAAAGAGTGCAAGGAAGCAGCCTTTGGACACATAAAGGCAACTATATGTATGAATTCACATTGGTTCTATCAGCATGCACAAGATCTGTGTAAACTTAATTCAAAACAAATCCCAGTATGGAAATTGGGGCAGGCTGTGAAGTCTCAAGACAAGTGGAAAAGCTATTGGTAATTGATAGCTACTAGGGGAGCAGAGTCCATTTTCTTTAAGAGTACAGCACCTAGTAGTCAATGATACAACACAACTGGCTCAAACATCCAAGTATATATGGGTAGTAAAAATCAGAATTGATGGATATCTTTTAAAAAGAACACAAAATTGGCTGAATAGTGAAGGCAAACTGGTTCTGTAAGAAGTTGGAGATAGCACAGTGGATATAATGAAAACACTGCACAGAATTCTGAAAGAACTAATAAAATATCTTAAAGTAATGTTTCATTTAATTTAATATATAGTAAATAAATTATGAAAAAATTGTGTGAATACATTTGAAAAATCAAATAATTTATGTAAAGCTATGAAATTCAAAAAGTTACATAAGAAGCAATTTTAAAATCTTGATTATACAAGTAACAATTAAAACACTGAAATTATAATCAAAGGTGCCTCATTATAAAACAACAACTCCAGGTTAAACTAAACTTTTATTTTCAGTCATGACAGAATAATTGTCACTGAATTGTTGTCTTAACAGGAATATTTTTTAAATGTCAAAATAATAAAAGAGGCACATATTTTTAAGCCTTGCATAATAAAATGGTACTATGCTTTCAGGAAATTGAAACATTCAAGACAAACCATATGTAGTGATTTAAAAGAAAATTACCTCGATACACTCATATGTTCAAATATTTGATCCCCAGTTAGTAGAAGTCATTTGGGAACAAATAAAGTATCAGCCTTGTTGGAGAAGATGTGTCACTGGGGGTGGGGTGTGAGGTTTCAAAAGCCCAGGCTCTCTTTCTCTGTCTCTCTCTCTCTTTCTCTCTGTCACTCTCCATCTGTGAGCTTAGGAATCAGATTAAAAGATCTCAGCTATCACTATAGCACTTTCTGCCATGCTTCCTGGCATGATGAATATGATTTCACCCTCTGAAGCTCTAATGAAACCCCTGATAAAACATTCCTTCTGTAAAGCTGCTTCAAAATAGAAAGTACTAAGATAAAATTTCATATCAAGAGTGGGGTATTGATATAACAGCCATGTAATGTTTGGAGAAATATGGAGAATTTTGTGATTTTAGATGAGAAAAGCAATTCAATACTGTAAGCAGAGCTTAATGGGACATCCTAGTAGACCTTAGATTACAGTTGTACTGAGAGTATGTGGACCATGAGGCTGAGTTGTATAGGTAGAATTTTGCTGCCTGACCCACAGTCAGGACAAATCTCTCTTACCCACATTTGCTCAGACCCAACCAAGTAAGCATGCAGAGACTTACATTGTTTACAAACTGTATGGCCGTGGCAGGCTTCTTGTTATCTAGTTCTTTTATCTTAAATTAACCCATTTCTATTAATCTATACTTTGCCACTGGCTAGTGGCTTACCAGTACCTTACATCTTCCTTGTCATGTTGGCAGCTGGCAGTGTCCCTCTGCCCCAGCCTTCACTTCCTAGAATTCTCTTCTCTGCTTGTCCTGCCTATACTTCCTGCTTGGCTACTGGCCAATCAGCATTTTATTTATACAGAGCAATATCCACAGCAGAGTTGAAGCAGTTTCAGAGGGAAACAACATTGGTAACTAGTCCAGCAATTCTTGTGATCTGTGGCAAAGAAGGCAGTGGCTTTTCCCCCTTGACTTAGGAATCTGCCTGAGGATAAATGGAAGTGTTTTGGACTTCAGTGACAGAGATTGAAAGAAAGCCTTACATTGACTGTGTGGCTTGCAGTTCACAGGTTTAGTCCATTTTCATCGTGGTGGGACATGGTGGTGTTCACACAGACTTGGTTCTGAAGAAGGTTCTACATCTTGGTCCACAGACAGCAGAAGAAGAAACTGCACCTGGTATAGCTTGACTGTATACATGATCTCAAACTTGCCCTCATAGTGAACACACTTCTTCCAACAAGACCACAACTCCTAAGAGTGCCACTCCCAATGGGCCAAGCATTCAAACACATGAGTCTATGAGAGCCATACTTATTAAACCCACCACAATAACTACATGGTAATGTCATTTGATTTATGAAATTAATACATATAAATATGTGGTTTTGTGTTTTAATGTTAATTCATAAAATTTGTTTCATAATTTCATATTTGTATATAATATATTTTAAAGCAATTTTAGATGACAATACTGTATTCTGTCCTTCTTCCATTTATTGCCTCCAAACATTCCTGGTAAACTTGGTATCTTTCAAATTCATGGCTTCTTTTTTTTAGTTCTATCTATCTATCTATCTATCTATCTATCTACATACAGAGGATAATAGTGGTATATATGATCAAAATACATTATACACACACATACACACACATGTATATATACATGTGTGTGAGCGTGTGTGTGTATGTGTGTGTGTGTGTGTGTGTGTGTGTGTGTGTGTGTGCAGCTAGAGTTTTTCTGCGTCCTGCCTGGCCAGTGCTCAGCACAAATCTCTCCCACTCTCATCCCCCAAATAAACACACAGAGGCTTATATTAATTATAACTACAAGACCATGGCTCAAGCTTTTAGCTAGCTAGCTCTTTATCTTAAATTAGTCAATAACTATTAATCTATATATTGCCACATGTTCCATGGCTTTACCTGTGTCCCATTATATGCTGCTCCTTGGACGGCAGGATGGCATCTCCTGACTCAGCCTTCCTCTCCCCAGAATTCTCCTTGTGTGCTTATCCCACCTATACTTCCTGCCTGGCTACTAGCCAATCAGCCTTTTATTTGTCAACCAATCAAAGCAATACATATTCACAGCATACAGAATGACAATATTCTGATATGGGGCAGATGAAAACAAAAATTTAAGGGACTATTCTCTTGCCACCAATCTCATTTCTTTGGATCTATTTTGAATATTTAAACTTTTCTTAAGGTACAAATTTTATATCAAAGTTTATAAGACATATATGCATATTTTAAACTTTTGTTATAATATTAATGATCATATAGAGTAATAATTAATTCTAGAAAAAAAGGGGCTCATTTAGCTGCCTATACACATTTTTGTGTTCGAGTCTCTACCAGTTTTCTGCAGCGAATCATGCCAGACCTAACAGCAAATTTGAAGTCTCCAGAAAGATGATGGGGCCCCACAACAATGATTCCATGTGGACAATAATAATAATATCAATAAATTGACAAACATCACCAAAGATCAGCTTTGGACTACAAAACTGCTCAGAAGAATTTCAAGATGACTAGCTGGTATGATCCAATCTGACAGACTACTCGAACAAGGACTTGAAACAAGTCCTGTACAACAAATGATATAGCTACCTCTCCTAGAACTTGACAATTAACCAAAAAATTTCCTTTTAAGGAAACCCTAAAGATGCCTTTGCCCACAAACAGCAGGAAGCAATTTTAAGAACACAATTCCCACATTCCCAAAGAGGTGTCATGGGGCAGGTGGGTTTTGGTCTTTCTATGGGTTTTGGGTTTGGGATAGTTTTCATTGTTTACGAGGGTTGCTTACAAGTTATTGCTGTTAATGGTTAGGAAAAGAACTAAACAAATGAGATTAGATTTAACTTTCTTATTAAAAAAGAGATATAGAATAAAGGGTAGATTATTTAATCTACACTATAAAGAAAAAAGAAAGGATATAGATATGATATTGTAGCATGAATCTTAAAAGGTCTTATCAATAAAATCAAACTTGGAGCTGGGTATTGGGTGAATGCTGGGAGATCACAGAAACAGAACAAGCCACAGCCACCTCACCTTGCCAATACCTCAGCTGATCCTGTTTCCTCAGACTGGAAGCATCTTTGTCCTCCTCCGAATGGGTCTCAGCTTAACTGCCTCAAAAGCCTAAAAGCTTAACCAGCTCTAGTTCCTAGTCCTCACACCTTAAAACCTTTCTGCTTTCTGACATCACTTCTTGGGATTAAAGGCTCATGTTCTGGGATTAAACACGTGAGTCACCATGACTGGCTGTTTCCAATATGGCATTGAACTCACAGAAATCCAGAGAGATTTCTGCCTCTGGAATGCTGGGATTAAAGATGTGAGTGCCACCATCTTCTAGCCTCTGTATCTAGTGGCTGTTCTGTTCTTTGACCCCCGATAAGTTTATTAGGATGCACAATATTTTGGGGAACACAATACCACCACATGATATATATAATTGAATTGAATCTACTTTTAAAAGACAACTACTAGTTTTAAATACTTTACATTGGATTTAATTTTTATATATTGTATATTATATATATATATATATTGAGATTGATATTGTCAGAAAATGCTGTATGTATATTTCTAATCTTGTTCAGAATATTGTGCTTATACAGTTCATTTAACAATGTAATGAAATTTGCTAGTCCTTGAATGTTATTATTACCAACTATTAGGATATAGGTGTTTTCAAGGTTAAGCAGAGATATATTTTAGATAGACAGGTCATCTTCAAACCCTTCAGAGATCTACAGAATATGGCATTTAAAATGTTTTAATAACTTAATTTTTTTATGGCTATGAGACATGTTTGCTCCTAGCAGCACCAATCTACTTCAGGGAAGATATGGGCATTGAAGAAACTGCATATGGAGTTAACTTGCCTTGTGGCAAAAGTTAGCCACTGGACAACAAAGTATCCTTGAATTGACTGCTGACAAACAGGACAAAATGGACAGACAGGACACGAAACAAAAGACTACCAACCATTGCTAAGACAACTGTGGTTGTGGCTTTAGCAACAGGCATCCTCTGAGGCCAGAACAATATGGCAACATCACTGAAGTGGTCTTTACAATCAAGAATAGGTATAGTGTCCCTTTATTTGAAGGCAGCTGAACAGACAATGGACTGCTGGCTTCTGGTGTGCAGTGGAACAATAGCTAAAACAGTTTTTCTTGAAATAGTAACTAAGCTGACAGAGTCTAAACCCTCAATGGTAGACAGGAATCAGAATATAATGTATAAAAAAATCTATTTTCAGTAAAATAAAAATAAAACTGAGAAGGAGAGGTTGGTAGGGAGATTATGCAGAAAGGCATTAACCATTAGAAATTACAGTGGTTTTCCTTCTAGTTTATCATAAGGAATCACATTAAGCAAAGAAAATAAGGGAACATTCGGAGTAGAAAGTGTTTGAGTTTTGAAGTGAACAATAATATTGCAAGACATTGATATTGAAAGACTTACTTATTTTCTGAAAACTGAAATTCTAATCATTCATTTTATTTATTGATGTTAATGCTGGACTTTTGTTTAAAATATGAATGAGAAATTTCAGAAAAAGAAAGAGTTTTGAATGGGAGGTTATTTTGTGATACCAACATAGAAATAAGTTCCCCTAAATATGACAATTAAGTTTAGTTTTTTTCCAACAAGGAAGAGTAGGGTTATCATGTTAAAGTCATTATAATTCACCACACGAATTTATACATTTATACTGCTACAAAAAAAAGTCACAGACTCAGTTTACCTAAAAGCCACAGAAACTGACACGTTGTGATTCTGATGGTTGAAATGTTCAAGATCAACAGCAGGTTCAATGTCTGTAAGGACTCCTCTGTCTTGTCAAGATGGTATAAAATTGCTGTGCACTCTGAAGAGAAATTACGCTACCACTTATATGGCAGAAAGGACACAAGAAGTAAGAGGAATGAGTTCTTTTCATCAAACCCTTTTATAAAAATGCCTAAACCTGTTCACAAAGGTCCTTAATTAATTACCTTCCAAAAGCCAGTCCTTTATTTTATTAGCTCTTTGATAATGTCATAAAAGACTTTAAAATATATCCACATCCTCCTTGCACTTCTCCTAGAGCTAATACCCTTCCCTAACCAAAAAACATGATTTTCAATGTCCCCATTAAAAATAAATAAATTAAAAAAAATTAAAAAAAATAAACACCCAATGTAGATTATGTTGCCCATATACAATTGTATATATGGTCTTTACTGTAAGGTCATCTACCAACCAGGGGTCTCACCTTTAAAGAAAATCCACTCTTCCTCTGTCAGCAGCAATCAACTGCCAATAAATCCATACATATGGATAGTATTCTGTGTGTACTCCTTGGTCCATACTTGAATTTTCTTTGAACTAAGCCTTCATACGTATGTTGCTTTGGAAAAGAGTCTCTGCTTTTGTTTCCACAGAAAGCCAGAGGCTGTGGATTTGTTGCAGATTAAGATACATCAGGTTTGATCAGCCAAGACCACCTGAAAGGTCTCTGATGACAACATGGCCCAGATGATGCAACATCAAGAATGGTTTCAAGGCAACTGGCTCAAAGGTTTACCCTCATGGACTACTCCATAATCCTAAAATTTTCTTTGTGTCCCCATAAGATACAGCGCCCCCCTCCAGCAGGAAGTAGTAAGAGAAACTACGCCCAATTTCCCAAAATTATCAAGCTTGCTTTGGACATGGAATTGGCTCACTCCTTCTCTAAACCCAGACATATTGCTAAAAGAAAAGGTTAAGAGATTTTTGTGTCCCAAATCAGAAGAGCCCTCTCGTGTGGGACAGAAAAAAAAACAATATTTTTATTAAAAGCAGGTTGATTATAAATGTGATCTCTTTCTAAAGAAGGATGCCTCTCATAGTTATAGATTTAAAAGACTGTTTCTTTTCAATACCCCTACAAGAGTATATATATATGTATATATATATAGTATAACAAAATTAACTTTAAGTTTGTATCAATAGACTAAAATCTATACCAATGTAAAACATTTTAAACAAGTTGTTGTTCTTTAAAAGTAAGTTCATTAATCTACCCTTTCATCCTATTATATCTATATCATAGGTCTTTGCATGTTAGCACAATCACTGTGAATTCATATATAAAACTACCTTGCTTTGTACAGAAAACATTTCTTGGAGTCTTCCACTACCTCTGGCTCTTAAAATCTTCCTTTTTCCTCTTCTACTATGATCTCCAAGCCTTGGATTGTAGGTTTATGATATAGATGTCCCACATAGTGCGGGAAAATTTGCAATCTCATTTGTCTGCAACTTTATCAGTTTTAAGTCTTTGGGTTAATCACTATTTACTGCAAAAGGCAGCTTCTCTAATGATGATTGTGATATGCACTAATCTATGTGTATAGCAACAAGTAATTAGGAGTCAGTTTAATACTATGCCTATTTATCAAAGTAATAGTAGTTGGTTCTGACCTAAGCATTATGTCCTCTCTAGTTAAAGGTTCTTGTTTTCAATAATAGTGAAAATCAAAACACATGTTCAAATGAAGAAATAGGCAATTTTCATGATTTGATTACTTAAATAATGCAATTATTCCAATTTCATTCCAAATGAATGATCATTTCAATATATTTTACTATCTTATCCTAATTTATGGAGAAATCAAAGCCTTTTTTGTCTTAGAAAATGTCCTATTATTTTTGTTCATTATATAAGGGTAACACTACCCTAATATTTATTTTTCTGATTTTTTGTCAACTTGAATTAATATAGAGTTATATGGAGAGAACAACCTAAGTTGAGAAGATGCCTCCACTATATGACCTATAGGCAAATTTAAAAGAAATTGTTTGATGTGGGAGTAGGAAGATAGTATTGAGTGGTGAATAAAAATCAGGCTGAGAAAGCCATGGTGAGCAAACAGTAACTATCATCCTTCCATGGCCTCTGCTTCAGTTCCTGCTTCCAGATTCCTGCCTGGAATTTTTCTTCTGAGTTCCATCATACAGGAATGCAATCTATAAAATTAAATGAACCCTCTTCCCAACCATCAAGTTGCTTTTGGTCATGGTTTTAACCACAGCAACAGAAACATAACTAAACACTTAATAATAGAGTATATTGGAGTCATATAACCTTAATGTTTAAGGTAAGAATTAAGGCTATCACAATTCAAATCTCCTTTCCTCCAAATTATGTTTGACTTTGTACAAATTACTTATAGTCTTTGTGTGCCTCACATTTTATTTCATTTTATTGGTATGATAATAATAATAATAATAATAATAATAATAATAATATCTACTTCATAGATTGTCTTGAGTGTTGAAAGAATTTAAGGAGGTAGAGTAATTGGTGCGTTGTCTGGCCTATATTATATATCCACTAATTTTATTTTAAACATTGTAATGACACAATAACAAGAACATTGCATTTGTGGCCAATACATAGAATGGTTGAAGAAAAAAATGAATAGAGAACTCAGAGATCAGAACCAGAGATAAGGTAAATACATTGCCCTCTATTAGTGACTAAAGAAAGTTCAGCAATATGATGTTGAGTAAACTGGGTTATAACATGAATTAAGGATACAAATGTGAGGGGGTTGATAATAGTAGTAAACAAATGAGGGAGATGTTTTTATTTAAAATTATACAAAGTTTTCTTATAATATCTAAAATGCAAGCCATAGTGTATAAAAAATGATCACTGATAACTAAATGCAATTTAAATAATAAAGAACAGTGGGAAAAACAGAAAACAAATTTACCAGATGGATGACAGGTTGAAAGAAGATTTTGACACCACATGAAATTGACAAAGAATTTAATGAACGCATGAAACTTGCTCGAAAATACTACAAAATATGCAAATCAATAGAAAAGTGGCATTGAATGTAAGAAAGAATTTAAGGGTAAAAAAACCTCAATGTCTAAGTTAGGGTTTCTATTGCTGTCAGGATGCAATATGACCACAGAAACTCATATAAAAGAAAATATTTAATTGGGGTGGCTCATTTACATTTCAGAGTTCAAGTTCATTATCATCAAGGCAGGGATCATGGCAGCATACAGGCAGTCATGGTGCGGGATACAACTTGATCAGAAGGCAAGAGGAAGTAGACTGTGTCACTGTTCATAGCTTAAGGATAAGAGACTTAAAGCCCAAACCCAGAGTAATACACTTCCTCCAACAAGGTCACACCTCCTAATAGTGTCACTGTCTTTGGGTGCCATTTTCTTTCAGGTAATAAATGTACTGAGATCTATTCAACACCAGCTAAAGCCATTCAAACAATACCACCTGAGTAACTCTATTACATCAATAAATCTAAAAACAACAACACTATCATGTCTTGGGAAACATGAAAAAGAGAAGAAACTATCTAATTGAATGGGGAATTTTTTTTTCCAGGACAGTGTTTCTCTATGAAACAGTTTTGGCTGTCCTGGAACTCACTCTGTAGACCAGGCTGGCCTTGAACTCACAGAGATTTCCTGCTACTCTCTCCCAAGTGCTGGGATTAAAGGCATGATCCACCACTGCCTTGGCCTCATGGGAGAACTTTTGATTTAGCAAGTAAGTAAGGTATGAAATTCAATGTGCACATGCTGGTCATATGTTCTAGAGAAACATACATATCTTTCCCATAATCTCATTAAGAGCCACACAAAAGATTGTTTATTAATAAGTTAGTTGTAATGATATAAAAATGCTATTTTAATATTCCTTATATATGAATAGATTAGGAAATCATTAAAAAGTTTTCAATGTATTAATTCATTGCACTTTGAAGCAAGGAATATAGAAGTACATATAACAGCTAGGATAGGTTCCTTTTGTTCACTGAAGATTTGTCACATGGATTGGTTTAATAAAAAGTTGGTTAGATGGTAGCCATGCAGGAAGTA
This sequence comes from Onychomys torridus, assembly GCF_903995425.1. NCBI lineage: Eukaryota > Metazoa > Chordata > Mammalia > Rodentia > Cricetidae > Onychomys > Onychomys torridus. The sequence continues at coordinate 42,648,351 of NC_050466.1, forward strand.
TAGGCAGGATAACTACAGATAGTGGGAAGAGTAATGATATAGCAGATGTAGAGAGAAGCAAGATGGACATGCTGAACTAACAAAAGGTACCAAAATACATGGCAAAGCATAGAAAAAAAATATGGGCTAATTTAAATGTAACAATTAGCCAATAACAAGCCTGAGCTATTGGCCAAACATTTATAATTAATATTAAGCCTCTGTGTTTATTTGGGAGCTGCTGGTGGGACAGAAAATTCTGTCAACAAATGAGGCTCAATTGTTCAGCAACTACATCCATATAACCCTGAAAGAGTTTATAAAAGGGTTCTAAACATAAAGAAATAGAGCTAAGAGTGGCTTCCTAGTCTTTCGTCTCTCATGCTGGCCATGATACAGGGCACATGTCCTGGCTGCTGCCAATGGGCTTGAGCATCCAGCACACAATGAGATAAAGCACATGATGGGTTCCTGCAGTCTCTCATGCTAGTCTCAGTACAAAAAAGCATCTGCTGGCAACTGTCTGTGAGATGGAGCCAGCACACAAAATAGAGACAGAGGTCCTAGCCACACCATTTTGAAGGCTCATTTCATCAGAAAAATATTACAGGTACACATTAAAGACAGATTCATATAGAAAAAAAAACTATGGGTTACAGAATGTTTAAAAACATAGAAAGACTTGGTAGAGAAAAATGGTATAGACAGTCTTAAAAAGAAAATACATAATTTTAAAATAATAAAGTACTTAAAAAGGGAGTAAAGTAATATAAAAGAAAAAAGCCACATAGAGTCTGGATGTTATATGTTATTATGTTGTCTGCATTTTCTGACTGCCAAAGACGGAGCAATAGCTGCCAAGACACATTGGATTATGAAAGCTGCTAAATTAAAACCACCTACATAATTTAAAAATATCTTAGCTTCATAATGGGAGTCAAAAAATATGTTACTTTGAGGAAGAGTTTACCCTTTTATTTCTACAGGAAATGAGAGGCTGTAGATTTGTTCATGGTTAAAGACAGTTGGGTTTGATCAAGGAAGACTTCCTGAAATCCTGGCTAGACACAAAGAAATAACCCTAGAAAAACTATAAAACCTGTAATGTATATTTTACCTGCTCAAACATGAAATGAAAAGTAATCTTTAACTGACTTGTGCATACCATACATCCCATAATTGTATGTTACCTTTAAAAGTTTATTTATTTTCAGAACATGGGAACCAAACATCAATGAATATGGATGGCCCAGGTGATCCAGAATCTCAAAATGCCTCTGTTAACATCTCATCAATATACTGCATCTGAAAGAGCTTCAAATCTTCTGGCTGGAATAGTCCAAACTCATGGACTACTCCAGCCAGGACTTCATTGTTATCCTGATTTGCTCAAGGTTTCCCCAAAGATAATGGTACACCCAGACAGAAGGAAGTAGTCTAGAGAATAATGCCCATATTCCCCGAGAATGTGTTATTGACGTTTATTATCATACAAGGGGGATTGTTTACAAACTGTTATTTGTGGTGATATTTTCTTTGTGCAACCCAATAAAGCTTATCTGAGAATCAGAGGAAAAAGCCAGATACTATATTAAACATAGAAGTCAGGCAATAGTAACACACACTTTTAATCCTAGAATTCTGGATCTCTGTAAGTTCAAGGCCATATTGGGGAACTGAGCCAGGCATGATGATACATTCCTGTAATCTCAGCACTAACCACAGAGGTCTGGAGATCTGTAGAAACAAACAGGAAATAATGTATCTGTGCAGAGAAAGGAAATGAGTTGGCAGAACTGAAAGGCATAAAGGCATGGGTATACAGGAAGTAGGTCTCTTTGTAGACTAAGGGCTGGTAAGGTGAAGTTGGTATAGCTTTTCCTATTCTTCTGATCTCTCAGGTTTTAATCCCAATATCTGTCTCTGGGTTTTTTTATTAATAAGACTGTTTAGCAATTCATCTTACAGTTATTGATAATGATCAGAAAAAAACTAAATGAGTTAAATTCAAAGACCTCTTTCTGAAAGAAAAAAGAGGAATAAAATATAGAAGTGATGAGACAAAAGGATAGATTATTGAATCTATTTTAATCCAAAAAACAACTATTAATCTCCAAATAATTTACATTGGTATGAATTTTAGTTTATCGATACAAATTTAAATTTATTTCTGTTATTCTGTATGTATGTTTCTACTCTTGTTAGGGGTATTATGCTTAAAGAATTCATTTAAATATATAACATATAGTTAAGAAATACAGGGAAATAGTAATTCATAACAGTCAAACTTATAGTCATGTTAGGTATATTTTAAAGGTTATATAGTATTGATGGAAGCTTCTGTTCCAAATAAACACACAGAGGCTTATACTAATTATAAACTGTTTGGACTATTGCTCAAACTTATAACTAATTCGCTCTTATGCTTAAATTAACCCATCATTCTTGTCTATGTGGAGCCACTTGACTGGGTACCTTTTCTCAGTCCAACATTCTCATCTTATTTCCTCTGTGTCTGGCTGGAGACTCCATCTTTGCCCTTTCTCTTCCCAGCCTTTTCCTAGTCTGGTCACCTTACCTAGCCTATACTTCTTGCCTGGCTACTGGCCAATCAGTGTGTTATTAAACCAATAGAAGTGACAAATATTTACCCTGTACTTTATACTGCATTATTCCACAAGACATATATATATTTAGATATATAGGTTGTCTTCAAACACTTCAAAGACCTACAGAATATGATACTTAAAATGTTTAATAACCTAAGGCTTTTTAGGACAGTAGACATGTCTTCTTCTGACAGCACCAATTTATTTCAGAGAAGATCATGGGCACTGAAGAAACTCTTTATGAACATATGGAATTTCCTTTCGTTATGGTAAAATCTAGCCATTTTGGAAAAATAAAGCCAAAAAACTTCCCTTGCTTCAATTGCTGATAATACACTGTCCAAACTGGACCAATAGGATGCAAAATAAAGTGACTGTCAAACTTTGCCAAGACAAGGTAGAACAGTCCTTTAAAATTCCTTGCTTCTCAGAAAAGTTTGTCAGTTATACTATTCCTGTAGCTCAAAGATGGATGCCCCAACATTACAGAACTTTGGGTAACTGCCCAGGCAGCCAGATGTCCTTGTCATTAGATGACATTATAGTCTTCTGGGGTATTAGTTGAAGTTAAAGACTAAATAATTAGGCTTAAGGTTTTCCTTAATTATGATAAATGTTAAATTAGATATAAAACTTTGTACTTACAAAGACAAGAGAGATATAATAGAATATTTTCTCTAATTTTGTCAAATACAAATAGAGTGGATATTGTAACTAATTCTTACTTAATAGCTGTTTTTGTTGTATATATCATTACTGTATTAAAGATAAAACCTTCCTTTTTAGTTAGAGAAAAAGGGGGAAATAATTTGGAATAATCTTTTTGTACACTGTGAAGGTTTATCACTCAGATTGGTTCAATAAAAAGCTGATTAGCAGGTAGCCAGGCAGGAAGTATAGGCAGGACAACCAAACTAAGGACAGTGGGAATAGTGAGGGACGTGTCAGAGGAGTTGTCAGACAGACATAGAGAAAACAGGAGATGAATTGCCATGCTAATAAAGGTACTGTCATATCAAAGAGCATAAATACAGAATATTGGTTAAATTAAAATGTAAGAGCTAGTTAGTAATAACTCTGAGCTATTGGCCTAGCATTTACAATGATATTTAACCTCTGTGTTAGTTATTTGGGAACTGGTTGGTGGGAAAGAAAAGTCTGCCTACAGTTCCCAAAATATAATGCTAGAAATACTTAGTATATAAATATATTATTTTTTTCTTTCTTTATCTGTGTATGTGTGTTATATTGATTGTGGTATGTAAACTTGTTAGTGTAGATGTGAACAAATGAGTGTGTACATTCATACAGAGGCCAAATGTAAATGTTAGTATTTCTTTGATTACTCTCCACCTATTTTTTTTTTAAATAGACACTCTCACTGAACCTAAAGCTCATTGATTCCTCTAGGGTTGGCTGATGAAACATGATACTTCTGTCTCTGCCAGTACTAATGCTGTGTTTGCAGGCACATGACATAATGTCTAGGTTTTCACTAGACTTCTGGGTAAACAAATTCAGATTCTCATTTCCCAGTCTCCATAAAGCTGCTGATTTGAAAGATTGTAGAACATTTGGGAGTCTTGCTGGAAGAAGTTCAGTGGGGATGAGTTATGATGTCCTGTAATCTTGCACATTTCTTCTTTGCTCTCTATTTTGTGAATGCTTATGAAATGTGGCCAGCCCTCTTTGTACTCCAACAGATATGCTTTCCACATCATGCAAAATTCTATTCGTTTAAACTAAAAAAAAAAAAAAAAGCCATGTACCTTAAATTATTTTTTTTTAATAAAGTGTTTGATCTTAGTCTTTGTGAAATTGTTACAGAACATTTAAGGACCTAAACCATATACAGGTGTGTGTGTGTGTGTGTGTGTGTGTGTGTGTGTGTGTGTGTGTATGCATACATACAGTTTATGTATGTGCTTATATATGTTATACATGTTATATAATATGAACATGTATGTTTGTATTATATATGGTTTTATGTACAGTTTATATATACATATATATGTTATATACATATGTGTATGTCTTGATTCTCAAATTAATTAGATTAAAAGAAGTCTAGATGATTATTAAAACACATTTTTGTGTATTTATGTAATCTTGTTTGAAGAGAGATTAGATAATGAGGGATCAGACTTAATAAATGGGTTCACTGTATTAATTGATTTAAAATATAAATAGATTGTTGTTATGTGGTAAAATTTCATGATGAATGAAGATAGGACAGTGGCAGGGGATGGGTGATATGCTGTTGAGGAGTATAACTTTGTTACTTGGCCTTTTCCTGAGACTCTTTGTTTTCTGGTTCCTGGCTATGAAGCTATGGGTGATAAGACTTTGTCACTTGTCCAAACTTCTAACTAGAAAAACAGCATAATCACATCTGTTTAAGTTTAAAGTATATAATTAAAGGCAGACTGAAGGGTGTAAAGAGACTGTTTATATCGAGGTTGGGTATAGGGATCAGAAATCAAGAGAAGGGGATTTATATGGTCTTTTTTTGACATATATGATAGAAATAAATTCCCTCTCTAAATCCTCAAAAGAATAATTATCAATATTATATTTGCCATGCAAATCCACACTTTAAAAGAAAATACATGCTATAACATTATCTGTGGTTTATTCACTTTCAAAATTTCAAATATGCAGAAACCTCACACTGTCATTTAGACCTCAGAACTCCCCTCCTCCTTTAAAATGTTCAGAGAATATTAATGATAAGAAACCTGAGATTAAGCAGGAGAAAATGGAGTGAGAAAAGATATAATTATATTGTAATCACAACAATAAATGAAATAATAAAGAGAGGGGTTCAGTAATCACTCTAAGTTTTCATATACTAAATGGCAGATCTAAGGCATCAATCAATGCATGTCCTTCTCTAAGCACAGAGGAGAAAGCCCAATAATTACATGATATTAAGTTAAATTTTATAATTTTGTGTTACCCCAAGTGCTTTTAATAAGAAACCTTTTCATATTCATAAACTAAATTCAAGGATGTTCTGTTTACTCATGTAGAAAAACTGGCAATATTTTATCTTCATAACCTCATGAGGAAATTGACAATGTTAGAATTTAAAATTTTTATTTTGCTGGTTGTGGTGGCAGCGCATGTCTTTAATCCCAGCACTTAGAAGGCAGAGGCAGGCCAATCTCTGTGAGTTCAAGGCCAACCTGGGCTACAGAGTGAGTTCCAGGACAGGCTCCAAAGCTATACAGAGAAACCCTGTCTCAAAAAACCAAAAACAAAATTATTTTATTGTTGAGTAGGAAGATGTCAAGGGATATAGACTAAACAATTTTAATCCTGAGTCCTTCATGGAGGAAGTCCGTATGAAAAAATGCTTGAAAACATGATATATGTCTATGTTAAATATATTAGTAATATACATATGTATATAAAATGTTCACGGTGATTCATTTTCTCTGTACATTTGTTAAATTTAACAAATATGGTGCTTTATATACTTAGGGAATTTTGTGATGAAGAACTACTAGATATTGAGCATTTAATTAAGAGTGTTAACTCCACACATAATATGCCTATTCTTTAGAACAGCAGCTTTCAATCAAGCTTAATTTTCATACGCAATTCATATAACACTTTCAGGTTCATTTCACTACAAATATATTTTAATAAATATTTTCTGATGAGACTAATTGTTCTTTACAAAATCACCCTCTTGAGAAACATCATTACACAAGCAATTTCAACAGAAACTACTAACATTTGGGCAGTTAACATTTTTCCCTGCTTAAATTTGTACATTTTTCAATACTATATTGCATACATTCTGCCAAAAGAAAGAGAAATGAATGCATTTGGCTATTTTCCTTTGTAAATTATATTTTCAAATACATGCCATTTTTCTTTTATTTATGATAGAGCAAGATATTAACAATATTTGGTCTTCTGGAGAACTTGTATAATATGAAGATGAGTCAAATAGGAAACTGACAAGAATTGTGCAATAAACTATAAATAAAATACAATTATTAATTGTTAAGAAAATTACATTACTAATTAGGTTCTTGTTACCAAAATCATTGTTATGATGAAAAGTACACTTATGATTTCCATTCATTACTTTTATTAATTTCTTGCCTAGGGAATTGAGACAGAAAATATTCATATAGTATCAAATAACAAATGAGTGTTTAAAAAGTTGAGACAGTATTGACTATGTAGGAAAACAGGTTGGATCTCAGAATAAGATGGTATACACAATCTGGAGTTGAAAATCTGAGTGTGTCTAACAATTGAAGTAGTCAATGAGAAGAGGAAATATTATCCTTAATATACTCTGTGTTGACAAAATTTAAAAAAAATCAGGAGACCATAGCTCACAAAGTCAACTAAGCAGAGTTCACATGAGCTCACAGAGATGGGAACAGCAATCACAGAACCTGCATGGGTATGCATCAGGCCCCAGGTGTATATGTTATGGCTGCTAGCTTGATATTTTTGTGGGACTTCTAACAGTGCAAGAAGGTGTGTTTCTGACTCTTTGGCCTCCTCCTGGAATTCCTTCTCCTATTCTGTTGCCTTGTCCATCCTTGATTTGAAGGCTTTTGCCTTGTCTTATTGTATCTTGTTTTGTCCTGTTTAACTGTTGTCCCTTGGAGGCTTATTCTGTTCTAAAGAGGAAATGGAGGGGAAGTGGATCTGAGGAACAGAAGTGGGGAGAGGACGCTGGTACGAATCTATTGTATGAATGAAGTATCTATTTTCAATTAAAAAAATCAAAAGAAAATATAATGCATGGATCTTCATAGAATTTATGTAATATTGATAAAACATGGCACTAAGGCTACAGTAGACAATTTGGTAATCTCTAAAGGAAATGAACCTTAGAAAAGATGATCCTGGCTATTACAAACAATGCTGATATGAACATAGCTGAGCAAATGTCCTTGTGGTATGATTGAGCATTCCTTGGGTATATGCCCGAGAGTGATATAGCTAGGTCTTGCGGTATATGGATTCCCAATTTTCTAAGGAAGCACCATATTGATTTCCAAAGTAGCTATACAAGCTTGCATTCCCACCAGCAGTGGAGGAGAGTTGCCCTTGCTCCACATCCTCTTCAGCATAAGCTGTCTTCTGTGTTTTTGATCTTAGCCATTCTGACAGGTGTAAGGTGGTATCTCAGAGTCATTTTGATTTGCAATTCCTGGCTAATTAGGGATGTTGATCAATTCCTTAAATGTCTCTCAGCCATTTGAGCTTCCTCTGTTGAGAATTCTCTGTTTAGTTCTATAGCCCATTTTTTAATTGTGCTGTTGGGCATTTTGATGTCTAATTTCTTGAGTTGTTTATTCTGGATATCAGTCCTCTGTCAGATGTGGGGTTGGTGAAGACCTTTTCCCATTCTGTAGGCTGCTGCTTTATCTTGTTAACTGTGTCCTTTGCTCTACAAAAGCTTCTCAGATTCAACAGGTCCCATTGATTGATTGTTTCTTTCAGTGTCTGTGCTACTGGTGTTATATTTAGGAATTGATCTCCTATGCCAATGTGTTCAAGACTACTTCCTACTTTCTCTTCTATCAGGTTCAGAGTAACTGGCCTGGAAACAACCTAGATGCCCTTCAACTGAAGAATGGATAAAGAAAATGTGGTACATATACACAATGGAGTACCACTCAGCAGAGAAAAACAATGACATCATGAGGTTTGCAGGCAAATGGATGGATCTAGAAAAAAATCATCCTGAGTGAGAAAACCCAGACTCAGAAAGACAAACATGGTATGTACTTACTCACAGGAGCATACTAGATGTAAAACAAAGATGACTAGACTGCTACTCACAACTCCAGGGAGGCTACCTAGAAAACAGGACCCTAAGAAGGACAAAGGGAACACCCAATGACAGAGAAATGGATGAGATCTACATGAACAACCTGGACTCGAGTGGGGGTAATGAAGGGCAAACTTCAAGGGAAAGAGAGCTTAGGGGAGCAGGAGATCCCAGCTGGATCAATAACAGAAAGGGAGAACAAGGAATAACAGACCATGATAAATGAAGACCACATGAGAACAGGAAGAAGCAAAGTGCTAGAGAGGTCCCCAGAAATCCATAAAGATACCTCCACTATAGACTCCTGGCAATGGTCGAGAGAAAGCCTAAACTGACCTAGTCTGGTGATCAGATAGCCAAAGACCCCAACTGTCCTGCTAGAACTCTCATCCAATAACTGATGGAAGTGGATGCAAAGATCCTTGGCCAGGCCCCAGGTGGAGCTCCAGGAGTCCAATTGTTGAGAAAGAGGAGGGACTGTAATAGTGTGAATTGCTGAGACCAAGACTGGAAAAAGCACAGGGACAAATAGCCAAACTAATGGAAACACATCAATTATGAACCAAAAGCTGGGGATCCCCCAGCTGGATATAAGGCCCTCTGCATAAGTGAGACAATTGAATAGCTTGAACTGTTTGGGAGTTACCCAGGCACCAGGACTTGTCCTCAGTGCATGATCTGGCTGTTTGGAACCTGGGGCATATGCGGGGACACTTTGCTCAGCCTGGAAGAAGGGCATTGGACCTGCCTGGACTGAATCTACCAGATTGACCTGAATCCCCAGAGGAGTCTTTGCCCTGGAGGAGATAGGAATAGAGGGGAGGGACTGGGTTGAATGCGGGGGTGGGTGCAGGAGGGGGAAGGACAGGGGAACCCATGGCTGATATGTAAAAATAAAACACAAATACAATAAAAAGAGAAAAGATGGTCCTATCTAAAGTGACATTATTAGAAGTTGACTCATGAGCAATGATCTAAAACATGAGCACTGAGTGAAGATGGGAAATTTTTAATCACGCATTTCTTCTATAAGACTATCAGAAAATAAAGGTCTAAACTCAAGTCAGTGTATTCAGAACATCATTTTTTTTCCAGGAGCTGCTTTCTGGGCTGCTCACAATATTCCTTATAAACCCAACCCATGTTCTCAACTCAATGAAGAAATTAATATTAATGTATACCCAAAATATTTGCCAAAACACACACTCACCATTTGTAACAGTAACAAAATCGTATGAAAGTATAAGCCAAGATGAAAAGTAGTAAATGAGGAAGTGCCATTTACTAAATAGCCATGTATTTTATGAGGCAAGTAAGTGACACTGAAGTCTATTTAAAAATAAAAATACATTGACATCAATATAATTACTACCAACTTATAAAACATATTGACTTGAATAAGTGATGAAATAAAATCTCTTAACAGGTACCACCGTTTTTTCCTCTGAGAGGGTTACTATGAAATATTAAAATTTTTAAAGCATCTTTGCAGCTGTGTGCAATTAAAGTATATTCAAAATTCTTAGACCTGGCTAAATTTTCATAAAATGGTATTTAAACACAGTAGCTACTCACATGTGTTACACAGACTAATTTGCTAACCTCTAATATACAATAGATGCAAAAAAAAGGTCAAATATTTTCTTAAATGAAAACATATATGCTTTATGTAAGAGCACATTTGGTATAAGAAAATGGAAAGTAATTTACTAGCCCAACCAAAGTAACACAATAAATATGAAACATGGAAAAATGGATAGTCCAGGTTCTAAAATCACATTTCACCAAATGGATAAATAATACATTTAAAACAGAACTTACATACATGCTTGAAGAAAACCCAAACTATGTTAATGAATGCATGTTTCATTCAAAAAAGTTAAAATTATACATTTGGAAAAATTTGAATTAGGGCAAAATGAGGGTATCTATTCTCTCATAACTACACCAGCCATTAGGTATATCAGTCTTTTTAATGTTTTCTATGACAGGTTTGAAATTATGTTTTGTTATTATTTTAATTTACATCTTTTTATTTTTATTTATTCATGTTGCTGAACATCTCTTTTATCCTCATTGAGCACAGTTATTAGAGAACAAGTTATAGAAGAACATTTTCTTATTGATTATTTGCTGTGGGATGTTCTGTATATCAAATGTGTTGCTCTGATTGGTTAAATAAATAAAGTGCTGATTGGCCAGTAGCCAGGCAGGAAGGATAGGGTAGGTGGGACATGTAGGAGTAGAATTCTGGAAAGTGAAGGCTGGGGCAGAAAGATACTGCCAGCCGCCATGACAAGAAAGAGATAAGGTAATGGTAAGCCACAAGCCATGTGGCAAAGTATAGATTAATAGAAATGGGCTAAATATAAGAGTAAGAGCTAGACAATGGTAGGCCTGAGCTAATGGCCAAACAGTTTAAATAATATGAATGTCTGTGTGTTTATTTTATAAATGGGTTGTTGGACTAACAGGGTTTGGTGTGGGCTGGAGAGAAGCTCTCCAACTACAATTATTAGTATTATACTTAAGAGTATAAAATAGATTGGGAATAAGGAAAACATTGCTTTGAAAATAAAGTAAAAGCATCACAATGAAAAATGGTACAAATTAATATAATTTTTAGGAAAGAACATAAATAAATTTATTTTGGTTTATCATCATAATTAGAAAATGAAATAGAAAAATAAATTACAACAGCTACAATACTTTCTTGCCTATGTTTAAGTGTAGCAGTATTTATGGCTTTGAAAATGACCCTGTTCTTCTAACCTTATTGTTTCTGTGGTTGCCATGGTGAGTATATTGTTCAGAGTAATGTTTTACATCAATTAACCTGCTTAGCTTTATCAACAATTCTGAAAACCAGGGCAGGCTATCTTAAATTCATGCTTGTATTTCCCTATTCTGTTACAACTGATCAGGCTAGTGTGTCTGGGTTCTTTCTAAATTCTCATGGATAAATTGGTAGGAGCTTAGAGATGATGCTCCTCTTTTTTATAAAGAGCCCTAAACAAATTAACTATGCTATTATTCTTGTCTATGCTTAAGTATAGCAGTATCTGTGCATTTCAAGAATGATTCTAGTCTTCTATTATGCATTATTCTTGAACAGGAAATATATTCTCTTGGTCAGAGATCTTATCATTTAAATTAGACATACTATCATAAATTTACTTATCATCAAGTCAGTACTCACAACATTTTTGTAACCTGGGAAGACAAAAATTCAGAAAATGTAATCTTTACTTTTAAAGATTGTACCAACTAGCAGAAACAGATTTGTGAAAAACATTAACAGTTAAATAGCAACAAAAATAAGAAATACTAAAATTATTAAATGATTGCTCAGACACAGAGAAAAATCACTAAATTTACACACAGAACACAAAGTACAATGAATTTATTTGCGAAATGCATAACAGCCAACAACATGAGGTTTGCATGAGAAGGGATTTTGTTTGAAAATAGATTCTTGAACCTAATTGAAAATAGAAGAGTTTAATTGAAAATAGATTTTTATCTTATATAATACATCCTGACCACACATTCCCCTCCCTCCACTCCTCCACGCACCCCCTACCTCCCATCTTTCCTAGATCCACTCTCCTCTATTTCCTCTTCAGAGAACAGCAAGCCTCCAAGAGACCCTAGCCAAACAGGACAAACAAGTCACAATAAGACAAGGAAAAAGCCCTAATATCAAGGATGGACAAGGCAACACAATAGCAGACAAAAAAGTCAGAGACACACCTGCTCCTACTGTTAGGAGTCCCACAAACACCAAGCTAATAGCCGTAACTCATACACGCAGCACCTGATGAAGACACATGAAGGCCCATTGCTTTCAGCTTCAGTTTCTGTATAAGCTCTGCTTAGTTGTCCTGTGGGCGATGTCCTCCTGGTGTACTGCATACCCGCTCACCACTGCAATCTTTCCTCCCCCTGTTCTACATCACGGAGAGGAGGGAGCTGATAGAGACCTGGAGACCTCCAATTCAGACTCTTTCTCCAAATAATGTCTAGCTGTAACTGCTCCCATTTGTTACCAGAGGAAACCTGTCTGAAGATGACTTAACAATGCACTGATTGATGAGTATAGTAGATTATCATTAGGAATCCTTTCTTTTATAAATATTTGTTTGTTTGTTTGTTTGTTCATTTATTCATTCATTCGTTTGTTTTTTTATCTATTTGTTTGTTTGTTTGTTTGTTTGTTTGTCATCATGTTTCATTCTACCCTAGCTCTGTGGGCTAGCCAATATCCAGTTCCTCGCCACCCAGTCATTGTAGGGCATGAGCTCCCTCTTGTGGCATAAGCCTCAAATTGAATCAGAGGTTGGTTGGCCTCTTCCACAAGTTCTGTGCCACCATTGCCCCAGGACATCTTTCAGGCAGGATAGATTGGGAGGGGTTAGTTGATACAAGCTCCCATCCTTAACCAAGAAGCTATCTCCAACTGACATCCACTTGCAAAAGAAATTTTGTTTTTCTCCAGTGGAGTCTCACTGCGTACATAACCCACACTTAAGGATATGCCCCATGGCCAAGAGTAGATGGCCCATACAAAATAAATTAGGTGGCATTTTTGTAGACATTTTATCTCATATTGCATTGTCTCGAAGTTTTTATTTTACTGATTCTTTGTATTGTATATTGTGGCTTCCAATTTCATCTTTTTATTTTTAATGGGTTTTGTTTTGTGTGTGTGAGTGCATGTTTCTTGTGTTTTTTCTTTATTTTATTTTTAATTCTGGTTTGCTTGATTATATACCCATTGAGAGAGAGGGAAGGAGGGAAGGGAGAGAGAGAGAAATACAGAGAGAGAGAGAGAGAGAGAGAGAGAGAGAGAGAGAGAGAACAGAATTGTGTGGATATGAGGTGGGGATGATCTGAGAGGAGATGGGGTATGAGATCATGATCAAAATATATTGTATAAATTTTTTTAATAAAAGAAATTGATCCCCATTGTGTATATTGTAATAACACTAAATACCTGATACCCTCCTTAATTAAGGCATGTGATATGACAATGAACCTGGTGTAGGAATTAATTCCATTCAACCAATGGCTTTGATAGTATCTGACTCCATGGGTGTTATCTTCTCTTTGTACCTGATCATTTAAAAGAAGTGAGAAGGGGGATCTCACTTTCTCTTGGGGTGAGGAGACTGAGTGGAAAGCAGCTTGTAGTCTGTCCCCATTGGCCTTGAGGAGAAAGGAAGCTGTATCAGCAATGGAGCAACAGAATGTCTACAATACTTTGGATTAGTGAATCTGTGTCCCCACATTTCTCACTAACATAAACACCCTAAAATTTTCTGAAAATCTCTTAAAGATTATACCAAGCCAAAAATTACAGGGAAAACTGGTCTTAGAAGATTGTAGGTTTTTTTTTTTTTTTTTACTGCTTTGTCTTTTATACAAAAAAAAATCTCAAAAGTTGATGTACAATTTGAAGCACTTGACTTTTCCTATTGACATTGCTTTTGTCCCATAACCCATCAGCCACAGTTAAAGAAAATAATTTTTTTCAAATTTCTTTTATTTATTTTTAAGTTTTTATGCTAACAGATATCATATGTTAAATGCATCCCCTTCATATCCTGCACTTCTATTTCTTGCCCCTCTCCCATACCACTATTTCCTGTTATCCTCTACTATGGGATAATGCTTTTTATACTGATTTAATAAAACACTGATTGGCAAGTAGCCAGGCAGGAAGTATAGACAGGATAAGTAGATAAGGAAAATTCTAGAAAGAGAAAGATTGAGTCAGGAGACACCAGCCCACCACCCAGGAAGCAGCATGTAACAGCACGCAGGAAAATCAATGAAACACATGATGACATGTAGATTAACAAAAATGGGCTGAATTTAAATGTAAGAGCTAGTGAGTGGTAGGCTTGACCTAATGGCTGAGCAGTTTTAATTATTATAAGTCTCTCTGTGTTAACTTGGGGGAGATGTGTGGAAGAGATTTGTCCTGACCTCCATCAGGCCAGGACAAAGGAAAACTTCTAGCTATAATCCTCTTAGACAGTTTTATGTACCTGCCCATGTCAGATATGCAAGCACATGACTTTTTATGATTATACTATCTTTCTCAGACTGACTTAATTCATTTAATGAGATAATTTCCAGTTCCATTTAAAATAAAAAAGGCAATGTTTCTTTGTTCTTATTATGGCTTAAAATAATTTCAATGTGTGTGTGTATAAATAGTGATATGTGTATACATATATGACACATTTTTATCTGTGACATTATTTTCTTTCAAGGAAAAGTTTGGTATTAAATTGCAACCACTTCTTTCTGTGTTTGAGAACTATGACCCAAAGTAGTACTGATGGCTTAAATCATTTCATGACTAATACTCAAGATGATGTAGTTTAGTCTCCCTCATCAACATAGTCCATTTTCATGTCTATTGATAAGGATATATGTCTATAGATTTGGGCAAGTTTCATTAGGTGTTCACATTCTCAATTTCAGTTAAGGACTACTGCTCTGGTATAAATAAGTTATTTAATTCTTCAAGGGTGAATTATAGGGTATGAAAAAATGTTATATGACTTAATGTCACAATCTAGGACAGTTAGTAGCCAGAATTTGCTGTGCATTCTCTGTGTGTCAGGAGCTACTGGATGAATTTTAGTAATCCTAGATAAATCTTGAGCATTCATCTAGTAAATTGGGATAGGATACAGAATGCAGTGTCTTTGAGACAAAGTTTTCAAATAATTTCTTTCTAGGTAGAGAAAATCTTGACGTTTATCCATTGACAAATGTGATGTAGTGTAGATGTAGCCACTTTGTTAAATAAGAAACACAGAGCCAAATACAGAGTTAATAGCCAAGAGGTCAGAGCAATAGCTAAGAACTGAAAACCTTACCCTTCACTGCTTCTGCTGTCTTTCCTCTCTTCAAGAGACCTACTTCCTGTGTCATGTCTTTTTTTATAGACTTTCTGTTCTTCCTTCTCATTGGTTGTAAACCCAACCACATGACCTCCTGTAGTGGATAGCCATCCCAGCATTGGCCTGGAAGTTCCAACCCCCACTGAGGCTTCAGTAATGATCACGCCCACAAGGCGGGGCAGAGGAGGGAGCGGAAGACTGAGGATGAAGAGGAGGTCGCTCTCTTGGTTCTGGGACCCTGGACGCGGGAGGTAGACCGAGCAGAGTTCTCCAGAGAACACCGCCGGACTGCATTATACTTTTGCCAGATCTTGCAACCTACCCCTTTATGTGTAAGTTAGCCCACAAAATAAACCTCCCTTTTAACTACGTGGAGTGGCCTTAATAATTTCACCAATATCTGGCGCCCAACGTGGGGCAAATTCCAAAGGCCTAGGTGGCTCCCTCCCTCAGTCTCCTCCCTGGCTGGCAGGTACCTAAACCCGCCTGCAAAGTTCCATTTGTAGGGGGATGCCTACACAGTTCCATTCCTGAAAAAGGGAACAGCTAGTCCGGTCTCAGTTCCCTAGCTTGGCCCCTAGACCAGCAAAAACCGTTGTGAGTGAGGCCTTCCCACTCCTCCCTGAGTGCCCCCCCATCTTGGCTCCTGCCTTCAGCTGCCGCCAGCCAAGGTCGCTAGCAGGCCTTGCTTTGGAGCTATACCAACGCCTCCTGCTGGCTGAAAAGTGCTACTGCACCACCCAAAACCATGGAAAGGTAAGCTTCTTTCAAGTAAAAGTACTTGATAATTTTACACCTTAAAACTGACTAACAAATTTTGAGTAATTCTTGTAATATGGCTGACAACATTACCTCACAAGAATTTAAAAACCTTTTTGCCTGTATGATGAATGACATTTTCCTGGAAATATATGACCTCCCTAAGACATATCTGGCCTGTACCATTTTGACATTCATTGTAATAATTCACACAGTGTTCAAACACTGGTTTAATAGTAAGAACAAAGATGAGTCATTATTGGGACTGATACAGGCTTTAAAAGATAACAATGAAGGCTTACAGAAAAAGATTCTGTCTATGGAATCTACTGACCAGGACTTACAGAAAAAGATTCTCTTTCTGGAATCTGCTAACCAGGAATTACAGGTTTTAAAAGATAGCAATGAAGGCTTACAAAAAAAGATTGTCTTTCTGGAATCTGCTAACCAGGATTTACAAAACAAGCTTGTACCCAAAATTGCTTTTATTGATAATAAATATGAGTATTTAATGGATAAAACAATAACTCTCCAGAGTAAAGTTGTAGCTACTCAGACACTATATAAGGAAGAAAAATTATCATTACTTGATAAGATAAGGTCCATGGAATCATATGTTTCAAAAGAACATAAAAACTTCCATGATTCCATGAAAAATCTGGAATCCCTTACAAGAGAGGAGGTTTACTCCCTAAAACAGACCCTAGGTGCTCGTTTACAAGCCCTGGAAGAAACTCTCAATAAACATGACAAGGGACCTAATAAGCAGAAGGGCAAGACCATACTGGTTATAACATCTCCAAATGGCTCTCATACAATGGCTTATCCTGTTATCATTCATGAGAAGCCAGCAGATGACACATACCCCGAGCCATATATGACATATACATTACAACCAATTTCAACAAAGGACTTTAAAAATATAAAGGAAACAGTAGTTACATATGGGATATACTCCACATACGTAAAACAGATGTTAAATTCGTGGTCTACCTCACAAAGAATCATTCCAGATGACTGGCATCAGTTAATTTCAGCTGTTATAAAATATAGCCAGCAGTTACAGTGGAAAAGCTGGTTAAGAAAAGAGGCAAGAAATTTAGAACAACAAGGTAAACTCAGAGGTTTTGAGATCTCCCAAGATCAAATACTTGGTGAGGGATGTTTTGCTGACAGGAATGTACAAGCCATTTATGATGAGCATACAATATCCCTATGCCGTACAACAGCTCTAAAGGCTTGGGAAAAAATTCCAGAACATTAGGTGACTTTCCAGGCTTCTAGCTGTCTCTGTCTACTCTTACAAGACTCCCGAAAGTTGCTTGAGTCCTCCCATTTCTCAGGTATTATTATATTCCTTCTCAGGTCTTTGATGAGGTTGGAGATTAACAGTTATAGTTACAACTTAGTATATATACATATATAATATCTTAAATAGAATATATTAAGTATTACACTCAGTTTCTTTAGGATAGGACACCTTTTGGAATGATCCTTGTAACATGCCACCTACCCATGCCCTAGACTTCCCTGGATTTTACTATGTGTTTTTTATTTGATATTGTTTGCACTTATTGTAATTCCAACTTATCTAAGTCATTATCCGTCATTACTCCTGGACAATATTTGATAACCATCTCTTTGTATATAGTCTTGTATTAGGTTAGAACTTTCTTATTTAGACAAAAGGGGGAGATGTAGTGGATAGCCATCCCAGCATTGGCCTGGAAGTTCCAACCCCCATTGAGGCTTCGGTAATGATCACGCCCACAAGGTGGGGCAGAGGAGGGAGTGGAAGACTGAGGATGAAGAGGAGGTCGCTCTCTTGGTTCCCGGACCCTGGACGTGGGAGGTAGACCGAGCAGAGTTCTCCAGAGAACACCGCCGGACTGTGTTACACCTTTGCCAGATCTTGCAACCTACCCCTTCATTTGTAAGTTAGCCCACAAAACAAATCTCCCTTTTAACTACGTGGAGTGGCCTTAATAATTTCACCAATAACCTTCTCATCACTGCTTGTCTGTACAGACCTCCAGTTCTTCTATGGTTGGTATTGAGATTAAAGGCAAGTGTCACCATGATGGCTGTATCCTTGAACACACAGAGATCTGTATAGCTCTGCCTCCCAAGTGCTGGGATTAAAGGCGTGCAACTACCACTGCCCAGCTTCTGCTATAGCTTGCTCTGACCCCAAGGCAGCTTTATTAATATACAATTAAAATCACATTTCAGTACAAATAAAATGTCACCATAATAAAGTATCTTCAAAATCAGCAGTTTCCATTTCTGCAATTGTCCTACTTGGGCCATATGTTGATAATTTTCTTGAATATGGCCAGATCCTGAATTACCACGTAATCCCCATCATTATTATTTTCATGGGTGAAGGAACAAAAGGGTCCCTTGCAAATGAAAAACTCCAAGTGAAGATATGATATAAAGATAATTACAAGCAACAATTAGATGTGACTTAACTTGAAAATCATATATATTTTGTTATTTAAATATTATTTTATTAACTTATTGTGAAATTCATGATTGCATACAGTATATTTTGATCATATTCATTCCCAAATCCTTCCTCTAACTGCATGCAGATCCCCTCTCTACCCACAAGCAGCCCCCAACTTCATGACCTATGGAACTAGACAAACAGTTCTCAGAAGGGGAAATATGAAATGCTATGAAATAACTTAAGAACAGATTACCATTATTAGTCATCTGGGAACTACAATTTAAAATTACTTTGAAAATGGCTAAAATTAAGAGAATTAAAAAACAGATGCTGCTAAGGCTGTAAGGAGCAAGAAACTTTCATGTCTATTGGTTGAAGTTCACATTGGTGCAACCACTCTGGAAATAAATGCAACATTTTCTCTGAAATCCAGAAACAATTTGCTGTATGACTCAACTGCATTACTCCTTGGCATATATCCAAAGGGCTTTATTTATCACTGTAGAAGCTATAGAGGCATACAATCAGGCTCACAATATCTACCACATGAAATCAACCTAGATAGCCATCATGCCATAAATGGATAATGAAAATATGGTACTTGTATAAACTTTATTGAGCTGTAAAGAAACATGTAATTATGAAAATTGCACATAAATGAATGGAGACTAAAAACATACTGAGCAAGGTAACCCAGATGAAGGAATTCAATTGGCACATGTTATTCATACAGAAAATCTTTAGATTTGTGTGTTTAATCTGGACTATCTTCAGAACCCAGGAAACTAGAAACAATGCACTGTTGAGGGATGAATCTCATTGGGGAGAATAAAATAGTTTGAAATAGAATGACCCACATAGTCCCTGAATAATTGGTCCTTGGTTGGTAATATAGTTTTCATAGATTTGGAAGGTGGGACCTTGTGGAAGGATATATTTGGAAGTTTTCCTGTGTTCTAGCATGCTGGTGGTCAGGATAAATCTCTCCCACTTGAGTACCCCAAGTAAAACCACCAAAGCTTATATTAATTATAACTGCTTGGCTATTAGCTCAGAGTTATTACTGACTAGCTCTTATGCTTCAATTAAATCACAATTCTTATTTATGTTTAGCCATGTGGTTTGGAAAATTTTCTCAGTTTTGCCTTGTCATATTGCTTCCTCTGTGTCTGGCTGGTGACTCCTGACTGTAGATGTAAACATCTTGTTAAATAAGAAACACAGAGCTAATAGCAGAGTTAAAAGCCAAGAAGTCAGAGCAATAGCTGAGAGCTGAAAACTTTACCCTTCACTGCTGCTCTGTCTTTCCTCTCCTTTACTCTGTCCATCCTCTTCCCAGAATTCTTTGCATCTGGTTGCCCAGCCTATACTTCCTGTCTGGCTACTGGCAATTCAGAGTTTTATTTATTAACCAATCACAGCAACACATATACAGAGCTTAAAGAATGATGACCCGCAGCACTTCCCCTTTTCTGTCTAATCAAAAAGAAAAGTTTTAAATTTAACCTAGTAAAATGACATATAATAGAACAGTTATCAAACAAGAATTACAGTTACAATATCTAGTCTATTTGTATTTGGCAAAATTAAAGAAAATAGTCTATCTATGCTATATTAGTGAGTTTCAAGTTTCATATCTAATTTATCTTTTATCATAACCAAGGAAAATTATAATTGAAACTAGTCTTCAGCTACATCAAAGACCCTGGAAGGATATAATATTACCTAATTAAACAGGAAAAGCATTATAAGCAACTTCCAAAAGACTAGAGTGACAAAGACAGCTTGCTGCCTGGACAGTCATCCAAAGTTTGTCTGTAATACTGGGGCATCCTTCTTTAGCCTATAGGCCTAAAGTCTCTCAATCACTTCTCTCTATGTCCTGTAAATGAATGTCTGGCAGTTTCTTCTGTGACACAAGAACCTGAAGGACTACCTCAACTTGCAAAAGTCTAGTGGTCATCTTCCTATGGGTCCTGTATGTCTAGTTTATACAACTTTTTGTCAAACAGTCAGGCAAGAACAATTTCTTTCCAAAATGGCTAACTTTTCCATGAAGAAGATAAGTTCCCCATGGAGTGTTTTTGGTGCCCATCTTCCTTTTTGAATTAAATTAGTGCTGCCAGAAGCAGACATGTCTCATTGTCCAGAGAAGCCTAAGTTTTTAAAACATTTTAAATGCCATATTATGTAGGTCTTTGAAGGGTTTGAAGATTAATTACCTAATTGAAATATATTTATGTATATCTAAAAACTTAACTAATATGACAATAAGTTTGATTATTATAGATAACTATTAATCTGTATTTCTCAACTATACATTACAATTTCAAATGAGTTGCACAAACAAAATACTTTAAACAAGAGTAGAAATATACTTACATTATAACAAAATTATCTTTAAATTTGTATCAATAAACTGAAATTTTATAGCAATGTAAAACATTTTAAGCAAGTTGTTGCTCTTTAAAAGTAGATTCAATAATCTACCTTTTTATCCTATAATGTATATATCCTATATTTCTCTATCATATTCCCATTTCTTCTTTTAGAAAGAGATTTACTATTACCAATAACCATTTGTAATGAACAACCTAAATAAAGACAAACATTCATAATCCATTTTTGAGAATGTGGGCATAGTGTTCTAGGCTACTTCCTGATGATACGTAGTGCTGGTAGTCTCCTGGGGTTCCTGAGAAAATTTGATATAATGGTAAAGTCCTGGGAATACTGGCTATAACCTTTTTTGATAGGTACCATCTTTTAAGGTTCAGGCGATCTGGCTTGATCAAATCCAATCCATCTTAACCTGGAACAAATCCATAGCCTCTTGCTTTCTGTGCAAACAAAAGCATAGCATCCTTTCCAAAGCAACATATCATTAGATCTAATTTTTGAAGTCAAGATACCTTTAACATATACATATTGGTTTAACTGAGCAGCCTTTAAAATTAAATGTCTTTCTGCAGTTCAAAATCCCAAAGACAATATAATCCAGACTCTCTGTGTGATTTCCATCTTTATATGCTTTTTTAATATTACTTTTACTTTCTCTTTAAAGACTTTATTTTTAAACTATTTATTTAAATAACTATCTTCCTTCCCTCTCTCTTCCAAGCCTACATGTATTTTTACACATAATGTAAACCATTTAGAGGTTTATTTCATCTGAATCTGTCATTTTGTGAGTCTATTTCTTTAAACTGCAGTAGTGACTAGTACTGAAATGGCAGGTTTGGGTGCTGGCTCTGCCCACCTCAGCTTCCCAACATGGTAGAACTAATTTGACCTCCAGCTCTGGGGAACCATGCTCACTGCTGACTCTGGGAAGCAGTGGGTCTACGCTTCCATCCAGCAGCATGAAGAATGGAAACCTCTATTTTTCTGTACTAGCAAAAGCTATATCTACCATGCACCATGCTGCATGGCTATCAGATGCCACTGAGTACAGTGGCAGTAATCTGACCTTCTGCGGTCAAGCCCACACTCTGTGAACATGCCATGCTGTAGCTCAAATCCACATGCCAAGATGTCTCTATACCTTGGCATCTCTATATTTCAGTCCACATGAGACCTGAAGTAGAAAGTTGTTTTGTGCTCCATTATTATGTGTTTAGAAGCCCTTTTTAAACTCTTTAAGGTCATATGAAAATTTAAGAGCCCCATGTTGGTATGCCAAATGTAGTTGGAAGCACTGAAAAGTACAATGAAGTATCCTTAGGCAGAAACATCAACTGACTTACCAAACTATGAACTCTGTGAGTTACTATACTGACAAGTGTAGGAAGATATGACCATAGATAAAAATGTGGCACAATTGTTTAGAGGCTGACCAATTACCTTCTAACAGGATTAAAGTCCATACTATAGGAGGAAACACATGAGTGGTATTATAAATATGGCCAAGAATTTATGCTCAGAGAACTCAGAGGCCTATGTCGTGAAGTTACTATTATTTTTTCCAAATAGACATAGTGTCAAAGTGCCTTCTATATTTGTCTCTCTTTACCTATATATTAGTACAATTTTCATACCTCATCAGAGAAGTTTCTTTGTCAGCAGAGTTTTGTTAAGGCTAAAACTTGCAACTTATTTAGATATGGAGAGTAAGTATCTGTGTCACGCCCAGCTGGAAATGGACCATCTTGGAAGAGGGAGCAGAAACACTATAAGACAGTTAGTTTGGGGGATAATGCAATGCCAAACAATGTCTTCTGGATGTTAGAGGGCTGCTATTCTCATGAACACATAGCAGTTGTGGTACATACATGAAATATGCACAAGTCAAGTTAGTCAAAATTATAGCATGTATGATGGAGGACCTCACAAGCCTGAACAACTAACTGAAGGATCATGGGAAGGTAAGAACTTCTGGATGAAAGAAAGCCAGTTTTCCCTATAGGACAGTCCCTGGTATGTCTACCATGCTCCCATGGGGAGTCCCACACTGGTGAGTATATAGGCAGCACAAGTTTGACTTTGTGTTTTCAAAAGAGAGAGAGAGAGAGAGAGAGAGAGAGAGAGAGAGAGAGAGAGAGGGAGAGGGAGAGGGAGAGGGAGAGGGAAAGAGAGAGAGAGAGAGATTGACTTCTTAAGGCAATGCCAACAAGAATTGACTCTAAGGGAAGTCCATCTAAAACAATCTTTTTATAGCTTTGTATCCATAAATACCTAATAAGTAGGCTTTCTGATGTGGTGAATTAGAAGGCATGAGTCAGCTAAAAATTGGGAGACATGGGCTCTATTTTGCACTAATAAGACTGATTAGTTGTATATGAACAAGACATTTTAACTATTTAAATTAAAATTAATTCATTCATCAATGAAGAAGGATAAATGCTATAGGATGTCTTTCTGTATGCTATGAATATGTGTTGTTCCCATTGGTTAATAAAGAAGCTATCTATTGCAAGGCAGCTTAGAGGCAGACAGGAAATACAAGCAAATAGACAGGAAGCAGGAAAGATGCCAGCTTGCTGCATAAGGAACCACATGCCAGCAGACTGGTAAGCCACAGGATACATGGCAAAACATAGATTAATAAAAATTGGTTAATTTAAGATATAAGATCTAGCTAGCAAGAAATCTGAGACATTAGACCATATAGTTTGAAAATAATATAATCCTACGTATGTTTATTTGGGTCTGAGCAACTACAGGACCAGGCAGGACACTGAAAAATTTCTGACTACAGATGAAATAGATGGTTTTGAATGTTCTAGTATCTACATTTTGTGGGTATCACATGTTCCCTGTTCTCCACATGCTGTATATATTTCTATGGCTTCCAAGATGAACTCTTTCCATTACAAATAAAATTTAAATACTCACTTAGAAGATACTTTAAAAATGTTAACAAAACTATTTAATTTACTATTTTGATATTTTCAAAAGAACATAATTTTATACTCATTTATTTTGTGTTTTACTATTTTATAAAGTATTTCACAGTACAGGGTCATGAGAGAAGTTAAAGATACAGGCAAGCCTTAATAATATATGATAGAGTCTGTAAACTTTTCAATTAATCTATTTCCAAACTGTTGTCCCAGGTTTAGCCTATTGAAATCTTCCCTCTTTCTTCTAACAAGGCAGCTGTCTCACATGTCAGCAAAAATTACCAAAGCAGTCAAACATAGACAATAAACTACATAGTTATATATACCTTCCATTTAGTTGTATACTGAGTGATAAACTGTTATTTCATCTCATTATGATCATGTAAGTGAAGAATGACTTTTTTGATTTGTTGTATATCAATTAGTTTAGCTTTATAGAGTCCATTTTATGCAACTTTACAAGAAACTTTCTAGTAGTTACCTTACTTTGGTAGTTTGAAAGAAAATGGCCCCAAAGGGATTGGTACGGTAAGGAGGCATGGCCTTCTGGGAGAAGGTATGGTCTTGTTGGAAGAAGTTTGTCACTAGGGAGGCATGCCTTGAGGTCTCATATATGCTCAAGCCACACCTAGTGTGACAGACCACTTCTTGTTGCTTGTGAGTCAAGATGTAAGAACTCTCAGCTCCTTCTCTAGCACCATGTCTGCCAGCATGCTGCCTTGGTTCCCACAATAACAATAATGGACTAAACATCTGACATGTGAGGGAGCCACCACAATTAAATATTTTCATTTTTAAATATTACTGTGGTAATGGTGTCTCTTCACAACAATAGAAACCCTAACTAAAATAACCAATAAGAATTTTCTGTATTGTCCCTATAAATATGAAATAGAATAGTATCCGATACTTTGTAGTACAAGAAAAATTTCAAACACCTTTATCAAACTAATTACAATGTTCCAACATTATATTATTTAAACTCCTGTGTGTGTTCTCAAAAATTATTAATATTGAGGTCTATAGCTATAGCTCTATGGTATAGTGCATGCCTTGTATGCACGATGATCTAAACTCAATTCATAGAACCTCCAGAAAAAAAATAGAAAAAGAAATCATTGAGTTGTTGCCTTGACAATACTTATTTGTAAAGGACATGATTCAGTCACTAAAGTGCTTGTTATTCAAGCATGAAAATCTGAGTACAGATGTCCCAGGACTCATGCAAAAACTTTAGTTAGAGATAAGTAGATCTATCCCGGGGAGTTTCTGGTAAA
The DNA here is from genome assembly GCF_903995425.1 of Onychomys torridus. Taxonomy (NCBI): domain Eukaryota; kingdom Metazoa; phylum Chordata; class Mammalia; order Rodentia; family Cricetidae; genus Onychomys; species Onychomys torridus. Next base: position 42,673,504 of record NC_050466.1, read on the forward strand.
TACCAACAAAGCCAAAGCAGTAAAGGAGCCTGTCTCAGTCATTGTATGAATGTTACTGGAGTAACCAAATCCCTTTAAGATAACATCTTAGGTATGTTCTTTAAGATGAAACCCATGTCTAATACTGTTAACTGGGTGAAAAAATGGTGGCTAACTAGCTCATATGCCACTGAGAACAATCTTGTACTATTATTCTGCCAAATGGATATTTTAATGATTTTTTTTCAAAATTTCTTATCTTTATATACATATATTAATTCATTTTTTAATTCTCATAAAATAAATTTGGTTTTGATGTAGCTGGTAATTAATACCAAGACCAACAACTGCTCAATATGCAGAGAATAAGACTGGATTTCTTAGCTCTAAGTGAGACATCTATATTATATTCCCTCCCTCCAAGGCTCAGGGATCATCATGGATGATTGAACAGAAAGATTGTAAGAGACAGAGAAGGTGGATATCTGCATAAAAATAATCTTTGTAAGACATGTCACTGACTATGCATACTTGAAATCATAACAGCTGGACTGCTTGAATAAGACTTTCACCAGAACACACTAGCCAAAATCCAACATAGTTGAAGAAGTGTCTCTTGTAGTCCCAACCATAACTGTAAAATTACTGATGGCTTCTTAGGAAGGGGAAGTCAGTCTTCTTCAAGAATGCAGTCCCTGATAGCCACCCATGCAACATTCTCCAATAGATGGACCCACACATAATTCAGTGTGTTTAAAAAATAAAGACTACATGAAGTTGGGAGGAAAATGGTGATTAGAAATGGGAGGAATCAGGAGGGAATGGGGGCTGAATTTGATCCAAACACATAATGTGCATGTAAGAATATCAAATGAAATATTTTTTAAAGATGATAAGAAAACTATGAGAATTTTAATAGTAACAACTTGCATGTTGCATATATGTATATGTATGTATGTATGCATATGTATATATGTATATCTTAATTTTACAAAGGAATATATTGATTGTAAGCAGTAAACAATATTTAAAATCAATAGGAAGAGAATAATATTCTTATAATAAATTTTATGAATGTTATATAGGAAACAAGTAAGGTGGAAAAAAATTAAAGAAGATGTCACTATAATGGGAACTATAGGTGTCCTGCCCCTCTATAGTCCTCTCCCAGGTTTGGGAAGAATCTACAACCAGCTGATAATTTAATCTTTGATGGTATGAAATGAATCTACATACATGAAAAATTTTAGTCCATACACTTTGTTCTTCTGAGTCAGTTCTCTCTCTACACAGATTCTATTTTGCTCTCATGCCTAGTTCCTTTCTTACCTGATTTTTCTCTACATTTATCTGGTGTCCCCTCAAAGTTCTATCTTAATTCTCTCATCTTAGTTCTGCCCCATCTAGGTTCTCATCCATCTAGTTCTTTCCCATTTTAGCGACTCTCTTATCTCCTTCTTGCTCATCTTGTACTTCCCCATCTGGCTCTTCCTCATCTTCCATCTCATTCCACTGTCTTCTAGCCCTTCAGTCTAGTTCTTCCCCATCTTAGTTCATTCTTCTTCAGTTCTTCCCCATCTTAGATCTTCCATTCTCTTTTATCTTCTCCAATTCCTCCTTCTCTGAAAATAAAACTGCCCTTTATCCCTTTGACTCGTATCTCTCTAAGCTATCTCTGCTCCAACCTTTTCTGGCAAGTGTGTTTGTTCACTAGGCAACTTGGCTAGGTAACTTCTGTCACAGCTAGATGTGCCTGTAAATTGTAACCCTTTAGTTCTGAGTTAATTGTTAAGGATGATGGATCTAGAACTAGAGATAAGACTTTGCAAAGAAGAAGGTTAAGCTTAATTAGCACATCTACCAGGCCTTCTCAAACAATCTGGATGCTTACTTAAGTCTGTTGTTAGAGAGTTCAGAGGTATCTCTGATAAGATACTTTCATCCACCAGGGGATGGTCCTGGCAGGATACTACTAATGATGATAATTACAGAAAGGCCTGAAATTAAGGATCCTGGCTGCATTACTTCACAGAAGGTTATCTAAATATCCCTTTAGTAGGGGGAAAATGGTGCCCAAATGAATGATGGATAAGCTACAATAGCGCTTGAGAAATTCATAGTAGGAAATGGCTAGTGATCAAAAGCCAATATCACCAAGACTCCTTAAGCCTCAGCTTGACCTCTGGAAGCCTCTTGACTTTTTCTAGGTATTATCTTGCCATAATTGCCTGAAATCCTACTTCATATATTTTTGTGGCCTGCAGTATCTCCATGTCAATTTTGACTCTCCTTATATATGATCACATGTACTTATAACTTTTTGTGCAGACACGAGCACACACTAAACATATAAGCATACATACCCACTAAAATATTGACATCAATGCCTCCATTTTATTAGGTCTTGTTGTATTGGAAAAAGTGTATTTAGTTTATTGCTAAGAAGACCAAAATTGTACTACATGTTGAGACATATGTTCACCAAAATGTAAGTATATATGGGAAATTTTAAAATAAGTATTTGAATTTCTAATTCTTTCCTTTATAAATTTGAACAAACAGAACATTGTTTCTACCTGTACCAGTGTTAGTCAGGAAAATATTTAATAATGTGATAAGCAGGGCATTCCCATACCTGAATGAGTTTTTAAATAAAATATTACTGAAATTTTAATTTTTTCTCAGAAGCTAGAATGCACATAATAAGAAAACTGGGGAATTAGTAAAACCTATGATATATTTTTATTAAGGAAGTAAAAAAATATCCACAAATTAAAATTTTGTATGTCAGAAATGCATGCCCTATGTTTGTTTTGTTTTGTGGTTTTTTTTGTTTGTTTGTTTTGGAGCTGAGGATCAATCCCAGGGCCTTTTGTGCTTGCCAGGCAAACGCTCTACCACTGAGCTAAATCCCCAACCCGCCCTATTTTTTTTAATAAATAAGTTTCATTTAATTATTTAAACAAAGAATGTACCTGTCATGTGAAAATCACTCATTTGATACATGGCTCAATAAAAGAGTACCAACATGGTGGCACAACTTTTTGTTGCACAGTCCTCCAGAGCCCTCTCAATATGCATTTTTCTGAATTCCCTTTCTTCCCAGTGTCAGCTATGATCATCTGAACCCCAAATTTGCTATCTGTGTACTTTCTCCCATTCTTCTGCTATCTTTCTCCCTCATAACATGTCCACTGTGGACATCATTCCCCAATGTATTCTTAGAAAAGAATAAAAGTGATAAAGTTGTGTAATCTTCAGACATCACAGTAGTGGAGAAGGTGAGATATTTAGACAAAACTCTTATGCAAGATAAATGTGTACCTGCTCATAGTTGTATACTTGTATTTGTACTGTTGAAGACAAAGAAGGAAATCTAAGAGCTAGGAGAGTAAGGCAAATTTAATATGGGCAGAAACACAAGAACAGACATCATTATGTCTTTGTGGAGGGCAAAATTCTCTCTTCCATACATCACTCACATCTTTCCTACTTTTTGTAATGGTAAGTTTCTCCTGTCCGGCATAGCCCTGTAATCCCGGCCAGCCCTGAAGTCCTGCAGCCACTTATAAAATAATCACTCAGGGTCTTAATATTATTTACAAACTGCACAGCCTATGGCAGGCTTCTTACTGGCTAGCTTTTTCATCTTAAATTAACCAATTTCTATTATTTTATATTTTGACATGTGGCCATGGTATTACCTGTCTGCAGGCATCTTGCTGCTCCTTGGACCATAGCTAGGCATCTCTCGCTACTCTCCTTTCTTCTCTCTGTATCTCTGTTAGGAATTCCCACCTATCTCTTAGCTGCCTTGCCATAGGCCAAAACAGCTTTATTTATTAGCTAAAGAGAGAAACCCATGTTCACAGCATGCAAAAAAATTTCCCATAGCACTTCCCCTTTTATATCTAACCAAAAAAGAAAGGTTTTTAACTTTAAGACAGTAAAATTACATTTAATAGAACAATTATTGAGTAGGAATTACAGTTACAATATCTAGTCTATTTGTATTTGGCAAAATTAAAGAAAATATTTTATCTATCCTATGCTTGTAAGCCTAAGGTTTAATATCTGACTTATCTTTTATCTTAACCAAGGAATTATAATTATTTTATAATTATAATTTTTAGTATTCAACTACATCACAGACCCGAGAAGGATATAGTTTTACCTAAGTAAACATGAAGTACATTGTAAGCAACTTCCAGAAATCTAGATTGACTGTGACAGCTGGCTCCCTGAACAGTCACACGAAGTTCCTCTGTAATGTTGGTGCGTCCATCTTCAGTCTATAGGTCTAGAGATTTTTAGTCACTTCTTTCTGTATCTTGTAGAATATCTGCCAGTCTCTTCTGTGAAGCAGAACCTGAAGGACCATCTCACCTTGTTTTAGCAAATTAGTGATCATTTTTTCCACGAGTCCTGCATGTCCAGTCTATATAACATGATTCCAAGCAGTCCACTAAAGAGCAGTTCTTTCCCAGCAGGCAATTTTGTGCCAAGAAGATCAGCTCCATATGGAGTGTCTTTGATGCCCATCTTCCTCTTAGAAGTAAATAGGTGCTGTCAGGAGCAGATGTGACTCACTGTCCAGAAAGTTTGTTTTTAAAATATTTTAAATGCTGTATTCTGTAAGTCTTTGAAGTGTTTGAAGATTACCTACCTAATTGAAATATGTTTATATACCTAAATACTTACCTAACATGACTATAAGTTTGATTATCCTAGATGACAATTAAGCTGTATTCTTAAGTATATGTTAAAATGTTAAATGGGTTGCATAAACATAATACCTTAAACAAGAGTAGAAATATACATACATTATAAAAAATTAATTTTATATTTGTAATAAACTAAAATGTATAGCAATATAAAACATTTTAAATGAGTTGTTGCTCTTTAAAAGTAGATTCAATAATCTACCCTTCCATCTTATCATATCTATAATATCCCCTTTTCTTCTTTATAAAAAGATTGCAATCCCAAAGCAACTTTTATCTTATACATATATCTCATTTCAGTATATGCTTAAATGATTTCTTTAAATGTGTTATAAATACAATATTCTGCATTGTTTAAGGGCAGAAGCCATTCTTTAGTTACTACTGGATCCCCCATCCTCAGAACACTGCACAGGAATTGTTGAAATGGAAAACATTAGCAAGAATATAGTACAGAGAAAATTTCCCTATATATTAGCAAAATTATTTATATTTATTACTACCTATAATACAATAATCTAAGTACCCTAAGCTATAGCTTGTGAACAAGAAAAATATTCACAAAACTAATGGATAACTCTAAGTCACATAGCTCTTGGTTATCAAGAACTAGGACTTGTACTGAAGCAATCTTACTTCAAACTTTGAGATTTTAAGAATTGTATAAGCCAAGTAAATACATGAACCTTAGGGGGAATAGTGTTTGTAGTTTTCTAGTGGCGGAATTCAAATGGAGGTTTATATAAGTAATATTAAGTAATTATACAAGTAATAAAAAGTAAAAATGCCTGATATGAGAGAGAATTTTAACTCATTTTAGCTATAGAAATATATTTAAAATTGGTAGTATCCATAGTTGCAAAGTGAGAAGTATGTAGCAAAGGGATAGTTGATAATCCTTGCGTTATCACATCTACATCAGTCAAGAATAAAATACAATAAATCTTCAATAGCCTACAACATACCTTTCTTACCATGTGTGATATTCCCATATTTTTCTGACATCAGTTCTACCATTTTTCTTAAATCTATCTATTTTCCAGTGCTTCTGCCTCTTGTATGGGGCTTAATGAGCCCATACTGAAATTGCTGATGAATTCATATTTCTGAGAACTTCCCTACTACACAGGCAGGAGCAGCAGTCCTCATGAAATGTATACTAATATCCAGACTGCTTTCCAAAATCTCCAGTGGTTTTGCAGGACAGAAATAATTACATGACACCTTCACCAAAAGTTAATTCTCTGTCCTTGTTTGAATTTCTGTAGTTGGCTATGTTGTGGCCAGCCTGAAAGAACACCCATGAGGTAATTTATCACATTCTGTGCAAGGATATAATTTCTGCATAGCAGCTGAGACAACTAGAAAATGAGACTCAGCAATGTAAAGTAGAAACTGAAGCATCCATTCATGGGCCAAATGAAGGCTTAGAAGTGGATTCCTCAGTAGTATTTTTAATTTTTTTCACTTTTGAGAATTTCATGCAAAATTTTTGTTACTGTATTTATATCTTTATAGCTCTGTAATCCTTCTTCACATTCTAACTCTACCACATCTCCCTAACTTCTTCTTGTATTCATGACCTCTTCTTTAATTTCTTTAATTACCAACACACACACACACACACACACACACACACACACACACACACACACTCATACACACATACACACTTTGAGTTCATTTAGTATTGCTCATACATACACATTTTTAGGGCTGACCACTTGGGATTTGATAACCTATCAAGGGTTTTGTTCTTTGGGGAAAAAAATGATTCTCCCTTTCTCACTTTTCATTGATTTCCTGTAGCTCTTCATCCTGGGGTGGTCTTGTGACATTTCTTCCACCCACGTTGGCACATTGACTGATATTGCCATTATACAGATCTCATTTTCATAAATTAGTTGAGAATTCATGGGTATGTCATGAGATTATTTATATAAATTCATTGTTGAGATTTCATGAATGTCCCTGTCATGTATAAAGAATAGTGTCATGTAGTTGGCTTCCTGGTCTCCTGGCTCTTATAATATTTCTGCACCCTTTTTATGATGTTCACTGAATCCTATGTGTAGTTGAATTTTTATGATGTGGCTGTGCTCCTCCTCACTGCTATTCTTTGATTTCTTTGTCCAGTTATAGATACAACTTCTACCTACAGGTAAATGTAGTTTTCACCCCTTACCAAAGAATGTTCTCACTGTTTTCTTTCAATAGATGGAGGGTTATTTCAGAGAAACCACTAGATGTGAGTTTAGAGTGGTCTTGATAGTATTATTTTATAGACAGTAAGTAGTGAAGTGTTGTTCACAGTATTTTAATATTTATGCACCCATACTACAACTGTAGGAGAACAACAAAGAAAATAGAAAAAGGATTAATCTGTCATATATGTTTGCAGACACATTTGAGGCATGACTTCAGATGTTCCTCAAAATAAATGCAGATTTGTGTTGGTTAATATTTTCATTAATATTACCAAATGTATAATAAAAAGCAACTTAAAAGAAGAGTTTATTTTTGTTTAAAATTTAAAGTGATATACACCATTATGGTAGGAAAACATAGCACTAGCAGCATAAAGTATCTGGTCACGTCACTGTTTTTGAAGACTATAAAATTTTTAGGAGGTGGAGTCTAACTGAAGAAAGTACATTATCAGGGACAAACTTGTGGTCATACAGAACTTACCATTTCCTTTCCACTTCCTGTTTTAAATGAAATAACAGAGATTGTCATAAGAGTCTTTTAGTCTTAGAGAATGGATAAAAAATCTTTCAATATTTTAGAAGCTTCTCTATATGAACATAATAATCAGTTTATGGAGAGAAACCTACAGCCTTAGCAGCCGTTTGGGTTGTTTTGGGTTCCCAAGACATACCTTTGGCCAACAACTCAATTAGATGTAATTCATTCCCAGTACTAGAAGCTCATTTGGTGGCAGGAGATATCCAATTGAGGCTCTGTATCTCTGTTATTTGGCAATTTCATGTAGATTGCCTTCAAATATGTACATAATTTAGCAAGTGTCTACTGTATTAGGTTTCATAGACCCCTCAAATGGCCTTTAATTTTAAGCTGTCTCTCCCCCATATTCCCTCCCTGGTACCTCTATCCCCTCTCACTGTTTGACCTTCCCATTCTAGTCCCCTACCACTTCTCTATCCATAACTATCTATTCAATTTCCTTTTCTTAGGAATATCTATCCATCCATCCTTAGTCCCTTATTTTATACCTAATCTCTGTATTTCTATGGATTGAAACCTTCTTATTATTAACTTAACGGCTAATATATACATACAAATAAATGTATACCACGTTTTCATTTCTTGGTCTATGATATCTCAGTCATGATAATTTTTTCCTAGTTTCATCAATTTACCTATGAATTTCCTTATTTCATTTCTAATATTTTACTTTGTAAATGTTCCACATTTTATTTATCCATTTTCTATTGAGGGATATCTAGATTATTTCCAACTTCTGGCTATTATTAAGAAAAGAGCAATGTACATATTTGATCATGTTTCTCTATAGTAGGATGAAACAATCTTTAGAATAGTATAGCTGGATCTTGAGTTAGATCAAGTCCCACCTTCATGAGGAACAGCCAAACTGATTTCTATAGTGGTTGTATAGGTTTGTACTCCCACCAGCAAAGAATGAGTGCTAATTCTACTTTTTCCACATCCTCATCAGTGTGAGCTGCTATTTGTGTTATTTATCTTAGCAATTATGATGGTTATAAGATGAAATCTCAAAGTAGTTCTAATTTATATTACCTGGATGACTAAGGATGTTGAACAGTTTTTGGATGCTTTTCAGCCATTTGACTTTCCTCTTTTGGGAATTCTGTGTTTAGATTCGTACCCCACTCTTTAGTTGAGTTATTTGCTTTCTTCATATTTGTGTTCTTTATATATTTTGGGTATTGTACCTCTATTGGATGTGTAGTTGCATACTACAGCAATATATAATGATGGCTGATTTATGGGGTGCAAAGAAGAGACATTAGTTGTCAGGCTCTTTACTCTCTCCAGAGGACCCAACTCCTTTTCTTCTTTTCCCTCTGGAAGCTACTGTCAAAATTCATAAAATAACTATTATATTTTCCATCTACACAAGACTTACATGTAGAACTCTGTCTCGTTCATATTACAGACACTTGTAGATTCACATTATTAAGTATGTGTACAGCCACTTGCACATGTAAGTTTATTGCTTTTCATAACAAGTAAATGGAACCAGCATAGATGTCATCAACATACAGATGAATCATTAATTAAATATTATTATAGATATATAATGTTGAATATAATGTGTTTTGGAATATTATTTTAACTAGCAAAAGATGTATTATATTGGTTTATGCTGCAGAATATTACTTCAACTGTGTAAATGTATGCTACATTTGTTTAGCAATAAAAGGATGTGTATTTAATTATGTAAAGATGTGTTGCATCTCTTTCACCTTGCCTGATTAAGCCACTTGATTGGTCAAATAAAAACCTGAGTGGCCAACAGATAGGCAGAGTGAGGGATAGGCAGGGCTAGGAGGCAGAGAATAAATAGAAGGAGAAATATAGGTTCAAAAAGAAGAACACGGAAGAAGGAGGGAAGAAGGAAGAATAGAACAAGGGACATGCCTGAGACAAAAAACAGAAGCCAGATGCCAGACAGATGGACACAAAGAAGCAGTGAAAGTAAGATATACAAAGGTAAAAAGGAATTAAGCCCCAAGGCAAAAAAGTAGATGAAGAGAAACAGGTAATTTAATTTAAAAGAGCTTGCCAGAAATATGCTTAAGCTAGGACAAGTATTTATAACTAATCATAAGTTTCTGTTTTATGATTTGGTAGCTGGTTTGTGGCCTAAAAGAAAAAAAGTATGGTACAATAATGGAATTTTATTCAGCTATAAAGAAATTTGAAGTTATGAAATTTAGTGGGACTGGAAAACAATTATATAACATGAGATAACTGAGGCTTATAGAGATAAATATCATATATTTTCTCATATATATGGATTGTAGACTCAAACTATTAAGGACATAGGTGGGAATGAATAGAGAGAAAAGATGGGAAAGCAGAATGGGATCCATAATAATTGAAAGAGTAGGCTTTACAAAAAAAGAAATGATATAACAATAAAAGAAATTGGAAGAGGGGATATGGATAGGGAAAATGGAAAAGCATGGGAGTAGGAGTCCAGGAGATAAAGGGGAGTTGAGGGAATCAAAAGTTGAATATGTATGGCAAGCTCCAAAAGTCTCTATCATCATTAAGATAATATCCTTTTTTAAATTATTCTAATGGAAGAAATATTTAGATTGGAAACCCAGAAATTCTTACACTTTTGCTAGTGTAAATTACACTTAATCTACTATTCAATTATACAATAGAACATTGTAATGAGATTCAATATTAAACCTTACTAGTCTGGCCTGAGGGAAAAGAACCAGTTCTGTTTAGTCTATAACTAAAGCCATCCCTAAGGTCTTGAATTGACTTTACATTCCATAGTCCAGTTTATATAAAAGGTCCTAAATTAGCAAATTTATCTATCACCTAGAGCTACAAACAGGAAGCAAAAAAATTGGTATTCTTATAAATTATTTGCCTTTTATTTTAATCTTATTCTCTCAGAAATCTCAGGGAAAATATTAATTCCAAAATATATTTGATTTAGAAAATTCTTAAATCACGTCTGCACACTCGACCATTTAGGGAGTAAATACCTCTCCATGAATCACAAAATGAGCCCTCAACAGGTATTGAATATTCTAGTGCCTGGATCTATACTGTTGAGCCTCCAGAATTAGAAACAATAAATTTCTGAAATTTATATTGTTTGATGGTGATGTTTAGTTATTTCCTCTGAAATTAACCATTTCTTCCTGAAGGGAGGAAGGAGATTCATAAAATTCAGGAAGTAAATGAAACATAAAAAGTCCAGAAAGTCAACAAAATTTATAATGTACAGGAAGATGTAAGGTTACAGCTTTTATGAGTTATCACTAGCACTGAGATGGGAGCTTTGGTGATATAGATCCATTGACTAAACACTGCTTCACTATGGAACCCTTCTCCATTATCCTGTAAACATTTCAGAAAACTCATTAATTGACAAAAAATAGAAAAAAAGTTCTAAATTCAATTACATTTAAATCTCATATTTCCTAATTTATTTTTGTTTTTAGATAGGATCTTATAAATTCTAGAAGGTTTTGGTTAAGCTATGTTAGAAATTTTCATTTTTATATGTTCTATAATACTATAGAAGTGTTATCTTCTTTTTTAAAATTTATAATATTTGTATTTTAATTTTATATATCAGCCATGGGTTCCCCTGTCCTCCCCCCTCCCGCACTCACCCCCAGGCCCTCTCCTCCATTCCCATCTCCTCCAGGGCCAAGACTCCCCTGAGGATACCTTTAAACATGCTGGATTCAGTACAGGCAGCTCCAGTCCCCTATTTCCAGGCTTGGCAAGGTGTCCCTGTGTAAGCCCAAGTTTCCAAACAGCCAGCGCATGCACTAAGGACAGGTCCAGGTCCCACTGCCTGGATGCCTCCCAAACAGTTCAAGCTATTCAATTATCTTACTTATCCAGAAAGCCTGCTCCAGCTGGGAGATCCTCAGCTTTTGGTTGATAATTCATGTGCTTCCATTTGTTTGGCTATTTGTCCCTGTGCTTTTCCAATCTTGGTCTCACAAATTCACACTCTTACAGTCTCTCCTCTTTCTTAACAAATGGGCTCCTAGAAATCCACCTGGGACCTGGCCAAGGATATCTGCATCCACTTCTTCAGTTATTGGATGAGAGTTCCAGCACGACTGTTAGGTGTTTGGCCATCTGAAAGCCAGACTAGGTCAGATCAAGCTTTCTCTCAACCATTGCAAGGAGTCTGCAGAGAATGTATCATTGTGGATTTCTGGCGACCCCTCCAGGAATCTGCCTATTCCTGTTGTCATGTCATTATTTATCATGGTCTGTTATTCCTTGTTCTCCCTTTCTGTTCTTGATCCAGCTGGGATCTCCTGCTCCCCTAAGCTTTCTTTCCCTCGAACCTTGCCCTTCATTATTCCCATTGTCATCCAGGTTGTTCAAGTAGACTTCATCCATTTCTCTGTCATTGGGCGATCCTTGTTTGGGTATATGGTGTATTCATTTTCATTGTTCTCTAAGAAGTCTTTAATTTCTTTCTTTATTTCTTCCTTAACCCATTGTTGATTCAGTTGAGCATTATTCAGTTTCCATGAGATTGTAGGATTTCTGTAGTTTTTTCTGTTGTTGAAATCTAACTTTAAACCATGGTGGTCTGATAGAACACAGGAGGTTATTCCAATTGTTTGTATCTGTTGAGATATACTTTGTGGCCAAGTATGTGGTCGATTTTAGAGAAGGTTCCATGGGGTGCTGACAAGAAGGTGTATTCTTTTTTGTTTGGGTGGAATGTTCTGTAGATATAGATTAAGTCCATTTGAGCCATAACATCAATTATGTCCATTATGTCTCTGTTAAGATTCAATTTGGCCGATCTGTCCATAGGTGAAATTGGGTTGTTGAAGTCTCCCACTATTAATGTGTGGTGTTTTATATGTGATTTAAGCTTTAGTGATGTTTCTTTTACATATGTGGGTGCCCTTGTGTTTGGAGCATAAATGTTCAGAATTGAAACTTCATCTTGGTGTATCTTTCCTGCGATGAGTATGTAATGTCCTTCATCATCTCTTTTGATTGATTTTAGTTTGAAGTCTATTTTGCTGGATATTAGGATGGCTACACCAGCTTGTTTCTTAAGACCATTTGATTGGAAAGACTTTTCCCAGCCTTTTATTCTTAGGAGGTGTCTGTCTTTGAATTTGAGGTGTGTTTCTTGTATGCAGCAGAAAGATGGGTCCTGTTTTCATATCCATTCTGTTAGTCTGTGTCTTTTTATAGGTGAATTAATTCCATTGATATTAAGGAATATTAATGACCAGTGATTGTTTGTTCCTGTTGTTATTTTTATTTTTTGGTGGTAGTGTGTGTGTACTTCTCTTCTTTGGGGTTTACTGCTGTGGTGTTATCTACTGCCTGTGTTTTCATGGGTGTATCTGCCTTCCTTAGGTTGGAATTTTCCTTCTCGTGCTTTCTGTAGGGCTGGGTTTGTAGATAAGTATTGTTTAAATCTGGTTTTGTCTTGGAAGGTCTTGCTCACTCCATCTATGATGATTGACTGTTTTGCTGGGTATATTAGTCTAGGCTGGCATCCATGGTCTCTTAGTGTCTGCATCATATCTGTTCAGGTCCTTCTGGCTTTCAAAGTCTCCATTGAGAATTCAGGTGTTATTCTGATGGGTTTGCCTTTATAAGTCACTTGGCCTTTTTCCTTTGCTGCCCTTAATATTCTTTCTTTATTCTGTATGTTTAGTTGTTTAATTATTATGTGGCGAGGGGACTTTTTTGGGGGGTCTAGTCTTTCTGTTGTTCTATAGGCTTCTTGTACTTCATAGGCATTTCCTTCTTTAAGTTGGGAAAGTTTTCTTCTATGATCTTGTTAAATATATTTTCTGTGCCTTTGAGTTGGTATTCTCCTTTCTCTATCCCTATTATTTGTAGGTTTGGTCTTTTCATGGTATCCCAAATTTCTTGGACATTTTCAGTCATGACATTAATGGTTTTAGTGTTTTCTTTGACTGATGAATCCATCTCCTCTAACGTATCTTCAACACCAGAGATCCTCTCTTCCTTCTCTTGCATTCTGTTGGTAATACTTGCATCTGAATTTCCTGTTTGTGTACTCAGATTTTCTATTTCCAGCATTCCTTCTGCTAGTGTCTTCTTCATTTTTTCTATTTCCCTCTTCAGGTCTTGGACTGTTTCCCTAGTCTGTTTCATTGCTTTTCATGGTTTTCTTTCAGAGAATTATTGTTTTCTTCTGCTTTAATTGTCATTTCCTCTAGATTTTTATAGCATTCTTCCCATTTTTTGTTTGTCTGTTCCTCCACTTTATTTTGGATTTCTTCTATATAAGGCTCTAGCCTCTTCATGATGTTACTTATAAGGTTGTTTTCTTCTGCTTCTTCCATTCTGTGATATTCAGGTCTAGCTGTTGGAGAAGGGCTAGGTTCTGGTGATGCTGTATTGCTCTTTATTTTGTTGTACGTACTTCTGCTTTGACGTCTGCCCACCTCCTTGTGGATTCGTTCTTGGTCTTATCAGTGCACTGGGTCCAGATAGAGCTTACAGATTTAGGGAGCCTCTCTCTGGTCCAGATGGAAGCTCTGGGCCAGATGGGAGCTCTGATCCAGATGAGAGTGCTGGCTGGATGGGAGCTGGGGGCTGGACTCTGAGTCTCAGGAAGTCCCTGAGGTTTCCTTATCTTGTCCAGATGGGAGTTCTGTGGTGGATGGGAGCTGGTCCCTGGTCTCTGAGTCTCTGGAAGTGGCTCAGGAAGATGGGTGTGGGGGCAGGATGTGGAGATTGCAGTTCTATGATTCTACAGGAGTGTTATCTTCTTAAAATATGCTATCTTGGATTTTTGTGTGTGTGTGTGTGTGTGTAGACAGTGGAAATTAGAAGTTACTTTCACACAGCTACATGCTACCATTTCCATTTTTAGTGCCAAAGATAATTTATTCAGTCATTTCTTTTTTTACTCAACACTTACTGAGTGTAGTTAGCATACTCTCTTAGCTACTAGACTATTTGCTAATGCCAATGCAGTAGGTACCAGAAAAAAAGGCCTGCTTTAATGGAGCACATTCTAGCAAGATGAGGCTTAGACATAATGAAGGAGTTGATGACATGCGATATGAAAAAAATATAATGTTAAATGGGTGAGTAGAGAGAGACAAAGTCAGTGTATGGGAAAAAATTCAGTGGACGATGTATTTATCCTCCATCTTGACTCCAGACTGCAGAAATGGCAATAAATCATAAAGTTGTTAAAATATAGGTATTCTGACTAAGGAAACCATTAGATAAGTGTAAATCTAGTAAATCTTCTCTAGATGACATTTTTCTAATCTATTTTTCTGATATTTATATTATTTCTCAGCTCACTGTCTCCCTTTTCACAAAGGTCAAGTATTGCCAGTGTCCAATACTTTACTTCCAAAATGTTTTACATTGCCCTTATTGACCTTTTTTTGTGATATACACTTTGTCTTATGGTCACCTTTTCCAGATATTTTTAAAGGTCTTTCAGCTTGGACCAAGAAAAATGCAATAAAAAATTAAACTCAGTTTATTTTTAATAGTTTATAAAAACCAGTAGAAAGCTTCTTGGTTTCATACCCTCAGCCTCTTCTGAAGCATCTTCAGTCTTATGTCTATAGCTGGGAAATGTATTTTGAGCTATAGTTCTTTATGCTTTGCTATATGAACTTTTTGTTCATAGTGCTTTTCTATCCTATTTTCTCATTTGCTCCTCAAATAACTATATTAACAGTCCATTCACAGATTAATAATGTTTCTTTTGTACCAAAAATAATTTACCCTAGAAATCTTAGAACCATAATCTTTCTTTTCTAATTTTTATGTATTATTATTGTATGTATTAACAATATAGATGTGTAAGGCAAGTCTTTCTTCATTGTTATTCACTTTCTTTTTTGTATGGCAATAGAGATTGTACTAAGAGCCCTGTGTCTTTTAGGCAATTGTGGTATAACTGAGCTACACTCACAGGTCTTCTTTGTTTTAAAGATTAATTTATTTTTATGTGTGTGTGTGTGTGTGTGTGTGTGTGTGCGTGTGCGCATGTCTGTATGTGTATGTAAGTGTGAAAGTACACATGTAAGCTTTTAACTGCTGAAGCCGGAAGAGGGCATAAAATCACCTAGAGCTGAACTTACAGGTAGTTGTGAACCATCCTATGTCAATGCCAGAAACATAACTCCAGTCCTCTTACCCATTTTATCAGCTGAGTTATCTCATCATTTTTGCCTCAGCCTTCCTTAATTTCTATTTTCAAGAAACTACATTTCCCACATTGTGCACAATTTTATGCAATATAAGTTTAATTAACAAAGATAATAGAGACAATCAGTAAATTGATAAAACTTGTCTATATATATGCATACCCAGAAATGACATAACACTATGCCAAATGTCAGCCATGAAAACACATACAATTAAAATTATTTATATTGAGCTGACTGCAACATTATATGGACTGAGCTGAACACAACAATTATTTTTCTTCAAAGGACATTAATTTAATGGATAGTAAGGAGATCTAAAGTATGTTTTAGTGCTTGAGCAGAAGAAAGGGAAGGGAGAAATGTAATTATAATCTCAAAAATAAAAGAGTAATGTAACATTATTTTGGCATATATATAATCCATTACTGTGTGTATTCATGAGGATTCTCTATAGGAATAAAACTGACAGAATTAATTTATATAAATTAAAAAAAATATTAGAGTGTCTTAAAAGTTATAAGATGTCTGGCTAGCTAGTTTGACAATGGCTGCATTTTGGCAGAAAGACCAAAAAATCCAATTAGTGTTTAGTCCACAAGGTGAATGTTTCACCTGGTCTTCAGTATAGGTTGTAATCCCAAAGAAGTAGGTTCTAATACCAATGAAGGAATGTCTCATTGGCATAATGGACAAAGTTACCAGTAAGTTTAAAGACAAGCAGGCAAAAAGCAAAAGCTTCCTTCTTCCATGTTATTTCAAGTAGGATGTGTCTCAAGACCTCAGATGATTCAATCTATAATAATCCCTCAAAGATGTGCCTGAATGCTTGGGTTTATGTGGTTATAGATGTAGTCAACTTGACAACCAAGATTGGCCACCACATTATATTTTACATACCTTTATTTTAAGTCTATACTTCTTCTACAGTTTATGAAAACCACTTCTAAGATATGAGGAAGGAGGGGACTGGACTTGCCTGTACTGAATCCACCAGGTTGAATTGAATCCCCAGGGAAGTCTTGCCCTGGAGGAGATGGGAATGGAGGCGAAGGGCTGGAGGGAAGGTGGGGGTGGGGACGGGAGGGGGGAGGACAGAGGAACCCATGTCTGATGTGTAAAATTAAAACACAAATATAATAACAAAAAAAGATGAGGAACAATCACCAAACTATAAAAATTGATAACACTGAAATTTTGGATTGAAAGTTAATATGTTACTACTTTCATAATTAGGTGAGTATTCCTTATATGTCTGTTTCTTGAAATGACTCATGGCAGATTTATGCTATATAGAATTATCTACTGTGTTGATTGAAAATATATAAATTGTAGATTCTCTTTATTCTTACTGAAAATGAAGTCAAGTGAAAGGAACAACCATTTTCTTATTTCCAATGTAGTTTGAATGCAGAAAATATCTTTAAAATAAGTATTTTTTAATTGAGATCCTTAATTCTACCCCATAAATCCTATCATATCTACTCCTACCACTTTATTTCCTTTAACTTCATATTTTCTTTTTATGTTAATTTAGCAACCCATCAAATCAAATATGTGCTATCCATGTAATTCTGGGTGTGGGGCCATAGACTAGAGCAAATTGGTTAAAAAAGAGATATCTATGCTTTCTACTTGCTTGTTTAAATAATGCCACCTAACAATTAAGTTTGGAGTTGTTTCTCACATGTTACTTGGTCTACACTTTATACAATGATCTTAAATGTTGGAAATATAGAACTATTTATCTTACTTATTGTGATAATCTCATTATTTTAGACAGTGTACTTGTCCAAAATTTGTATTAAAGAAATATTGAAGTATCGACACAGTTATGGTTGTAAAGGCAATAGTTTTAATTTAAGAGTTAGCATTCAATAGCACTACCTTATTTATATCAACTAGCTAATGACATATAGGTGCTGTTTATCCTTTGGACATAAAATACCTCCTGAAGTTATTGCTCAGTTGATAAATGACAGATTTTGGAAAAACATGGATTACTTCATTAATAGATTAACACTTTCATAGATTCATAATATAAAAACACACTGAAAGTGGCAGGAAGTAGTAAAAGACAAGTTTAGAAAACTATGTCTCTATCATTACACTTTTGTAAACTACTTTGTTTCTGAAGTCTTCTTTTGAAGAGCTCTGTTCTATTATACTATCTTCAAAATGGTTTTAGGCTTACCTTCTGCAGACATCAATGAGAGAGTGGATCATGGACCAAAATACATCCAAAGACTTGAGAAAGAATATAATAATACCTGAGAAATGGGAGAATGATGCAAGCAACTTTTGAGAATGGAACTGTGTAGGCGTTCTCTGGTTAAATGGAACTTTGCAGGTGGGTTTAGGTACCTGCCAGCCAGGGAGAAGGCTGAGGGTAGGAGCCGCCCAGGCCTTTGGAATTTGCCCCATGTGAGTGCCAGATATTGGTGAAATTATTAAGGCCCCTCCATGTAGTTAAAAGGGAGGTTTATTTTATGGGGTAACTTACAAATGAAGGGATAGGTTTCAGGGTCTGGGAAAGGTATAGCCCAGTCCAGTGGTGTTCTCTGGAGAACTCTGCTCAGTCTACCTCCAGTGTCCAGGGTCCTGGAACCAAGTGAAGCCTCTCCTCTTGATCCTGGGTCTTCGGCATCCTCTCTCTACCCTGCCTTGTTGGTGTGACCATTACTGAAGTCTCAATGGGGGTTGGAACTTCCAGGCCAAGGCTGGAATGGCTACCCACTACATATTTTCTCTTTTAAGTTGCTCTCTCAGATATCTGCCACAGTAATGAAAAAAACTAATATAGGAGTCAAACATAGAAAAAGTCACAGTGAAGGAAGAGTAAAATAAAGCACACAACAAAAAGACTTTGCTGGTTCTTTAGAAACATGATCATAAGAAGTCCTAGAAATGCTTAAGCAGAAACAAAAATATATTGCATGAAAGACAGAGTAGAGCCTATTGAGCACTCTGATTTTTGGTTGAAAGGGAATTCATATAAATGAAAGAAATAGACTCTTGAGTGCCACAAGAATATATTATAGAGATTCAGCTGTGTATTAAAGCTATACTTTGCCCAAGGGTCTGTCAAAAGGCAAGACACTTATTATGAATATTTGGTGCTATCCAGCCTTTAATATTTCAGCTGTCTTCTGCTATTAAATTCTTGTTTGCCCAAATATTTCCAACCCCGCTGAGCTTCTAGATTACTAATCCCCTGCTGAGCCTAAGAGACAAGCTGGCTGGAGATATATAGCTTTGCTTCTTATGCAAATTAAGCTCAGTCCATCTCCAGAGCAACTGACTGAGAAAAATAGAGGTTTTTACATATCAAGGTGGATGGCAGGGTGGAGGAACATTCTTGAGGAGGCAGAGGACCAAACCACTTGGCCAGGGAGAGGAAGACAGACAATTTTTCTGTAGAGTGGACAGAACAGCATGGCAAGAGAGAGGAAAGAAAGACAGGTTTTGTAGAGGGTAAGCAAATCTCAGGTAGAGTTCTCTGAGAGCCAGGAATAGAGAGTAGTAGAAATGGAGAATGAGGAAAAAGAGAATGAAGATGAAGCTGGAAACATAAGATATTACTCATTAGCAGGACTATAAGAGGGAATCCAACAGAACTAAAACTATGTAGACAGGATTTAGACCAGAGAAATGAAGTAAATGGATAAAGAGCTTTGTATGTCTAGAGTTATTCCTGCCCTGAATGCCTGACAGAGCTGTAGCTGTATTGATAGATTTTGTCTTAGTGAGACCAAAATGAGACCAAAATGCCTTCTTAAAAATAAGGCCTTTCTCCATTTTAGGTATAGGCCTTGAGTTACAGGAACAGGCCTTGAGTTATTGGAACCAGTCAGTCAAGATATCAGGGATTAGAAAATGCAAATTACAGAGTCCTAGGTGTTCATTTCACAAGGTATTCATTTCACAAGGTATTCATTTGGTAATGATTGGTTTCCAGGGTAACTGTTTGATCACAGAGTGTCCCAACTCTAGTTCTCATGGTAATTGCTTAACCACAGAAATGTGAGAAATGGTGACAGGCATTCACCCACCCCCCACTTAGATGTAAAATTAAGCCAATCAGAAATATACATGCATGGATATCTGTTGCTATTGGAATTTTGTGGGTTTTGCCTTTAAAGGCTGTACACATCTTTTTGCAAAATCACAATTCATGTTTAGTGCAGTGAATATAATGTATAGAGTTTGGGTTTTAATTTCAAATTGAAAAATTCACAAAATTTATTTTTATTACATTATTTCCTCTCCCTAAACTCTTATCAAATCCTCCCCACCCAATTTATGTTTTTTTCTCTCTTAAAAACTAAAACCATAAATAACAACAAAGAACAAAACCAAGACAGACAAACAAATAAAACAAAATAAAACAAGAAGCACAAGAAAGCCGATAGAACAAAAAATATTAACATAAAACCATAAGTTCTTACACACACACACACACACACACACACACACACAACAACAACAACAACAATAACAACAACAACAACAACAGCAGCTGCAGCAACCACAAAGTTGATTAACTAATCCAAACCTGAGGCCTACCCTGGTGTGCGGTTGATATATCCAGTGACACTCCATTGGAGAAAACTGGCTTTCCCTTTCCGGGCATATAGCTTCTTGGTTAGAGGTAGGGTTTTTTGTCCATTTCCCATTCTCAGCACTGGGATTTTTTTTGGTTTTAACCTACACAGGTCTTGTGAATGGTTTTCACAGTCTCTGAGAGTTCCTATGTGTATTAGTCTTGCTTTGTGTGGAAGATGATGTTTTTTGGAGTCATCTACTACCTCTGACTTTTACAATCTTGCTGCAGTCTCTCCATGTAAAATGCTGAGTCTTGAAGACATCCCATATAGTGGTGAGTACTCTAAGTCTTGCAGTCTCTGCACATATTCTACTTGTGGGTAGCTCATTAATTACCATCTATAGCAAGAAGTATCTCTCATGAGGGGTGAGTGATGCACTTACATATAGGTATAGCAATGTGTCTAGAAGTTGTTTTATTTTTTATGTTCCTTTAGGAGTATGGTAATTATACAACCATGACCTTTCTAGTCTCAGGTAGTTATGGCTTGTTCTGCTTTTCTGATCTTCCAGCAGTCACCCCAACACCTGGCTCCAGGTTTGATTTTATTAGACAATTTATGATTCCTGCTACATCAATATTGGAGACATTAGTTAATAGTTGCTTAACTATTTGATGCTTGATCCAATGTGTACCTTGCTTATTTCTCAAGAATGATAGATTATTATTATTTGAACATTATACTTTATCAAACCATAAATGAAAGCTTTGCATAGGAATGTGAAGAAAGGGCAATAGCTTCAGCTGATAAAGTTTTTGTTTGTTTGTTTGTTTGTTTTAGACAATTGATTAACTATCTTAAAATGAGGGAATATATGTCTGTTACTGTAAATTTGGTTTACAAAATTTTATATCTGATAATGTCAAAGGTCATAAAGATTATTTATTACTGACATTTCTGTAATTAGATGTGTGGTTAAGCTTCGTTCTAGTTATGTGTGGTTATATGCACAGATTAGTGCTGATATCAGCCATGCAGGATCATAGACATTTTATTTTGAAAAGTGACTGTTAGTGAAGACACTTATAACTGGTAAAGTGTTGAGAATAAGTAACCATCCTGTAAAAGGATGTGGAAAGGGTGTAAGAGCCAGAGAATTGGGAGGAGTGCTGTGAAATATTGTCTTCTGTAACTTATGCAAGTTTTACAAGAGAGATGGTTATCTGTACAATGTAAGAGGGTGACTATTTGGGTTGATAATTGGGTTAGTGGTTGTGGATAGGAGAAGAAAGAAGGTAAATGAGAATAAATATGTTCACAGTGCTTGTACATGTGTATAAAATTAACATTAAAAATCCTTACAAATAAGAACAGAGTAAAAAAAAAAAATAATTCCATGAGGATAATTTAGGTATTGTTAACCACATATAATATGAATAGCTAGAGTCTATTAATACAGTTGAGACATCTATGAAGAATGGATGTTAAGTAATATAGAGAAATATGTTAGCTGACCATCTATACAACTTGGTAATTTATATGCAAGTAAATACTTAAATTATTGGGTGCTTTCAGTAAATTCATTGTTTTACTGTTTAAGCAAGCTTTACTTTGTCAGCATTAAAATAAACATTTTTCAGTATAGTTAACAGTTTTTTTAGAAGAATAAGAAAATGATTAAATGATTAAAACATCCATTAA
This sequence comes from Onychomys torridus, assembly GCF_903995425.1. Lineage (NCBI taxonomy): Eukaryota > Metazoa > Chordata > Mammalia > Rodentia > Cricetidae > Onychomys > Onychomys torridus. The sequence goes on from NC_050466.1 coordinate 42,695,365, forward strand.
TCCATTAAAAACAAAAGCTTATTTGATTTTCTCTTCTGCCTTACCCAGTTGATGATTCAGTATTTGGCAATTAATAGTCATCTCTTTTGGTTGGTTTATGTTAACTCTTGTATGTATTCAATTTGATTTGCTCAGTTCACTTTACCATAACAACTGATGTGAATGCATCAATAAAAGAATCTCTCAGAAAAGTTAATCTTTTAAGTACTCTAATTTCTAAATATTGGAATATTAATTGTTTGATATTCTTAAGTGACCTAGTATTAACTTTACTATATCTTCATTCCTAAGTTCTTTAACTGCATGCTTGAAGCAGTTTCAAAAAGTTTTAAAAACACATAAATATGCACCACCCCATCAATATTATAGGTATTAGATTATAAATATATATCTAATAAATTAAGTAAAAAAACTTTAAATTTCTCTAAATGGGAAAACATACCAAATATCATACCAAATAATACGACCATTATAGTACATAAGATGATCAAATTAATTGGCTAATTTTAGCATCAAATAGCCATGGGTGAAACAGACAGAAATTTAAGAAAAGGGAAAAAAATAAAGTGTGAAATGATTTTCTAATGTTATTCATAGTCCAGACTAGGAGCTCAATCTAGGTGCTGTTAATTAATCAATTTCTACATTAAATACTTATCAGAAAAACTACATATACTATGTGTTTTATCATTAAATTAGCAGTAAACAGTTAAACTTGCATATTTTAATCATGAGTAATTTTTATATTAACAAAATCCAGGAAAATGAATCTCAATACAACATTTATAATAATTTTTATAATCTAGAATCAATGCTTACCATATGTATACATTTGTGAAGAAAACACAGTATTTCATGGATTCCACAGACAAGTCATTAGAGGGACATATTTAATAATAAGCCAATGAATACTGTCATCCTGGAATCTTAAAAAAAATTTCCTTACTTCTGAAAAATGTCAATATGTTTTTACAATGAAATGTCATCCAAAATAAAATATTGAGAAGAAAATAAATCAGCTTAAGGAACATAATGAGGCAAAAACACTGACAAATAAGAGTAGCAGATTACAATTTAAGTAAAAGTAAAGAAAACCATTCTAAACCAAGGAAGCATCCAGTAAAAAAAAAAAAAAAAAAAAAAAAAAGGCTTTTTCTCTGTACAAGAAACAACCTGGAAGTACATATGACTACAAAAGAGTGATAAATACTTGTGGTGGGGTATATAAACCAGAGATGTGGATATACATCTGTTTATGTATATTAAGACATTATTCTTATTAAATGGGAATCTAGCAAATGGAGGGTAAAATGAACTTCTATATTGTAAGTTCTAGCAAAGGTCTTAAAAAATGAAATAAACATTTTAACAGAATTGGCAGAAAGAAAACCATTCTAAGATTATTATAATGGTCCAAAAGAGACATGCAAATCATTTGTCTGGGATTAGAGATATTTCTTCAAAATAAATAAACATATATGAGAGTTGATACAGGTCACATATTGGATTACCTCATGCTTTTTACCTTCAGTGCTCCTTGACTAATGTATAAAGAGTACCTGAAGAATGTAAGCTGAAAAAGTACCATGCTAGGTTTCCTAGAGTGAAATTGGTGGACAATATTAGAAATATATTATATGATATTTTTTGGTTTTAATGGGATCAAAGCACATATCCATTTTTTTGCTATTATGCAGAAAGAATACATGTTATTCTCTTCCCCACCTCTGGAACTCAAATTATTCCAGTCTGATAAGTCTTGAGAACTTCCTGGAAGACCAATCACTGCTCATTTTCATCAATGTATATCAGCTCCATGTATTAAAATACTTGGCAATCATAATATAATCCACATGTTGCTACTGGGTTGCTTTATAATATAATATGGAACCAGTCATTAGGTATTCTCATATGCAGGACAAAAATCTCCTTTATCTCAATAGTGAGAAGAACATCTTACACATACTGAGCAGTGTTACAAAACTTTTTAGCTGAGTGACAGAATGTACTGCACAGTTTTAATAATGTCTAATACAGTAGAAAAAGAATTAATAGAAAAAAAGTAAAATTAACTTTGAAAAAAAAATGTAAAACCAAGAGAAGACTCACAATCAAACCAAGGAACAAATTATTACATCTAGAGTCATCTTCTGATTAATACCCAAGACATGAATAGACAGAACAATATTTTACTGTTTATTTCTATTCATAATGAAGATTCAAATGCTTATAGCTTTTCTAATACTGTCATTACTTGGGAACCCACTAAAGGTAACATATGTTTATAAATAAGTCTAAGTGAGAGAATGCATATTATATTACAATCTTACTAGAATTTTAAGGTTGGGTGATTCTTTATTGTGGAGGACTGTAATATATATCACGTGGCTTTCAGTAACATTCCTGGTTTTCACTAATAGATGCCAAGATCCATTTCATAACATTTAGGCCTTCTAAATACACCCACAGACATTGATAACTGTTACCCATGAGGAAAATAATCAACATTCAGAAAAATATCTATTACACAGTAAGCAATAAGCTTAATTATCTTTTGGAATACATTGGTAAATGAAAGAGACATGGTCTCTGCCATAATGTAGCTTCTAATAAGAAAGAAACTTAATCTGTGAGTATATATATATATATATATATATATATATATATATATATATATGCATATATCAGAATTAAAATATAGCCTGTTGAAACAACATAATGCTCTGGATATGATGACCAGGTAATTAAACTTCTTGAGACAGTGATATTTAACCTAACACACATGAAGAATTAGAAAGAGTTCACAGGGAAAGTGTTGAAACAAGGGAATTTAAATCATAGAGACTATTATGAATGAAGCCTTTTCTATGAGGCAGACAATGTACTAGTACCTTCATTGCATTATTTTAATTAGGTAGAGAAACTGCATATACTACATGCCTGTTGTGATTCCACTTATACCTGTGATTTTGTTGATGACATATCCACTCTACATTTAACTAACTGAATATCTTATATGGATTTGGTTCCTATTATTTTATTATACAGAAAAGAATTGTAACTAGGTTAAATAAGTAGTACAAGTTTGCAAAGCTGTTTTGTGGCAAAAGCCAACCTATAAATTGTATTTATTTGGCTCCAAAAATCAATGATTTGATTAGCCTACTTAGAAGCCTCTTCTGGAGAGAAGATGAAATCAGATAAAAGTGTAAAACAGAGACAGTATAACAATTATATTGCTTATAATGCAATAAACAATATATATATTCAATGAAACAATATGCTATGTAAATATATAATAGCTCGGATCACTTGATTTATATTTGTGCTCTACCAAGAATTATTACAGCATGCAAAGAAGATCAAAAGTATGTCCTTATCGTGCTCACCAGACACATACATGTTAAAAGCAAAGTACATCATGAAAAGAACCCTGAGGAAAAAGAAAATATTATAGTTCAATTTCTAGGAAGGATATTTATTGGATATAAGAGTCTAATGAATTCCAACCACTAAGATTATGCCATTTGTGCAATAAAGATGAGGCCATAAACTCCCCTTGAAACAAGATGTAGTAAGAGCTCAATTAAGATAATTCATGCCTATATGTTTTGTAAACTTAACACTATAATTGTGCATTTGTTTAAAAAAATTGACTTTTTGGAGCTTTTAGCATCTCTATTGCCATACTTCAGTTACCGTTTTTATCTTGTCACATTTTGATTTCTGTAATAGAGATAAATAAATTAAGAATTGCTACTTTTGAATTGCCTGATTATAATTCATGGTTTAGGTCCATAGAAACTTGATAGTATTCCATAAACATTTCTGATATTCTGTGAGTCATACAAACTTAAACATGACTACAGTTTTTATGGCTTTCTTATTTTTTTCCAGTTGTGTAAAGGAAGAAGCAATGATACAACACAAATCACTCTGTTCTAGAGATGTATTTCCATATATTAAATTGGCAATAAAATAGCGCTTTTCCATATCCATTTTTTCTATCTCCCTGTACAATCAATACTCATTGTCTGGGATTTCAATTAACTTGAAAAATATTTCTAAAAATCCAGTATCCATTTAACCTTTAATCAACCCTTCAATATTCAATTGCTGTTGAAAAAAAGGGAAAATAAAAATTCTTTTACCATAGGTTTTTGTTTGTTTTCATTGTATTGCATGGACCATATTATTTAGAGTATAAGGGACATAAAATTCTTGTGTCATTAGAAAAATAATTAAGTAATTTCCATGCTATTTCTTAAGCAAATTATAGCTTCATTAAAACAAAATTTATTAACTACAAAATTTGCATTATTAAAGTTTGTATTTCAATAATTTATAATATATTCACAAAATAAATTTGAAAGTTCACTTATTATATATTCAAAAATTTATGCAACCACAATTAGTATCAAATGTTGTTCATTTCATTATTCTCCAAATACATGTCATATGCATTATTTGTAACCACCCAGTCTCACTCCTCTCTTTTATCAAAAGTATATATTGATCTAACTTCTGTTTATATATTTTCTTATTCTAAAGATTTCAGATAAATAAAAATAATGTGAGACTTTGTACCTGATTTCATTCACATTTAGTCAGCTGATCTGTCACTATATGTATAAAAATTTACTTATTCATTCTTCCTTTGAATTCATTGTTTTCAGTTATTACAAATCATGTTGCTGTAAACATTTCTGAATTTCTTTGTGGATATCTAGTTTTTCCTAGTTATAGTCCTAGGTATAGCATTTCTGGGTTTCCACACCATAATTACACAAAGATCTTAACAAAGGAAATTTTAAGTAATTGTTACAAAAATTTATTAGTGTGATTAAATAATAAGAATTCTTCTTAAAATAAACTACTGTGAGCAGGTAATAATTAGCATTAAAATATTAATTCATAGGCTAAAAGGATTGAAACATTATTTCTCAGATATAATAACTTATAACTAAGTTATCAGTGAAACAATTCCAAAAGTTCTTTTCTTATTGTAGCTGGTCATTATAATTTAAATGCTCTCTGACTTTTTAGCACTGCTATTTCTATTTATGAATTTCATTACTGTCAAACTGTAAATTATACTATGAAAGATTACCATGTCAGATCATAATTTTAGGCCATTTTTATGTAATACACAAGGCTTAAAATAACCATTGCTTTATTTGTGAATAATTAAATAGGCACACACTCTGATAGGAAATATAAACATAGACACAAAATGAGTCTGAAATTTCTTTCATTCACTAGAAACAAGGAATGCAGCTTTTCTATAAAAATCACAAATAACTTTGCTGGTTTTTCTAATGCATTACTATTTTAAGAGGATACTCCTAAGGCAAGTATATTAATATAAGTAATTGAAGTGATTTATGCTCTAGAATAACCACCTACACAACAGTACTAAAAATAATAAAGAGAAGCTAAAATTCTAGGATCAAAAGCACAGTATGGTAGGGCTCCCTCCTACACTCCAGCCCACTTAAATCAGCAGTCTCTTCACAATATACCTAGTATGTTATCAGGAGCTAATTAGAACTCAGGCTGCATTCTCTGAAGTCTAGACTCTTTTTAGTCAATTACTGCCAGGAGGAATTTCAGAACTGACCACGTGGTGAAACACTCAAGAAGATTTTAGTGCCATAATTAGATTATAGATTTAGGCACATATTCATAAGATTATCTAAAATATTTTGTTGTTATAGATGAAATAGACATCTTCCTACAGAAAGCTAATCATTCCACATGTTCACTGAGTCTCATTCCTTCTTACCTACAAATGACATTGATGCATTAGGACTCCTTTTTCTCCCTTGGGTTTTCACTTTCAACTTCATTGTTCGTATTAATACAAAGGTGTCATATAATCTCTCTGATTTTATAAAATGAAGAACAGGAGCTATCTTGGACCTTTAGCCCTCTTCCATGTATTTCCTAATTTTTCCATTTTCATTTTCAATGAACCTTTTTGAAACAGTTTTCAATGTCTAGAATTCATATCTCACTCTTTTTCCTTAATTCATTTCAATTGGGCTTTCACTTATGGATTTAACCAAGCTTATCTTTCAAAGTTCCAAATTGACCTTCATGTTAGGAATCCCTGGGTTTATTTTCAGTCCTCCCTTTATGTGATAACATACAGCATTAACTGTAACACATAATATTTCTTCCTCTTCCTAATATGTTTCACTTCTCTACTTTGGCACCACTTAGATACTAAAATTATCTCGTGACTGCACCATAATCATTTCTTTTTCTAGTTCACCACTTACTGTACATTAATAGTGGCAGCTCCATGTCTTACTCCTAGGATCTGTTGTCTTGTCAAGCTGTATCTCTTCCTTTAAAGATCTTACCCACTCATTTGGCTTTACCACCGTTTACATATTCACATTTATCCTCTCTGTCCTGAAGTTTATACTTGTGTGTGTGTGTGTGTGTGTGTGTGTGTGTGTGTGTGTGTGTGTGTGTGGTGTGTTTGGAGCTGAGGATCGAACCCAGGGCTTTGTGCTTACTAGGCAAGTGCTGTACCACTGAGCTAAATCCCCAACCCCTATACTGGTGTGTTTTACTTCTTAGTCAACTCAACTATCTGTCTAGTACATATCTTGAAATGAATATGCTAAGTTACTATATCCTACTTTCATGTTGTAATATTGTTGTTTGGGCTTTTGTTTCTTAGGTTAATTTTTATTTAGTAGGTAAAACCATTTACAACGTTTGGTTTAAAGTGGTACATTGTGATATTTTAATTCACTTTAAACCAATGTTTCCTCAATCACATATAATTTCTTCATGGTAAAAGGTTATATGTCATGTCTTGAAGTTTTTGAGATATATATAATCTCCTATAGTTGATAATAGCTTAAAAATTGACATTCTAAAATGTATTCTATTCTCAGTCTTTCTCACCTGGTAAACAGAAATGACATCTTTATTGTGGCTCAAGCCAAAAGCTCTTAAGTTGTCTTTTATCTTTTCTCTTTCCTTCTTTCTTATACACCACATTTAATTTTTAAATATCTCACATTATCTTTCCAAGTTCACCATCCTCTACTACACAGTTCATATCTCTTTTCTTTACTTCCATTTTTTCTCCATTTTGTATGTTTACTAAAGGGAATACAAAAATGTTATTGTTGTTAGATAAATCAAATTATAAAATCCTTCTATTTATTCTTTTTTGTTATTTATTATATTTGTGTTTTAATTTTACACATCAGCCATGGATTCCCCTGTCCTCCCCACTCCCGTCCCCACCCCACCTTCCCCCCAGCCCCTCCCCTCCAGTCCCATCTCCTCCAGGACCAAGACTCCCCTGGGGATTCATTTAAAACTGGTGTATTCAGTACAGGCAGGTCCAGTCTACTCCTTCCAGGAGATCACTTTCTAAATATTTATTCTTTTAATTAATAATTGCTTCCAAAACCATGTCTCCAAGTAATATTCATTCATAGTCATACATATATGATCCAATTCAGTTGACTGTGTGACTTAGTGTCATAATTCTCTTGTCCTAATCTCTTGCTTGAAACAGTGTAGGATTGTTAATTGTCAACATGACAGAATCTGGTATCAGCCATGCATTGTGCCTCATGTGTCTCTTGGCATGGATGTTGGGGATTGTCTTTATTGAATTACTTGGTGTAGGGAAATCCATGTCGATTGTTGGTATGGATATTTCCTGAGCAAGAGATCCTGAACTGTATAAAATGAAGAAAAGTTAGCATAACAATAGGAAACATTCATTGTTCTCTTCTCCTAGGATACTAATACAAAGTGATCAGAGGATTCAAGTTACTCTAGCCTTACCGTCCCTGCCACGATAGATTGCAACCATGAACTGTTTCTGTGCTAGTATTTTATCATAGCATCAAGAAAAAAAAATTCTACTTCATTACTTCTCAAAGACTAATTAGTTCTTACACAATTCTGTACATGTATTTGGTGCATTGTGTTTACTCACTTTCCCCTACTCTCTTTTTAGCTGCCTTCTACCCCTATCTACCTATTCTATTTCCATATGTGTGCTTTTTATGATTTATGACTCACCAATTTTATCTGGGATCATTTTGTGGCCATGGATTTGGAACTGATGGATTCTTGGGATAGAAATCACCTAGTCTTTTGAATGAAAAGGTGAGCCCATTGAGATCGGGTAGATAGTTTCAAATATATTTCAAAATGAGACATTCTTGGTGAGGCTAAAAGTAAACATACTGATCTACCATAAACAATTATTTATTTCTTCTCTCTCATTTAGGTTTTGTTCCAGTGTATTTATTTACTATATTTACTATTTATTGGTTATCTTTTATAATGGTAATAAAACAATTACCAAGGCAAGGAGTTTTTCATGACGGTTTAAATTTATACTTCACATGATTTTAAACTAATGCTTATACTAAATACAACTAATTATATTTTTGTTGACTCATTATATCAACTTATCAAATATAATATCCATTTTTAAATTAGTTCTTTGAGAATCTCTTATAATGTGATTTTATTATTTTCATAGCTAATACCATTCTTCCTGTGGCCAGTTACCTTCTATACTCACCCAACTTTTTGCCTTTAAAAAAATTGACCTATCAAATCCAATTTATATTCTTCCATGAGTGATCTTCCATTGTTCATCGTCAACTTACCAAATGCAACAATCTTAAAGAAAACTGATGTCCCTTCTTGCAACAGCTATTCCTTATATAAAATCTTGATCCATGGGTGGAATTTCATGCCCAAATCCCTACTCCATATGAGACTTAAATCTGATGAGCTTGAACTGATTTTGTGCCAGCTGACTCAATCATTCTGAAAAATGAAAACAATGTTTCATTTTTTGTCATTCATAGCTTCTGGCTGTAACAGTCTTTCTACCCCCACAACTCCAGTGATATGTGAGACTTGAGAGGTAGAGTATGAGAGAGATACCCCATTTAAGGCTGAGAAGCCTTCAGTATCTTATTCTCTGAATCTTGCCAGTTATGAGTTTCTGTGCTCTGTGTTAATCACCATCTACTGCAAGTAGAAGCTTCCTTGATGAGAGTTGAGAGATGCATTCTTTTATGGCTATAACAGTAACTCATTAGGAGTCATTTCAATACTGTGTCTATTTAAAGAAGATAGTAGTATTATTCTCACGTATGGTCCATTTCCTTGATCTGAGAAATGGTGTCATGTTTTTCCATTTGTTAAACAGGGCTTAAATTCAGTCAGATAGCTGTTGGTTCCTTTCATAACATTCATGCCGATTAAATCACCAGGCACATCTTCATTTTAAGAAGGATGGTATGGGTCACTCCTCCAAGAAAAGAACCAAGACCTGTTAAAGTGCTTTCTAAGGATGAAGGAAGTATAGAATGGACAGTAGAGTGCAATATTTAAATACATCAGCTAAGGCCAGTTACAAAAATGAGGACTGTAATTGACATGAGTTTTTCTATCTCAGGTTGTTAAGAATGTTTTAACTGACATACACATATATTAAACAGATATTTGCAAGAAATTGAATTTTCCTCTTTAATCAACTGGTAAGTTTTCACAAATAACTCATCATTCAATTTAATTTTGTTCAATTTATTCAGCAATAAATGAGAAAAAGAAATTTCCCAGTATTTGCTACAACACAAAACATAAAATTAAAAATTCAAAATCATGAGTGGTATTTGGGCCTAAAGAGGCAACTAATTTTCTCTAAGCTGATAGATTCAATACTAATGAGTTAAAAAAATTTTTTTAATGAAATACATGTAAATGTAACTAGATCTGTTGAATGTTAATGTTCTTCCCAGTTAAATGAACTGAAATGATCCCATAGGTTTCAGTGAGATAATAAATTATAGTTAATAGCTGATAAATTATTAAGACCAAGAACAATAATATAGCTTTTCTTTAATCACCCTATTGCAGGCTCTGCAGCTGGAATCCCACTGTCTCTAATCACAGGGGGTAAGAGGTGGTCAGACACAGAAACAATAACACATGCTCTGGGAAACTGCAAGCAATCTCGTTTATTAAACAAGGGACTAAGGTATTTATGTGTGCACTTTTTGGAAGGCATTGCTTCCAGCTGCCATGATGCCAGTATCTTCTCTTAAGTATATTGTTGCTGCCAGGAGCCAATATGTCTCATAGTCATAAAAAAGGAAAAAAGAAATTTAAGTTATTAAAACATTTCAAATGCCTTATTCTGCAGATTTCTAAAGGGTTTGAAGATGACCTGTCTATCTACAATATATCTCTCCTTAGCCATGAAAACATACCTAATATGACTACAATTCAATTGTAATATCTAACTAGTAACTTTCATTTCTTTATACCCTAATAGTTAGTAAGAATGACATTCAAGGATTATCAAACTACATTACATTATTAAATGAACTATATAAGTACAATATCCTGAATAAGATTAGAAATATACACACCATTTTCTAACAATATCAATCTCTCTATATATAATTTGTATACAATATATAAAAATCCAATCCAATGTAAAGTATTTAAAACTATTAACTGTCTTTTAGAAGCAGATTCAGTAATCTACCTTTTTATCTTTATCATATCTATATCCTCTTTTTTTCTTTTCAGAGTGGATTCAATACTCTACCATTTATCATTTCTTTATCTCTTTTTTTCAAACAAGAACCTTAAACCTAATTTCCTCTTCCTAACCATTAACAACAACTTGTAACCAACCCTCCTAAACAATGAAAATTATCCCAAACCCCAAACCCATTGAAAGGCCAAAAACCACCTGCCCCCACCCGACCTCTTTTATAATGTGGGTGTCATGTTCTTAAAATTGCTACCTGATGTTTGTGGGCAAAGGCATATTTAGGGGATTCAGAAAAGAAATTTTTTGGGTTAAATGTCAAGTTCCAGGAAAGGAAGCTATATCATTTCTTGTCCAGTCTCTGCACAATGTCAAAGTGCAAGGTTTGTCTCAAGTCCTTGTTCAAGTAGTCTGTGAGAATGGATCATCTCAGCTAGCCATCACAAAATTGCTCTGGGCAGTTTTGTAGTCCAAAACTGATCTTTTGGTAATGTTTGTCAGCTTAGTGGTATTATTATTGTTCACATGGAATCGTTGTTTTAGGGCCCCATTATCCTTCTGGAGACTTCAAATTTGATGTTATGCCTGGTCATGATTCCCTGCAAAAGACTGATAGAGATTAGAACACAAAACCATGTATAAGCAGTTAATTGAATTTTTCTTCTAGAATTAGTTAGTACTCTATATGAGCATTATATCATAATGAAAGTTTAAAATAAATAAATATATACATTAATCATATAAATTTTGATATAAAATTCATACCTTAAGAAAACTTAACAATCAAAATAGAGTCAAATAATTGAGATTAGTAGCAATTGAAGAGTCTCTTAATTTTTTTTTTTGAATTTCCTTCTGTCCTATATTAGCAGATAGCATTTCTGGAATGATAGAGAGATTTTGCATTTTCCTTTTAACAACATGCTTAGATTTAAAGAAGGAGAGAGACATTTTCTAACTCCAAAGCCAGATTTAATTTTTAATTGAACTAGGACTACAAGATGACCATTTGTGTTAAGTGTCTTTAGAGAAGAGCAGAAACAAATATTTAGGAAGACTTATGAAACTTTATATGTGATATACTAGTAAGGCAATTTACTCTTTTTCTTGGGACATTTTTTCAAGATGATTTGTCCTTTTACTTCAGATGTCTCATTTGTGCAGTATTATTCAGATTCCTTAGACTTCATTATCCTAAAAGACAAAAACAAAAACCTTTCTCCAAGTCTAACTTTAGGAAGGTTCTGAAATGAAAATATTAAAGGAAAAAATATTTGTTAGTCATATAAGTTAGTTTAAATTGGATGGTCATGCTGGTTGATGAACTAGCACCTCTTCCAATTAACAGGTCTCTATTGTTCAAATTGAACATTTATCAATTCCAGAATGTAGAGAGCCCATTGGTTGCATTACTTTGCTAATTGCTCTTAGGTCTGTTACCATTCTCCATTTAAGAGATTTCTTTTTAATGACAAATAAAGGCAAATTCCAAGGACAGGTTGATTCTTCAATGTGCTGAGCATTTAACTGCTCTTGTACCAGCTCTTCTAAAGTTTGAAATTTCTCTGTTGTTAAAGGTCATTGCTGAACCCATACAAGCTTGTCTGTTAAACCATTTTAAAGGCAGAGTTGTTGTTATCTTCAAAAGATCATCAGTTGTTGTGCTCTGTTCTTGTACAATATGGATGGCTGGTTACCATTCTTTAGAATAACGCCTTATAATATTTCTCTCAGAAATATTATTCACTGTATGTTGTGAAGGTGTTGTTCTGATTGACTGATAAATAAAATATTCATTGGTCAGTAGCCAGACAGGAAGTATAGTGTAGGCGGGATAAGGAGAGAGGACAATTCTGGGAAGTGGAAGGCTGAGTGAGGAGATGCCACCAGCAGCCCCTCAGCCATGAGAAGATGTAAAGTACTGTTAAGCCACAAGCCACATGGCAACTTATAGATTAATAGAACTGGATTAATTTCAGATGTAAGATCTAGATAACAAGAAGCCTGAGCCATTAGGCCAAACAGGCTAAATAATATGTGTCTGTATATTTATTTGGGTCTTAGTGGCTTCAGGACATGGGTGGACACAGGAATACTCCAGCTACAAATGATTCCCAAGGGCTCTAATTTCCACCTATGAAAGAGTGCTCAGATTTCAGGTAGCCAACCTTCTCCTTCTCCCCACCCTTGGAACTGCATAGGCAGGAGAAAGTGCTCAGGGTTCAGACAGACCTGCATCCTCTGGTGTGACCAGTTTAACAGAGATGGGGGGGGCAGCTCATGGGCTTATCTCAGGGGATGGAGGGTCGGGGAGAAATGGCAGGACAATGCAAATTTGTTGCAGCCTGAGAGGTGGGCTTATCTCAAAATAGGCAGGGGCAGGACAGCACACATTAGCAGCAGCCTTATGGGGGTATGTGTGACAACTTGGATCTGCTGCCTTTTTTAATTGGCGAGGCACAGTCTGACTGCCTGGACCCTGGCAACCCTAGTACTACAGGCTGGGTTTGGGGGAGGTGATAGCCTGCTTCAGCCATTGCTCAAGTTTCTCATAGCTGGGAAATGATCTATGCTCAGGCAGATGTCTTCCAGGTCCCACCATGCAGCTGGCAGCTGCTGAAATTCCCTGCAGCTTGTGTGCATGGAACTCAGCTGGGTCACACCACCACACAGATACCTGCACTCTCTCACTGCATGGTGAACAGGATAGCACAGGAGGCCAGGCTGCAGCTGTTCTGGTCTGTGGGCAGCCAGCCTGTGAGAAACAGCTCCTCTCTGTGCTTGCTGGGGCAAGGATGCTGCTGCTGGGAGGGGCCATGAGCAACTGGCCTTGACAGTGAAAGCAGGTCCCTGCACTCAGAGGCATATTGGATGGAGACAGATTGGCATGGGGACAAACCCTGACAGGGCAAGGGTGGGATGAGGGTGGTCAGAGAGTGCGGGCAATGATAGACAGGTCAGCAAAAGGACTAAAAGAACTAGGATACCATGAGAGAAATGTTTCCACTCCTTCAAGAAGGAGGGAGCCAGAAGCCTGACCATGAATTTCAGATACTGGCAACCACCCTTATGTCTCTTATTTGGTGGTCACATAAGCAGATTGAAGAATAGATTAATAGACTAACAACTTTCAACTGCACCCCAAAGGGTCTATGAGGGTCTCCAGCAGGCTGAGATTCCTGCAGATTTTTGGTTTTTGGTTTTTGGTTTTTTCCTAGAGAGTAGCCCCAGGCAAGAAACTTCAGGTGGTTCAGAGTTGCAGAGGGTCCCTTGTGAGGTCTTGGGCAAGAAATGAAAAAAAAAAGGGTTGTGTTTATGGAATTGAGTGTAAGTGGTTTGTGGGTGACTTCCCCAAATGGTGTCTCCAGAGAGAAAATAAAAAACATTAATGGGGTTAGTTCTTGATTCTGTTTCCTGGCTGGCCTGCCCTTATGTCAAAATGCCAGGATGAATCTAAAATAAACATTGTTTTCCCTAAAGATGAAGAAGGGGAAGGGAAGGGAAGAAAGAGAGAGAGAGAGAGAGAGAGAAAGAGAGAGAGAGAGAGAGAGAGCCCAACAGTCACAAGTTGGGAGGGAAGAACACAGAACTGAGACTAGGAGGCATAGCACAATGCCAAGTAATAATAGGAATTAGGACAGCAAACCAGCCAGAAAAAAAAAAGAAAGAAAGAAAAAAGGAAAAAGAAGGAAAGAAAAATGCCCCAAAGTGAAAGTTAAGGAGGACCCAGAGAAGGAGCCATAAGAAGGGATCGATATGTTAAGAGATTCTTGTGTCCCAAAATCAGAAGAGGCCAACTAGCTCAGTAGGTAGAACATGAGACTCTTAATCTTAGGGTTGTGGGTTCAGGCCCCACGTTGGGCACCAGATATTGGTGAAATTATTAAGGCCACTCCACATAGTTAAAAGGGAGGTTTATTTAGTGGTGTAACTTACAAATGAAGGGATAGGTAGGTTGCAGGGTCTGGGAAAAGTATGTCACAGTCTGGTGGTGTTCTCTGGAGAACTCTGCTTGTTCTACCTCCAATGTCCAGGTTTCTGGAACCAAGAAGAGCCCTGGCATCTGGAACTTGGGTCTTCAACATCCTCTCTCAGCCCTGCCTTGTAGGCATGACCATTACCCAAGCCTCAGTGGAGGTTGGAACTTCCAGGTCAAACCTAAAATGGCTACCCACTACAGATCCATACAGCCATATTTTAGCACCAAGATGTTGCTGGATCTCCAGCTGGGATACCACTGTCTCTGATGCCAGGGCAGGAGGCAGGAAGATGCAGAACCAAGTCATAGGCTCTAGGAAATTGAAAGCAATCTTAATTATTAAACAAAGAGTTGAGGTATTTCTGTCTGTACTTTGTGATGGGCTCTGCCTCTAGCTACCATGGTGTTTCCTGGTTGGCTCTGGGCTGCATGTCATCTTATTTTTGGTGTGGAGCTTATGGGTCAGGTTTCCCCTGGCCAGAGTGCTCTCTATGCATGCCATAGCTCTTTGTTTGCTTAAGACATGGCTCATTGCTTTTGGTCTTACTCACCTCATTACCCAAATAAATTTTTTTTAATGTTTTAAAATCTCCAAGATAATCAACATGTGGGAACTATATTTAATGTGTGGAGAGTGTCATAAGCTCATACAGACTTACAAAAGATATATTAATGTTTTGAATATCCCATTGAACTTTTTTTTCCCATTTCTTAGATAGTATTGCAAAATCTTAACATAAAATGAAAATAGAAGCTATTTAACTGGTTTGTGAAAATGGACATTATATAAAATTTGGTTTATCCTGTTTATTTACAAATACATAGGCTCCACTGAGCTCTGTGAGCCATGGCTTCCCGATCAGAATTTTATTGTACATGTACCTCCTGCTATATCTTCATTGATTTCATCTTTGCTTTTCTCCTTCTACAGTCTAGATAGCAGTGGTTTTCAACTTGTAGGTTGTGACCACTTCAGGGTCTATTATCTTAACAAAGGGCTTACCTAAGGCTATTGGATAACACAGATAGTTGCATTATCATTCATGGCAGTAACAAAATTACAGTTATGAAGTAGCAATGAAAATAATTTTAGGATTGGGGTCACCAAAACATGAGGAACTGTTTTAAAGTACTGCAGAATCAGCAAGTTTTGAGAACCACTAATTTAGACAATATTTGTGACACTGTAAAATCTTTTTCTTTAATAATGGTGACACTTTGCTTTCTGACAGTTCTGTTGTCTGTATATGCATTTACCATGAGTATGCCATTATTGTTACATCTGGATTATCTGGCTATAGGGAATTCCTTGAGTAAAATAGAGAATCCCAGAAAGTTTGAACTCATTCAGCAGTCTTTTGTTTGTTTGTTTCAATTTTGTTTAAAGCTTTTTCTCACTGTCACTAAGAGAGTGGTTTGATTATCATTGAAATTTGCCAGGTTGTGTTGGTGCATGCCTTTAATCCCAGCATAGACAGGTGGATCTCTATGAGTTCAAAGCCAGCCTGGTCTCCAAAGTGAGTTCCAGGAAAGGCACAATGATACACAGAGAAACCCTGTCTCAAAAAAAAAAAGAAAGAAAGAAAGAAAGAAAGAAAGAAAGAAAGAAAGAAAGAAAGAAAAAAGTTTATGGTGGGGAGGTTCTCAGGAATTCACAAGAATGACTCCAGCTTAGACTGCTAGCATTAGTGGAGAGGGTGCCTAAACTGGCTTACCCCAGTTATCAGACCAGTGAGTACCATAACTGTCATCCTAGAGCCTTCATACAGTAACTGATGGAAGTAGATGCAGAGACCACAACCAAGCACCAGGCCATTATCCAAGGGTCCAGTTGAAGAGAGAGAAAAGAGATTCTAAGAACAAGCAGCATCAAGATCATGACGGGGAAACCTACAAAGACATCCAAACCAAACTAGTGGGAACTCTTAAAATTTAGACCAACAGCTGTGGAGTCTCCATGTGATTGGACTAGACCCTCTGCATAAGTGAGACAGTTGTATTGCTTGATCTGTTTAAGGGTCCCCTGGCAGTAGGATCAGGGTCCATCCCTAGTGCATGAGCTGGCTTTTTGGAACCCACTACCTATGGTGGGATACCTTGCACAGCCTTGATGCAGGGGAGGGGTCTTGGACCTGACTCTACCTAATGGACCAGGCTCTGAAGACTCCTCATGGGAAACCTTACCTTGTTGAAGGAGGGAATGTGGGGTGGGGAAGGAAGGATGGAGGGGTGGGAGGATGGAGGAGAGGGAGACCTATGATTGGTATGTAAAATGAATAAAAAATTCCTTAATAAAAAGGAATTTATGAATATTTGAGTTTGTTTTGTAAGAAAGATAGTAGTTTTGTTCATACTAGAATGCCCAAATTTTTGCTGCTGTTTCATTGGAGGAGGGAGATGCCTTGTTATTTACAGTAGATGGACTTTAAACTCAGTATGTAACCTATGTAGATTTTGAAGTCCAACAATGGGAAAAAAAAATCATGACACTGTCACCCATGATTTTGCTTTTCCTTTTCCTAATCCTTAAATCATTTGTCTCACCAAATATATTCAACAAGGAATCATATAGAATGACTTTGATAGTTTTACCAAAATCATCTACCATAACAGTTTGGGAATTTAGTGTAATGTACAAGAAGTAAGTGGCTTTAGGAAAAATAACAATTTGACAGTGAATGGAGCTCAGAAATGTAGTTTATACCATCTTCCAACAAATCACTAGCTAGATACCAGTAAAAATAATCTTATGAGATAAGTGTATTTGATGATGGGAAGACATGGAAAATTACCTACCTGATGAGTGTTTAGTTTGGTGATGCCAATTTTTAATATGTGGCTATTTCTGCTGTGGGATAATGCTCTTGTACTTTGTAAAGTTTTGCCATGCCTATTGGTTTAATAAAACACTAATTGGCCAGTAGCCAGGCAGGAAGTGTAGGCAGGGTGACCAGACTAGAAGAAGGGTGGGAAGAAAAAAGGGAGAGACAGAGTCACCAGCCAGAAGCAGAGGAAGTAAGATGCAAATGTTGTACTGAGAAAAGGTACAAAGTAATGTGGCTAAACATAGACAAGAATTATGGGTTCATTTAAACCTATGAGATAGTTATAAGCCTGAACAATAGGCCAAACAGTTTATAATTAATATAAGCATTTGTGTGTTTATTTGGGACCAAGAAGCTGTGGGACCAGGTAGGACAAAATCTTCTCTCTACATATGTCCTCAGGTTATAAGACTTTGACTTGAAAACAACAAGAAAAACTATGATTATTCAACTTGGTTACACTAGTTGTTCACAAATAATTACCACCAGTTTATATTCCTTAAGTTATTCTTGTCTTTTTCTTTTTCCCCCTCTTGTTTCTGTCCCCACCTGCCCCCAGTCCACTCACAAAATCTATTATATTTCCCCTTTCCAGGGAGATCCATATATCAATTCCTCCCCTACCTCAGAGCCCTCTTCTTCACCTAACTTCTCTGGGTCAGTGGATTATGTCTTGATTATAATTTACTTAATAGCTAATATATACTTATAAGTCAACATATACTGTATTTGTCTTTCTATGTCTGGGTTTCCTCACTTTGGATGATTTTTTTTTTCTAGTTCCATCAATTGACCTTAAAATTTTATGGTTTCTCTTTTTTAATCAGCTGAATAATACCCCATTGTGTAAATGTACCACATTTTCATTACCCATTCTTTGGATGAGGGGCATCTAGGTTCTTAAGTGCAGATCACTGAACAAAACCTCAAATAAAACAGAAGCTGGCAAGTTATACTTGAGTTGATGGCAATAGAGAATAGTGGCAAGGTAAGCTGTTCCATGAGGAGGAACATTTCTCTATGCATAGTCAAAGTATACAAATGTCTGTAGTCACAGCCAGTGTAAGTAGAGTGATTTTAAGAGAGGTTATTACACTGCCATTTGAAATTAAAATGAAATGCTATATTAAAAATCACTTGAAAATATCCATGGATTTAATGAATTAGATAAATAAATATTATACATGAAACAGCATAGAACAGACTGGAAACAAATATTGCATATTTTTTGTTCTTAAAAACAATCAGTAAATAATGTTTTACATACAAAAACCATGTGAATTTTATGATCTTTTTTTGCAAAAACATAAAATATTTCGTAAACCATTTATGATTTTTGAAGAATTATAATCAGTTTTGCTTCCCATGATAGGTAGTGAGTAGAACTAGAATTTATACAAGCTATAATATTCTCAATTTATACAGAATAATAACCATGCATATTGTCAAGAGCTTTGTTGTATTATGACCCCAATATAACTATGTTAGCAAGCTTAATTAACAAGGTAAAATCATTTTTCATTTACATTCTTCTTTGTATGTCCTCTGAAACTGTGTGTGTCCTCAAAATGGCAAATATGCTAATAAATATCCAACAGGGAAAATGAAAGGTCCAGTAGTAATGTATGTATCTATCAACTTAGTGAAGAAATAACCCATTATTATACTATGTAAGCCTCTAACTCACCCTCTCTATCATTTAAAACTTTCTAAGTACTTTCAAAATTTTGCCTAAAATCTCAGTCAATGAGAGCTCATAAACTGTTGTCATTTTGAGGGTCATCACTATAACAATTTTGTTTCTAAATAATACTTTATAAAAGTATTACTTTCATTAGTCTAAGAAATTCAGGCAACTTAACCAGATTGTCTACATGCTTTTTGTCCTCAGGGCTCATTTTCCATATATTATCTAAAAGACCTACAGAATTTTGCTAATGTAGCAAACATTTGTTTCACTTTGTTTCCAATAATAGCCAGAGTGTGGCTTTATTCATATTTACATTTTTATCTCATGTGCCATCTAGTCATTAGTAAACTTCTACTTTTCTTCCAAGTCATCTCTTCCTTTAGTCCTATCTTTATTTCTACAATACCTCCTGTTTCTTTGATTATTTATTTACTTATTTATTGTGACAGAGTCCCTCTGTGTTGCTGTGCATGTCCTAGAAATTGCTGTATATACTGTTATTTTTCTTATAAAATAATGGTTCCATTTTAATGGGAAATGTAGGCTAGACATGATAACTTGCATTGGAAAATGGGAGTAATGACTTAAAGTGTAGTGTCAAAATTATTTCACACCTTATGAGTCAGAGGAAGAAAATGAATTGATTTTGCATGAAAAAATGTGACTTTGGAAAAGATAAGAATGAAACAGAGGGAAAAATTAACCCAGCAACATCCTACCAGAATCTGGAAATAAACTATAGACAAAAAAAAAGTTATTTATAAGAAATATCTGCAATGTCATGAAGGACCAAGAAAATTGCACTTGTCATTGTTTGCCAAATATGTCCACTTTTATATCTAAGACTGTATCATGAATCAAAATGAACTTATGCACATAGATGGGCCATTTGATTATAATGTAAAAGGAGAACAATACTTTATTTCCTCACATTAATGCTTACCCAGAAATGTGAATTTAGAAATACTATTTGATATCAGATGCACCTGGCTTAGATATGAGAAAAATCTTAAAGCAGATAATATGAACTAAGCAGGCTTATATATGTGTATTTTGTGGTGTTGTATTATCTATGTACCCCAATAAAATTTATCTGAGTATCAGAGGAAAAAACATAGTAAACATAGATGTCAGGCAGTGGTAGCACATGCCTTTATTCCTTTCACTTGGAAGGCAGATATCAATCCAGGTCTCTGTGAGTTCAAGGCCACACTGGGAACAGAGCCAGACGTGGTGGTACATACATTTAATCCCTACACTAACCATAAAGGTCTGGAGGTCTTTACAGACAGACAAAAAGTTACAGAGCTGGACAGGAAGAAGAAGTGATGCAGCTTGGTGAAAAGAGGAAATGAGATGGCAGAACAGAAAGGCATTTAGGCATGGGTATAATGGGTATACAAGAAGTAGGTCTCTTGGGCTGAGGATCTCTAAGTGGTAAGCATGTGACTGGCTTATTTCTGCTATTCTGATCTCTCAGTGTTAACCCCAATATCTAACTCTGGGTGTGTTTTGTTTGTTTGTTTGTTTGCTTTGTGGTTTTTGTTGTTGTTGTTTTTGGTTTTTGAGAAAGGATTTCTCTGTGTAGCACTGGGCCTTTTCCTTGAACTAACTCTATAGCTCAGGATGGCCTCAATCTCACAGAGATCTGCCTGCCTCTGCCTCCTAAGTGCTGGGAATAAAGGCATGTACCACCACCACCTGACAACTAAGTATCTTAAAGGGAGGAATTAGTTAAAAGGGATTTTTCCTATATTAAAAATGGAAACATTTTTATAATTGAAGGAACTTGGACTCTGTTTGATAACACATTAGGCAGCCTGAAAAACAGAACAATAAAAGAAGAGGATAATTGATGCTGATGGGATGTACATAACATCAGTTAGGAATATTATTTTTTTGATCATTTTTATTTTAGCATAATGATTGGTGAACATGGGTGCCAAGATAAAAGCTTTCTAAAAACATATTAAAATGACTTATAGAGAAAGTCAGACCTAGACAGAAGAATTTAAATGTGAGTCTATCTCAGCATTGAATTATGTGGTTACAGAGAAACAGTCTAAGGTTACCAGACAGCAAATATTAATCTACTGGTAACCTTACAGAAACTGCCAATTGCTCAAGGGTATGTATGACCTAACATGACTCCAGTAGAAATGTTAGATTTGGGGAAATTTAAAGAAGCTATAGTATTATATGCTATGTTTTCTCCATTTGTCAAGTAGATGTTTTAAAAGTAGATATTAAACTTGTGGTCAACTTGTAATAGAATTATCCCTCAGAACTCTAAAGATTTGTTTACAGCAGTACCAGGGGCAGACCCACAGTTACAGTGGAGAACATGATGTAAAGAGGAAGCTAAAACTATAGAACAATGACTAGAGGTATGGAAATTTCCCAGGATCAATTTATTGGAGAAAGCAATTATGCTGATATACAAAGACAATGTTTATATGATAACCAACACTAATTCTATGCCACATGTTGGCCATGAATGCATGAGACAGAATTGAGGAAGTAGGAAAGAATATTGAGTCATCTATTAAAGTTATAAAAGGACTAAAAGAAACATTCATGGAATTCTTTCAAATACTGTCTTCAGCAGTAAATATAATGATACCAATTTCAGAAGACTGACAAATACTTATTGATTATTTGGCTTTTGAGAATGCTAATGCAGCATACAAAAGTGTAATCAGGCCATTAACAGTGAGATCAGAACCCTTGGAGAATTGAATCAGGGACATAATATTGACTTCCATGACCATAATGATACATGGATAGAAGAGGTGACTGCAAGAGGTTTGTAGAAAAATAATGTCCGATGCTTTAAATGTGGTAAACAAAGCCAGCTAAAGAGGGATTGTAAACAGGGCAATCCTAGAAACAATGTTCCTTCAAGTAACAATGGCAATAGGACGCCACACTCTTCTGGATTATACAGAAGGTGTGGTAAAGGTAAACATTGGACTAAAAAATGTAGATCAACAATGGACAGACAAGGTGATTCTTTGCCTTTGCCATGGAAAATTCCTTGAGAGGCCTCTCACTGGCCCCATGGTAAATTCAGTTCATTCCTTTCCTGCCATCACAGAAGAAACCCCTTCTCAGAGCAACTAAATAACCAAATGCCTATTGGGATAAGCCATGTTCCTTAAGGTGATACAGTAGCTACAGGAGAGAGAACAAGAAAGTCAGGAGAAACCATGAATGGAGGGAGTTATCGACATAGGTGTAGACATCATAATAATTGCACCAGAATCTTGGAATCCAAATTGGCCTTTTAGGGATGTAAATGCTTAGCTGTTAGGGATTAGGACATTATCTCAAGTGAAACACAGCACAAGATGGGTCAAATGTGAAGGGCCAGAAGAACATAGAGGAAAATTACAGCAATATGTGCTAAATATAGCTCTGAATTCATGGGGCTATTATCTATTATAACAATGGAATACATAGATTAACATTTTTCCAGTATCAGAAACAAACCATAAACTAACACATGTTTCTGAGAGAAATATTAGGAGGTATTCTCAAGAATTGTCAATGGCCTTCCAGATTTTAAAAGAATAGGCACAACAACTAATGATCTTTTAAAGGTACCAACAGCTCTACCTTTAAAATGGTTAACAGAAAAGCCTATAGGGTTTCAACAATGGCCTTTAACAACAAAGAAATTTCAAACTTTAGAAAAGCTGGTACTAGAGCAGTTAAATATGCAGCATATTGAAGAATCAGCCAGTCTTTGGAATTTTCCTTCATTTGTTATTAAAAAGAAGTCTCTTAAATGGAGAATGGTAACAGACATAAGAGCAATTATCAAGGTAATTGAGCCAATGAGCTCTCTACAGTCTGTAATCCCTTTGCCTACTCTGTTACCAAAAGGGTGTCCTCTTATAGTTATCAATTTAAAAGACTGATTCTTCTCAATACCCTTACAAGAATAAGGGAGAGAAAGACTTACCTTCATGGTGCCTACTTATAATAATTCTCAGCCTGTTAAGAGATATCTATGGAAGGTTCTTCCATTAAGAATGTTGAACAGCCCAATCCTCTGCCAATATTTTGTATGGCAGCCATTGGAAATAATATATAAACAATTTCCTAAATCTATAACTTATTATTACATGGACAATATTTTACTAGCTGTTTCAAAGGTAGACATTTTAGAAAGAAAGTTTGAAGAAGTGAAGAAAATTTTTACATTGTTGAGAATTACAAATTGCCTCTGAAAAGACATAAAGAGGAGATTCTAATAGTTATTTAGAATACAATGTAGATCTACAAAATTTATACTCCAAAAGGTTCAAAATTAGGAGAGATTGATTACAGACGCTAAATTACATTCAAAATTTATTCAGAGACATTTCCCATGTATAGATAGTTGTTGGGGTAAAAAAAAAATGATGAATTGAGTAATTGTTTCAAAACTTTAATAGTCCAAGAGAATCATCAGCTGAAACCAAGAGAGAATTGGCATTGTTGGAAAAAAAGTACAATATAAACATGTGGATCATGTGGATTCAAAGCTTGATTGCATTTTGGTTTATTTTACACTCTAAGCATTTTTGTACAGGAATTTTAATACACAGGATAATCATACTGGGAGATTTTTCTACCAAATAAAGTGAATAAAAAATTAAACACTTAAATGGGAAAGATCTCTGAGTTGATTTTAAAAGGAAAAATCAAACTTTGTCAATGAGTATGAATAGTCCCAGCAGAGATTGTGGTACCTTTAACTAAGGATGATATTGACAAACTATGGGAAGAAAGTGTACCATGCCAAAGAGCTTGCTATAATTTTTGGGGAGAGATTAACAGCAAATATCCCAAAAGTGATAAAATTATACTTATAAAGAGAGCTGATTGGATCCTGCCAATGTACATGAAAGACCCGTATCTGGAACTCTTACATTTTATACAGATGTACACAAACAAGTAAAGGCTGTTCACAAATCAGAATATTTAAGTGGCTAAAAGACATTATAATTTCATTCAAAAATCAGAATTATATGCTATTTGGACTGTATTAATGGATCTTTTGGAATCTCTCAACATAATTACTAACTCTAAGCATGCTGATAGAGTGCTTTTACATATTGAGACTGCTGAATTTATCCCTAATGAGACAAAATTGATTTTGGTACTTATTCAGTTATAAGATATAATCAGGAATAGGAAGTACCCATTATATATAGCTCACATAAGATCCCATTTGACTCTGCCAGGACCTTTAGCAAACGGTAATATTGAGAGTGATAAACTATTGATAGGAAAAGTGCTGAAGGCCACAGAATTTCACAAAAAAAGCAACATTGTGTCAATTGTAAGGGTATAAAAACTGGATTTTTCTGTAACCTGGCAATAAGCCAGGAAAATTATAAGGAAATGTCTTTTTTTTTTTTTTTTTTTTTTTACAATTAGACTCCTCTACAAGCAGGATGTAACATAAAATGTACTCAGAGGAATGAAAACTGGCATATGTATGTGTTTCACTTTGCAGACTTTGGAAAACTGAAATATGAACATCATACCATTGATACCTATTTGGGATTTCAGTGGGAAACTGTTCTGGGTTCTAAAAGGTCTGATTCTGTAATAATGCATTTGCTAAAAGTTATGGTCATCATGGGAATACCTGCACAAATTAAAACTGACAATGCTCCATAATATGTCTCTGGTAAAAGAAAAAAAAATTGCTTATTTCAGTATAAAGCATATTACAGGTATACCCCATAATCCAACAGGCTAAGCAGTCACAGAAAGATCAAATTGAACTTTAAAGGATATGATAAATAAACAGAAAGGACTAACAGCCCCCCAACACACAGAAATAGATTACATAATGATCTTTTAACATTGAAATTTCTCTGAGCTACTGAGAAAAGAACAACAGTTGTGGAAGACATTGGAGGATAATAATAATAATAATAATAATAATAATAATAATAATAATGATAATATAAGCAGCCTATATATTTTAAAGATGTGCTGACCTCAGAATAGAAACAATAATATATGTTATGTGGGGGATAAGGTTTTGCTTTTGTTTCTACAGGAGAAGAAAAGCAATGGATACCATCAAAATTGATAAACACTCGATTTGAACAAGAGGGACCTGTTGATTAGAAGAGGAGATAGTTCATCAACAAGTATAACCATTGAATTTAAATTAACTTATACTAGACCAGACAGAGACTCCCTAAATCTGTCAGCTCTGTCTGGACCAAGTGCGCTGATAAGACCAAGAATGAATCCACAAGGAGATGGGCAGAAGTACATAAAACACAATAAAGAGCAATCCAGCATCACCAGAACCTAGCCCTCCTCCAACAGCTAGACCTGAACATCACAGAATGGAAGAAGCAGAAAAAAACAACCTTCTAAATGACATCATGAAGAGGCTAGAGCCCTATATAGAACTCAAAAATGAAGTGGAGTAACAGACAAACAAAAATTGGAAGAATGCTATAAAAACTAGAGGAAAGGACAAATAAAGCAGAAGAAAACAAGTCCCTGAAAGAAATCATGAAAAAGCAGTAAAACAGATGAGGGAAACAGTCCAAGACCTGAAAAGTGAAAGAGAAAAAATGAAGAAGACACTAGCAGAGGGAATGCTGGAAATAGAAAATCTGAGTAAATGAACAGGAAATTCAGATGCAAGGATAGTAAACAGAATGCAAGAGATGGAAGAGAAGATCTCTGGTGTTAAAGATACATTAGAAGAAATAGATACACTAAAGCCAACAAAGTCATGACCCAAAATGTCCAAGAAATTTGGGATACCATGAAAAGACCAAACCTACAAATAATAGGGATAGAGGAAGGAGAAGAATACCAACTCAAAGGCACAGAAAATATATTTAACAAGATCATAGAAGAAAACTTTCCCAACTTAAATAAGGAAATGCCTATGAAAATACAAGAAGCCTATAGAACACCAAACAGATTAGACCCCCCAAAAAGTCCCCTCGCCACATAATAATTAAACAACTAAACATACAGAATAAAGAAAGAATATTAAGGACAGTAAAGGAAAAAGGCCAAGTGACTTATAAAGGCAAACCCATGAGAATAACACCTGATGTCTCAATGGAGACTTTGAAAGCCAGAAGGACCTGGACAGATATAATGCAGACACTAAGAGACCATGGATGCCAGCCTAGACTAATATACACAGCAAAACTTTCAATCATCATAGATGGAGTGAACAAGACCTTCCAAGACAAAAACAGATTTAAACAATACTTATCCACAAACCCAGCCCTACAGAAAGCACTAGAAGGACAATTCCAACCTAAGGAAGGAGGATATACCCATGAAAACACAGGCAATAGATAACACCACAGCAGTAAACAACAAAGAAGAGAAGTACACAAATTCTACCACCAAAAAAAAAAAAAAATAACATCAGGAACGAACAATCACTGGTCATTAATATCCCTTAACACCAATGGACTTAATTCACCTATAAAAAGACACAGACTAACAGAATGGATAAGAAAACAGGACCCATCTTTCTGCTGCATACAAGAAACACACCTCAAATTCAAAGATAGACAACTCCTAAGAAAAAAAGAATGGTAAAAGACTTACCCATCAAATGGTCTTAAGAAGCAAGCTGGTGTACCCTTATTAATGTCCACCAAAGTAGACTTCACACTAAAATCAATCAAAAGAGATGAGGAAGGGCATTACATACTCATCACAGGAGAGATCCACCAATATGAAGTTTCAATTCTGAACATTTATGCCCCGAACACAAAGACCACCCATATATGTAAAAGAAACATTACTAAAGCTTAAATCACGTATAAAACCCCACACATTAATAGAGGAATACTTCAACACCCTATTTTCACCTCTGTACAGATAAGCCAAATTAAAACTGAACAGAGAAATAATGGATTTAACTGATGTTATGACTCAAATGGAATTAATCAATATCTACAGAACATTCCATCTGAACAAAAAAGATTATACCTTCTTCTCAGCAGCCCAAGGAACCTTCTCTACAATCAACTACATACTTAGCCAAAAAGCAAATCTCAACAGATACAAATCAATTGGAATAACCTCCAGTGTTCTATCAGACCACCATGGTTTAAAGTTAGATGTCAACAACAATAACAACAAAAACTACAGAAATCCTACAGTCTCATGGAAACTGAATAATGCTCAACTGAATCGCCAAAGGGTTAAGGAAGAAATAAAGAAATTAAAGACTTCCTAGAGATCAATGAAAACGAATACACACATACCCAAACTTATGGGACACTATGAAAGCAGTGATAAGAGGGAAATTTATAGCACTAAGTGCCCACATAAAGAAATTGGAGAAATCTCACACTAGTGACTTGACAGCACACCTGAAAGCTCTTGAACAGGAAAAAGCATAGTCTCCCAGGAAGAACAGATGCCAGAAAATTATCAAATTGAGAGCTGAAATCAATAAAAGAGAAATAAAGGGAAGAATACAAAGGATTAATGAAACAAAGTGTTGGTTCTTTGAGACAATCAACAAGATAGAAAAGCCCTTATACAAACTAACCAAAAGACACAGAGAGAGCATCCAAATTAACAAAATCAGAAATGAAAAGGGGGACATAACAACAGACAATGAGGAAATCCAGAGAATCATCAGGTCATACTTCAAAAACCTCTACTCCACAAAACTGGAAAATCTAAAAGAAATAGACATGTTTCTGGATAGATACAACATACCTAAGTTAAATCAGGACCAGATAAACCATTTAAATAGTCCAATAACCCCCTAAGGAAATAGAATCAGTCATTAAAAGTCTCTCAATGAAAAAAAGCCCAGGACCAGATGGATTCACTGCAGAATTCTACCAGATCTTCAAAGAAGACTTAATAGCAATAGTCTTTAAATTGTTCCACACAATAGAAGCAGGGGAAATATTACCAAACTCCTTCTATGAGGCTACAATTACCCTGATTCCTAAACCAAACAAAGATGCAACAAAGAAAGAGAACTACAGAGCAATCTCCATCATGAACATTGATGCAAAAATCCTCAATAAAAAACTATCAAACAGATTCCAAGAACACTTCAAAAAAATTATCCATCAGGATCAAGTAGCCTTAATCCCAGGGATGCAAGGGAGGGTTCAACACAAGTATGTCCATCAATGTAATACACCACATAAAAAAAATAAACTTAAAGAAAAAAACCACATGATCATCTCACTAGACGCAGAAAAGGCATTTGACAAAATCCAAAAGCCCTTCATAATAAAGGTCTTGGAGTGATCAGGAATACAGGGAACATACCTAAACATAATAAGGCAATCTACCGCAAGCCAACAGCCAACATCAAATTAAACAGAGAGCAAATCAAAGCAATACCACTAAAATCAGGAACAAGGCAAGGCTGTCCCCTCTCCCCATACTTATTCAATATAGTACTTGAAGTTCTAGCCAGAGCTATAAGAGAACATAAGGAGATTAAGGGGATACAAATTGGAAAGGAAGAAGTCAAGCTTTCCCTATTTGCAGATGACATGATAGTATACATGAGTGACCCCAAAAATTATATGAAGAAACTGATACATCTTATAAACATCTTTAGCAAAATAGCAGAATACAAGATCAACTAAAAAAAAAATCAGTTACCCTCCTATATACAATAGACAAACAGGCTGAGAAGGAAATCAGAGATACATCATCCTTTACCATAGCCACAAATGATAAAAATACCTTGGGGTTACCCTAACTAAGCATGTGAAGGACCTATATGTCAAGAACTTTAAGTCCCTGAAAAAAGAAACTGAAGAAGTTGTCAGAAAATGGAAAGATCTCCCATGCTCATTGATAGGCAGGATTAACATAGTAAAAATGATGATCTTACCAAAAGCCATCTACAGCTTCAATGCAATCCCCATCAAACTACCAACACAATTCTTCAAAGACCTGGAAAAAATAATACTCAACTTCATATGGACAAACCAAAATCCCAGGATAGCCAAAATTATCCTGTACAATAAAGCAACCTCTGGAGGCATCATGATCCCCGACCTCAAGCTCTACTATACAGCTAACATAATATAAATAGCTTGGTACTGTCATAAAAACCAACATGTGGACCAATGGAATCGAATTGAAGACCCTGACATTAATCCATACACACATGAACATATAATTTTTGACAAAGAAGCCAAAAATGTACAATGGAAGAAAGAAAGCATCTTCAACAAATGGTGCTGACATAACTTGATATCAATGTGTAGAAGGCTGCAAATAGATCCATATCTGTCACCATGCACAAAACTTAAGTCCAAGTGGATCAAAGACCTCAACATAAACCCAGTTACTCTGAACATGATAGAAGAGAAAGTAGGAAGTAGTCTTGAATGCATTGGCACCAGAGATCAATTTCTAAATATAAGAGCTGTAGCACAGACACTGAAACAATCAATCAATGGGACCTATTGAAACTGAGAGGCTTTTGTAGAACAAAGGGCACAGTCAACATGTCAAAGCCACAGCCTACAGAATGTGAAAAGGTCTTCACACACCCCACATCTGACAGAGGGATGATATCCAGAATATATAAATAACTCAAGAAATTAGACATCAAAATGCCCAACAGTTCAATTAAGAAATGGTCTATAGAACTAAACAGGGAATTCTCAACAGAGAAGCTCAAATGGCTGCAAGACATTTAAGGAATTGCTCAACATCCCTAACCATCAGGGAAATACAAATCAAAACAACTCTGTGATACCACCTTATACCTGTCAGAATGGCTAAGATCAAAAACACAGAAGACAGCTTATGCTGGAGAGAATGTGGAGCAAGGGGAACTCTCCTCCACTGTTGGTGGGAATGCAAGCTTGTACAGCCACTTTGGAAATCAATATGGTGCTTCTTTAGAAAATTGAGAATCCATCTCCCCTACGACCCAATTGTAGCACTCTTGGGCATTTACAAAAGGAATGCTCAATCATACCACAAGGACCTTTGCTCAGCTATGTTCATATCATCCTTATTTGTAATAGCCAGAACCTGGAAACAACCTAGAGTTCTTCAACTGAAGAATGGATAAATAAAATGTGGTACATATTCACAATGGAGTACTTCTCAGCAGAGAAAAAACAATGATGTCATGAGTTTTGCAGGCACATGGATGGGTCTAGAAAAAAAATCATCCTGAGTGATGTAACCCAGACTCAGAAGGATGAACATGGTTTGTACTCACTCATAGTAGGATATTAGTTGTAAAATAAAGATGACTAGATTGCTATGCAACTCCATGGAGGCTTCCTAGAAAATGGGACCCTAGGAAAGACACAGGGATCACCCAGTGGCAGAGAAATGGATGAGATCTACATGAACAACCTGGATGACAGTGGGAGTAATGAAGGGCAAGATTTGAGGGAAGGAAAGCTTAGGGGAGCAGGAGATGCCAGCTGTATCTAGAACAGAAAGGAAGAACAAGGAATATCAGACCATGAAAAGTGATGACCACATGAGAACAGGAATAGGCAGAGTGCTGGAGAGGTCCCCATAAATCCAAAATGATACATTGCTGTGGATATCACTCTGTACAAATAAAATGCTGTTTGGCCAGTGGCTAGGTGGGAAGTATAGGCGGGACAAGAGAGAAGAGGATTCTGGGAAGTAGAAGGCTGGAGAGAGACACTGCCAGCCGCTGCCATGAAAAGCAACATGTAAAGACACCAGTAAGCCACAAGCCATGTGGCAAAGTATAGACTAACAGAAATGGGTTAATTTAAGATAGAAGAAGTAGATAACAAGAAGCCTGCCACGGCCATACAGTTTGTAAACAATGTAAGTTTCTGTGTGTTTACTTGGTTGGGTCCGAGCATCTATGGGCCTGGTGGGTGAGAGAGATTTGTCCTGACTGTGGGCCAGGCAGGAAAACTCTAGCTACAAATGGCGCCCAAAGTGTTGGCAAGAGTTTCCACCTAAAACCTGAGAAAAAAAATTCTAAAACAGAGCTAAAAACAGCTTCCTAGTTGTCTCCCTCAAGTTAGCGACAGCCTGCAGGTTTGAGCTACTATGGCGGGTTCCTGGCTGTGCATCTGACCTGCAGTGTGGCGGAAATGAGGAATCGACAAGCAACACTTTACTCTGCTGCATGGTGGATTTAGCCTTTGCTAGTTTAAAAAAAAAAAAAAGGTTTCTGGGCTATGCACTGCTTTGATAGAACTGCTTCTGATAGTTGATGGTACACATGGCTCCAGACCCAGAGCTGGCGGTAAACTGTACCACCGCCATGTTGGGAAGCTGAGGTGGGCGGAGCCAGCAGCCACAGCAGCGTTTCAGTCTTACAAAGATGGATATTACACAGAGAATCTGGTTTGTCTTGTCTTTGGGATTTTTAACTGCAAAAAAAGATTTGACCGTAAAAGCTGTTGAGTTAAACAAATATGTAAATTTTAAAGGTACCTTGACTTCAAAATTTGGATGTAAGGATATGTTGCTTTGGAAAAGAGTCTCTGCTTTTGTTTCCACAGAAAGCCAGAGGCTGTGGATTTGTTCCAGATTAAGATACATCAGGTTTGATCAGCCAAGACCACCTGAAAGGTCTCCAATGACACCATGGCCCAGATGATCCAACATCCAGAATGGTTTCAAGGCAACTGGCTCAGAGGTTCACCCTAATGGACTACTCCATAATCCTAAAATTTTCTGTGTCCCCATAAGATACAGCGCCCCCCTCCAGCAGGAAGTAGTAAGAGAAACTACGCCCACATTCCCAAAATGATCAAGCTGGCTTTGGAGATGGAATTGGCTCACTCCTTCTCTAAACCCAGACATATTGTTAAAAGAAAAGGTCAAGAGTTTCTTGTGTCCCAAATCAGAAGAGCCCTCTGGTGTGGGACAGAGAAAAACCAATATTTTTATTTAAAACAGGTTGATTATAAATGTGATCTCTTTCTAAAGAAGAAAAGGGGATATGATATAGATATAATAGGATGAAAGGGTAGATTAAGGAAGGAACTTACTTCTAAAGAGCAACAACTTGTTCAAAATGTTTTACATTGGTATAGTTTTTAGTTTATTGATACAAACTTTGTTTGTATCAATATTTGTATTGATAAAAACAAAGTTTTTAGTTTATTGATAAAGTTAATTTTGTTATACTATGTATATATTTCTACTCATGTTTAAGGTATTATGTTTGTATAGCTCATTTAAAATTGTAATGGATAATTAAAAATAGATTAATAATTAATCATCTGTGATAATCATACTCATAGCCATGTTAGTTAAGTCTTCTGGGTATACATAGAGATATTTCAGATAGATAGGTAATCTTCAAATACTTCAAAGACCTTCAGAATATGGCATTTAAAATATTTTTAAAATTTAGACTTTCTGGACAGTGAGACATGTCTGCTCCTGGAAACACTGATTTACTTCAGAGACAAGGATGGGCATTGAAGACACTTCATATCTTATCTTCACCTTGGCAAAAATAGCCATTTGGGCAAGAAACTGTTCTTGCCTGGACTGCTTGATTAACTGGACATGCAGGACCCATAGAAAGGTGACCACTGAACTTTGCTTGAAAAAATGGTCCTTCAGCTTCCTGCTTCACAGAGGAAACTGCCAGACATTCTACAGGACACTAAAAGAAGTGACCAAGAGATTCTAGCCCTGTGGGCTGAAGACAAATGCCCCAACTTTACAAAGGAACATTAGGTGACTGTCCAGGCTGCCAGCTGTCTCTGTCTACACTTGCAAGACTCCTGAAAAATGCTTACATCCTTCTCCTGGTTCTCAGGTAATATTATATCCTTCTGAGGTCTTTGATGTGGTTGAAGACTAGATAGTTATAATTTTGCTTAGTTATGCTAAAAGATAAGTTAGATATAAAACCTTAGACTCACCAATATAAGATAGGAAATCTTCTTTAATAATGTAACTATAATTCTTGCTTGATAATTGTTTTGTTATATGTAATTTTACTATGTAAAAGTTAAAACCTTCCTTTAAAAAAAAAAGAAAAGGGGAAGTGCTGTGGATATCGCTCTGTACAAATAAAATGCTGTTTGGCCAGTGGCTAGGTGGGAAGTATAGGTGGGACAAGAGAGAAGAGGATTCTGGGAAGTAGAAGGCTGGAGAGAGACACTGCCAGCCGCTGCCATGAAAAGCAACATGTAAAGACACCGGTAAGCCACAAGCCATGTGGCAAAGTATAGACTAACAGAAATGGGTTAATTTAAGATAGAAGAAGTAGATAACAAGAAGCCTGCCACGGCCATACAGTTTGTAAACAATGTAAGTTTCTGTGTGTTTACTTGGTTGGGTCCGAGCATCTATGGGCCTGGTGGGTGAGAGAGATTTGTCCTGACTGTGGGCCAGGCAGGACAACTCTAGCTACAATACATCCTCTGTAGACTGCTGGCAATGGTTGAGAGAAAGCCTGATCTGACCTAGTCTGGTGATCAGATGGCCAAACACACTAACAGTCATGCTGGAACTCTCATCCAATTACTGATGGAAGTGGATGCAGAGATTCTTGGCCAGGCCTCAGGTGGAGCGCCAAGATTCCAAATTGTCAAGAAAGAGGAGGGACTGTAAGAGTGTGAATTTTTGAGACCAAGGTTGGAAAAGCATAGGGACAAATAGCCAAACTATTAGAAGCACATGTATTATGAACCAAAGACTATGGAGCACCCAGCTGTAGCAGGCCCTCTGGACAAGTGAGACAAACCTTTAGTTTAAACTGTTTGGGACTCACCCAGGCAGTAGGACCCAGAAATATCCTTAGTGCATGAGCTGGCTGTTTGGAACCTTGTGCTTACACAGGGACACTTTGCTTAGCTAGGAAATAGTAGAATGGACATGCCTGTACTGAATCCACCAGGTTTAAATGCATCGCCATGGGAGTCTTGGCCATGGAGGAGTTAGGAATTGAGGAGAGGGGCTGAGGGAAAGTGGGGGTAGGTACAGGAGGGGAGAGGACTGGGGAATCCCATGGCCGATGTGTAAAATTAAAATACAAATATAATTTTAAAAAATTTAAAAAAGAAGCAAGCTGGTGTAGCAATCCTAATATACAGCAAAACAGACATCAATTAAAATCAATCAAAAGAGAACAAGAAGTACATTAGATACTCATCACAGGAAAGATCCACCAAAATGAAGTTTCAATTCTGAACATTTTTGCCCCAAACACAAGGGCACCCACATATGTAAAAGAAACATTTCTAAAGCTTAAATCACATATAAAACCTGACACATTAATAGTGACTGACTTCAACACCCAACTTTCTGCTCTGGACAGATCAGCCAAATTGAAACTTAACAGAGAAATAAAGGACTTACCTGATGTTATGACTCAAATGGACTTAATAGATATCTACAGAACATTCCACCTGAACAAAAATGAATATACCTTCTTCTCAGCACTGCATGGAACCTTCTCTAAAATCGAACAAATGTTTGGCCACAAAGCAGATCTCAACAGATACAAAACAATTGGAATAACCTCCTGCAATCTATCAGACCACCATGGTTAAAGTTAGATTTCAACAACAAAAACAACAGAAAACTTACAATCTCATGGAAACTGAATAATGCTCAACTGAATCAACAATGGGTTAAGGAAGAAATAAAGAAAGAAATTAAAGACTTCCTAGAGATCAATGAAAATAAAAACACCACATACCCCAACTTATGGGACACTATGAAAGCAGTGCTAAGAGGATAATTCATAGCACTAAATGCCCATATAAAGAAATTGGAGCAGGGTTGGGTATTTAGCTCAGTGGTAGAGCACTTCCCTAGCAAGTGCAAGGCTCTGGGTTAGGTCCTCAGCTCCGTATAAACAAAACAAAACAAGAAATTGGAGAAATCTCACACTAGTGACTTGACAGAACACCAAGGAACTGATACAGCTTTTAAACGACTTCAGCATCATAGCAGGATACAAGATGAACTCAAAAAAATCAGTAGCCCTCCTTTATACAATAGACAGGCTGAGAAGGAAATCAGAGATACATCATCCTTTACAATAGCCACAAATGATATAAAATACCTTACGGTTACTCTAACTAAGCAAGTGAAGATCATATATGACAAGAACTTTAAGTCCCTGAAAAAAGAAACCGAAGAAGATGTCAGGAAATGCAAAGATCTCCCATGCTCATGGATAGGCAGGATTAACATAGTAAAAATGACGACCTTACCAAAAGCCATCTACAGCTTCAATGCAATCCCCATCAAACTACCAACACAATTCTTCACAGATCTGGAAAGAATAATACTTAACTTCATATAGAAAAACAAAAATCCCAGGATAGCCAAAAGAATCCTGTACAATAAAACAACCTCTGGAGGCATCGTGATCCTTGATATCAAGCTCTACTATAGAGCTACAGTAATAAAAACAGCTTGGTACTGTCATAAAAACCTACATGTGGACCAATGGAATCAAATTGAAGACCCTGACATTAATCCACACACCTATTAACATATAATTTTTGACAAAGAATCAAAAATGTACAATGGAAAAAATAAAGCATCTTCAACAAATGGTACTAGCATAACTGGATGTCATCTTGTAGAAGGCTGCAAATAGATCCATATCTGTCACCATGCACAAAACTTAAGTCCAAGTGGATCAAAGACCTCAACATAAATCCAGTTACTCTGAACATGATAGAAGAGAAAGTAGGAAGTAGTCTTGACTGCATTGGCCTAGGAGACTACTTCCTAAATATAGCACCGCTAGCAAAGACTCTGAGAGAATCAATCAATGGGACCTCTTGAAACTGAGAGGCTTTTGTAGAGCAAAGGACATGGTTCACAAGACAAAGCAACAGCCTACAGAATGGGGAAAATTCTTCACACACTCCACATCTGACAGGGGGCTGATATCCAGAATACATAAAGAACTCAAGAAATCAGACATTAAAATACCTAACTTTCCAATTAAAAGAAACAGAGAATTCTCAACAGAGGAAGCTCAAATGGGTGAAAGACACTTAAGGAATTCCTCAACATCCCGAATTATCTGGGAAATGCGAATCAAAACAACTCTGAAATACCATTCAGAATGGCTAAGATCAAAACACAGAAGGCAGCTTATGCAGGAGAGGATGTGAAGCAAGGGGAACTCTCCTCCACTGCTGGTGAGAATGCAAGCTTGTACAGCCACTTTGGAAATCAATATGGTGCCTCCTTAGAAAATTGGGAACCCATCTCCCTCAAGTCCCAGATATACCACTCTTGGGCAAATACCAAAGGAATGGTCAATCATATCACAAGGGCATTTGCTCAGCTATGTTCATATCAGCATTGTTTGTAACAGCCAGAACCTGGACACAACCTAAATGCCCTTCAACTGACGAATGGATAAAGAAAATGTGGTACATATACACAATGGAGTACTACTAAGCAGAGAAAAATAATGACATCATGAGGTTTGCAGGCAAATGGATGGAACTAGAAAAAAATCATCCTGAGTGAGGTAACCCAGACTCAGAAAGACAAACACGGTATGTACTCACTCATAGGAGGATACTAGATGTAAAACAAAGATGACTAGACTGCTCCTCACAACTTCAGGGAGGCTACCTATAAAACAGGACCCTAAGAAAGACCCAAGGATCACCCAATGACAGAGAAATGGATGAGATCTACATGAACAACCTGGACATGAGTGGGGGTAATGAAGGGCAAGGTTTGAGGGAAAGAGATCTTTGGGGAGCAAGAGATCCCAGCTGGATCAAGAAAAGAAAGGGAAAAGAAGAAATAACAGACCATGACAAATGAAGACCACATGAGAACAGGAAGAAGCAAAGTGTTTGAGAGGTCCCCAGTAATCTACAATGATACCTCCACTGTAGACTACTGGCAGTGGTCAAGAGAAAACCTGAACTGACCTAGTCTGTTTATCAGATGAACAAACACCCTAACTGTCGTGCTGGAACTTTCATCTAATAACTGATGGATTTGGATGCAGAAATCCTTGGCCAGGCCCCAGTTGTAGCTCCAGCAGTCCAATTGTTGAGAAAGAGGAGGGATTGTTAAGAGTGTGAATTGTTGAGACCAAGATTGGAAAAAGCACAGGGACAAATAGCCAAACTAATGGAAACACATGAATTGTCAACCAAAAGCTGTGGAGCCCCCAACTGGATCAGGCCCTCTGGATAAGTGAGACAATTGAATAGCTTGAAATGTTTGGGAGGTACCCAGGCAGTGGGACTGGGACCTGTCCTTAGTGCATGAGCTGGCTGTTTGGAACCTTGTGCTTACACAGGGACACTTTGCTCAGCCTGGAAGGAGGGGACTGTACCTGCCTGGACTGAATCTACCTGTTTGAGCTGAATCCCCTGGGGTTCCTTTGCCCTAGAGTCGATTGGAATGGGGTGGGGCTGGGGGGATGGCGGGGCAGGATGGGGGAGGACAGTGCAACCCATGGCTGATATGTAAAATCAAAACACAAATATCCATATTAAAAAATAAAGTAAATATATATTTTTTAAAAAGAATCCTGTACAATAAAACAACCACGGAAGGCATTATGATCCCTAACTTCAAGCTCTAGTATAGAACCACAGTAATAAAAAACAGCTTGTTACTGGCATAAGAAAAAACATGTGGACCAATGGAACCAAACTGAAGACCCTGATATTAATCTGTATTCCTATGAACATATGATTTCTGACAAAGAAGCCAAAACTGTACAATGGAAGACACATGCTCAACTATGTTAATAGCAGCATTATTTGTAATAGCCAGAACCTGAAAACCACATAGATGCCCTTCAACTGAAGAGTGGATAAACATAATGTGGTACATATACACTATGAAGTATGACTCAACAGAGAAAAACAATGGCATCATGAGGATATTGTGTTTTATCACAGTAATAGAAACCCTAAGACTAAAATATGTGAGACATTCAAATACAATAAAACAAATACCCTTTTCAAAATGGGGAATGTTGAATGTACACTACCTAAAATATAGTTAGCTTCAAGAACAAACATGATAAGAGCATATGTGCCTAGTCTTGTGGTAACTTGTTGTGTGTTGTTTGGTTGATATCCCTGGGGGACCTGCCTTTTTCTAAAGAGAAACAGATGAGGAGTGGATCTAGCAGAGATAAGAGGTTGGAGAAGGGACTGGGAAGAGTCGAAGGAGGGGAAAATGTTGGGATGCCATAAATGAGAGAAGAATATATTTAAAAGGGTTTGAAATTAGTCTATCATTATGGGTAAATCACAGTGGCAGAGGAGTTAAACAGCTAATCACATTGCATCCATTGTCACATTGCACACCATAGAAGCAAAACTGATGAATGTTGGTACTCAGTTAAATTTCTCTTGTTTATGTAGTTCAAGATCCCAGCCCAGAAGATGGTGACACAGTGGGAAAGTTTTACTTCAGTTACCCTAATTAAAACAACTAATCTTTGACATGCCCAGATGCTAATCTCCCACATATTCTTGATCGCATCAAGTTAACATTGTCATTAACCACCACTGACCATAAACTCATATAAAAATTAGCCAGGCATGATTATATGTGCTTGCAATGCCAGTGTTGGGGAGGTGAAGAAAGATCCTTGGGCTCTATGGTGGCATTTGTAATCTAAGAAATAAAGCTTGCCTGAAGATCAAAGGAAAGAGTCAGCCACAGACTTAAACATAGAGGTCATGCAGTGATGGCACACATCTTCAATCCTAACACTCAGGAGGCAGAGATCCATCTGGATCTCTGTGGGTTCAAGGCCACACTGGGCTGCATAAGATTGATCCAATCTTGGAGAGATAATAGAGCCAGGCAGTGGTGGCACACACTTTTAACTCCAGTATTTGGGAAGCCCACACACAATTAATGCAAGTACTAAGAATTTTGAGATAGGAAGTGAAACAGCTGGGTGGAGAAAGGCATATAAGGCATGAGGAGAAAAGAACTTGAGAGCCCTTCTGGATGAGTACTCAGGCATTTATTCAGAGGATTTAGGGAGTTAGCAAGGTGAGAAGTGACTGTGGCTTGTTCCTTTGTCTCTCTGATCTTTCAGCATTTATCCCAGTACCTGGTTTCAGATTTTTGTTTTAAGACCATTTAGGATTCATGCAACAGGGCTTTTTGGCCAGACAGTCTAGCCTAGTTGGCAAGCTTCTGGTCAGTGACAGCCTCTGTCTCAAAAAAAAATATATCTATTGCATCTAAAGGAGTGAAATCCAAGATATTTATTACTCTGCTCTCTGTTTGTATGTTTATGTACACATGAATATGCATGAACACGTGTTTTAATCATAAAGGTTAAATGCTTGTATATGGATCTATTTTTCTTGATTTAAGCATTATGCAAAGTGTACATACATCAAATACTACATAGTGCCACATAAATCTGCATTTATTTTTGTAAGTATCAGTTAAAACTAAATAAATTAAAATTGACTAAAGTCACAAAATAATATTTCTAATAAAAAACAGAGGGTTGATCAAAGTGCTAAGAATAAGGGACTTCTGAGTGCTCAGTCTTATACAAAACATCTATATAACTTCCTCTAATGCTCAGAGAATATTTTGGAAGAGGGACAAAAAGAATGTAATAGATGGATGATGGGGAGGAATAGTGTGAAATGCTGTCTTCTGGAAATAGCATTGTTACTGCACTCACAAATACATGATGGCTGAGTTTGTCTTCCATAGGCATGCCAAAGAATGGCCCTGTTTTGGAGGGGACAGTGCTTCATAAGGTGGATTCTAGGAAAGACAACCATTGTATTCAGTTGCATAGAAACTGATGAGTTGCTTATGTTCCATCATATAGCTAGATCCATATTCATGCCCATGCAGTGTAGAGAGAAGCTGAATAAATTCAGTGGGTAACAAAACAAATCAATACCCACCAAATACATGATTATGGAAGGCAGACTGTAGTTGGAAGAAGACAGGAAGAAGATAAAAGGGAATGTAGAGATGGATGTGATCAGAATGTATTATATACATTTATAAAATTGTCAATGAATACGTTTAATAAAAACATGTGAAATATCATATATAAACCATATTTACTTTTTTCTGTTCTTTATTTATTAGACAGAATCTCTCTGTTATGTATTCTTGGTTGTCTTGGAACTTGCTATACAGATCATACTGGCTTTAAACTCATAGTGATAAACCTGGCCATATGAACTGTATTTGAATAAAGTTCCTTTTGCTAAACCTGTGATGCCTAAATTGCAGCATAATGTGTAGGATAGTTTAAGATAGCAAGGATACACAAAATTCTGTGTGCACAAGTGATCACTGTATATTCCTTTACTAATTTTTTTCATTTCTAATCTAATAGATATTAATTTATATGCAGGTACCCTCACATACACACACACAAAAAAACCCCACCATATATAAGTAAATATAAATACACATACATATATATTAATAGGTAACCTCATACATGTGCTCATAAACACATCACACATGTATAAATATATATTCACATATTAATATATTCACATATATCATATAAAATGTATTACATATATATATAGATAGATAGAGAGAGAGAGAGTGTGTGTGTATGTGTGTGTGTGTGTGTGTGTGAGAGAGAGAGAGAGAGAGAGAGAGAGAGAGAGAGAGAGAGAGAGAGAGAGAGAACACATGTGTGAGGGTATACATTGGGGCCAGAAGAGGTGTTGGATCCCTAGAACTAGAGTTACAGGTAGCTGCAAGCCACTTAAAGTGGGTTCTTGGAACTAAACTCCCATCCTCTGGAAGAGCAGTAATCACAATTAAGCACCAATGCATAATTTCAAATCAAGATAAAATTAATTTAAAGACAAAACATGTTCCATCTAAATGTACCTGAATATTTGTGAAAAGATTAAAAATAAAAAAAAATTCAGATTACTGTTCATCTACAGGTAAAAATCAACAAAAGCTCACAATGGAACACCTAAATATTAATTTCAAAATATTTTAATGGATTCCAAAACATGACATTTTAATTTAAGGCTTTAAAGCAATTTAATGACATAGATTTGCACAAGTGTTTTGGAGATGAGTTCCTTGCAACAAGATGTGGTTTTTCATATTGATACAGAGTGACATGAAACAATCAACATTGAAAAGACAAAAAACCTTCTATAAAATGACATGCCTTATGCCTTAAGAAACAGTTGGACAGGTGGTGGTGACGCACACCTTTAATCCCAGCACTAGGGAGGCAGAGGCAGACAGATCTCTGAGTTCGAGGCCAGCGTGGGCTATAGAGTGAGCCTCAGGAAAGGTGCAAAGCTACACAGAGAAACCCTGTCTCGAAGAAAAAAAAAAAAAAAAGAAGGAAAGTTGGGACTTAAGTGCAATGAATATTGGAGTAGTGAAGAAAGTTCTTCTTGCTTGGAACATTCACCATTATTCAGAACCATCTTAGGTTCACTGTGTATGTGTATAAGGAAAATATACACTTGACATAGTATTATTTATTAAGGTTGAGTCTTCTTAGTACAAAAATGGAAGAATAGAAATGTATATGATAATCTGTGCTTAGAAATGGGATTAAAGGATGTACTATTTCTAAATCAAAGTTCAAGGGAGCCAAAGTGCAACCTATATGACAAATAGTTGTATTCTCAAACTATGTTTCCATGTAACCTTTGAAATCTGAAAGTGTAATACCTTGTTGTGCTGGATAGTTTTATGTCAACTTGGCATATGTTAAAGTCATCTTAGATAAGGGAACGTTTTTTTCTGTTTGCTTGTTTGTTTGTTTTTTAAAGAAAATGTTTCTATATGATCCAACTGTAAACTGTAGGGCATTTATTTAGTTAATGATGGGAGCTGTCCCAGCCAAATGCAGGTGGTGCCATCCCTGGACTGGTGGTCCTGGGTTCTATTAAAAAGCAGGATGAGTATGCAGGGAGGAGAAAGTCAGTAAACAACACCACTCCATGGCCTCTGCATCAGCTTTTGCCTCCAGGATCTGTTGGAGTTCTTGTCCTGACTTCCTTTGTTGATGAACTGTGATGTTGAAGTATACGCCAAATAAACTCTTTCCTCCCCAAGTCACTTTTGATTATGTTTCATCACAGCAATAGAAACCCTAACTAGGACACTGGTACGTTTTAGAAATGTATAGATAAGCTCAATAAATGTATGTGTAATATCAAACAGACTCTTACTTTTCTATTGCTGTGAAGAGACATCATGATGAGTATAGCAGCAGGCAGGCAGAAATGGAGCTGGAGAAATAGCTAAGAGCTTATATCCTGACATGAAAGCAGGAAGCAGACAGACCTACAGAAACAGACAGTCACAGAGACTGGGCCTGGCTTGGACATTTGAAATCTCTAAGTCCACCTCAAGTAACTACTTCCTCCAACAAGGTCATATCTCCTAATCCTTCCCAAAATAATTCCACTAACTATGGACCCAGAATTCAAATTTATGCCTTTGAACACCATTCTAATTTAAACCAGCACAGTGATGAATATACATTGTCTTAGTTTGCTGTCTATAACTGCTATAAAATACCATCAAACCCAAAAGCTACTTGAAGAGGAAAATGCTTATTTCAGTTTACAGCTTACAATAAGGATACATTAGTACATAAACTCAAGTGGAACACGAACCTGGAGGCAAGAACTGAAGCAGAGTTCATACGGAAAACATTGCTTACTGATTGCTTTGAATTGCTCAGCTTTATTTCTTTAATTATACAGAACCACTTATCCAGGGATAGTATCACCTTCAGCGGACTATGGGCCTCCCACATTAATCATTCTAAAAATGCCCACACTGACATTCCTATTATAAACCAATTTGATAGTGGCATTTTTCTCAATTGAGGGTCCCCCTTTCCATATAATTCTAGTTTTGGGACAACTTGACAAAAGCAATTGCAATGATCTTTCCACTAGTCACCTTATTTTCATTTTTGCTCCTACATTTTTCTACACAGTGACTAGACAGAAATCCCTGAAACTTTGTTTCTAAAAGTTTACTCCTCACCTATCACTATCAATACCACCAATCAAAGCTTACTAATCAATGTAGATTACCAGTTTATGTATTCTACTTTCACAGGTCTTAGCAAGTACAGAGTGTGGGGATCTGTATTTTAGCAAAATCTTGAGTGATTTTTACAATGGATAAAATTAAGTTCATGTATACTATCACTCCTTTGTTCAAAACCTATTTTCTACTTTCATGTTGTCTTTGTGGGAAAAATAATATATTGCAAAATGTGCCATAGAGACTGTGGAGATGGTTCAGTTAAGTACTTTCTGTACTACCCAGCATGCTTATGTTCATATACAATATATGATCTATTGATCAGTTCAGGGTCAAGAATGTCAAAACATGGTCTCTGGCACTCATTGGCCAGTTAGTCTAGCTGTTACCTCCAGCTTCAATGAGGCCTCCTATCACAAAAAGCTTAAGAGAGAAGCTGTTAAAGAAAATATCCTGGGTTGGGGATTTAACTCAGTGGTAGAGCGCTTGCCTAGAAAGTACAAGGCCCTGGGTTTGATCCTCAGCTCAAAAAAAAAAGAAAGAAAAAGAAAATGTCCTAATGATGCCACCCACCCATCTCTCCACACATAAACAAATGTGGCTTAATTTTTTGATGATTTATATATTATGTTGAAATTATTGTACTTGTAGGTAAAAATAAAAATCATGCGACTAAAATGTGAATTACAGAAGAATTCAAAGATGTAGGAAGAAAATCTAGTGTGTTGACCTTGAAGGTCTGTAAGTACAAGTAAGTTGCAAGCATTTTCAAAAAGAGCACCATACAACTGCACTCTTACAGTTTAAAAATCTAGGTGGAAAACAATACTTTTAATACATTTGTGTGTGTGTGTGTGTGTGTGTGTGTGTGTGTGTGTGTGTGTGTGTGTGTATGTGTGTTCTAATTTTGAATAATGGGTGTTTTGAAAACCTTAAAGTAGGTTAGTAATTTCTGAAGAGAATCAGTATGGGTTTTATATGTTATGATACACTAGAGAATTGTTGAAATTCTGGAAACTGATATATTTGGCTGTGTTAGTGGTATAGTTAGTGGTAAAGTTAGCTCCATTTACAATTCTATTATCTAGTAGTCTACCATCTGTACATAAAGTCATTAAATACATGCATTAGGGAATTATTTAATTACAAAGCACAGATAAACATTTATCTGTCATTTTCTCTCTTGTCTGCACTCTCTCACCCTCTTGATTCTGACACCTTTAAGAACTTCATAAAACCTGAAATATAACTGAGAAAG
Source organism: Onychomys torridus (assembly GCF_903995425.1). Lineage (NCBI taxonomy): Eukaryota > Metazoa > Chordata > Mammalia > Rodentia > Cricetidae > Onychomys > Onychomys torridus. The sequence continues at coordinate 42,739,666 of NC_050466.1, forward strand.
TCAAGAATTTCAGAATATTGATAAATCATCATAATTACATATAAAATAAATGTCAAGTTTTATAAGTACCCATCATGTAGCTTTACAACATTTATCGTAATCAATTTAATATCACTTCCAGCAGTGTGGCATAGTGCTGCATAAACAATATGATAATTGGAATTTCTCTGCTCCTTGAATTAGTAAGCAAGTTACAGTGCATATCAATCATGCATAATGAGTCTGAAGCATGGCTTGATTGCATTTCATTTGCATAAGAATTTTCTCTAATTTTTTTAAACAGATCATTTTTAATTTAGAATGTATTTAAATGCCACACAATTGGTGCTCTCTTCCTGAAATGCTAAGCAATCTTGTTACATAATACAAAAATGCTAATCAATTTTTTAATGCAGAACCTAGCTTGTTAATGAATTTTCACCTTTTTACATGCTGTCAAATCTCATTACACCATCACCTTTCTAGGTGAACAATTGGAGTACACATTTATTTGGTTCAATTCTAATTGCTACATCATTTCATTGCACTCATCAAGAAAACATTTTTTAAGTAATTCGTAGATTGTCCAATTTGAAAAATTGGTGTCTTTTTGCTGTTTTTGAATTCTGTAGTGAGTGAAATCCCTACTATTTACTTAGAAAATATTGGTCCAAATATATTTTCTAATCAGTCAAATGCTTGAAGATTTAAAAAGAAAGAAATTATAATAGATAAAAGAAAAAAACAAATCTTGACATTAAATTACCTTGAAATAAAATGTAATAATACTGGTGGTCCTGGATTCTATAAGAAAGCAGGCTGAGGAAGTCATGATGAACAAGCCAGTAAGCACTCCTTAATGGTTTATGCATCAGCTCCTGCCTCCAGGTCCCAGCCCTGTGTGAGTTCCTGTTCTGATTTCCTTTATTAATCCAATACAATGTAGATGCAAAATCTGAAAAAACCCTACACACATACACACACACACACACACACACACACACACACACACACACACACAAAATAGTATTACACAGACTCAATTAGAGACATGTAAGCAATTCACTTTTGATTTTCTTGAAACAGACTTTGATAACTAAAGAATTATTACTTTAAATAATTATTTATAAGATGTTTCACAACATAGCCAAATTCCTTTTTAGTTCTGTTTGTATTTAATATCTATCATATTTTTGTAATAATTTTATAATATTTTAATTTTTTTTCAAATGAAACTCTTGTATCACATGGTATGCTTCAGACTGGAAAAAAATCATGAAGTTCCCATCGGGACCAGAGGTGAGTGCCTGGGTTACAGTCAGAGGGGCAACTGTGCCTGGGTCCCACCGCTGGACACAGGCCACCCTGGGAGGACCTGACCAACCTGGCCCCAGTTTCCTGCCAATTGGTGGGCCCTTTTCCAAGACTGCAGGCAGACACTGCAGTCTCCACACCCTTCCCCCAAACCCATCTGCTGGAGACCCCAGCCACTTCCTGAGAATGAGAGAACACCCCCAAGCTTCCATCCTGCCCGGGAACTCCCATCTGGACTAGAGACCAGAGGAACTCCCATCTGGACAAGAGGAGCTCCCATCTGGACAAAATAAGGAGACATCAGGGACTTCCCGAGACTCAGAGTACAGCATTCCAGCTCCTATACAGCCAGCACCCTCATCTGGAACAGCGCTCCCATCTGGCCCAGAGCTTCTATCTGAACCAGAGAGAGGCTCCCTAAATCTGACAACTTTCTCTGGACCAAGTACACTGATAAGACCAAGAACGAACACAAGAGGAGATGGGCAGACATCAAAGCAGAAGTACATACAACAAAATAAAGAGCAATACAGGATCACCAGAACCTAGCCCTTCTCCAACAGCTAGACCTGAACATCACAGAATGGAAGAAGAAGAAAACAACCTTATAAGTAACATCATAAAGAGGATAGAGCCTTATATAGAAGAAATCAAAAATAAAGTAGAGGAACAGACAAAGAAAAATTGGGAAGAATGCTATAAAAAACTAGAGGAAAGGAAAATTAAAGCAGAAGAAAACAATGAATCCTGGAATCAAAATCATGAAAAAGCAATGGAGACAATCCAAGACTTGAACAGGGAAATAGAAAAAATGAAGAAGACACCAGCAGAAGGAATGTTGGAAATAGAAAATCTGAGTAAACAAACAGGAACTTCAGAGGCAAGTATAACCAACAGAATGCAAGAGATGCAAGAGAGGATCTCTAGTGTTGAAGATACGGTAGAAGAAATGGATTCATCAGTAAAAGAAAACACTAAAACCAACAAAGTCATGACCCAAAATGTCCAAGAAATTTGGGACACCATGAAAAGACCAAACCTATGAATAATAGGGATAGAGGAAGGAGAAGAATACCAACTCAAAGGCACAGAAAATATATTTAACAAGATCATAGAAGAAAACTTTCCCAACTTAAAGAAGGAAATGCCTATAGAACACCAAACAGACTAGACCCCCCAAAAAATTTCCCTCGCCACATAATAATTAAACAAGGAAATATAAAGAATAAAGAAAGAATATTAAGGGCAGCAAAGGAAAAAGGCCAAGTGACTTATAAAGGCAAACCCATCAGAATAACACCTGAATTCTCAATGGAGACTTTGAAAGCCAGAAGGACCTGGACAGATATAATGCACACACTAAGAGACCATGGATGCCAGCCTAGACTAATATACCCAGCAAAACTTTCAATCATCATAGATGGACTGAACAAGACAAAACCAGATTTAAACAATACTTATCCACAAACCCAGCCCTACAGAAAGCACTAGAAGGAAAATTCCAACCTAAGGAAGCCAGATACACCCATGAAAACACAGGCAATAGATAACACCACAGCAGTAAACCCCAAAGAAGAGAAGTAAACACACACTCCCACCCAAAAATAAAAATAATAACAGGAATGAACAATCACTGATCATTAATATCCCTTAATGTCAATGGACATAATTCACCTATAAAAAGACACAGACTAACAGAATGGATACAAAAATAGAACCCATCTTTCTGCTGCATACAAGAAAACACCTCAAATTCAAAGACAGGCACCTCCTAAAAATAAAAGGCTGGGAAAAGACTTTCCAATCAAACGGTCTTAAGAAGCAAGCTGGTGTAGCCATCCTAATATCCAGCAAAATAGACTTCAAACTAAAATCAATCAAAAGAGATGATGAAGGACATTACATACTCATTGCTGAAACATCCACCAAGATGAAGTTTCAATTCTGAACATTTATGCCCCGAACACAAAGACCACACATATATGTAAAAGAAACACTACTAAAGCTTAAATCACATATAAAACCCCACACATTAATACTGGGAGACTTCAACACCCCACTTTCACCTCTGGACAGATCGGCCAAATTGAAGCTTAACAGAGACATAATGGACTTAATTGATGTTATGGCTCAAATGGGCTTCATTGATATCTACAGAACATTCACCCAAACAAAAAAGAAAATACCTTCTTCTCAGCACCCCATGGAACCTTCTCTAAAATCGACCACATATTTGGTCACAAAGCAAATCTTAACAGATACAAAACAATTGGAATAACCCCCTGTGTTCTATCAGACCACCATGGTTTAAAGTTAGATTTCAACAACAGAAAAAACTAAAGAAGTCCTACAATCTCATGGAAACTGTATAATGCTCAACTGAATCACCAATGGGTTAAGGAAGGAATAAAGAAAGAAATTAAAGACTTCCTAGAGATCAATGAAAATGAATACACCACATACACAAAATTATGTGATACTATGAAAGCAGTTCTAAGAGGGAAATTCATAGCACTGAATACCCACATAAAGAAGCTGGAGAAACCTCACATTAGTGACTTGACAGCACACCTGAAATCCCTTGAACAGGAACAAGCAAAGTCTCCCAGGAGGAACAGATGCCAGAAAATTATCAAATTGAGAGCTGAAATCAATAAAATAGAAACAAAGAGAATAATAAAAAGGATTAATGAAACAAAGAGTTGGTTCTTTGAGAAGACCAACAAGATTGAAAAGCCCTTATCCAAACTAACAAAAAGACAGAGGGAGAGCATCCAAATTAACAAAATCAGAAATGAAAAGGGGGACATAACAACAGACAATGAGGAAATCCAGAGAATCATCAGGTCATACTTCAAAAACCTCTACTCCACAAAACTGGAAAATCTAAAAGAAATGGATAATTTTCTGGATAGGTACCACATACCTAAGTTAAATCATACCAGATAAATCATTTAAATAGTCCAATAACCCCTAAGGAAATAGAATCAGTCATTAAAAGTCTCCCAACCAAAAAAAGCCCAGGACCTGATGGTTTCACTGCAGAATTCTACCAGATCTTCAAAGAAGACTTAATACCAATACTCTTTACATTGTTCCACACAATAGAAGCAGAAGGAATATTACCAAACTCCTTCTATGAGGCTACAATTACCCTGATTCCTAAACCAAACTAAAATAAAGAGAACTACACACCAATCTCCCTCATGAACATTGATGCAAAAATACTCAATAAAATTCTGGCAAACAGACTCCAAGAACACATGAAAACAATTATCCACCATGATCATGTAGGCTTCATCCCAGGGATGCAAGTGTGGTGCAACATATGAAAGTCCATCAATGTAATACACCATATAAACAAACTCAAGGAAAAAAACCACATGATCATCTCACTAGATGCAGAAAAGGCATTTGACAAAATCCAACACCTCTTCATGATAAAGGTCTTGGAGTGATCAGGAATACAGGGAGCATACCTAAACATAATAAAGGCAATCTACAGCAAGCCAACAGCCAACATCAAATTAAATGGAGAGAAACTCAAAGCAATACCACTAAAATCAGGAACAAGGCAAGGCTGTCCCCTTTCCCCCTACTTATTCAATATAGTACTTAAAGTTCTAGCCAGAGCTATAAGAAAACATAAAGAGATTAAGGGCATACAAATTGGAAAGGAAGAAGTCAAGTTCTCCCTATTTGCAGATGACATGTTAGTATACATGAGTGACCCCAAAAATTCAACCAAGGAACTGATACAGCTAATAAAAAACCTTCAGCTACATTGCAGGATACAAGATCAACTCAAAAAATTAGTAGCCCTTCTATATATAGTAGACAAACAGGCTGAGAAGGAAATCAGAGATACATCACCCTTTACAATAGCCACAAATGATATAAAATACCTTGGGGTTACAGTAACTAAGCATGTGAAGGACCTTTATGACAAGAACTTTAAGTCCCTGAAAAAAGAAATTGAAGAAGTTGTCAGAAAATGCAAAGATCTCCCATGCTCATGGATAGGCAGGATTAACATAGTAAAAATTGCGATCTTACCAAAAGCTATCTACAGATTCAACGCAATTTCCATCAAATTACCAACACAATTCTTCACAGATCTGGAAAGAATAATACTCAACTTCATATGGAAAAACAAAAAACCCAGGATAGCCAAAAGAATCCCATACAAAAAAACAACCTCTGTAAGCATCACAATCCCTGACCTCAAGCTCTACTATACAGCTACCATAATAAAAACAGCTTGATACTGGCATAAAAAACTGACTTGTGGACAAATGGAATCGAATTGAAGACCCTGACATTAATCCATACACATATGAACATAAAATTTTTGAGAAAGAAGCCAAAAATGTACAATGGAAAAAAGAAATCATCTTCAACAAATGGTGCTGAAATAACTGGATGTCAATGTGTAGAAGGCTGCAAATACATACATATCTGTCACCATGCACAAAACTTAAATCCAAGTGGATCAAAGACCTCAACATAAATCCAGCTACTCCGAACCTGATAATAGAGAAAGTAGGAAGTACTCTTAAACGCATTGGCACCAGAGATCAATTTCTAAATATAATACCAGTAGCACAGACACTGAGAGAAACAATCAAACAATGGGACCTGTTGAAACTGAGAAGCTTTTGTAGAGCAAAGGACATGGTCAACAAGACAAAGCGACAGCCTATAGAATGGGAAAAGGTCTTCACCAACCCCACATCTGACAGAGGGCTGATATCCAGAATATATAAAGAACTCAAGAAATTAGACATCAAAATGCCTAACAGTCAAATTAAGAAATGGGCTATAGAACTAAAAAGAGAATTCTCCACAGAGGAAGTTCAAATGGCTGAAAGACATTTAAGGAATTGCTCAACATCCCTAATTATCCGGGAAATGCAAATCAAAACGATTCTGAGATACCACCTTATACCTGTCAGAATGGCTAAGATCAAAATCACAGAAGACAGCTTATGCTGGAGAGGATGTGGAGCAAGGGGAACTCTCCTCCACTGCTGGTGGGAATGCAAGCTTGTACAGGCACTTTGGAAATCAATATGGTACTTCCTTAGAAAATTGGGAATCCCTCTCCCCCAAGACCCAGCTATAGCACTCTTGTGCATATACCCAAGGAATGCTCAATCATACCACAAGGTCATTTGCTCAGCTATGTTCGTATCAGCTTTGTTTGTAATAGCCAGAAACTGGAAACAACCTAGATGCCCTTCAACTGAAGAATGGATAAAGAAAATATGGTACATATACACAATGGAGTACTACTCAGCAGAGAAAAACAATGACATCATGAGGTTTGCAGGCAAATGGATGGATCTAAAAAAAATCATTCTGAGTGAGGTAACCCAGACTCAGAAGGAGAAACACGGTATGTACTCACTCATAGGAGGATACTAGATATAAAACAAAGATGACCAGACTGCTACACAACTCCAGGGAAGCTACCTAGAAAACGGGACCCTAGGAAAGACCCAAGGATCACCCAATGACAGAGAAATGGATGAGATCAACATGAACAACCTGGACGACAATGGGAGAAATGAAGGGCAAGATTTGAGGGAAAGAAAGCTTAGGGGAGCAGGAAATCCCAGCTGGATCAAGAACATTAAGGGAGAATGAGGAATAACAGACCATGATAAATGAAGACCACATGAGAACAGGAATAGGCAGAGTGCTCGAGAGGTTCCCAGAAATCCACAATGATATATCCTCTGTAGTCTGCTGGCAATGGTCAAGAGAAAGCCTGATCTGACTTAGTCTGTTTATCAGATAGTCAAACACCCTAACAGTTGTCTTAGAACTCTCATGCACTAACTGATGGAAATGGATGCAGAGATCCTCAGCCAGGCCCCAGGTGGAGCTCCAGGTCTCCAACTGTGGAGAAAGAGGAGGGTCTGCAAGAGTGTGAATTGTTGAATCCAAGATTGCAAAAAGCACAGGGACAAATATCCAAATGAATGGAAGCACATGAATTATGAACCAAAGTCTGATGAGCCCCCAGCAAGATCAGGGCCTCTGGATAAGTGAGACCATTGAATAGCTTGATCTGTTTGGGAGGCACCCAATCTGTGGAAACATGATCTGTCCTTAGTGCATGAGCTGGCTGTTTGAAACCTTGGGCTTACACTGGGACACTTTGCTCAGTCTGGAAGGAGGTGACAGGACCTGCCTGTACTGAATCCACCAGGTTTAAATGAGTCCCCAGGGGTGCCTTGATCCTGGAGGACATGGGAATGGAGGGGAGATGCTGGGGGGAAGGTGGGGGTGGGGGTGGGAGGGGGGAGGACAGGGTATCCCATGGCTGATGTATAAAATTTAAAACACATAATAATAAAGAAATTAAAAAATCATTAAGTAAATTCACTAAATTAAGAAACATTGTTTTGAAAATATCTTGTATCCCATGATACTTCTTTTAAAAAAGAAATTCTCTTCCAGCAACTGAAACAGCCCTAGGCTTTAGAGGCCAACCCTTAGGAATTTTTTAAGTCTGCTAAATTATTAAAGATTTTCCCCCTCCCTTTTTTTTTCTCATTAAAAAATCTGGATTTCAGTTTCACCTCCTCTGTGCTTCCTAGTTTCTTCCCATTTCCACTCAAATCCATATCCACTGCCTTTCTGTCATTCATTAGAAAATAACAGGATTCCAAGAGCAATGAAATATAATAAAATAAAACAATAACCATCACATTGAAATTGGAGAAGGCAAACAGTACACTATTTTATATATGTATACTTTATTTTCAGTAGTCAAAGATCTTGAAAGTTCTATATAAAAGAACATTTGGAAATATAGATTTTAGAAACCAAGATGATGTTTCATGTAAAAGATGTTTGTTGAACATATGGTGAAATATGAACAACTGAAAAATATTTAATAGAACAAAACAAATTCAGTTATGTGAGAAAAGAAACTCATGAATAAATGAATTTCTTTTTCTAAATAAATCCTTAAATCCAACTCTCTAGACCATGCCTAGTGCCAGTCTGCTAACTATAGAAAAGAGTTTCTAATACATTTCATTATTAAACATTGACATGTTGCCAGGTGGAGGTTGTACATGCCATTAATAATCCCAGCACTCAGGAGGCAGAGTCAGGCAGATCTCTGTGAGTCTGAGGTCAGCCTGGGCTACATAATGAATTCCAGGAAAGGCGGCAGAACTACTCAGAGAAACTTTGTCTTGAAAAACCAAACCAAAGCAACCAACCAAACAAACAAACAAAAACCCTGACATTTCTATTCTTTGAAAAGATATAAACAACTTTCCATTGATGTAGTATTTTCCTTGACAAGATTTCAGAAATTTCTGTGGGTTAATTTCCTGAATCATACAGAATTATCCAGTTGTAAAATTCTCATTATGAGGCTATTCTGAGTATATATTTGTTAATTAGATCTTTTTTTCACTCTCATTCATAATCATACAAATCTCTTATAGAGAGGTTCTGAAAAGTTCTTTGAAAAGTTACTTACATGAAACTTTAATATGCTACTGCATATTTCAAAAATCATAATAATATTGACATTTCCTCAAAAAGAATTATAATTTGCTCCAAATCTAAAATCATATGTTTAACTTAGCATAGATATAAGTGTCCCTTTTTGCCTAATTACTCCTTAATAAGGCTAACTATAAATTCAAGGTCATTCTTTGAATGGCAGTTACAGATGATTACTAGTTTTCCACCCATTCTAAATTTCTAAGAATAACATCATTGACATATCAAACAGACAAAAGATCATTATTTTGAATAATTGTTGAAAAAACCCAATTCAAACAATAAAATACTGCACAAGACATGGCAATACACATCTGATTGAGGTTGTAGAGTTCTTTTCTGCTGAAGATAAGATCTGGCACCCTTAGTAACTGACCGAAGATGTTCAAAATACTGTCACACTAATGCTTCCCATTTCAGATTTAGTGATGAGGTATTAAGAAATAGTAATTTATTTTATATGAATATTAATTAAAATAATGCAAGCAATATCCAAACTCAGGATACATATAAAGACCTTGAATCCTGAAATACAGCATTAGCAAAATAACAGACATGCAGAAAAAAAATAAAAGGGGAACGTTGTAATATATGCACTCTTTCCCACAAAGCCTTCTTGATATTTTATGTTTGTGACAAAGATTAACTAGCTGTGAATTATATAGTCCTGTTGGTTCTGGGTACTCTTGAACATTAAGCATGATAGGCCCTGATTGTCTTCTAACTGGCTCCATGTATTGTTAGACTAGTATTTTGTGCCTTCTTGCTCTCTCTCTCTCTCTCTCTTTGGATTACCACCTCAGACACTAGGTAGCTTTTTTGAAATTCCCTTGGATTTCTACTGTTCTACACAGAATTGGTAAGTCATTTATATCAGATATTTTAAAGGAAACTATTTAAAAGAGATTTTTTCCACATTTAAAAGAATGGGTTTTATGTGTACATTGGAAGAAAATCGGGCTTTGTTTGAAATTTTAGGCAGTCTGATAATGAAACAAGCATATGAGAAGATTAATGTTGATCGAATTATGTACATACAACACCAACCTGGTCAAGTGAATACACAAAATATTTGGACTCCAGTTGAAATGTTAGACTTATGAAGGTTTAAGGAAGCAATAGTATCTTATGGCATGCATTCTCCATATGTAAAGCAAATGTTAAACTCCTGGTTAACTTATAATAGGATTATACCTCAGGACTGGCTGGAGCTGCCAAAGGCTGTTCTAGAACCTGGACAACACCTCCAGTGGCAAATGTGGTTCAAAGAGGAAGCTGAAAACATAGCAAAACAATGTAGGGATAGAGGTATACAAATCTTCCAGGATCAGCTTGTTGGAGAAGGCCAATATGCTGCAGTACAAACACAATGTTTATATGATATCCAAACTCTAATTCTATGTCAAATGGCAGCCTTGAATGCATGGGACAGAGTTGAGGAACCAGGAAAGAAAACTGAGTCATTTACAAAGGTTATACAGGGTCCAATAGAATCTTTCACAGATTTCTTACAAAGACTGACTTCAGCAGTAAAGAGAATGGTCCCAAATTCAAAAGCTAGCCAGATAATAATTGAATCTTTGGCTTTTGAGAACACAAATGCAGCATGCAAGAGAATAATCAGGCCGTTAAAGGCAAGATCTGCACCCCTGGAAGATTGGATTAGAGTCACGGTTAATGTTAAGGCTCATGATCATGATAATTTGGGGGTAGGAGAAGCAATTTCAAGAGATTTAAGGAATGTCAGATGTTTTGGATGTGGAAAACAAGAACATTTGAAAAGGGACTGTAAACATGCACTTCTAGAAACAAAGTTTCTTCAAGGAACAGTGGCAACAGAATGCCCCTTCCTTCTGGAGTATGTAGAAGGTGTGGTAAGGGAAGACACTGGACCAATGAATGTAGATCAACAAGGGACAGACAACGTAATACTTTGCCTCAGTCTTCGGGAAACCCCAGAGGGGCCCCAGGCAGGTTACAGTGAATCCAGTTCAGACCTTTCCTGCAATTGTACAGGCGACCCCTATTCAGAGCAGTTAAATAACCAAATGCCTATTGGAATAAACCAGGCTACTCAGAATAAGGGAACAACTGAAACAGAGAGAACAGAAAATTCAGGAGAAACCATAAAGAAAAATTTTTGGCAAACTTCTATAAATGAACAAGGACCAAAATTATCAATAAAAATAAATGGTGTTTTGTTGTCTGGCCTGGTAGACAGAGGTGCTGATGTGACCATAATTGCACCAGAATTTTGGCATCCATCTTGGCCTCTTCAGGAGGTAAATGTTCAACTGTTAGGAATTGGAACATTATCTCATGTGAAACAGAGTGCAAGATGGCTCGAATGTATAGGCCCAGAAGGACAGAGAGGCAGATTAAAACCATATGTGGCTAACATAGCTATGAACCTGTGGGGTCGAGACCTTTTACAACAATGGAATATTCAGATCAACATCCCTCCAACTTCAGAAATAAATCATAAACTAGCACATGTTTCTGAGAGAAATATTAGAAGGTATTATTCTAATGAGTGGTCACCAGCCATCCATATTATACAAGAACAGGGCACAAAAACTGATGATCTTCCAAAGACACCACCAGCTCTACCTTTAAAATGGTTAACAGGCAAGCCTGTATGGGTTCATCAATGGCCTTTAACAACAGAGAAACTCCAGGCTTTAGAAGAGCTGGTAGAAGAACAGCTAAATGCTTGGCATATTGAAGAATCTACTAGCCCATGGAATTCTCCTGTATTTGTTATTAAAAAGAAATCTGGTAAATGGAGAATGGTAACAGGCCTTAGAGCAATTCACAAAGTAATTCAGCCAATGGGCTCTCTACAATCTGGAATTCCTTTGCCTACTGTATTACCTAAAGGATGGCCTCTCATAGTTATCGATTTAAAAGACTGTTTCTTTTCAATACCCTTATAAGAAAAAGACAGAGAAAGATTTGCTTTCATGGTGCCTACTTATAATAATTCTCAACCGGTTAGAAGATTTCAATGGAGAGTCCTTCCACAGGGAATGTTGAATAGTCCAACCCTGTGCCAATATTTTGTACAACAGCCCTTGGAAGTGATATGTAAAAAATTTCCTAAATCTGTAATTTATCATTATTTGGATGATATTTTACTAGCTGTCTCAAATGCAGATACTTTAGAAAGAATGTTTGAAGAAGTAAATACAATACTGCCTTTCTGGGTATTACAAATTGCTCCTGAAAAGATACAAAGAGGAGATTCTATTAATTATTTAGGATATAAAATAGAGCTACAAAAAATTAGACCTCAAAAGGTGCAAATTGGGAGAGATTGCCTACAGGCTCTTAATGACTTTCAAAGATTATTTGGGGACATTTCTCATCTACAAACTATTGTTGGGGTAAAATATGATGTACTGAATAATTTGTTCAAAACCTTAGAAGGTGACAAGGACTTAAACAGTCCAAGAGAATTATCAACTGAAGCTGAGAAAGAATTGGCCTTGGTAGAAAAGAAAGTACATGAAGGACATGTGGATCATATTGATCCAAATCTGGATTGCATTTTTGTTATTTTACCTTCTACGCATTCTCTTACAGGAATATTAATGCAGAGAGAAGATATTATACTGGAATGGATATTTTTACCAAATAAACCAAATAAAATATTAAAAACTTATGTGGAGAAAAATCTCTGACTTAATTTTGAAAGGAAAATTGAGACTTCGTCAATTAGCAGGAATAGACTCAGCAGAAATTGTTGTACTTTTAACTAAAGAGGACATTGAAAAATTATGCCAGAAAGTGAAACTTGGCAAAGAGCTTGCTGTAATTTTTTGGGAGAAATTAACAGCACATATCCTAAAAGCAAAAGAATTTTCTTATAAAGAGAGCTGATTGGATCTTGCCTCTAATTGTTTGTGAAAAACCCATATCTGGAGTTCGGACATTTTATACAGATGCCAATAAACAAGGAAAGGCAGGTTACAAATCAGAAAATTTAAGTAAAGTGGCTCATATTCAGTTAACAACTTATGGAGCTTTTTATTACAATATCCATTTAGCAGAATAATAGTATTAGGTTCTCCCTACAGCATATGGTCTGAATAGCCACAGGTTATTTGCTTTAAAATGGACCAGGTATGAGGTTCATCTTATGATATGGGCTTTAAACCCAGTTAGAAAGGGATTTGTTACTCCCATATTCTTGCCATTATCACGCTAGTCAGCATATCTTGCAAGGTCCATCATTTATTGTAGTTTGTCGGGTTTACTGTTGGTTAACACCACTGACAACTTTCTTCCTCAGCAGACTACACAGCACCATCCAGCACTATGAATACTCACCAGTAGTAATGCAGATTCCAGTTTGGTACAAGCTATATTTGCATATTCTATGATTCAAATATTTCCATTTATATAATTTTCACTTTCTCTTTCTTCCTCTCTGTCATCCCACCACCTTATTTTCTCCTCAGCAATGCCTCTTAGTTTATTTCATAGTGTACTCATTTTTCCTTTCTTACTTGTGCCATACATGTTCTCATATTTTACTTTATATTGATCTCACTTTTATTACTGTATTCATCATAGTGTCTACATGCTTTTTTTCTCTTATTCATTTTTCATTCTCCTCCTTTGCATTATGTTAAATTAACATGTTCTCCTTATTTTCATATTCCTCATCACCTCCCCTTTTAATTTTTAATTTTAACTTTAATGGAGTAAAATTACATATAAAAGAACAGTTACCAAGTAAGAATTTCAGTTACAATATCTAGTCTTTGTATTTGACAAAATTAAAGAAAGTATTATATCTGTTCTATATTTGTGAGTCTAAGGATTCATATCTAATTTATCTTCTATTATGGAAAAGGAAAACTATAATTATAATGTTCTATTCTTCAACTACATTAAAGACCCCAGAAGGATACGTTACCTAAGTAAATAGGAAGTTCATTGTAAGAAACTTCCAAAAATCTAGAACAAAGAGATAGCTAGCTGCCTGGACAATCACCCAAAGTTCCTCTGCAACATTGGGGCATCCATTTTCAGCTTACAGTCCTAGTCTCTCATTCATTTTTTCTTGTGTTCTGTAGAATGTCTAGCAGTATCCTATGTGAAGCAGGAATGTGAAGAACCATCTTCTTTTGCAAAGTTCAAGATGACTAATATTAATCTGTATTTCTTAATTATTCATTGCAATTTAAAATGAGTTGCATAAACATAGTACTTTAAACAAGAGTAGAAATGTACATATAGTTTAATATAATTAACTTTAAATTTGTATCAATAAACTAAAATCCATAGCAGTGTAAAACATTTTAAATAAGTTGTTGCACTTTAAAAGTATATTCAATAATTTACGCTTTTATCCTATCATATCTATACTATCCCCTTTTCTTTTTTTTTAAGAGTACATTATTTATTTATTTGTTTGTTTGTTTGTTTATTTTTAGAGACAGGGTTTCTCTGTGTATCTTTGGTGCCTGTCCTAGATCTCATTCTGTACACCAGGCTGGCCTTGAACTCACAGAAATCCACCTGGCTCTGCATTCCAAAAGCTGATATTCAAGGTGTGTGCCACCACGACTGGCAAGATTGCATTCATAATCAACCCCCTTTAAATAAAAATAAGCATTTACAAACAGTATTTTGGGAATTTGGGTGTAGCGTCTCATACTACTTCCTGCTGGTTGGAAGTGCTGGTAATCTTATGGGGATCCTAAGAAAATTAAGAATTATAGTTAAATCTTGGCTGTAGTCTGTGAAGATGGATTGTCTCACCCAGTTATTTCAAAACTGATTTTGGAATTTTGATCATCTGGGCCATGGTGTCATGGGAGACTTTCAGGGTTCTTGGCTGATCAACTCATATTAGCCTAGAAGCAATTCACAGGTTCTCATCTTCCATGGAAACAAAAGCAGATCCTCTTTTCCAAAGCAATGTATACTTACACATATAATATATAGTCAAGATACCTTTAAAATATGTATATTGTTTTGACTCAGCAGCCTTTATATTCAAATGTCTTTCTGTAGTTAAAAATCACAAAGCCAATATAATCCAGACTCTCTGTGTGATTTCCATCTTTTCATGGCTTATATTTTATGCCCCAGCCAGTGGGGTTTCAATGGGGGCGACCCACCTGTGGGAGTGAATGAAGGAACAGAGGACACGAGAGATGACAGTAAGACAGGATTCTGATCAAACTGCAGATTTTATTTTCCTCCACAAGGCCTATATAGCATAGGAGGGGAGGAGGCAGGAAGGAGGGAAGGGAAAGGGACATGGAAGGGGTGCAAGATGTAGGAGACATGCAGGTCATGCAACTGCAAGATGTCAGCTAAGGTCACTGGTCAGGGGCCATTTATTCTGTTGCTAGGATACCTGACCATGGAATGCTCTTTACGTTTGGTTGTCATGGCACCTGACTGTGGAATGTCTTCTTATCTTTGGGGGCCTCTGGTTAGTACACCAGGTGTTTGTAGTGGATAGCCATACCAGCATTGGCCTGGAAGTTCCAGCCCCCATTGAGGCTTCGGTAATGGTCACGCCCACAAGGCGGGGCAGAGGAGGAAGCAGAAGACCCAGGATCAAGAGGAGGTCTCTCTCTTGGTTCTGGGATGCTGGACGCAGGAGGTAGACTGAGCAGAGTTCTCCAGAGAACACTGCCAGACTGCGTAATACCTTTGCCAGAACCTGTAACCTACCCCTTTATTTGTAAGTGACCCCACAAAATAAACCTCCCTTTTAACTACGTGGAGTGGCCTTAATAATTTCACCAACAGGTGTTACTGCTCTGGGAAGGGGCAGTGGGCTTATGACTTATTCTCTGGCCTAGGTAGTACTTTCCATGGTTCATATTTGGTTCCTGACATCTTGCTCCCTAACAATTTTATATTACTTTTACTTTCTCTTTAAAGACTTTATTTTTAAAACTATTTCTTTATATAACTTCATATATTCATTTTTCTCTCTTCCAAGCCTACATACATTTTTACATACATTGTAAACAGTTTAGAGTTTCATTTCTTCTGAATCTGTCTTATTGTTAATCTATAATCCTTTTCTGACCAGAAGAAAGTTTAAACTGTTGTACTACATGGCTAGGACAAAAAGTGGCATCCTTGGCTGCTTATTCTGCCCACCTCAGCTTCCCAACATAGTGGAGGTATTCCTAACACCAACTCCAGGAAGCAGTGTGTCTATGTCTCCAAGAAGCAGCATTCAGCCCAGAAACCTTTTTTTTTGGGGGGGGGGAAGGGAGGTCTGTACTAGCAAAAGCTAAATATACCATGCAGTGTGCTATGTGGCGTGGAGACAACTCGGTATACTATGGTGGATATCTACCATGCTGTAGATCAAACACATGCACCACAAACAAGCCATGTCTGAGAGACACATTTAGGAAGCCATTTTTAGTGCTGTTTTATAATCTTATTTTTTAAAGCTTTTTCAGGTTTTGGGTGGAAATTCTTGCTGTCACATGTGGGTGCCAAATGTAATTGGAAGGTTTCTCTGGTCCTGTCCATTCTTGCAGCCACTCAGATCCAAGTAAACACACAGACATTTGTATTACTTAAAAACTGTATGGCCTATGACAGGTTTCTTGCTCACTTGCCCTTATAACTTTACCCATTTCTATTTATCTAAAATTGCTGCATGGCCATGGCTTACCAGGACTTTCACATCTTGCTTCTCCTGGTTGTACTGACATCTCCCTAGACTCTGCCTTTCTTGTTTCTTTCTCTCTCCTTGGATTTGCTGCCTGCCCCTAAGCTGCCTTGCCATAGTCCAAAGCAACTTATTTATTAACCAATGTTACTAACATATTCACAGCATACAAAAAGATATCCCCTAGCACTTCCTCCTTCCCTTCCCATACTCCATGTCTTCTCATATGCCCCAAATTTACTTAAGAAGCTATTCTCCAATGACAGCTGCTTGAAGAGTCAACATCACTTTTCTTCTATAAGTGATGCTGAGTATATTAGTCTCATTCTAGGGCAGACCATGTGATCAGGAATACTAATGGTAAACAGTTCAGAAAATAAGAAAAATTTGGTGTGAATAAAAATCTGGAGTCAAAGAATGAGCCATTAACTGACTATAGTCTACAATTTAGAGCTCACTTCAATGGAGGATAAGCCAAAGATCAAGGGCCTGTTGTGAGGAAAAGCAGACTAAAATTTAGGTCTAACCAGATTAGAACATAATTGACAGGCACAAGGAGATTAAATTACCATGAATTTAAGGTTAAAACACAGGCCTTACCACACTTAAAAGCTCCCAGTCATAAAAGTGCTTTGATCTGTGAGCTTGTGTTCAATTTTTTATGATTTGAATTTGTTTCTATTTCATTAAATACATGGTTTTTTTTGGAACTTGTTCTATGAGATAACATATTATTTGTTTTTTCTGTTTTAACCTACACATGAAAATTGAAATAAAATGACAAATACTGATCACAAATGGAAACAATATTCAGTGATTCAGAAAGTCTAGTGCCTAAATTGCAGTGTAAAACAGAACTCTAGGACAATGAGATTATGTTCACAGAAAAATGCTATTCTCAATGTTTAAATGAGGTACATGGGCAAAGCTACATGGTTATATTTGATGTAACCTTCCTTACAGTGCTTTATTGTAATTATATTGAAAAGTTAATAACAATTTTTTAACTTGGGACATCCACACACAACAATAAATAACACTTTTCCTGTAATACAAATTTACTTTAGAAAACTCTGTAGGTTTAGGAGAATAACAATAAGGAGTTAAATTATGTTGAAGCTATATTATGATTTAATTACAATTTGTACTAATATAATATGAACAGCACTATTTTATTATTAAATAACATTATCCAACGTTCTTAGTTAAAACTAATCAATATAACGCAAGATGAATCTACTTTGAGGATTTTGTGTTTACATTAATACTTATCAGAGAACATTGCAGAATCCATGCAGAATTTTCCAGAAATTGCTTTTGAACAGAATGTAGTCATAGAAAAGTTAAGGTGAGGAATTAGGTACAAAAATAATCAAATATACAAAGAAGACACTTACTGTGATTAAATATACTGTTTGCTATTGATATGTAGAAACAATGAGGTAAGAAATTATAAATTTTGTATAACTTGAAATGTAGGGAAAGGTATGATAAATGTAATATTTGTAATTGAAATCATCCACAGCATTTTTTCTTGCCTGTTTGCCTGTTTATCATTTATTATATATATTCAAATATCTTTAGTATTCATTCCTTTATAGAAGTGCCAATGATATTATACTACATTATACACACTCTGTTATAGATGACAAGATAGAGTGCATATAAAGTAGCTAATTCAGAGATGTATAAATGTGACAAAAAGTAACTTCATCTTCTCCTTAAGGAAAAACTGTCTAGAAATAAAAAAAAATGTTTCTAAGTACAAATAAATAACGAGAGACACATAATAAAATCATGAATGCTTATTTTGAACATAAAAATATGTTATTCCTACTCTGTTCCACACATTTTAGATTTGAGTCTATGGTTTTAATAATTACATTTAAAATGGGATATGTCTGGTTTCAAATTGGAAAAGTAGGTGACACATTCTCCTTTCATTTTAATCCTTTCCTACAATGATTACTTAATTTAAAAGTTGCAAAACACATTTTTAAAAGGTCTTATTAAAAAAATGCCAAAAGCCAGATATTATGGTGAAATCTGAAAGATCAGAGAAGCAGAACAAGCTACAGCCAGCCTCATCTCACCAATTCCTTAGCTCACCCTATTTCCATGAAAACAGGACAAAACCTCTGAGTCCTAATCCCTGAGGGTCTAAGTTTAACTGCTTAAAAGCCTCTAGTTCCTGGTCCTCACACCTTATATACCTTTCTGCTTCCTGCCATCACTTCCTGGGATTAAAGGCATGTATCCTTCCCAAGCAAAGACATGAGATATGAAATGTCGGGATTAAATGTGTGTGACACCATGCCGGCTTCTGTTCCCAGTGTGGCCTTGAATTCATAGAGATGCCAATGGATCTCTGCCTCCAGAATAATAGGATTAAAGGTATGTGTGCCACCACTGTCTGGGCTTTATGTGGACTTTTAGTGGCTGTTCTGTCCTCTGACCCCAGATAAGTTTTGTTAGAGCACAAATAAAATATCACTACAAAAACGTAAAAATAGAAAACTATATACTTTCACTTTGCTGCAGCTACTTTTTGGTTATTTATGTACATGCACATAGTTTTTCTTAATATGAAATTTTATGTATAAATAAATATAACATTGAAAATTATCTAACCATTTAAGTAACTCAGAACATGGGGAGATACAAAAATATGAACAAATGTGCAAGAATGATGAAGGAGTGAACATAAGAAAAGTACAAACACAAAAACATTTGAAAGAAAAAGAGTGTGTTTTCTATTAGTTTTTGTTAATACATAAAGTAATAGCTTTCATTGTAACAATTTAATATATATTAAGTATATTATTACATATCATTATACTTTATTCTTTTGTTTTGTTTTGTTTTGTTTTGTTTTTTGAGACAAGGTTTCTCTGTGTAGCTTTGTGCCTTTCCTGGATCTCGCTCTGTAGACCAGGCTGGCCTCGAACTCACAAAGATCTGCCTGCCTCTGCCTCCTGAGTGCTGGGATTAAAGGTGTGTGCCACCACCGCACGGCTTATACTTTATTCTTATTCAACCTCCCCTCTGCCTTTTCTAGTCCTTACTTCTCTCTCTAGAGAAATTATCTTATTAAGCCTCATTCCATCAAAGTGGAAAATAAAGCTAATATCTATCATTATAATGAGAATCTAATTAGATAACACATAACAGAACTTTATAAATTAAAAATGAACAGTATAAGTCATTCAACTTCCATAAATACCCTGTACACATGCTCCTCAGTATTGTACATAAGTGTGTTATTCTAAGTTTATAACAACAATTCAATCATCTTTTTTTTTTCATTTCAGGCTTCTGAATTATCCTACTGTCTTTATCCTTTGTAGCCTACCACACGATGCAGACTAAAGTGACTAGTTTGATTATGTAGATTCCTGGGTTAGAATCCCAATTACACTTCCTTGTGTCATGTGAGTATTAATCAAAGATATGCTACTTATCTTTTTGAGATACATGTTACTCATTTGTATTGTGATTATATCATTAGATAGTATTTCTTTTGTTGTTGTTGTTGTTGTTTTTCAAGACAGGGTTTCTCTGTGTTGCTTTGCTGCCTTTCCTGGAGCTCACTCTGTATCCCAGGCTGGCCTTTAACTCACAGAGATCTGCCTGTCTCTGCATCCTGAATTTTGCTGGGATTAAAGGTGTGTGCCACCACTGCCCAGTGTGATAGTATTTCTTAAAATATAGAAACAATATCTGGTACATAGTAGGCACTCAGTAGAAGACAGATGATGCTATCTTGATTGGTGGCTGTCTATTCTTAATTTTTGGCAATTGTGCTTCCCACTCTAAATGGAAAGCATCAATCCATAGAACTTTATTACTGAGTCCTTTCATAATGTATGCTGTAGAATACAACATAAACTGAGTTCTTTAAAAGAAGAAAATTTGATACTAATCTATTAATGGATACTAGATCTGCTAAATATTGACTTCAGATCTTTTTTGGGAAGATTATCACATATAATAATTATTTTCCCAACTCAGCAATCATATTACAAAATGTTATACCTATTATACATATAAAGAAAACAATATGTTTAAATTTAAAATACTTAATCCTTAAAGAGATATTTGAACAATATAATAGCATTCCCCAAAACACCAGCTGAGATTTACTAGCTAACCCAGTACTTTAAGCCTATTTACATGACTCCTGGCTAGACATTAGTGACTACTTATGTATTTGGTTGAATTATACAGCACCCTCTAATCTGTAATAGTAAAATTTTCATCCATAGACTCTTGTTATTGAAATTATGTATATTCTTTAACAACCCAAGAATATCATGCAGAATTATTATTTACATTCATATTTATTGGGAGTAGTGAAGTAGAAGTGAGTTAGTTTCTAGACTGTTTCTTATTCTCTTTCTTCTCTCAAATCTACCCAGACCTTTAGAACCAAATAACCTCAGATATTTTTTAAGGTATTTATGGACAAATACTTGCGATCTGAACCGACATTGATGAATAATATGTTTCATTAAAATAAAATATAACAGAAAAGGAAGGTCATGCATACAATGACAAGTCAATTTTAAAATTCATGTTCAGAGAAGGTTACAATAACACAGAAAGGTTTTTAAGGGAAACAGGAAGACTTGACACATTACCTATACAGATACTTGTGCTTGGTGTTCTTGAGAGACAGTAAAGAGTTACAGTAGTAAAAAATATTAGGAGAAGGAAATAATTCATGTAACCTGTATATAGGATCTATAGCAAAAATGTGTATAGGAAGTATCTAATCTAAGCTGTACATAGGCTTTTATATAAATGAATATATGAGATTCATAAAAATGGAAAATAAGTTATTTAAAACATGCATACAGAAAGAAGTGAGTGAAATACTGTGTTCTACAGTTACAGAAACTACCAGAAAGAGTAAGAAACATTAATTTCCATTGATATGCAGATTCAACTTATTGCTATTAAAAATTTGTGTTTCTGTAACAGCTAAGTCCATTTTTATATGTTTTATAGAGTGATTATATTCTTCAATCAATATGTGAGGAAAAGTTAATGAAACCTCACACATAGCTGAGGAATTATTGTTAGTTGATGATCCAGGAGAAAGATAATAACAGGGTCTTGGAGAAGTTGGAAACAAAGGAGTTGTGGGTGGACAGAATCAAAACATATGTATGACATCCATAAACAATAATATTTTTCAAAAATATTAATAAATAAATAAATATTAATAAATAATAGAAAGAGCATTGTGTTGGCAGAGTTTTCCTATAGAACAAGATAGGGAAATTTGATCATGAAATAAACCTTTAGAGAATAAAATTGTTTCTGGACAGTGGTGGCCCATGCCTTTAATCCCAATACTTGGGAAGCAGAGATATTCAGATCTCTGTGAGTTCAAGACCTGCCTGATCTATAGATTGAGTTCCAGGAAAGCCAGGGCTGTTAGACATAGAAACTCTGTCTCAACAAACCACAAATGAAACAATGAAATGAAATTATATGCTCCTCTGTAGCCCTTCTGTCTGATTCTTATTTTTATTTTTATTTTTATTTTTTTTGGTTTTTCCAAAACAGGGTTTCTCTGTGTAGCTTTGCGCCTTCCCTGGATCTCACTTGGTAGACCAGGCTAGCCTCGAACTCACAAAGATCTGCCTGCCTCTGCCTCCCAAGTGCTGGGATTAAAGGCGTGTGCCACCACCGCCCGGCTTCTGATTCATTTTTTGACATATCTCCTCTCAGCCATACTGGCCTCTTTACACTTATATCCCATTGGATTTTTATCCTTCCCATTTCTTCCATTTGCAATGTTCTTGAGTAGAAATAAATTGGACTTAGCATCTCATCTTCATCAGATTTCTACTAACAACAGTCAACCTAAATTATTAAAATATTAAACTCTCAATGCCTCAGAGATTCCCTATTGTACTTTGCTGCTTTATTATTTTTTTTCTTCCCCCATTTGTCCTGTTTTTTTATTATTACTTTGTATTTATTTTTTAAACTTTTAATGAAAAAGTTCTTCTCATAAAATATAACCAACCATAATTTTCCCTCCTGCAATTCCTCCCAGCTCCCTGCCCTTCAATCTCCTTTCTCACCCAGATACACTTCCCCTCTGTCTCATCCTCAGAAAAGAGCAGGCCTCAAAGAACAAGGCAACCCAATAGGAGTAAGGGAGTCCTAAGAGCAGGCAAAAGAATTGGAGAAAGACCCACTCTCATGGTTAGGAGTCCCACAAAAAGAACATGTTAACAGCCATAACATATACACAGAGGACTTGATGTAGACCCAAGCAGGCCCTGTGAGGCTATGTGATACATGATTAGTTGACTTAGTGGGGCATGTTCTCTGGGCATTCTCCATTCCTCCTGACTCCAAAATTTTTTCAATAAGAATTGTCACCATATTTTGCATATTTAAATTATTGGTTTACACAGGCTTTTTTATCACTATAGTATAAAGTGTAGAAGGGCATTGTTTTACTTACTTTTTTAATACTGTAAGAAAACAATAATAGAAGAAAGGATTTATTGGATACATAGAGTTTCAGAGGGTAAGTCCAGGACCAGTAGCTGATAGTTTACTTCTGATCCACAAGTATAGGTAGAGACAGGATGAACTAATTGGGAATGATATAGGCTTTCGAAATCATAAAGCCCACACCAGTGACACATGACCTCCAAGAAAGCCACACTCAATCTCCCTCAAACAGTTCTACCAACTGCAGATCAAACATTCAAATATATGAACCTATTATGGACTGATCAGTTTAAGGGCATGGGATACCACCGCCTGATTTCTGTTCCTGGCTTGCTAATGACGTCTGATCTTCATGTAAAATTTATTTATTAACATACAAATAAAATCACATTTCAGCACAATTAAAATATCACCACATTTCCTCCTATTATTCTAATAAAAGAAAAAAGAGAAAAAAGCTATAACTAATATAAGAAAAGCTATATACAATAAGTACAATAACTATATAAAATATATACAAGCAATAAATACCTATACAATGTCTAGTCCATTTGCATTTGACAAAATCAGAGAAAATATTCCATTCTTAAATTCTGGAAGGTGGAAGGCTGAGTAAGGAGATGCTACCAGCCATTGCTACCATGAGAAGCAAGATGTAAGTTAACAGTAAGCCATAAGCCATGTGGCAACTTACAGATTGGGTTAATGTAAAATATAAGAACTAGATAGCAAGAAGCCTGAGCCATTAGGCCAAACAGTTTAAATAATATAAGCATCTGTGTATTTATTTGGTTCTGAGTGGCTGCAGGTCTGAGCAGGACTATAGAAAACTTCAAATATAAATGGCACCCAATGGCTCAAGTTTCCACCTAAAACCTGATAAATAAGATTATAAAATGGAGCTAAAAACAGTTTCCTACTTGTCTCTCTCAAGTCAGTGGCAGACTGTAGGCTTGAGCTACTCTGTGGCAGGTTTGTGGCATGCAGGCTTGATCTAAGCCACATTACACAGAGGTGTCTCCAAGCTGTGCAATATGCTGTGTGGCAAATATGATTTTTACTAGTTAAAAAAAAATTCCCTGGGCTACATGCTTCTAGATGAAAGCATAAACCCACTGCTTCCCCAAATCTGTGGGAGCATGGTTCCCAGAGCTGGCAGTAAACATTTCACCACATGTTGGAAAGCTGAGGTGGGCAGA
This sequence comes from Onychomys torridus, assembly GCF_903995425.1. Taxonomy (NCBI): domain Eukaryota; kingdom Metazoa; phylum Chordata; class Mammalia; order Rodentia; family Cricetidae; genus Onychomys; species Onychomys torridus. The sequence goes on from NC_050466.1 coordinate 42,763,834, forward strand.
GCATGCTACAGTTTAAAGCAATAGATTCATAATAAGACAGATTCAGGTGGAATAAACCTCTAAACAGTTTACAATGAATGTAAAACTCTCAGTAGGCTTGTAAGAAAAAAGTAATATATACAGTTATGTAAACGAATAGATAGTTTTTAAAAAATAAATCCTTTAAAGAAAAATAAAAGTAATATAAAAATAAACCATGTAAAAATGGATATCACACAGAGAATCTGGATTGGGTTTTCTTTGAGATTTTTAACTACATAAAGACATTTGATTGTAAAATCTGCTCAGTTAAAATAATATGTACATTTTAAAGGTAACTTGACTTCAAAATGTGGGTCTAAGTATATATTGCTTTGGAAAGGAGCCTCTGCTTTTGTTTCCACAGGAAGTAAGAGGCTATGGATTTGTTCTAGATTAAGATACATCATGTTAGACCAGCCAAGTCCCCATGTAAGGTCTCTGTTAACACTCTGGCCTAGATGATCCAACATCCAGAATTGTTTCAATGCTCAGACAAATACATCCTCAGGGACTACTCCATAATCCTAAAATTTTCTTTAAGTCCCCATTAGAATATAGTGCCCTCATCCAGCAGGAAGTAGTAAGAGAAGCTACACCCAACTTCCCAAAATGTTGTTTATAAATGTTTATTTTTATTTAAAGCAGGTTGATCATAAATGTGATTTCTTTTTAAAGAAGAAGAGAGGATATAGATATAGGATAAATAATAATGTTTTATATTTCTATGGAATTTAGATTATTGATACAAGTTTAAACTTAATTTTGTTATATTTCCACTCTCATTTGAGGTAGTATGTTTATGTAACTCATTTATATTGCAATGGATAATTAAAAAATATAGATTAATAATTAGTCTTCTATGATAGTCAAACTTAATAGTCATGTTAAATTTTCTAGGTATTACATAGATATAATACAATTAGGTAGATAATCTTTAAACACTTCAAAGATCTACAGAATATTGCATTTACAATGTTTTAATAAAGAATAAATATTTTAATAACTTAGACTTTCTGGACAGTGAGACATGTCTGCTCCTGGCAGCACCGATTTACTTCAGAGAGAAGGATGGGCATCAACAATACTCTATATGGAGTTTATCTTCTTCCTGGCAAAATTAGCCATTTGGGCAAGAAACTGTTCTTGCCTGGATTGCTTTATCAACTGGACATGCAGAACCCATAGGAAGATGACCACTGAACTTTGCAAGGCAAAATGATCCTTCATGTTCCTCCCTCACAGAGTAAACTGCCAGACATTCTTCAGGACACAGAGAGAAGTGATTGAGAGACTCTAAGCCTATGGGCTGAAGACAGATGCCCCAACTTTACAGAGGAAATTGACATAATTGTCCAGGCTGCCAGCTGTCTCTGTCTACTCTTGCAAAATTCCCAAAAGTTACTTGAGTCCTTCTCCCCTTTCTCAGATAATATTATATTCTCTGAGGTCTTTGATGTAGTTGAAGACTAGATAGTTATAATTTCCTTAGTTACGATAAAATATATGTTAGATATGAAACCTTAGACTCACAAATATAGACTAGATAAGATATCTTCTTTAGTTCTTCCAAATACATATAGACTCAATATTATAAATAGACTAGATATTGTAACTGTAATTCTTGTTTAATAATTATTATGTTATTTTTAATTTTACTATGTTAAAGTTAAAATCTTCCTTTTTGAAAAAAAAACAGAAAAGGGGAAGTGCTGTGGAGTGTATTGTATGCTTTGAATATATGTTGCTATGATTGATTGATAAATAAAATGCTAATTGGCCAGTAGCCAGGCAAAAAGGATAGTATAGGTGGGGGAAATGAGAGAGGAAAATGCTGGGTGAAAGAAGGCTGAGTCAGGAGACACTACCAGCTGCCACAAGGAGAAGCATGATGTAAGATACCAGTAAGCCACAAGCCACGCGGCAACTTATAGATTTATAGAAATGGGTTAATTTAAAATATAGGAACAGATAGCAAGAAGCCTGCCATAGCTATACAGTTTATAAATAATATGAGTCTCTTTGTGTTTACTTGGGGGATGCGAGTGGGAGAAAATTGTCCCAACTGCTGGTAGGCTGGGACACAGGAAAACTTCGCTACAGTGGTTAATTCTACTTTTCTGATCTTTCACCATTCCCCAGTATTTGGCACTGTGTTTTTTATTAATATGACTGTTTAGTAATTCATGTTATATTTATGTTAATCAAAAACACAACCACCTAAAACCTGAAAAGAGTACTTCTAGACTGGAATGTTAAATTTACAACAGATAATTAACAAAATTTAATTGAAATTTTTTAATGACACATAATTTTTTAAAAGACAGCTAAGGTGAAAATAAGAAAGATATAGCAAACTTTTTTGTTTAATATAATTGAGACTTACAGACATGCAAATTGTTAACCATTTTAAGACAACATTTTATATTCTCCAAATTTACAAAGCTTGGGAAGCTTAACAGCTCTGAGTTCTGCAGGGTATTGTGAATAAACTCTCAAGCACTGCTGGTACAAGTACTTGACATAACATTATTTTAATAAATTACATTCAGACTCAGACTCAACTGCCTGATACCTCTTTTAAAAATTATATTTATCTGGACTGTGTGTGTGTGTGTGTGTGTGTGTGTGTGTGCGTTTTAATTAAAAGACTGCCCTTCAGTCATTTAAATATAGGGTAATTAACTCATTTCTAACTCTATACATTATAATTAATATTATATATAGTGAGACATGTCTTTAGTTAATGTTTTTTATAAACATGGATTTCTAATTCAAATATAATTTAACAAACCTGAGCTGAAATGTACAGAAAACCTTGCATCTGTGAAACAAAGAATAATTCATAATAATATTGTATATAGTATCCTATTATTCTCATCCCCTCAACAGACAAACACTAGCAACAAGTTTAAACTTTCCCAAATACCCCTTGAGAAACTAACTAAACACATAAATCTTACAATATGCTTCCAGAAAACATTAACAAATGGGCTTCTGCTCACAAATCAACATGAATGAATCTTAACAAACTGATGGATGATAAGAATCACTGAATCATTAGAGGAATATGCACTTAGAGGTGGTCTGGAGATAAGGACACAGTACCTGGGACTGTACAGATGCCCAGTCTTTGGTCTTAGCCTTGGTGTAAGTCTTCATGGGTCTTTCATACTTGTATTTCCAGAGAACAATCACCCACTTATCACAGTTATTGAGGATCATATTCTCCATGTCTCTCTAGGCAAAAAAAATAAATAAATAAAAATAAAAATAAAAATTACATGTCTCCTGCAATGCAGGGCACTGAGAAAGCTTAATGTTGGAATCACATTTTGCTTTGTTTGACAATGTGGTCTTCTATCACTTCAGTCCTCTAAAGCAGTGGAGGAGAAAGTCCCAGAGCATGTGCTCTTTAGTGATAGAGATACAGAAAGGTTTCTGACAGTAGAGAAGTATTAGTTAAGATAGAAGTTTCCATCTCAAAGTGGCATCCTGAGACAAAAATGGTGGGGAGTTGCTGTGGGATATCGTTCTGTATTGGGGTGATCGCTGGAAGATCACAGAAGCAGAACAAGCCACAGCTACCTCACCTCGACAGCTCTTCAGCTGATCCTGTTTCCTCAGACTGGAAACCTCTGAGTCCTCATCCAGAATGAATCTCAGCTGAATTGCTCCTCCAAAGCCTAAAAGCTTAACCAGCCAAATTATTCTAGTTTCTGGTCCTTATGCCTTATATACCTTTCTGTTTTTTACCATCAGTCCCTGGGATTAAAGGTGTGAGTCACCATGCTTGGCTGTATCCTTGAACAGATGGATTTCTGCCTCTGGAATGCTAGGATTAAAGGTGTGTGCTACCACTGCCTGTCCTCTATGTTGACTATTGTTGCTGTTCTGTCTCTGACCCCAGATAAGTTTATTAGGGTGCCCATATTTTGGGGAACACAATACCCCCACAACAGTGGGAGGAGAAAAAAGAGGAAGGAGATGTTGCAAGCTGCCAGCAGGAGCAGCAATGATTCCATCAGGATGAAGATAATACCACTAAGCTTACAAACATCTCCAAAAGATCAGCTTTGGACTACAAACAGCTCAGGACAATTTTGAGATGGCTAGCTGAGATAATCCAGCTTCACAGACTACTTGAGCAAGAACTTGAGATAAGCCCTGCACTTTCACATTATGCAAAGACTGGACAACAAATCATACAGCTACATCTCCCAGGACTTGACAATTAACACACACACACACACACACACACACACACACACACACACACACACACACATTTGTTCCTTTTCAGAATCCCCTAAAGATGCCTTCATACCCAGATATCAGGAAGTAATTTTAAGAACAAGATGCCCACATTCCCAAGAGGTGGGGTGGGTGGTTTTTGGTCTTTTAATGCATTTTGGATAATTGTCATTGTTTAGGAAGATTGGTTACAAGTTGTTAATTGTAAAGGGTCACGAAAAAAGTTAAAAAGGAAATTAAATTCAGGGTTCTTGTTTGAAAAAAGAGAGAATATAGATATAACAAACTAAAAGGTAGATTATTGAATCTACTCTGAAAATATATAGAAATGATGGATAAAATTGTATATTATTGAATCTATTCTGAGAAGAAAAGACAGAGTATGGATATAAGACAAATAGTTTATTGAATCTACTTTAGAAGGCAACTACTAGTTTTAAATATTTTACTTTGGATTGGATTTTTATATATATTACACAATTTTTGCTTAATGATACACATTAGAGATAATTTTGCTAGAATATATTGTACAAATACTTCTAATCTTATTCAAGGTATTGTATCTATACTGTTCATTTAACAATGAAATGCAATTTTCTAATCCTTGAAAGTTATTATTACCAACTAATTAGTATATAAAAAATAAAAGTTAGTAGTTTTTCATTACAATTGAACTTGTAGTCATATTATATATGTTCTCAGGGTCAAACAGAGATATATGTTAGATATACAGGTCATCTTCAAAAATTTCAGAGATTTACAGAATATGGCATTTTAAGATATTTTAATAACATATATATTTTTTTCTTTTTTATGACACTGAAACATGTCTGTCCTGGCAGCACCAATCTACTTCAAAGAAAATATGGGCATTAAAGAAATTCCATATGGAGTTTAATTTCACTGTGGCAAAAGTTCGCCACTGGGCAAGAAAGTGCCTTTGCATCAACTACTGACAGTATGCTGTCCAAAATGGACAAGAAGGACCCAAAAGAAAGGACTACCAATCCTTGTCAAGACAAAAGAGGAAGGCTCTTTAGAAAATCCTGTTTCACAGATGAGTCTGTCAGATATGCTAAACCTGTAGGCTGAAGATGATACCCCAACATTGCAGAGAGACCCAGGTGACTGTCCAGGCAGCTAGCTGTGTCTGTCATAACTCACATTTTCTGAAATTCTCTTGTTAGCACTTCCTGTTTTACTAGGTAATATTATTTACTTCTCTGGTATCTGAGGGAGTTGAAGACTAGATAATTATAGTTATAGTTTGCCTTGTTAAGAAATTCAGAAAAGAATCTCAGTAAGAGATATAAAGTGTATAAGTTTGAAAGACATCAAAAGATAGCTTTTGGTTGGTAATACAATTTATGATAGAAAGGGTATTAGGTACATTTGGAACTCACCAAAATAGGATAGACAATGGAATATTTTCACTTTATTTGTCAAATGCAAATATACTAGACATAGATCATATGTTTACTGTTTGTATATAATATATATATATTTATTGTACTTCTTGTATATAATTTTTCTTATATTAGTTATATTTTTTAACTTTTAGACACAAAAAGGGGGAATGCGGTGATATTATACTTGTATTCTAATAAATTAAGCTTACTTACAGATCAGAAGAAAAAGCCAGCCACTACTTTAAACATAGAAGACAGTCAATGGTAGCATATGCCTTTAATCCTAGCATTTGCGAGGCAGAGATTCATCAGATCTCTGTGAGTTCAAGGCCACACTGGGAACAGAACCAGGCATGATGGTACACAGTTTTATTCCCAGCACTAATTAACCATAGAGGTCTGTAGGTCTGTACAGACAGACAAGTGATAGAGCTGGGCAGAATGAGGAAGTGTAGCTGAGCAGAGAGGAAGTGATATGGCAGAGACAGAAAGGATATAGACATGAGTATAAAGGAAGTGGCTCTCTTTTTGGCTGAGGATTTCCAAGTGGTAAGGACATGATTAGGTTCTTTCTGCTCCTCTGCTCCCTCAGTTTCTCCCTAATATCTGGCTCCAGGGTTTTATTAATAAGACCGTTTAGCAATTCTTCTTACAAGTATGTGTTGTGGCTTACAATGAAGCATAAGTAGTATTCTACAGTGATAGAATTCCTAGTCATTCTCCCATGATCACACATGTGCTGGCAAGATGCTTAGTCATTCAAGGGCCTTAAGTTTAGGGAATCAGTGTGCTGTGTGGTCATGTAATCTGTGAGCAGCATGATCACATAATCCATGTGCATGCATGATATAGCTACATAAGCCCAAATGCACATGCAGATCCTGCACACCCTTACCTCCCTCTTCCTCCACAATCTTTCAATAGGCCTAAGCACATCCTTTCTGTCCCCCTTCCTCCAATAAATTCTTTTAATGAGTTTTATTGTGCCTTGTGGTTTTTCTTTCATGGTAAACAGTGCCATATAATAACTAACATTGGTGCTGAAATGAAGCAGGCCCTCCCAGTGCTCTGAGTCTGGGACCCTGTACTGAGGTTTATTCTATCTACAACTGCCCACTTTCCCATTTGCCCTGATGCCTGACTGCTGCACATAACACTGGCTGCTTTAATTGCCAAGATTTTCCTTTCCAGCCAGCGTAAACAGGCTTCAATTTCTAACCATTTCCCATGACTGTTGTCTGAGATATTGTTCTCACTCTCAGACTGCTGGGTTGTCATCAGGCTGTGTACACACCACCTCATTCTCTCTTTTGACAAAGCAATGAATGCTGTCAGACCCCTGGGGGGTTCTCAGGCTATGTACACCCTTGCCCTCACCCTTTCTGGACTAAGGAAGATTTTGGTGACTTGCCAATTGCTGATCTTCAATCAACCTTGGGGATGCCCAAGATTATAGTCTTGGATCATGTTTGTATTTTTATTCTTATTTTTATTCTCCCTGCTGTGGTCATGGGAAATAAGGCTTCCTTCTCTTAGTCCCACTCCTTCTCTAAGAAATGGCCTAAATATCCCTTAGATAACAATAAGAAATGGCCACCTAATGGCTCCTTCGACCCTGATATTTTACAGGAATTATCTAACTTCTGCTAGTGAATTGGCAAATGGAAGAAGTTGCCAAATAGTCAAGCTTTTTTTTTCTATCTATTCTCTAAACCTTCCCTTCTCAATTCCTTCTTTCTTGCCCATGTGCTCCTAGCTATGCAACCTGAACCTGAAAAATCTTTGACTACCACTCTGGTCCCTGCAAATAAACCTCCAATTATCCAGACTCCCATTCACACTCCCTGGCCACCTGCCCCTTCTACTCTTCCTCTATCTCCCTCCTCCTCTCTGGTATCAGGCCACTCCAATGGGCCAACTCTGGCTCCTACCTTCTCTCTTCCTGTCACTTGTTCTCAAGTTTCCCTGAGAAGCACAGAGAAATTTAGAAGCAGGCTAGGACACATGCAGATGAGTTCCATCAAACCATTGCTGCCCACCCACCTAGGGCTTAGGTGATTCCCAATCAGGACCAACATTGGGATTATAACCTGGGTGGCCTTCTAGCTAGGGATAGATTTATAACCTACTTTTGGGTAGGTCTTTCTAAGGCTGCCCTCAAACCAGTAAACTATAAAAGACTAAAAAAAATGTATATTCAAGATAAGGAATAAAATCTGTCTCATGTCTCCCAGAGTTTACCATATCAGAGATAAACTTAAGCCTCTGGAGAGAGGGCCACTCCCACAGGCAGAAGTCTTAGAGATAAGAAAGCCCATAAACAGAACTGCCAAATGCTGGCACATGCTATCCAACTGGTTGCATGAAAGCCTCAAGGTCCCTGTTTAAATGTGATAAACAGGGTCACTAAGCTCATGTGTGCCTGGTCCAATGCAGGCCAACAACTGGGCCTTTTCCAAAGTGCAGCTGACTGCCCTGTACACCTTGTGGTATGGGGATATCAAAAACCACCTTCCAGCCAATCCCTTAGGCTTGATGATGGATGATTGAAGGGAAACTAAGGAAGCCATTACAGCATTGGGTCAATCTCTGCCCTTTTGGACACTGGAGCCATTTACTCTGTCCTGATGGAATTTGTGGGTCCCAACTCTCCTCATCTCCCTATTGTCTCCCTCAGGATAAGAGGACAAGCCTTACCTACCTCACCAGACCTCACCACTTAATTGTATTTTCAGGGGTGTCCCTATTACCCACACATTTTTAGTGCCAACCTGCCCTGTGCCCCTAAAGGGAAGAGATTTTCTAGCTAAGGTAGGGACCACACATCTGAAAATACAAGCACAGAACAAACTGCACTTGACACATTTTTAAAAAAGGACAAAAAACCCCACAAAGTTAGTGGGTAAGAAAAAGGAACTGGACTTGGGAAGTATTTACAGAAGGGATTAATATGTCCAAAAAATAATAGTTTCAATGAATGAATGGTATTATAATGTTCTTTATTATGTATATTATATAATACACAGTATACATATGCTAATTTTAAATTAATTTAAATTGGACCTATATAGAATTGTGCTATCACTGATACATAAACTAAGGATCTCTGTAAGAGTCACTGTGCAATGTAGGATTTTTTTTTTCTCCTCATTAATTTGACAGAAAGCAGCCTATCATATGACTTTACAATAATGAAAAGATTTTTGTAACATTACACATAGTCTGCTAAATTTCTGAGTTTCTTTTGCTTCCAGAAATATATCATAGATTCATTTGAATTCTATTAACTTTAAGTCTACAGTATTTTATCATACTAATGATTTTGTTATATTATGAATTAGAAGGAAAATTGCACACAAGTTTAAGCTAGTGTGTTGAAAGACATCTTTCAAGTCTAGAAGGTGTATTTCATACAAAAAATATCCTATAACATTGTAAAAAGAAATGATTGTAACTAAAATATAGCCACAGAAATAAAAATAAACTGATAAATAAAACTAGTGAACTGAACTCATGGCAGTGGACTTTTCCTTTAGCAACTTATCAATTCTTGGAGGAATAGTATCTCCTATGTAGGATGACTACAATTAAATTATTTTATAAGAATATTTACATATTTATGAATATCATAAAGTAGTAGATTTCTATATGGCCCTATCCCTCCATCCTTGTTTCCACCTACCATTCAAACAATGAGCATTGAGAACTTATTGTTGGAGACACCATGCATTTTGGACATAGGACATGGAAATGCTAACATTTTTCCTTGCTAGATGGCTTTTGTAGTACCTTAATGTGCTATGTAGGCAGTTACAATGAAATGGTCATTAATAACCTTACCCAACTATGACTGCTATAAACTAAAATTATAACTGATGTTGCAAGATATGCCCATAGGTATAATACTGGCATAGATGTTATGAGAGTGAGCAATTTGCATTTTCTGATTGGATATAAATCCTGATTCCCAGAAGTAAATGTATGCCCAGTACTGTAAACATATTTAAAAACTCTCCAAGGTTTGGGGAGCTCACAGGCATCAGAGGTGAACCAAATATTATTATTTTGTTAAATAGACAAAATCTGTGTTTGTCCTCTAAATCTTATCTTCATATCCATAGATTAGTATAGCTCCCAGTCCTCACTAGAAAAGCTTCTTTGTGAAGTAGTTGAGGTTAGCACAGAAAATTACAACTGATCAATGTGTAGAAAATAACTGTCAGTAGAATGGTCAGACACAAATGGGACATCTATATCATTATCCAGCTGTCAAGACTCAGAGACAAACATGGAAGAGTGGACAGAAAGATTATAAAAGTCAGAGATCAGGAAAGAAAGGAAGCAAACTCTGACTTGACATGACAGCATCTGTGCACTTCTGAATACACAAAAGTTATGTTTCCCTACTTAAGGCCTGGATTAGATCAAGCCTGCAAAAATTCTAGCATGGAGTCAGAAGAATCTCACCAGTTCCCATCCCTAAGGATTTCTTGACAGTTTATGGCTTCTGGGGGTAGAGAGTCAGTTTTCTTTAAGGATGGCACTTATTATAGGTTGACCCAGATACAGTAGATGACCCATGAGTATATTGGAAGCGCAAACTGGAATTGGTGATTTATTTTCCAAAATCAAACAGGACACTAAGATAGGAGGAAGTAGGAAAATATGGGCTGAATCTTAGAGGAGTTATGATAAAATATATTGTATGAATTTCTCTGATAATTAATAAAATATCATCTTACAATAGTGAACACATTTTTACTTCAATTTTTCTCTAGTCCTTAAGAAATCACCAGAACCACCTGAGGCATGTAAATAATATCAAACCAAATTTCTCATCCTTTTTCCCCAGATACTTAGAGAATATCTTACATTTCTCAGTATTAACTCAAAACAACTCTGTATACTGATATGACTTGCTCTCAGTAGTGCTTTGTTCATTGAGCTTCACAGACTCTTAAAGCCATTATCTCTGCCCTGCTGAGCATGGCAGCATTCTAATTACTTTATTTCAAGAATGTGCCTAGTAGCCAACCCTCAAAAATATCCCAATGTTTTGGAAATTTGCTCCATAGGAATGAGAACAAGTTAACCTTCCTTTTCTATTATACTGTGTTATAATTAAAAACATTACCAGTGATACAGCCTTTTGTATTATACCAACATTCTTATTGTTCTGCTTAGGATTATGACACCAGTTCAAAAGGAACTGGAACAGAGTGATCATTGCTACTATCACCTTAAGTTCGTTTATTACCTCTCTCCCTTAAGCAAATCATAAACCCATTGTATTGAGAGCTACTGGTAGTGAAAGTCCATGAGAGTGTACAACAGTGACAACTAGCATTCAGAAGGTTAACCTATAAGAACTAAGGTCTCTGTTAGAGGAAACCATAACATCAGGCATTATAGAATTACTGTCTTTTGAATGAACTGGCTGTCTCTTGTTGTAAACTTCTTGTGCAATAACAGTTATGATTCTCCATATTTACCATGCATCTCCATATTATGTGTACATATAATCTCATGATTGCATCTCAATCTTGGGCACAACTGTCCCTATACATTTGGGGTAATTGGACAACTGTCCTCAGCTATGTTTATTTTTCATTAACATATATCTGGCCTCCAGACAAAAGTATTTCAGCAAAGATACCTTCTCCAAGGACAAATGCAGATAAATTAACATTAGCTCATCTCACCCACAGATAGAGAAAAGAACCACTAACAATTAACTACTCAACCCCTTACCTTCACTCTGGGTTTTTTACACAAGACCCTAATTTAAGATTTACTGCTCACATTCCTGGTATGATGTTTTAGCCATTTGTTAGTTACTGAGTTAAGGCAGTTACTTCCCACTGACCCAACTAGATTGCCTACAAGGCCAGGTAGGTGACAAGTGCCAAACTTCTTTCTGATGCAAATTAAGATTTTAATTCGTCTTCAGCCAGGTGCTATTCCTAGATTTTCTCCTCAGCAATTACTCAGAGCAAAAGTGCCTTTAGTAACCAAATGCTACATATTCTGACATAGGTTGCTTAGCCACCTAGCATATGTGCCCCTCCCTATCACAAAGCAACTGCAACTGGGAAGAACAGGGAAAAACAGCACCAAAGGCAGTTTACTTTCTTGTGACATATTGACCCCTAACATTCTACCTAGCCATTTCTAGATTATAGTTTGAGCACATAAATTCCCTAATTGATCTTAACCTTTAATTGGCCCTACCAGAGAACTCCCCTTTAGTCACTCCCCTTTTGGGTTGTAATTGAAAGCTGACAATTATCACTTTATGTGTGGATTCTTATCACCTCTCTCTGACCCTGGAAAATTTCAATCCACACATTGCTTTACCAAAGAATTACTGTGTGGGTATATATACTTGTAGCTAGACTTATCCTGGTCCTGCCTGGCCCATGGTCAGGACAAATCTCTCTCACCCGCCACTCCTGCAGCTTCTCAGACCCAACCAAGTAAATACACAGAGACTTATATTGCTTACAAACTGTATGGCCATGGCAGGCTTCTTGCTATCTAGTTCTTATATCTTAAATTAACCCATTTTTAAAAAACTATATCTTGCCACATTGCTCGTGGCTTACCAGTATCTTCCATGTTGCTACTCATGGTGGCTGCTGGCAGCATCTCTGTGCCTCAGACTTCCTGTACCCAGAATTCTCTTCTCTGCTTATCCTGCCTATACTTACTGCCTGGCTACTGGCCAATCAGCATTTTATTTATACAGAGCGATATCCACATCACTTAAAAGGAGAGAAGGGAGAGAAGGTTAGCACTCCCTTTGAAAAGGCCTTTGGACCTAACAACACACATACTGTTAAGGCATTGCTACCTACTTCTTGGCATATATATATATATATATATATATATATATATATATAGTGGATGTTCTGTTCTCTGACCCCAGACAAGTTTATTAGGGTGCACAATATATTGGGAACACATTATCACCACATATACTGGTTCTCTGATAACACTGGGAAAATTGATTGAAAAGAACAAAGATGAGGACAGAGATGGAAAGAACTAGGTAGGAATGATGAGAGAATAGCAGAAGAGACAGAGCAGGAGGGACTGTGAGGAGCTAAGTAAGAGAGCAGAAAAGAAACTTTGTAGATAGAATTGACTTAGAAGAATAAAGTGAATGGACTAAAGAACTCAGGGTAGTTAGATTCATTGAATATCCCTCAGATTAGAATCCTCAGCTGGTTGTTAGACTCTTCCATGGACCCTGGGAGCAAACAATATAGGCTGGACCTATTATTATTTGTGTTACCATTGGATCATATCATGTCATACTTGTTTCATTCTTATACTTCCTTGTTTTCCATTTGGGAGTTCCTTTATCAAATAGGAAAAACAATTCGCTTATTTGGCTACTGCCACAGCTCATTATCTATGCTTAAATGAGGATTTAATCTAGGTATGAGGGATGTTTTAGGATATATATAGTCTGAGCATCCAAACTAGAGTATATGACATACTTCAGAGTTTTTAACATTCTTACTCAAATGTACCATTATTAAACATTACAAGAGCACAACTGAGTGTGTTTTCCTGTGAAGGAAAGATGACATTAAAGAGGAATAGCTAATCCATGCACTAGTGGCTTACACCTTTAATCCCAGCACTCAGGAGGCAGAGCCAGGTGGATCTCTGTGAGTTCAAGGATAGCCTGTTCTAGAGTGTGAGATCCAGGACAGGCACCAAAACTACAGAGAGAAACCCTGTCTCAAAAAACAAACAAACAAACAAGGCAAACAAAACAAACAAACAAAAAGAGTAATAGTTATTTTCTCAGGCACTCACTCAAATAACTTGAAAACATTAGTTAATACAAATTTTCTACAGTACTCATTTTCTAGTTGATTCTATCTTTTTTTTTTTTTTTTTTTTTGGTTTTTCAAGACAGGGTTTCTTTGTGTAGCTTTGTGCCTTTCCTGGAACTCACTTGGTAGCCCGGGTTGGCCTAGAACTCACAGGGCTCCACCTGGCTCTGCCTCCTGAGTGCTGGGATTAAAGGCATGTGCCACCACCGCCCGGCTTGATTCTATCTTTTCAGAGTTTTATATCACTCGGAAATCTTCCCACTGAACTGACACACAAAAGAAACAGTAAAATGATATACTTAGACTGTAATTATAGTCTTCTTGCCTTACTTGAGCAACTGATAAGAACAACACTGATATCACTAGACCTGGTAGATTTGTATTTGGCAACTAAACAAGGAAAATAGCGATTAAATTTTACAAAGACTCTTTGGATAACTCCCAAAGGAAAGGAAGAGGACAAAGTAATACAAAATAGTATTAGGTTGTTGGAATACGCTTGAGATATGTACTTAAAGAAATACAGACTATTCTAAGAAAAGACACAACAGAATATATGAGAATGTATTTCTTGTTTATCAAATTATTTTACCATCCTTTATAATGCATAATTATAAGCTTTTGGAGAAAATAAATGAAAGATGCAAAAGAGAACATGATGCAGTTAATGGACAAGGGTATGAAACAGGCAGAAGAAATCAAACAGACTCTGTCTTGGAGTCATCCTTAGAGAAAACGTTTTGTAGTAAACACCAAGAAAGAAGATATGACAGACAAAGAGAAATTTAAATTGTAATAGATGGTGAAGTTTGCAAAAGTCTACTAAATCTCAGGTTTTATTTTAATGATTCAATGAATATTCATAAAGTAAAACAGTATAAACTTTCAACACCTCTTAAGTGACATTAAGGAAAACTACAAATAGATATTAGAATGGATTCAGAATTCTAAATTTATCATTTTGATTTATATCTTAATACCTACAAAATGAGCCAATTTACCTAAAAGAATATTTTGAGGTCAAAATGACATAGATAAATAAATATAAAAGTAATCATTTGTTACTTTTGTTAGTCAATTTTTTATTATGGTGCTTTTATAAGCCAATGTGTCTTTAAGAATGAGAAGGTCATATGACAATAAAAAAATATTTCCAAAATGATAGAATTAGGGACAGAAAAGATCCATTGAAATTTAAAGAACCAGCAAAGGGACCAAGTTCAATGTCAAGCAGAAATAAAACCAGGTGCCAGAAATAATTACCAAAATTGACACTTAACATACACTGCCATAAAAATTTTTAGGCAGGATATGTCCTCACATAATAGCAATGTCATAATGAAAGATTTCACAAATATAAGGTTATTTTTTCAGTTCACCAAAACAAAAAAACAAAAAAAACCCAGTAGGCCCAAATAACCAAGCATAATCGTGTGTGTGTGTGTGTGTGTGTGTGTGTGTGTGTGTGTGTGTGTGTGCGCATTTCTGTGTGTCTTTCTCTGTGTCTGTAGGTGTACAGACAAGTGTTATCATGCATATATGTTCAGGAAAGCTAATGTTGATACTGAGTATCTTCTTTCATCACATTGTTTTTGAAGAGAGAATTTCTCACTGACCTTGTACTTCATTGATTAGTAAAAATGGCTAGCTACAAAGACTTTTGTCTCTATTCTCCATGGTGCTAGAATTACAGGCCCCTGTCATCTCTGCCCCAAGTGGGGACTCAATACTTCACTCTTGTTCAACAAGCTCTCTGTCCATCTAGTGAACTCCCCAGCCACACATACTTCCTAAAGAAGATACCTCACAATATTTCTGCTAGACAATTAAGATGTCATATTATTCACAACTAAATCTTCTTCAGTGCCTAACACAAATAATCTGTTTGAAATATGAATTTATTTGCCTATAACAATCTTACCACCACTCATAAGAAAGTACCTTAAGGAAGATCACAAAATGGCAAAATAAGATCTATAGTTATTTGCAGTAAGATATGAAACTGTATCCTGTGTTTTGACCACCCTTAAGATTAAACTTTTGTTCATTTCCAGTGATATTTCTTACTATCTCTGCCACCAATCCCATTGAGCAGTAATGGTTGCTATACCATAATATTATGACATCCATAATCAAGGAAGAGTCCTGTACTTTGACTTCAGTTTTTTAAAAAAATCATTTATTTTATTCTTTGATATTATAATTTACATAATCACCACCTTCCCTTTCTTTCTTCCATATCATTCCATATACCACTCCTTGATATTTTTTTTCAAACTAATGGCTACTTTTCCTCATCAACATTAACAGATGGTGCTGGCATAATGATATCAACATGCAGAAGACTGCAAATAGATCCATATCTGTCACTGTGAACAAACCTTAAATCCAAGCGGATCAAAGACCTCAACATATTCCAGTCAATAGTTTTTTTTTTTTTTTTTTTTAGAGATTTGTGATATAACTTAGTCCCAAAGAAATACTAAACTTTCCTGAAGAACATTTTAAACAGAAATATGAATTGTATATATTTTCATGTTTGCAATAAAATTATGAGGCTGAGTAGAGATGATAAGGGAAGAAGGATATTCAAATTTAGTGATGATTATTGTGGGTATTAACGTATTAAAATTACTTCAAGATTAATTATTGTAAAATATATAGAATATATATCAAATGGACACGGAGTCATGCTTTCTCTAACCATTCTGATATATGCATATATTTATAAAGTCAATAATTTTATATCCTATACAATTATATGTTGTGATAATTTCACTTAGAAAAAAATTGAATTAACACTTACTTAAACTGATATTTGTTTTGTTAACACTAAAATTCTACAAGTCATAATTGAAAAAATAATTACTAAAGGTACACACTAGATCAGTGATTAAATTATCTTAGAGTGGGGAAATAAAATTCATGAATATATAAATGACATTATAATGAATTAGGTCCCAGTATTCATACAACATTTCTGCATAAGAAAGAGTTGGAAAGGAATCCAGGCATTAGCAATCAAAACAAACAAACAAACAAACAAAAAACAAAGAAAAAAACAAACTAACAAAACAACAAGAGCAACAAACCTGGTAGTTCATTCCCTGCTTTAAGAAATAAATCACTCATCTAATTAGCTTAGTTAAGGGAGCATGATAAACAATAGAAGGTAGAACATGCAACAAACTACCAGATCAGCAAAGAAAAATATAACAATGAAAGAGAAAGGATTAGAGAAAAACCTCCCAGACTGAAAGTAAAGAAAACCATGATGAAGAAGCAGTGACCTTATGTAAAACCTGAACAATGAAGAGGAAGAGGAAGAGATTCATACTGAGAACAGTGTGGACCACTGTGGTCATAAGAACATAACAGATTACAAGAATTGTTCAGATACAACAAAATAGAAATAATGAAAGAAATATGTTGTATTCATTGGACAAAAGACAGAAAGTCTAGTTTTGTATATTCTCATGGCAAACAGTTTAGAATAAAAGTGAATGGCTGTTTTATAACAAAGGAACAACATAACTGTTCTTTGAAAGACATATATTAGATCATTTTGTAAAATATAATTAAGAATAATGAAGTACAAGGACCAGGATATAAATAAAGAGATATAAACATATTCTATTAGAGATGTTCACAACGATTCATTACATGGTCCTTTTAGATAAGTAGAATCTATTTTCAGACAACATTTAATGATATATTTATTGGCACTAATACCTTACTCAGAAGAAATCCAAATACTTAAAATCCCCTTTAGTTGTTTTCAGTTGGAGAAACAGTTCTAAGACTTATTTATTTTTATTGTTTCATGATTATAACTTCAGATAATCAATTATATTGACTTAAAATTTTAAAATATAAAACTAATTGATCTAAATCAAAATGGTTTTTCCTATGTATATATCTTTGGAGCTATCTATCCAATTGACTCAAATATGAACATTAGTTTTTTTTTTTTTTTTTCATTCTGAGAAATTCAAGTCACATTTTATAGATTTATGGTCCTATAGAAGGACTATCTTAGTGCAATCAAGATAAACTATAAATTTAGTTAGGGATTGTTTAGTATGAAATGGAGAAGAGAAGATAATCACTGAAATTTTATCTCTCTTGCCAGTACTTTTGAGCCATCAATGGGCTCTTATCACGAACCTGTGTTCTTCACATAAGCAAAGGACTCTTTGTTTCTATTTCTAACATCCTGGACAGTCTTAAATTTAAATCAAGGCTTCAGTGAAGAATCAGCACAACATTCCATTTATTTATTTATTTATTTATTTGTTTGTTTGTTTGTTTGTTTGTTTATTTATTTATTTATTTATTTATGCTGTTTGGGTGATTAGACCATTTCAGGCTTGGCAGTATTGCCAACAAGACAAAATACATTGAGTCTCCTCTCTCTCTCTCTCTCTCTCTCTCTCTCTCTCTCTCTCTCACTCACACACACACACACACACACACACATACACACACAAACACACACACATGTGCACTTGCACACACACATGTGCACACACACACACATTTTTCCAAATACTGAACATTTTTGTTTGCATTTACCTTTGTTCATTATGTACATTCCCATCCTTTGAGCATGAGTGAGGAATATTTTTTAGTTTGGCAAATCATTTTAAAGGGGTTCAATTTCCTAACTTAATACCATGGAAAAATTATTTTTGAGTTTGAGTTTCTGAGTATTGTAAATGTGTGAAAATACTTGTATGAACTTACATACACACAAATCTATTCTTATTATAACTTATTTTATATTTTATTTAACATTTTTCAATTGAAATTTCTATGAGTACTTATATTAGTCTCATAAGTGCTTCAGATTGACCAGGACATATATACTTGTGGTGATATTTTATCTGTGTCCCCCAGTAAATTTTATCTAAGAATCAAAGGAAAAAGCCAGCCACTATAGTAAACATAGAACTCACACGCAATGCTAGCACACACATTTAATCTAATCACTTGGAGCCAGGGATCTGTCTGGATCTCTGTGAGTTCAAGGGCACACTGGAACAGAGCCAGATGTGGTGGTACATGGCTTAAATTCCAACACTAGTTAACCATAAAGGTCTGGAGGTGCTGTGAGATGTTCTGTATGTCAAATGTGTTGCTCTGATTGTTTAAAATAAATAAAGTGTTGATTGTCCAGTAGCCAGCAGGAAGGATAGGGTAGGCAGGACAAGGAGTAGGAAAATTATGGGAAGTGGAAGGCTGTGTAGAGAGACACTGCCAGCTGCTGCCATGACAAGGAAGAGATAAGGTACTGGTAAGCCACAAGCCACGTGGCAACTTATAGACTAGCAGAAATGGGTTAATTTAAGATAAAAGAAGTAGATAACAAAAAGCCTGCCATGGCCATACAGTTTGTAAACAACAAATAAAAAAATGTGGGTCCTTGGGTTCTTGGTGGCACCTGGAGAGAAGCTCTCCAACTACATGGAGGTCTGTACAGACAGACAAGAAGTGATGTATCTGGGCAAAGAGGAAATGAGATGGCAGAACAGAAAAGCATATAGGTGTGGGTATACAGGAAGTAGGTCTCTTTGGCAGAAGATCTCCAAGCAGGTAAGAATGTAGCTGGCTTTTCTGATCTCTCAGCTTTTCACTCCAATAACTGGCTCCAGGTCTTTATTAATAAGACCATTTAAGATTCATGTTACATATACTTGTTCCCAAACTTTATAACCTTACTATCATCAAAACATACATTTAAGAAAATTATAGACTGCTCTGGCACAGTCCCCACCAGTCTGCAAGCAGGTAAGAAAACTGCCTCCAGACTGCAGCACTACCCTGGCAACCCAGTGGACTGTCTTCCAAGGTCCATTCTGTAGCTCAACCCCATGCAGCTGGACATCTTTCATGTGGCCAGCCCTTAACCCCAGCAACCCCAGCAGACTATACAGTCACAGATGCAAACCAGCACTTGGAAAAACATGTAAGTGACTGGCCTCCCAGCTAGATTGCCTTAAAGTCCAGACCCTAATCACCGGGACACATCCCTTGCTCTTCTTTCTCACATACCATCACCAGCAAGGCAGCTGGGTACTCCCCCAACTCTGGTAGAACTCCACTAGTCTGATACAATCCCCACCAGTCTGGAGGCAGGTGTGGGACCTGTCTCCAGGCTGCACCCTCACTCTCATCAGTCATTGCATCCTGTCTCTCCAAGACCCAATCTGCTGCCCAACCATATGCACCTGAATGTCCTCCAAGTGGCCAGCCTCTTCACCAATCCCCCTGAAACTCCAGCAGACTACATAGGCACAGGTGCAAACCACACCAATTGGTAAAACAGGTGAGTAACTGGCCTCCCATCTGGACTGCCACAAAGTCTGGACCCTAAACTTCAGGGTCCATATGGTGCCCCTCTCCTCCCTTTCCACCACCACTCAGGCAGCTGGGCCCTACCCCCAACTCTGGCGGAACTGCAATGCTCTGATGCAGTCCCCACCAGCCTAGCAAGCAGGTGTGAGGTGTGAGACCTGCCTCTAGGCTATACCACCATCCTTCCCAACTTCTGGACTCTGCCCCTCTAAGATCCACTCTGTCACCCAATCTCATGTATCTGAACATCCTCTCCATATCCAGCCCTCACTTACAACCCCAGCAGACTACATAGGCACATAGGCACAGGTGCAAACCACACCAGTTGGAAGAACAGATGAACAAATGCCAGTGTAAGAATACATTCAGTAACTAAAAGAACCATATGGCACCACCAGAACCCCATGGTCCTAAAACTATAAGACCTGAATATTCCAATGTAGATGAAACACACACAAAAACACTTTTAAAAAATATTTTATAATTTAATTTAATTTTTCATCTCAGCCATGGACAAAAAATCTTAAAAATAACTTTATGAAGATGATAGAGTTCCTTAAAAAGGAAATGAAAAATTCCCTTTAAGAAATTGAGAAAATGACAAAAAAATGGAAGAAATCAATAAATCCATTAAAGAAAACAAATATAGCCAAGAAAAAACAAGCAAGCAGGTGAAGGAAATGTTTCAAGAATTTAAAATTTGAAATATAGGCAATAAAGAACATAAATCAAGGGAATTCTGGAAATAGAAAATCTGGGGAAGTGAACAGGAACTAAAGATGCAAGTGTCACCAACAGAATACAATAGACAGAAGAGGGAATCTCAGGCATTGGAGATATGAAAGAGGAAATAGATTCATCAGCCAAAGAAAATGTAAAATCCAATACATTCCTAACATAAATCATCCAGGAACTCTGGGACACCATAAAAAGACCAAATCTAAGAAAAATATGGATAGAAAAAGGAGAAGAATCTCAGCTCAAAGGCATAGAATACATAGTTAATAAAATCATAGAAGAAAACTTTCTCAACCTAAAGAAGGACATGCCTATAAAGGTACAAGAAGTTACAGAACACCAAATGGACTGGACCAAGAACAGAAAATGAAAAAAAAAAAAATGACCTGGCAACATAATGATCAAAATACTGAACATGGTGAATAAAGAAAGAATGTTAAGAGATGCAAAGGAAAAATGCCAAGAAACATATAAATGTACACCTTTCAGAACTACACCTGACCTCTAAATGAAGATATTAAAGGCCAGAAGGTCCTGAACACTAAGGGACAATTGATACCAGACCAGATTACTATACCCAGCAAAAGTTTGAATGACCATAGACAGAGTAAACAAGATATTTTAAGAAAAAAATGATTTAAACAATACCTATAACCAAATCAAGCCCTACCGAAAGTACTCGAAGGAAAACGCCAACACAAGGAAACAAGCTACACCTACAAAAATGCAGGCAATTGATAATCTCACAATAGTGAAACCCAAAGAGGGAAACAGACACACTATTACCAAAACCAAAATATAACAGGAATTAGCAATCACTGGTCATTAACATCTGTTCATATCAATAAATTCAATTAGCCAATAAAAAGAAACAGGCTACCAGCATTGATACAAAAACAGGATCTATCCTTCTGCTGCATACAAGAAACACACCACAATTTCAAAGACAGATGTTATCTGATAGTAAAGGGTTGAGAAAAAAATTTTCCAATCAAATTGACCTAAGAAGCAAGCTGGTGTAGCTATCTTACAATCTAACAAAATAGACTTCAAACTAAAATTATTCAAGAGATGAAAAATGATATTTCATATTCATTGAAGGAAAAAAAATCCATCAAGATGAAGTCTCAATTTTGACCATCTATGTGCCAAATAAAAGAGCACCCACATTTGTAAAAGAAACATTCCTGAAGCTTAAGTCATACATCATACACCACACACTAATAGTGGGAGACTTCAACATCCCACTCTCACCAATGGATAGATGTGCTAAGAGAAACTTAAAAGAGAAACAAGAGAAGCAGCAGATGTTATGACACAAATGGACTTAATAGATGTCTACAGAACATTTCATCCAAACACACAATAGAGTATGTCTTCTTCTCAGAACCTCATGGAACTTTTTTTTTTTAAATTGACCACATAATTGGTCATAAATCAAATCTCAAAGAGTAAAAAAAAAATGGAATAACACTGTGTACCTTATTGGATCACTATGGCCTAAATTTAGAGTACAACAACAACACAAAATACAGAAAGCCTACAAACTCATGGAAAATGAACAACTCTCAAATGAATCACCACTGGGCCAAGGAAGAAATAAAGAAAAATTAAAAACTTCTTAGAATTCAGTGAAAATGAATACATAACATACCCAAACATATGGAACACTATGAAAGCAGTGCTAAGAGGAATGCTCATAACCCTAAGTACCTACATAAATAATTTGCAGAAATCTCACACTAGTGACTTAACAGCAGATTTGAAAGCTCTAGAACAAAAAAGAAGCAAATTCTTCCAGGAAAACTACACAAGAAATATTCAAAATCTGGGATGAAATCAATAAATTGGAAACTAAGAGAACAATACAAAGAATCAATGTAACAAACACTTTGTTCTTTGAGAAAATCAACAAGATAGACAAACTCTTATCAAAATTATCCAAGAGGCAGAGAGAGAATATCCAAATTAACAAAATCAGAAACAAAAAGTGGGGCATAACATTAGACATCGAGGAAATCAAGAGAATCATTTAAGTCATATTTTTAAAACCTACACTGCATAAAATTGGAAAATGTGAAAGGAATGGGCAGTTTTCTGGATAGATACCATATACTAAAATTAAATCAAGATCAGATAAGCAATTAAATAGATGTATAGCCCCTAAAGTAATAGATACAGTCATTGAAAGTCTGCCAACTATAAAAAACCCAAGGGCCAGATGGATTCAGCACAGAATTCTATCAGAATTCAAAAGAAAGCCTGAGACCAATGCTCCTAAAATTGTTTTAAATAATAGAAACAGGAAGGAACCTTGCCAAATTCTTTTCATGGGGCTACAGTTTCCTTGATACACAAAACCTCTAAGATACAACAAAGAAAGAGAATTACAGACCATTTCTCTCATGAACATTGGTGCAAAAATACTCAATAAAACACTGGCTAAATGAATTCAACAACACATTAAAAAAAAAACCAAAAAAAACAAACAAACAAACAAACAAACAAAAAAAATCCACCATGATCAAGTAGGCTTTATCCCAGAGATATAGGGATGGTTCAACATACATAAATCTGTCAATATATTATACTGTATAAAAAAATTGAAACAACAACAACAACAACAATGAAAAAAAACCCAGAGGATAATCTCATTAGATGCTAAAAATTTCTTTGAAAAAATCCAAACTGCTTTCACAAGAAAGGTTCTGGAGAGACCAAGAATTCTAGTAACATACCTAAGCATAATAAAAGTAATTTGCAGCAAGCTGATACATCCAACATCAAATTATATGGAGAAAAGCTCAAAGAAATTCTATTAAAATCACAAAAACGATAAGATGGTCCACTCTCCCCATATTTATTCAATATAGTACTCAAAGTTCTAGCTAAACCAATAAGACAACAAAAGGAGATCAAGGGTATATAAACTAGAAAATAAGAAATCAAATTTTACTCTTTGCACATATGATAATATACATAAGTGACCCCAAAAATTCTACCAAGAAACTCCTACAGCTGATAAACAACCTCACTAATGTGACTGGATACAAGATTAACTAAAACTAAAACTAAAACTAAAAATAAAAAAAAGAAGAATCAGTAGCCCTCCTATATACCATTGATAAATGGGTTGAGAAAGAAATCTGAGAAACAACACTCTTTACAATACCACAAATAGTATAAAATATCTTGGGATAACTCTAACCAAACAAGTCAAAGAACTGCACAATAGGAAATTAAGTCCTTGAAGAAAGAAATTGAAGAAGTTATCAAAATATAGAAAGATCTCCCATGCTCCTGGATAGGTAAGATTAATATAATAAAAATGGCAATTTTGCCAAAAGCAATCTACAGATTCAATGTAATCCCCATCAAAATTCCAAAACAATTTTTCTCAGACATCAAAAGAACAATACTAAACTTCATATGAAAAAAAAATCAGGGTAGCTAAAACAATTCTATATAATAAAAAAAAAAATATCTGGAGGTATTACCATTCTGACTTTAAGGCCTATTTTATTACTATAAACCTATAGTAATAAAAACAACATGGTATTTTTATGAAAACAGACAGGTGGATAAATGGATTCAAATCAAAGAACCAGGTGCAAATCCACATAATTATAAATACCTGATTTTTGACAAAGAAGTTAAAATTATACAATGGAAAAAAGATATCATCTTCAAGAAGTGGTGCTAGCACAACTGGATGTTCACATATAGAAGGAAGCAAATAGAACCATGTCTGTTGCTCTGCACAAACTCAAGTTCAATTGGATCAAAGACCTCAACATAAATCCAGTTACACTGAAGCTGATAGAAGAGAAATTGGGAAGTAGTCCTGAATACATTGGCACAGGAGACTACTTCCTAAATATAACACCAATGGCACAGACACTGAGATCAACAATTAATAAATGGGACCTCCTGAAACTTAAGTTTCTGTAAGGCAAAGGTCATGGTCAGTAAGTAAACAGCAGTCCACAGAATGGGAAGAGATCTTCATCAAGCCCACATCTTGCACAGGGCTTATCTCCAAAATATATGAAGAACTCAAAAAACTCGACATCAAAATAATAATCATACAAGTTCGATCGGTAGCAGGAGTGGAGAGCGGACCCCAGAGAGCCCTGGGAGGAGCCGCAGCTGTCGCCACTGGCGCCAGTCACCAGCAAGGCAACCATGAGCAGGGAAGCCTAGACCCCCAGCAGCCACCTGCCAACCCGCCGCAGCACTCAGCAGCATGGGGAGAAGTGGCCTAGCTGGCCTCTCATGGGCTGAGCCAACCAGCGGGGACAAGAAGGTCATCACAAGGAAGGTTTTGGGAACAGTAAAATGCTTCAATGTAAGGAACGGATACGGTTTCATCAACAGGAATGACACCAAGGAAGACATATTTGTACACCAGACTGCCATAAAGAATAACCCCAGAAGTACCTTCGCAGTGTAGGTGATAGAGAGACTGTGGAGTTTGATGTTGTTGAAGGAGAAAAGGGTGCAGAGGCAGCAAATGTTACAGGACCTGGTGGAGTTCCAGTTCAAGGCAGCAAATACACAGCAGACCTTAATGTTATAGACGCTATCCATGTCTTAGGGGTCCTCCACGCAATTACCAGGAAAATTCCCAGAACAGTGAGAGTGGGGAAAAGAACGAGGGACCAGAAAGCGCTCCTGAAGGCCAAGCCCAACAATGCCGACCCTATCGCAGGCGAAGGTTCCCACCTTACTACTTGAGGAGACCCTATGGGCGTCGACCACAGTATTCCAACCCTCCTGTGCAAGAAGTGAGGGAGGGTGCTGACAACCAGGGTGCAGGACAGCCTAGAGAGGATGGCAATGAAGAGGGCAAGGAAAATCAAAGAGATGAGACCCAAAGTCAGCAGCCACCTCAATGTCGGTACCGCCGCAACTTCAATTACCAGCACAAATGCCCAGAGAACACTAAACCACAAGATGGCAGAGACAAAAGCAGCCAATCCACCAGCTGAGAATTCATCTGCTCCTGAGGCTGAGCAGGGCGGCCTGAGTAAATGCTGGCTTACCATCTCTACCATTAGCTGGTTTGGTCATCCAACAAGAAGAAATGATATGAAATTCCAGCAATAAGTAATGAACAAAGATTGGAGCCGAAGACCTTAAGTGCTTGCTTTTGTCCATGGACCAGATACACTAGAACTATCTGCATTATCTGTGCAGCATGGGGTTTTTATTATTTTTACCTAAAGATGTCTCTTTTTGATAACAACATTTTTTTTAAGGTCTGTTTTTTTCTCAATACACCTTTAATGTTTTTTAAATTGTTTCATATCTGGTCAAGTTGAGATTTTTAAGAACTTCATTTTTAATTTGTAATAAAAGTTTACAACTTGATTTTTTTAAAAATCAACAAACTGCAAGCCCTTATTAATAAAGGTCTTAAATAACAATAAAAAATATTAATCATACAATTAAAAAACATGGTACAGTTTTTAAATAGA
Organism: Onychomys torridus; assembly: GCF_903995425.1. Taxonomy (NCBI): domain Eukaryota; kingdom Metazoa; phylum Chordata; class Mammalia; order Rodentia; family Cricetidae; genus Onychomys; species Onychomys torridus. Next base: position 42,789,940 of record NC_050466.1, read on the forward strand.
GAATTCTCAACAGAAGAATCTCAGAATGTGGAAAAGCAATTAAAAACTTGTTCATCTCCCTTAGCTGTCTGTGAAGTGCAAATCAAAAGGACTCTGAGATATCATCTCACACCTGTCAGAAAGGTCAAGACCAAAATCACTAATGACAGCCTATGTTGGAAAGGATGTAGAGCAAGGGGAAAACTTCTCTACTGCTGGTGGGAGTGCAAACTTGTAAACCCCTTTGGAAATAAGTATGGTGGCTTTTCAGAAAATTGAGAATCAAATACCACAAGACTCAGCTATACCAATCTTGGGCATATAACCAAAGAATGTTCAATCATACCACAAAGACACTTGCTCAGCTATGTTCATAGTAGCATTCTTCCTAATAGCCTGGAAACAACATAGATGCCACTCAACCAAATAATGGATAAAGAAAATGTGGTGCATTTACACAATGGAGTATTACTCAGTGGTTAAAAAATGACATCAGGACAATTGCCAACAAATGGATACAACTAGAAAAATCATGCTGAATGAGATAATCCAGATCCAGAAAGACAAACATGGTATGAATTCACTCACAAGTAGATATTAGATGTAACCAGGCTAAAATCCACAGCTCCAGAGAAGCTAGGTAACAAGGAGGGCTCTAATAGAGAACCATAACCTTCCCTAGGAAGGGGATATAGATGAGAAGTCCTTGGTAAACTGGGGGTTGATTGTGGAGGGGAGGGGTCTGGGGGATGGGAACATGAGGGATCAGGTTGGTCTAGTTGGAGGAGAGACTAAAGGGCAAAGTATTGAAAAAGGTATCTTGATAGAGGGGACCAATTGGGGTTTAGTGGAAAACCTGGTACCAGGAAATTCCAAGGAGTACACAAGAATGACCCCCAGCTAAGATTCCTAGCAGTAGTGGAAAAGATGGATGAACTGGTCTTCTCATGTAATCAGATTGGTCATTACATTGTCAACAGAGAGCCTTCAACAAGTAACTGATGGAAGCAGATGTAGAGATCCAAAGCCAAGCACTGGGTCAAGCTACAGGAGTCCAGTTGACAAGAGAGAGGGATTGTATGACTAAAGGCAGGGGGGGTCAAGATCATGATAGGGAGCCCCACAGAGATAGCTGTCCTGAGCTAATGGGAGTGCAGGGACTCTGGACCTACAACTAGGGAGCCTGCATGAGACCTGCCTAGGTCTTCTGCATGTGCATGACAGTTGTGTAGCTTGGTCTAATTGAAGGACCTTTAGCAGTGAGATCAAGACATGTCCCTCATTCATGAGCTGGCTTTTTAGAACCTATTCCCTATGCAGGGATGCCCTGCCCAGCCTTGATGCAGGGGGAGGAGCCTGGTCCTGCCTCAAACTGATAATGACATGCTTTGTTCACTCCCATGAGGAGGCCTGCCTCTTTCTGAATGGAGGAGGAGTGGATGTGAGCGGTAGATGGAAGGTGGGGGGAGGGAACAGGAAGAGAGAAGGGTGGGAAAACTGTGGTTGGTATGCAAAATAAATGAAAAAAACATAATAAAAATAAATATCTATGCCTAACTTTGCATTATGTATTTAAATGTAAATTTATGTGTAGACTGAAGAAACACACAGATCTTCATTAACAAAACTAGCAGCTTCTCTTTTTGTATGTCATAATATTGGCAAACTATTAAGCACTTTGACACTCAAATATAACTAAAAAAAGAACTATTTCACTTTAAACCCTAATATACTATGCTATGAGAATGCTTGGGAAGTCCTTTTATTTGTATGTCTAATCCTTAAAAACCTGCTTCAATGGACTCTTAGGAGGAGTTCCCCAGTTTTCTCAGGGAGAGCTTATAGAAACGTTTTATTACATTCTTACCTTATTTCTCATTTATCCTTTCTAGTCTAGGAATGCTTCTCATATACAGGAGACATGCTTCATACACGCCAATATAAATATCTAATATATTTGGTGTATTTTGTTTGTTTGTTTTTGTAGGCCTGTTAACAAATTACTGAAAGCCTAGTTGGCTTTTTCTCTGAATGTTCTGAATATCTAAATTCTGAAATCAAGGAAACAGGACAAAGTCAAGATATAGTTATAGCTTGCTCTTTCTAGAGGTTCTACAGATAAGCCACTTCCTTTACAATTCCAGCTTCTTGTAATTGCCAGTATCACTTAGCTCATAGCTATATCACTTTTATATCTATCTACAAGTCTCATTGGATTATCTATTCCTGCACTGTTAAATTTCCCTGTTCCTTCCCTGCACCTCCCATCTACCACTCACATCCACTCCTCCTCCAATCAGAAAGACAATTGTATTTAGGACTCATTATACCCAACTTATTTACATAATCTTGATTTGCTTCAATATAATTCAATAAATAAAAGTTGTATGGATTATTTGTGTGTAAGCTTAAAGTATGGTTATTATTCAGTCTAACACAAATTCTGTTTTCTATGAAATACTATGGTTCACAACACAGTGAAGTCATATTCATAGAATTCTGTGATTATCTGCATAGTTTATAAGAAAGTGGAGATTTCAAACTCTTCCAGACACTAATAGTGTGTACAGTTGAGATTAATAGTGATCAGAAGTTCAGTTTTTAACTTCCTAGAAGATTAATTGATTTCACAGTTTAAATAAATTTGTTTGGGTTATTATAATGGGGTATATTGAATACAAATTATTTACTAATCATTTTAAAGCATTTTCTAAGTATTTTAGAGTGTTAAGAGGGAAAAGCAGATAGAATCAAAAGATACATAATATCTATACTATTTTAGATACAGCAGTATGTATATAGCATTATTCTTAGATGAATTAAATCATGTTACATAGACTATTGTCCTAATTTATTTTTGTTCACCAGACCTTATATAATTGCTGTGGGATGTTCTGTATGCTCTGAATGTGTTGCTCTGATTGGTTAATAAATAAAGTGCTAATTGGCTAGTAGCCAGGCAGGAAGTATAGGTGGGACAAGCAGAGAAGAGAATTCTGAGAAGAACAAAGCTGAGTCTGGAGATGTTGCCAGCAGCCCACCGTTCAGGGAGCAGCATTTAACAGGCACACAGGTAAAGGCATGGAACATGTGGCAACATCTAGATTAACAGAAATGGGCCGCGTTTAAGTGTAAGAGGTACTTAATGGTAGGCCTGAGCTAATGGCCAAGTTGTTTTAAATAATAAAGTCTCTGCATTTTTACATGGGGGATGCAAGTGGGAGAGATATGTCCCAAGCAAGCAGGCTGGGATACAGGAAAACTTTAGCAACATATAATTAGCATTTTTATGTCATTAAAACCTCTTTGAAAACAATTCTAAAAGCTTCATAATGGTACATCATATAGATAAACCATAATTTACTATTCTGTTCATTTGTACAAGTTCCCTGATTATAAATGGCTATTTACAGCACTGAATGCAATGAATGCAATGATAAACACTTATTGATAGCTATTTATGAAAGAATAAGAAATATATGGCTACACAGAGCTATGTTTAACAGACTATTTACGTATTGATAATTAGAGTATGTAGTAAGATAGCTTGGAAAAAAGTCTCATAGGTTATAACCTTTAAAATAATTCCCAGAACAAGTATACCAGGAGATAGACACTAATAGATGGAGAAATACATGTAGCAAGTAGGAAAAAATTTAGACAGGAACAATCTGAAATATGGACCTTGGAAAAATCTATTTTTTTGCCATGAGAATAAAGTCTAATGGATTTTCTGACATGCTCAAGACAAGTTATAGAAAATACTATGTGTTTGTTCTGTCAATGAGTCACTCATTAGCTCCAATAAGCCTATAAAATGCAGTAAGTTTAGAGATGAAATGATAGAACAAAGAGTAATTGGAAACAATGATTTTCCAGTAGAAACACCACAGGAATTCTGTCTAATAAAGAGATATTGCTTATGCTTCTTTTTATTCTTATTGGATTCCTATACATTTTGTGCTTTCCAAGGTTTCTAAGGAAATAACCTTTCTAAGGAAATAACCATTTCTCCTTAAACTTACTAGAATCTGTGCAAATGATTTTACCTAAAACACTTCTCTTTATTTGTTTATCTATCTACTCAGAAATACTATGTTCATTTCCATATTATTGATCAACAAACTGAACTGAAGTTTCATATATATATAATTTATTATTATAATTTATATATATATGTATAATATATATAATTTATATTATAGAATGGGTGTGAAGTGTTAAGATGATGAAGCAGAGTTTAGGAGGTTTTGCAGGATTCAAAAGGAAGCTTGAACAGTGAAAGAGCTGCAAAACTATTAAGTATAGGGACTAAAATAATAAACTTAGTATAGCTAGAGGTTTTCTACTATATAGAGACAATTCTATGAAGTCACTTCTATGAATGGAGGTGTGCAGTCAAGTTTAGCTGCAAATGAAAGAATGACTGTCCTCTGAGCTAATTAGGCACCAGTTTGGGAAGTTTTTCTGTGCCACTTTGAAAAATGATTATCCCCAGGTGGGCTTGTTGATTGTTTATAATTCTTTTGTTTTGTTTTGTTTCAAACCCCATTAATGCTATTTATTTATTTTTATGGTATTTTTATTTTATAATTAACTTAATTTCACATATCAGCCATGGATTCTCCCCTCCTCCCTCCTCTCACCCCTGAGCCCTCTCTTCCTATCTATCCCCCACTCCCACGTCCTCCAAAGCTAGGTCTCCCTTGGGGAGTCAGCCCTGCCTGGCTGACTCAGCCAACACAGGTTCAGTACCCTACTCCCTACACCAAGGCTGAGCAAAGTATCTCAGCATAGGCCCCAGGCTCCAAAAAGTCAGCCCATGCACCAAGGACAGGTCCTGGCTGCACTGCCTGGGGGCTTCCCAAACAGTTCAAGCTAATCAACTGTCTCACTTATCCAAAGGGCCTGGTCCATTTCCATGGGGGTTCCTCCACCATTGATTCACAATTCATGTGCTTCCACTAGTTTCATTATTTGTCCCTGTGCTTCCTCCAACCATTGTCTCAACATCTCTTGCTTATACAATCCCTCCTCTCTCTCACCAATTGGACTCCCGGAGCTCCATCTGGGGCTACGCTGTGGATCTCTGTATCTGCTTTCATCAGACACTGGATAAGAGTTCTATGACAGTCAGGGTGTTCGGGCATTTGATCATATCAGATCAGCTCAGGCACTCTCTCGACCATTGCCAGTAGTCTACAGTGGAGGTAGCTTTTTGGATTTCTGGAGACCTCTCCAGCACTCTGTTCTCACAAACATGAACCTCATGAATAACCAAAACCAAAAGTGATGATATATACACAAAGGACATCTAACGTAAAATAATTAGTGAATGAAATCAAATAAATATAAAACTATAGATAAAATAATAGAATGCCCTAAAAATGTATCATAAGACAATGAACCTCAAAAGATACCCCTGAGTTCCTGTTGTGTTGGCCATCTACTGCTGAGTATGGAGCCTGCCCTTAAGATTGGGTTGTATCCTCAGTGAGACAATAGTGCAGAAAATTAAGTTTTCATTTGCTGGCGGTTACCACTTGGAAAAAGATTATGGGTTAAGGATCAGGGCTTTTTGTGTTCGTTTTCCTTCTCAAAGCTGAGACCTATCTGGAGAAGACACATGAAGGCCCTGTATATTCTTTTATAGTCTGTGAGAGTTTTATTCTGGCTTTATTTAGGCCTTGTTTCCTTGGTACCTTCCATACCCTCTGGCTTTTAAAATCTTTCTGCCTCCTCTTCTGTAAGCTTCCCTGAACCCCAAAGAGAGGATATTATGGAAATATTCCACTAAGGAATAAATATTCCAAGGTGTCTCTGTCTCTTCACATTGTACAGTTATAGGTTGCTCTATTTTTTCTCCAATTACTGCAGAAAGCTTCTCTAATGATTGCTGAGCAAGGCACTGATCTGTAAATATAGCAGAATGTCATTAAATTGCTACATGTTTTTAGCACAAGAGAAATACTTGTTTTTTCCACAGATCCTTGGGCTATATATAGTCTCAAATTCCTGGCCACCCAAGTAATGTCAAGTATGGGTTCTATCTCATGCAGGATGCCTTATTCCAATAAGATATTAATTGGTTATTCCAGCAAAATTTGTGCCACTTTTGCAATAAAACATCAAGCGGGTTGTTAATAATTGTTGATCACAGTGGTGTTTATATTTCTCCTTTGGTAGAATGCAGAGTTCCTTCCAATACCATGAGCACTGCAAGCATAGAGGGTAGGTATCAGCTGAAAATATTTGTGTTCAATGAGTTTGGTAGGTGTTGTCTTCAGCAATAGAGCTTTGCCATCAGGTTGTGAAGAGCCATCAATAGTCTTGGAAGTAGCCTCAGTTGGTTTGTGATATGTGATAAGAGATGTCCATTTGGGATTCTGTGCCCACTGAATTTTGATGATTTCATTCAGAAAACCTTCATTTATATACTTATTTTAGGAAGTTTCTAATGTAGTAAATTTTCTTAAGACCCTACACAGTCCCTAAAGTTTAACTCTCCCACCCCCATTGTTCCTCCTTTGCTCCCCTCTGCCATCTACTTCCTTATTTGATCATCCAATTCCAGTTCCCCGTAATCCATCATTAATTGTTTACTATATGTCTCCATCTAAAGAAAATCCACACCCATATTCCCTCTCTACCTAACATCTGTCATTATGTGGATTGTAGCTTTTGTGTCAATGTCTTAACAGCTAATTTAAACATATAAGAGAATAAATACCATATTTTTTTTCTGGATCCGGGTTGCCTGTGAATTTTATGATTTCTTTATTTTCCACAGATGAATAATACTCCATTGTATAAATGTAGCACATTTTCTTTACTCAGTCATCTGTTGATGGAGAGAGATCTAGGCTGTTTCCAATTTATAGCTAGTGTTAACAGAACAGAAATGAACACGGTTGTAAAAGTGTGTATCTAGTAGCATGAAGCATCCTTTGGAGTATGTCCAAGAGTGGAACAGCTAGATCTTGAGGTAAAACTATTCCAAGGTTCCTGAGGAATTACCACAATGACTTCCATAGTGTCTGTAAAAAATTGCACTTTTAGCAGCAATGAATGAGTATTCCTATAGTTTTATATCCTTGTCATCATGAATTGTCATTTGTTTTATTGATCTTGACCATCCTAACTGTTCTAAAATAAGGAGCAAATCTGAAGAAGAGAAGAGGTGTGGGGATAACTGGGAGGAGTGGTGAAAGGGGAAATTATGATCAGGATGTACTATATGAGAGAAGAATACATTTTAAAAAATCTCAAGGTAGTTTTGATTTTCATTTCCTTGATGACTAAAGATGGTGAAAATTTAAATACCTCTGAGCAATTTCTGTTTCCCTTTTTCAGAATTTTCCATTTATATATTTCCTCATATGTTAGTTGGGTTACTTGTTTTTGATAACCAGTTTGTTGAGTATTTTTTTAATATTTTATATATTAGCCCTCTATTGGATGTGCAGCTGAAAATACTATTTTGTCATTCTACAGCCTGACACTTTTTCCTGAGTGATGATATCCTGTACTATACAGAAGCTCTTCAGGTTCATGAGATTCTGTTTATTAATTGTTGATCTTAATACCTGTGCTAACAGTATTCCATTAAGAAAGTCCTTTCTTGTGTCAATGAGTTTGAGGTTGTTCCTCACTTTCTCTTCTATCAAGTTCAGTGTAGCTTTTTTATCTTGAGATTTTTGGTCCACTTGGATTTGAGTTTTGTGTATGGTGACAGATATGAATCCATTTGCATTATTCTAAATACAGATATCCAGTTATACAAGCCCCATATGCTGAGGATGCTTTCTTTATTCTATTGTATATTTCTGGCTTCTTTTTCAAAATTGAAGAGTCCATAGGTGTGTGGATTTACGTTTGGGTCTTCAATTCAATTTCATTGATCCACTTGTCTGTTGTGCCAATACCATGTTGTTGTTGTTTTTATTGTCATAGCTCCATACTCCAGCTTAAAATTGGGGATGGTGATGCCTTTGGAAGTTCTTTTGTTGTGCAGCATTGTTTTAGCTATCCTGGTTGTTTTCCTTTTCTATTAGAAGTTGAGTATTGTTCTTTCAAGGTCCATAAAGAATTGTGTTGGCATTTTGATGGGGATTGCATTGCATCTGTAGATTTCTTTTGATAAGATGGCCATCTTTACTATGTTTATCCTACTGATCCATCAGCATGGGAGATATAGCCATCTTCTGAAATCCTCTCCAATTTCTTTCTTCAAAGATTTGAAGTGCTCAACATGCAGGTAGTTCACTTGCCTGATTAAAGTTACTTCATTGTATTTTGTATTGTTTATGGCTATTGTAAAGGGTATTGTGTCCCTGATTTCTTTCTCGGCCCTTTTATTGTTTGTATATGAGTTTTACTGACTTTTTTAGTTAATCTTGTATTGAGCGACTTCACTAAAGTTGGTTATCAGCCACAATAGTTCCCTGGTATAATTTTTGAGCTCTCTTATGTATATTATCATGTCACCTGCAAATAGTGATACTTTAACTTCTTTTCCAACTTGTACAGGGTGGTAAATATATATTTTATTTGTATTCTTTTACATGCAGCCATCCAATTTTAATAATGTTATTTGTTGGAAATGCTGCTTATTTTTCCAGTGTGTATTCTGTTTTTATGCCAATACCATGCTGTTTTATTACTATAGTTCTATAATACAATTTCAGATTTGGGATGATGATACTTCCAGCAGATCTCTTACTATTCAGAATTATTTTTAGTTATTTCCATTTTTTGTTTACATAATAAGCTGAAATCTGTTCTTTCAAGATCTGTAAAGAATTATGTTAGAATTTCGATGGGGACCACATTTCATTGAACCTGTAGATTTCTTTTGGTAGGATGGCCATTTTTATTACATTAATCCTACTGGTCCATGAGCATGGAAGATCTTTCAATCTTTTGATATTTTCTTCCATTTCTTTCCTCAAACTCTTAAAATATTTTAATCATGTATGTCATTTGCTTGCTAAGATAGAGTTACCCAGATACATTTTATTAATTTATTTGTTAATTCATTTATTATTGTTGCTATTGTGAAATGTACTATTTCCCTGATTTCTTTCTTATTCCATTTGTCATTTACGTGTTGAAAGGCTACTAACTTTTTTATTTAATGTTGTATCCAAATACTTTGCTGAAATTTTTTATCAGCTGTATGACTTTCCAGTGGAAATTTTAGGATCACTTATGTATACTAACATATCAGATGAAAATAAAGATACTCTGACTTCTTCCTTTCCAATTTGTATCTCCTTTAGTTGTTTTATTTCTTTTGCTAAGACTTCAAGTACTGTATTTAGTAGATGTGAAGAAACAGGACTACTTTGTCTTGTTCCTGATTTTAGTGGAAACACTTTGAATTTCTCTCGATTTAGATTGATGCTGGCTATTGGATTGCTGTAAATCACCTCTGTTATGTTGAGGTATGTCCTTTGTATCCCTAGTCTCTCCAGGACTTTTATCTTGAATTGATGTTGAATTTTTTGTCATAGGTCTTTATGCATTTAATGAAATGGTCATGTGTTTTTGCCTTTCACTCTGATTATATGGTAGAATGAATTTATATACTTATATATACTTATGAATGTTGAAATATCTCTGCATTGCTGGGATAAAGCTTACTTGATCATGTTGGATGATCTTTTGGTTTGCTCTTGGATTCACTTTGCAAGTATTTCATTGAGAATTTTTGTAACTATATTCATAAACAAATTTGCTCTGGAATTCTGTTTCTTTGTTGAACCTATAACCTCTAGTAAAAAAGAAACAGTAACTTTAAATGTCTCAACCAGCCAAAGCCCAGGGCTAGATTTTTTAGCACAGAATTCTACCACAATTTGAAGGAGGAATCAATGCTAATACTCCTCAAATCATTCCACAAAATAGAAACTTAAGGAACATTTACCAATTATTATGAAGCTACAGTTACTCTGATACCTAAAGCACAGAATTACATTACTAACTGAAATGATTGTAGTTACATTGTATTATATCCTATTGGGAAAGAGGAATCACCTGAATTTATTTATTTCCTTCTGGCATGAAATAATTTTGTGAAAATGTCTGAAAACTAACTAATGTTTTATATTTTCCATAAAATTTTATTTAATTTTTATATTTCCCATATACATATATGAGATCTCCCTTTCCCCATAATTTTAAATTATTTACATTTAGACATATTTCATTTGGGTTGTATATGATATTTCTTAAACATTTACTGAGGCATAATTATTTATCTGGGCAAAAATATGACTTATTAAGGACTAAGTTCAAATCTACTTTCTTTTCCTATCATTTTGAGCTATTCAGTTCATTTGCTTAATATTTGTGTGTGTATGTGTGTGTATGTGTAAATCAACCATATTTTTATGATAAACTAATCTATGCTATTTTCATTTTATCATTGTGCATTATTATTGTTATTATTATTGACACAAGTGTTTATTGTCCATGACTGTCTCAAACTTTCTGTGTAGCCAATGATGACATTGAATTTCTTGTTTTTCTGCCTCTGCTTCTTGCATATAAAGATTAAAAGTATATACCAGCATTCACCTTTTACATGGTGTTGGGGATTAAAATCAGAGCTCCATGAATATTAGGCAAGGACTTCACCAACTGAGTTACATCTCCAGCCCTTACGGTTATAAATTATTAATGGACAGGGTAATACACTATATGATAACAAAGATAAACATCTATTGCTGTTGCCATTCTAAGAGCAGAGGATAGGTCACAATGAAGGTGATAAGTAAAGAATCCATACCTGATAAATGACCTCAAGGTATCATCATCTAGGCATGTACGCCATTGCAACAAACCAATAAACATTCTTGTATAGTTGTGTTTTCTGGATTTTTTTTTTACTGTCTCATTCTTAACTATCCAGGCATGTTGGAAACAACAAATGTTTGGGAAACTTCTTGTAATGGAAGATAGAAATGACACAAACCATTATACAAAATGTGATACAGGACTGTTAAAAAAAGAAAATCTTAATATTTATCTTATTAATAATCATTCATGTTATTAGATCCATAAAAATATTATGTCCATAAAATTTAATGAGAATTTGGTAAATAAGAAACATTGCTAAAACAAGAAAATAATATTACAATGTCAAATTATGATTCCAAAGATTTTAGGGTTCTCAGGAGAAACTTTGAACTAGTAGTGTCCTTTTGACTCTCAAAGCTTCATTCACACTGGCCTTTCATTAGTTCCATGAATTCTTGAGTTACTTTCTTGCCCTTGGGTATTTTCATTCTATTTTCTTTGACTTGGAGTACAGTTTCTTCTGAATTTCATAAAGCTAGATCCTTCTTGTCACTGAGCTCTCATATCTTATGCAATGTCTTAGACTTACCCACTATATCTATTTATAATTTTACACTTATTTTTATCACCCACATTATAATTTATGCTTACTTGTAATTATTTTCCCTATTAATTTACTTATTTATTAGTCATTTTTTCCCTTTTCTGGACTATACCCTCATAATCCCAATAACTTTGGGTCCTCTATTCACTGATAAATCTTCAATGCTCAATCAATTTCTTATATGAAGTAGATATCCCACAATTTCTTAATGAATGTATAAATTTCACCCATGTGATAGTAATGTTGTCTCAGGGCATCAGATTATGTATGAATTCCTAAAATATTACATATCCCTTTTATTATTTTATTAAATATAAAAGTCCTTAAAACATCATAATTAAAAATAATAATTAATTAATGGTCAAGACTAGAAAAGAACAAGTGTGAATGGCCTTTAAAAATACTATCTACTAGTTTAGGAATATGGCAGAAGTAGATTCTCCTTCATGGTCCATTATCTCACCACACACCAGGAGGAGTTGCAAGGACATAACAAAATGTGGAAATGATGTAAATATAATATGCATGTAGGAAACTGCAAAAATAAAGTATAGCAAAAACTAAGACAACATTTAAGCAAATGAGGTAGTATCTACTGAAAATTAAATATCCATTCAAAGTGTACCCCCCCATCACATATATTATATACTGATTGGATCCTTTATACTCTTCCCTGGATTTCTAGTATAAATAATATAAAACAGATCAGAAGAAATGTAGGTCAGAGACAGGAATTGTCATGAGCTCTCTCTATACTTTTCCAAATTTTGTGGTGATATTTTATTTGTATGTTAATAAATAAAGTTTGCCTGGAGATCAGAGGAAATAGCAAGCCATTAACACAAAAGTCAGGTAGTTGTAGCACATGCCCGTAATCCAATTACTTGGCAGGCAGATTCTCTGTGTGTTCAAGGACACACTAGGGAACAGCCAAGCATGGTGACACATGCCAGTAATTTCAGTAATAACCATAGAGACCTGGAGGTCTGTTCAGAAAATCAGTGACAAGGAAGTGAGGTATCTGGGTAAAGAGTCAATGAGAGGGCTAAGAGCAAGTCAATAAAAGCCTGAGTAGACAGGAAGTCATGGCATTTATTGGAAGTTACAGAGCTGGTGAGGTAAGGTGGTTTGTGGCTCTCACTATTTCCCTGATCTCTAAGGCTTTCACCCCTATATTTGGATCTGTGTTCTTTATTTAATAAGATCATTTAATAATTTGTCTACAAATTTTATTGATTGGCATTACCCCACTGCTAAAGCCCTCAGAACTGTAGGTTGGCATGTTTATTTCCTACATTTCCCATCTTCCTTGGCCAATTTTGATCCTGTAGTTACTGGCATATAGCTCATCAGTAAAGGTCATTGCACAGAGTACTTCCAATAACCTTCATTTTTGTTGAACATTCTCATTCTCTTGTCTACCTGATTTTTCATTTAGGAAATCAGCAAAATCTTCAAACTATAAAATAAAAAACTGTTGAACAGTATATGAAAAATATGTGAATGTTAATATGAAAATAATTTAGTTAATACAGAACTTGACAATAATTTATTCCTAACTCTTTCAGTTAAGATGCATATCTATTCTGGATATCAGTGCTGTAATTTTATGGGCTTCTTAATTCTTAATTGCCACAGATACTTATATATAATCAATAATTTTATTAGATAGCATTCTGCTTATTTGCATTTTCTCATGAAAATGCAGGTATAAGGCAGAGTAACAAGTACAATGCAGCAAGAAAGTAAGAAATCACATTTACATCTATTACATATATCTATAATATACAGTCATTCAATATTTATTTTCAAAATCTATTTGTACATTTTATTACATATACTGATATAGTCTACTTTATATATTAGTAAAGATTCGTATTTATATTTTTTAGGGACCAAGATGTCAGGAACCAAACATGAACCATAGAAAATACTAGCTAGGCCAAAGAACTACTCATAAACCCCTTCCCAGAGCAGTAACCAGAGGCCTCCCAAGATAAGAGAACATCCCACAGTCAGGTGCCATGACAACCGAAGATAAAGAGCATTCCAGGGTCAGGCAGCCTAGCAACAGAATATACTGCCCCTGACCAGTGACCTTAGCCGATATCTTGCAGGTGCACTATCTGCCTCACATGTCTTGCACCCCTTCCATGTTCTACACGCCCCTTTTCCCTTTCCCTCTTTCCTGCCCCTTCCCCCCTTATGCTATATAAGCCATGTGGAGAACAATAAAGATTGGCGGCTTGATCAGAATACTGTCTTGCTGCTGTCTCTTTGTGTCGCCCTGTCCTTCCATTCTCTCCCACAGGATTGGTGGCCCCGTTGACACCCCGCTGGCCGGGGCATCTGGCGCCCAACGTGCGGCTCAACCTTTGCCTCGTTGGGAGTTGAACGTCCTTCTCCAGGAAAGTCCAGACGTCTGGTGGAGATTTAAAGCGATCACCCGTCGAGACCACCCGACTCGGCGTCCTGGTGATCCGGGGGAAAGCGGGAAGGACGAGGTGAGTCTGAGCTATAGACTTCACCATGGGACAGGGAACTTCTCAGGACTTGTTCGTAAAGGGCATTAAAGATGCCCTTCAGACACAAGGGATAAGGGTTCGTAATAAAAAGACCTCATAAAATTCTTTAGTCACTTTAGAAGATTGTTGTAACTGTTTTCCCCAAGAAGGGACCATTAATGAAAAATGCTAAAAAAGAGAGAGAGAGAAAAGGCAGCCAGCAGCTCTGGCAGGGTGTGAGTTGTGCACTATGCAGGATGTTTGTTTGTATGTGTATATATGTATGTATGTGTGTGCTGTGTGCTGTTTGTATGTGTCTGTATGCGCGCGTGGTGAAAGGCAGAGGAGGAAGGGAACTGGGAGGGCTGAGGAATGAGAGAGCGCGGTGCCTCTCCGCGGCTCCTTCGCCTTGGCGGAAAGAGCCAAGCCAGCCGGAGCACTCCATTAAAACGGCTCAGTGGCAGCGGCGGCGGCCAGGTCCGCAGTGTCTGGTCGGTGGTGAAGTGACCTTGCTGCTTCTTTCCCCACCGCTCCTTTTACCCTTGCATTGCTTGAAAACCAGAGCGAGGCTTGGTTTCTGAGGCTTGGTTTCCTTTGTGCGGGAGTTGGCTCCGCCCACGCCATCGGTCTGGCTATTAGTGCAGCACGGCCGCAGTGCCCCAGCTCGGCGTCACCACTCGGCCACTACCAACCACCCCATGTCCTAGATGTGGCCATGGTTTTCATTGGGCGAGGGAATGTAAATCTAAAACCGATGTTCATGGTCGCCCGCTCCCTCCCCTCCTGTCGGGAAACTTTCTTCGGGGCCAGCCCCTGGCCCCTCCGCTCCGGGGAGTGCTCCATGGGGCTTCACAGGCCACTCCCCAACTGTCTGCTCCCTCCAACGGGCAACCCCAGGCAGCGCAGGACTGGACCTCTGTGCCGCCACCGACACAATACTAGATCCATTACAGGGCCCCCAGGTCATCCCTACTGGGATTTGGGGCCCCCTGGCCCCAGACACTCATGCCCTTATCTTTGGCCGTGCCTCGTCCACCTTAAAAGGTGTCCAGATCTACCCCGGAATTATTGATAATGACTATACAGGAGAGATTAAGATTTTGGCCTCAGCACTCCAGGGTCTTGTTGCCTTCTCCCGTGGCACCTGCCTTGCTCGCCTGGTTACTTTCCCTGCACTTTCCTCTGACAACCCATTCAGTCTGCCCAGCCCCGAGGAACTGCTCAGATTGGCTCATCAGAGGCTTATTGGGTTCAGCCTATTTCTCACTCTCAACCCACACTTACCCTTAAACTAGATGGTAAAAAAGATGTCCGAGCTTTCCTTTGTCTCCCCCTGAGACCGCCTGAGCCATGCTCTCTTTGTCCTTAACTTCCTCACCCTGGATGGTGAAGGTCAATCAGCAGCTGACTGTCATTGGCACCCCTCAGCAGACGCCAGTCACCCTTTGGCCATGTGGCGAGACCCCCTTACAGGCGTTTGGAATGGTCCAGATCCTGTACTTATCTGGGGCCATGGCTCTGCTTGCATCCTTGATCAGGCACATGATGCCCCACGCTGGCTCCCTGAGCGCCTGGTCAGATCTGTAAATTTACCTAACATTCCCAGGGGACAGGCTGTTCCCCCTGAGGACTCTCCTTCTTCTCTTTCAGATGCTAAAGCTACCATCAAAGACTGAGACCTCAAAGAGATGGAGATCACCCACAAAGCTGCCCATTGTGAGTCAGCTGGCTGCCTGGGGTCTCATACTTCTCCTCCTGAGCGACAAGATGTCATCTGACAAACCTCCCTAGTCACCCCTGGCCCTTGGTAGTCAGACCTGTTTCCAGACCTCTGTAAGCTCGCATCAGGCTCTACGGCCCCTTGGGGTCTAGAAAGCGACTCCCCACCTCCCCACACACCACCTAACCGCCCCCTACAGGCCCGTGCCCCACCTGGATGTAGCAACACCTTCCGTCACTCCCGCCTCACTAGGCCCACCCTCTATGTCTGCCCTGGTTATTGTGGTGGTCGCCCTGAGCGCCATTGCAAGGCCTGGGGCTGTGAAACCACCGGTGATACATACTGGGGCCCTTCCTCGTCCTGGGACTTTATAACTGTTAGGGCCAATTACTCCCGCCCTAAGAATCCCTGGACTATTAGACCTGAGTGCGTTAATTCATGGTGTCATCCTCTTAGGATCCGATTTACTGACCCCGGAAAGAAGGCTACCAATTGGGAGCGGGGCTATGAATGGGGCCTCTTACTCTACCAAGATGGCCATAATTCAGGTGTCATCTTCTTCATCAAACTTTTAAAACAGCCTGTTAATTCCCCTAATGCTGTTGCCATAGGTCCCAACTCTTTTCTTGGCAACAATGATTTTCCTACAACCAATATATCTCAGACATCCATGGGTTTTTCTCCCACGTTCCCACCTCCCCCACCAACTACCAAATATATGATTACCACCCTTATCACAAAAACCTACCAGGTACTTAATACCTCCAAGCCTGATTTGGTTGACTCCTGCTGGCTTTGCTATCATTCTGCCCCACCATTTTATGAAGGAGTGGCTGTTGATTTAGATTTCTCCCTAACCACTGACCCACACAATTGTTGCTGGCAACAGCCACCCACATCTCGCCTTACACTCTCCCAAGTTATGGACTCAGGCTGCTGCCTTGTCACCCAAGGCGCTATCATTCCCCCTGTTTATCAACCACTTTGCAATGTCACAGACAACCTAAGTACTTCCCTTAAGTCTGGATATCTTCTCCCAGCCAATGATACTTGGTGGGCCTGTACTGATGGCCTAACACCATGCATTTCTCTTCATTTAAATAATCCCTCTGCCCCTTATTTTGCATATTGGTTCAGCTTATCCCTAGGCTAACCTATTATTCTCCAGATCAATTCTCCAGAAGATGGGAAGAGAAGACTCTGGCAGAGACAGCTGCCCTCGCACCCCCCCCCATCGCTCGAAAAGGGAGCCTGTGACTGCAGTCACTTTAGCCGTGCTCCTGGGGGTGGGGGCTGCAGGGGCCGGTACGGGCATAGCCTCCCTGGTCTTATCTAATCAACATTATTCAGAGCTTAGAATTTCCATAGATGAAGATATAGCACAGCTTGAGAGAGGCATTTCCGCCCTTGAATCCTCCCTCACCTCCCTTTCAGAGGTGGTCCTTCAAAACCGCAGAGGGCTTGACCTCCTCTTTTTACAGCAAGGAGGCCTCTGTGCCGCTCTTAAGGAAGAGTGTTGCTTCTATACTGATCACACAGGAGTAGCAAGAGATAGCATGGCTAAGGTCCATGAAGGCTTAAAGAAGCGCAAAAAAGAAAGGGACCAAGAGTTAGGCTGGTTCCAAAATTGGTTCTCTACATCTCCCTGGCTAAGCACCCTCCTGCTGTCCCTCCTGGGACCCTTGGTTGGCCTCATTCTTGTCTTGACATTCGGCCCTTGGGCTTTGTCTCGACTAACTCAATTTGTGCGCAGTCAGCTGGCTGAACTTCAGGCAAAACAAATTCAGGTTCATTACCATCACCTTGACCTCCGTGAACGAGGTCTCAATGAACCAGATACAGACTCCATATCAGCACAGACCCCTCTGCCCAGGGGAGGATGCACCTGTGCCTGGGAGCTGGAGCCCACTGCTTAGGGGATTGAGGGTGCAGCTGGGACTGCAGAAGGCAGGGAGACTAAAGTGCTCCACCATCCTGGGTGCCTTGGATGACATGCTCCATTGCACGGCGGTTATGCAGACCCTATACTCTTCCCTCCCGGATTAAAACCCGCCCCCTGTAAAAAACTGCATTGTTCCAGCTTCCTTCGGGACATGTGGGGACGCCTACATGAACCGATTGATTAACAAAAGAACTCAAACTCAACAGGGATGGAGCCTCTGTCACCCCTCCCCCATCATGGCAAAAGATTTGGGCCTCCTTTCTTTGTTTTGCTATATGTATAGAAGGGGGAGATGTTAGGGACCAAGATGTCAGGAACCAAACATGAACCATAGAAAATACTAGCTAGGCCAAAGAACTACTCATAAGCCCCTTCCCAGAGCAGTAACCAGAGGCCTCCCAAGATAAGAGAACATCCCACAGTCGGGTGCCATGACAACCAAACGTAAAGAGCATTCCAGGGTCAGGCAGCCTAGCAACAGAATATACTGCCCCTGACCAGTGACCTTAGCCGATATCTTGCAGGTGCACTATCTGCCTCACACGTCTTGCACCCCTTCCATGTTCTACACGCCCCTTTTCCCTTTCCCTCTTTCCTGCCCCTTCCCCCCTTATGCTATATAAGCCATGTGGAGAACAATAAAGATTGGCGGCTTGATCAGAATACTGTCTTGCTGCTGTCTCTTTGTGTCGCCCTGTCCTTCCATTCTCTCCCACAGGATTGGTGGCCCCGTTGACACCCCGCTGGCCGGGGCATATATTTACATGAATAGATTATAGATAGATAAGTGAAATATAAAATGACTTTCCTTCTTGTCACAGGTATAGATAGAAAGAAAACCTAACTTGAATTAATCTAGTTAGCAGGAGACTAATGAGAGTCTTGTTGTAGTTCAGATTCTTGTTTCCTGGAAGCTAATCCTCAGTGGTCAAAGACAGTGGACTCTTTCTATTCTACAGAACTCATAATGTCCCTGTTGTTCTATATTGTCACTGTGCAATAGGGTATTCCATATTGATCTGTGGCTGCTAAGCATTTGAAATATGTGCATATTACGAATGAACTATTTGCTTGATATTTTTGTCATTTTTATTAATTATTTTATATCATGTCTGCAGTTTCCCCTCCATTCCTTCCTTTCATTTCCTTCTCCAACCTCTTGCCTTCTCGCTGTTCCTGTAACTCACTCTTCTTCTGCTTCTATTCAGAAAGGGGCAGGCCTCCCATGGGAATTAGCAAAGCATGCATATCAATGTGAGGTAAAACTAAGCTCCTCCTCTTTTATTAAGGCTGGGTAAGACAATCCTGTATGGGGATTATGTCTCCAAGCGTCAGCCTGAGCTTTAGGAACATCCCCTGCACCCAATTCTAGGAGTTCCACAAGCAGACCAAGCTACACAACTGTCACATATAAGTAGATGGTCTATGTTTGTCTCATGCAGACTCTCTGACTATTGGTCCAGATGCTCTGTGTTCCTATGAAGCTAGGGTATTAGTTTCTGTGAGTTCCCTTGTGATGTCTGTGCCCCCCTGGCTCATGTAATCCTTTTTCCCTCTCTACAGCATAATTCCCTGAACTCAGCCTAATGAGTAAATATGGGACACTGCATCTGTTTTCTTCAGTTACTGCATGAAGACTCTCTGGGCTAGTAACCAATCTATGAGTATAGCAGAATATCCTTATGTTTAATTCTTTTTTTTTTTCTAATCATGCTTGGTTCTATCCTAGGTCTCTAGATCAGTCAACTTCTGGGTCCTGGTGCTGCCACCTGTGCCAGGGTGGTCTTACAGTTGTGGGATGTGTCTAAGCTGAATCAGTCATTGGCTTGTCACTCCAACAATCTTCAGGCCCCAACACATCCCATAGGCAGGACAGAAAGGTCAAAAGTTGTGTTGCTGGGTCAGAGTCTCAATCCCTTCACTGAAAGTTCTATCTGGTCACAGGAGATAGCCAATTCAGACTTAGCATCCACCATTGCTAGGAGTCTTAGCTTGGATTATGCTTGTAGATTCCTGAGAGTTTCCCTTGCACATTGTTTCTATTTGACCCCAAAATGTTCCACATATCAAGGCATCTATTTTAGTACTCTGTTCATCCACCCACCCCCCAACCTGATCCCTCATGTTATAATTTCCACCTTTCACAGTCCACTTATGAGATCTCTTCTGTGTTTTGTCCTTTTTAATGTTTATCTGTTGCTTATATTTGTATACTTAAGTTTACAATTAAATGTATATAGTGTCATAAAAATAAAGCAAAATCATAAAACTAACACTCTATTTCCAGAATCTAGGGGAGTACTACTTTATCCTTAGCCTGGAGGTACTCTGGGAATGAAAAGGATAAAGATGAGAGATTCTCCCTCAAAGGCGTCAAGGATAGGGCTAAGCAAGGTAGTGTAGGCATATAGTCAAAAGGCATGCATGTAAGCCTCAGTATTGCCAAAGGCAAAACCCCATGAGCTAGACTTGCTATTTTGCTTCTTCTGTAAAGAACAAGTAAGGTTTCTATCATAAATTCAGAAAAGATTTGCTATAATAATCATCATATCATTGTCATAATTATCTCTTTGGAGGTGTGGTCACAAAGCTGTGTAATAAAGATATTCTACAGATAGCTAGTCAAAATTATTGTAGCCAAGAAGGAAATGAAATTATAAATAATGTTGATTTGTATATAACTTGACCACTACATTCGCATAGTAAAAGTATAATGTGTGGTAAGTTGTAATCCAGGTAGTAAATCTACTCTAGTGTGATTTCATTGTTGCAACACACATAAACTGCATATAATCATTGTACTCATTTTGAAGAAAAGAAAGCTGAGGCTCAGATGGATTGGAAGTAACAGTAGTACCATATTTCTTTCATTCTAAATTAATCTGAAACAGAAGATCAATTAAGGAATAAGAAACTCCATCCTGATTTGCCTGAAATTGTATCAGAGAACACTGAATCTTAATTCTGATGGAAGTTTTGGATAAAGTGATTATTGCATTTACTCATGGAGCATAAAGACTAAAAATCTCTGTCATATTGCCTCTGTTCTTGTCCATTATTTGTTCTCTGTATCTGTGTTTTACTCTCTTTCTTGGCCTCTCCTTTACTTTCTTTCTTTCTCTCTCATGCATACTTTTTCCTTATACTTTAATCTGTCTTTCTAAGATAGAATAATTCTAATATACAGATAAAAAGCAAAATGTCATTTTTTTTTAAACCAACACATCTACCAACCCTCTCCCAAAATGTAAGGTGGTTCTCAACCAGCTAACTTACAAGGAACAAATAATTTACAAAATACCCTGATCAAGATCCATGGCAATAAGTTTGCCATAGTTTTATAATTATTCATCATCTATTACCAATAATTATTTTTGTCAATTTCAATCTTAGCATTGAAAGCATACACAGAAGTTGATGTTGTGATTGTCTCTAAGAAAGGGAATAATTTTTATTCTATGAACTGCTACATATTGCAACTATACTATTTATAATTGTGTCTAGGTTTCAATGAGAAAATGGACTTGGAGGCCTTAGATGGAAAAGTACCCTGTGTAGGTAGAAAGGAAATAAGCACACTGACATAGAAAAACAATTTGGTCATCCAACTTTCCTAATTCCACATGAATTTCAGAAGAATCATCAAGAGGTCATACTGAATTTTTTTTTATCCCAAAGAGGATAGCTTGTGACATTAGTAACCAAGGCAATATGATTATAATGTTTCATTTAAAAGGAAAAAATAATTTAATTATAAAATGATTATAGAAGATGATTTTCTGGAAACTTTTATAAAAGCCCTATTCTGGAGAAAACATCCTTCTTAAATATTCTACTGAATAAAAGGAAAACACACTATGAGTAATTCTGTGTCATGTGGCATAAGCTCAGAAATAATAAAAAAGTTTGGAAAAATACTTGAACTCATAATAAAGTCATGAAAACACTATTATGAGTAAATGTACATGGCATAAAATGTCTACTCAATGATAAATAAAACATAAACTAAACTGAAAAATTAGTTCCATAGCCAACTGCCTAGTGAGAAGTAACTTTTCATAATTACATATTTAGAAAAAGAAATAGCTATCCTCCTATAATATATACTTCCTGTCAGTACCATTCTCATTGAATTTGTTTCTTTCCCTTGCATGTTATTCATTTTTTCTAACTGCCTTGAGAAAATATGTGACCAAAACAACTTAAATGAGAAAGTATTTATTTTGCTTCTGATTTTTACAGTTTTATTCTATCATGGCACAGGAAGTAGAAATATGGCTAATAACATGGTGGCCAATAAGTGGAATAAATAAAGATAAGCTTTGATGAAAGATAGGTCCAGCCAGGTGGTGGTGGCACATGCCTCTAATCACAGCACTCGGGAGGCAGAGGCAGGTGGATCTCTGTGAGTTCGAGGCCAGCCGGGTCTACAGAGCTAGTCCAGGACAGGCTCCAAAGCTACTGAGAAACCCTGTCTCAAAAAAAAAACAAAAAACAAAAAAAAAGAAAGATGGATCCTAAGGATACCTCCCACTCATGAAGTACTTCTTAAAGGTAATTCCACTTCCTAAAGTTTCTAGAACCACTAAAGTAACATTATCAGCTGGGAATCAACCCTCCAGTACAGATCTTTGAGGGAAGTATGATGCATTCAATTTATAAAATCTACTAAAGTATGAAATCTGGTGTTTGCAAGTACAAACTGGAGTTGTGCTATATTTTTGGCAAAATATACACATCAAAATAGCCAAATAGCAAAGGATTACAGACTTTAATAAACAACAATATCATTGAAATAATTAAAATTTTTACCCTGGGAAAATATCTCCCTTGTTTCTTTATGTCCTGGCAAATATCATTATACTTTCCAGCTATTAATTTGCTTATTAGATTACACATATCAGTGAGATTATATAGTATTTTTCTTTGTGTACTGACCTAATTTCAATAAGTAGAAATTATTCCAGTTTATACATCTAGTGGTGAAATTATTAAGGGTTTATTTTGTGGGGTAACTTACAAATGAAGGCATAGGTTGTAGGGTCTGGGAAAGGTATGGCGCAGTCTGGCTGTGTTCTCTGGAGAACTCTGCTCGGTCTACCTCCAGTGTCCAGGGTCCCAGCACCAAGAAGGACCTCTCCTCTCTATCCTGGGTCTTCAGCTTCCTCCCTCCACCCTGCCTTGTAGGTATGACCATTACCAAAGCCTCATGGGGGTTGGAACTTCCAGGCCAATGCTGGGATGGCTACCCACTACATCCATCTATTCATTTTATTGAAAATATAAGGAATTTCCTTTTAATTTAACTCAGAATTTTATGCTATTGGATAATATATAGAAGAGAGAAGCTAGAAGGGGGAATATATCACAGAAGGAACACTGATTCTTAACAAGCAATTAGATGTGTGTTTAGTGGATGTTTATAGAGTCAAAGTCCTCTCTGAATATTCCTAATTACGTCTTTTTCTAGTTTGTTGCAATATGTTTAGAATCTTGAGCCCCCTCTTTGAGATATGTAAAGCTAAAACTTCAATTTATTTGTCTTCTCTTGATTCTGACACAAAATGTCATTGGTCATGAATTCTTGCTATTCATGAAGCACATGTGCATTGTGTTATCTATTTGCTGTTGCAGATTCTACATCCCCCAGCCTCGAAATCCAGTTAATATGTAGTTTGCTCCTCTATGACAAAAGGTCCTAATTACCCCTGTATAATAAATTCTCACTTATTTTATTGTCCATGACGTTTCACCTGTACCTTTCTGTGTCATGTATCTTGTACTTTTTTCAAAAGGAATACCAATTTTCCTAGCAACTCCTTTGTCAGAACATGGCAGTCCACTGCTAAAATCCTTACTGTAGCTTAAATCCCACTTGAGCAAATGAAGACTCCAGATAAATGTGTGCTTCAGTATTTCTAAATCAATCTTAGCAATACATTGTATTTATGACAGAAAAGGTTTTTAAAGGCCATGTCCATGTTTTATGTTAGAGAGAGTAAATAAAATCTCTGGGAGCAGTATTGTGATGGGTAGCTTTAAATTCCTAACTTAGCACAACCTAGTATCTCTTAAGAAGAGAATCCCAATTAAGGAACTGCCTAGATTAGATTGGTCTGGGGAACATGACTGTAGAGGATTGTCTGGATAATAACGAGGTAGGAAGACCTATAGGGATTCACCACTTCATGGGGAGATCCTTAAGTTGCCTAAGAGTAGAGAAAAGTAGCTGAGAGAAGGAAAGCATTTTGTCTTGACTATGGACATGATGTGACTAGATGCTTGAGCATCTACTTTGATTCCCCTCAGAGATGGACTGTAACCGGTAACTGCAACCAAAGAAGCATTTCCTTTCTCTGTTTTTATATTTGACCAACATATTTTATCACAGAAAAAGAACTAAAACTAGCACAACTTCCACATGTATACAACCTGTATGACAAGAGCTGCATAGATACCAAGGTAGCTAGAAATGTATCCCCCAGTATTTGTAGAAAACAATGCCATGTCACAATGTAGGAAGTTTAGACAACCCTTTAAGTTGATTCTAAAATGAATTCAAAACTAATAGTGAGTCACAGTTCAACTGTGAGCTGAAACTGTTAGATAAAGTTGCTAAATTTCTTCCTTTTTATTTGTGAATGGAGGACTCACTTTGGATTCAGAGTACCTTACTTGCCATCATCATCCTCTTTTATAAATATATTTTCATTTATTTTTGAGAACTTTATACACACATATAATGTGTCTTGGTCACACCCACCTTCCACTCCCTTTCCTCACAATGGTTTCATGCAAAAGACCTACATAAGGTTAAAGCAATCAAAACTCAAACACAGAGCTAAGAGTTGCCAATGAAACCCTACACCTAGTTGAAGACCTGTTGGCAGTTGGTGATTACTGGGAAAGGAAGTATCAGCTTTCCTCAGGTATGGAGCCCCAGATTGGCTGCCCAGGCTCCAGTGAGTCTGTGCATATACCAGCTTCACCAATTAGACTGAGTAGTTTTTATAAAAGGAGTACATTATCATCTTTTTTCCAATATGTCCACTTTTGCCTAAATGTACAGCTTCTCAGGATGAATATGCTAATATAAATGGGCCTACTTCTAACATAGGCTATCTCTAAAGAGAACAGTTTCTATGATTTGTAAATATAATTTACTTATAGGAAAATGATACAATTTACTTTACCTGAACCATAAGAAACTAATTTGAATAACTGTTTATTCACATTTGTTATATCAATAGATGACAAACCTGTGGCTGTGAAGGGCAGTAAGCATAATACTAGAGAATAGTTTCAGAATTCAGGAAAATTTGACAGAGTGAGGGGGTTGAATGCAATTAGGAAAATGTAAGTCAAATATGTGCTGGGTATAGGTGGAATATATATGTTTTAGGGTTTCTAATGCTATGAAGAGACACCATGACCATAGAAACTCTTATAAAGGAAAATACTAAGTTGGATCAGGCTTACAGTTCAGAGGCTTAGTCCATTATCATCATAGCAGGAAGCATGGTGGCATGAAGGCAGACATGGTGCTAAAGAAGGAGCTAAATTTCTACATCTTGATATGTGAGAAACAGGAAAAGAACTGAAAGTCACTGAGCCTGGGTTTGAGTATCTAAGACCTCAAAGCCCATTCTGATTGAGCTGTACAACCCATACAATGGTCACAGAAGAGAGGGAAGGAGTTTCAAGCTGTATCATATGATGAACTTGTGAAGGATAGTATCATGGAATAAGGAGGAGATATTTGATAAGATTTGGGAGATATGAAAGGTTGATGCTGTCTAAATAATGAGAGAGAGAGAGAGAGAGAGAGAGAGAGAGAGAGAGAGAGAGAGAGAATATGAGAGAATGTAAATTTAGGTTACATCAAAGTGTAGAGCCAGAATCCATGTCAAGACGTCCAAGAAGGCTGCCTTCAGGATGATTTAAGGCAGCTGTTTCTAGTAGTTTTAGTGTCTTACTTACAAAACTCTGCTTCTCAGGGGTTAAGTTAAAACAAAGATCTAAGGAGAATTATGCATCATGTTTAGAATTGGAAATTAATGGCTTTTAAGACAGTTTGAGGACTTGGAAATACCACAAGTATGTGAATTTTTTTGTGGTACATAGACTTACCATTAATTAAAATTTTTTATTTGGCAAAACAAGGAAAGCCAAAGGATGCTATCAAATGTAAAACCTTGTATCTCTTGATTTTGACATATATTATAAGTTTAAAACAATTTCAGAAAAGATTAACCTCAATGCAATGTGTCACTACAGAGAAAAATGGTAGCTTTAATAAGGAATAGTGAATGAAAGTCCAGATATATTGCAGTACTAGGAGAAAGGTAAAACTGAATATGTCTCAGTGCATATAAAAGTTAAGCCAAATACCAGAATATAATCAAAGCAGGCAAATATTTTTCAAAAGAAATTTATCATACAGAAAAGGTACTTATATATTTTCTGACAACTAATATTAACAGCAGTATGCATGAGCCCAAATCTTATGGGAGCTATTTGAGATTAATTTGCATTAGGTGAACTTGTGAGAATTGTAGGTCAGATAAATGCCTGTGTCATCTTCATTGAAGTAGTAAATAAGTCTGAAAGGGAAGAGTAAAAAGAAAAAAAAAGTTTGAGTAATACAATTGGTGTTATAAAAATATTAATTGATTAATCTAGGACTAATGTCTGAGTGAGTGCAAAGCATATAGGTCCAAGTAGTCTAAAATGATACCTTAGGAAAAACATTGAGTGATGTAACACCTAATAATATTGAATCATTCAATGATAAACTTTTTTTCTATTTTCCCCCATTATCATCCTAATCTTTCTTCATCTTTCTATATTATTTATGGTAAGTAAAACTGTACTGTAATTTTGTTTCAGTCTGTATGACGAAATATAACTGCTAAAATACATTAACTTCTTCTTTCAAAAATACACTCTACATTCATTATTAACATATCTTAAAGTAGCAGGATAAAATCTGGAAACAATTCAGGATAGATAGTGGCCTTCCTCAAGTCTACTAAAATAATAGATTACTCTTAAATTTCCTGGTCATTTTAAAAGCAACAAGTATATATCATAAGCATTCAGGGAAATTATTAGAGTTCACATCAATATAAATCATGTTAATTTGGAAAATACTACAAATATTTGATAGAAGTGGAATCAAATTTAAAATGCAATATAAATGTTATTTATAATTGTAAATGAAGTTTACTTGATTAATAACCTACATATTTGAATTCAGTTGGCTAGCTAGATTAGTTATTGTTGAGGTCACTGTGAGAAGGGAAATCATAGTCTCAATTATTATACATATAAGTATAAGAAAAGAAGACTCTTAGAACTAGAAGGATCATCAGAAAGCAGTTAATTCAGATACTTATGCTCTACGTGCTAGATGTGGGCAATTGTAGCTTTGTAGAAGGATGTAACTGCTGAGTAGAAAAGTGTATGAATAACGGAGCTAAAGTATGTATCATATTGTGCTCAGTCACATTTTGAATCTCCGGACATTATTCATATTATTCACCAAAGTTTTATCATCATTGCAGTTTTTCCCTTTTTTGTGAGAGAATAGAAAATTTTCACCTTGGGAAAATTTTCAGTTCCAAAAAACTGAGATTGTTGCTCATCATACCTGTTCTAGAAACACATGTCTATAGACCAAACTAGATTAGCAAGAACAGAGGTAACAGAATCCATTACTGCCTCCAGATTTTACTGATTAAGAGTATAGATTTATCTTTTTGAGCTTGTTTAAATATTGTGGCTTTAATAATGAAAAACAGGAAACATAGAGGTCATAGTATACACAGGGTATCATTTTACATATTTGGGATTAAGCAGTAGACATAACACAGAAAAACCTTGACTTTATTGAGTTTGTATTCTGTACAAGATATCATCAAAATGATTATGAAGGTGTTCATGATTATGATGATAATGAAACACAAGTAACTTACTGAGCTAGATGCCAGATGCTGATGTGATAGGGCTATAAATGAAGCAACAATGCAGTAGAGAATAGACTTTGAAATGTTGTTTTTCTAGGGTATTGTTGTCAATGAAAGTCTCTAATGAGATATGGCTTTATACTTTACAAAGTCTCTTTCAAACTTTTATTTAAATTATAAAGTAATTTTATTTTGTTATTTGAGACAAGGTTTCTCTGTGTTGAGATAATATTGTGTTCCTCAAAATGGTGGTGGTACCATGAAGGCAGCAGCTGCTGCTCTGAGTTGCTGGCTCTTTCTCATTGTGTTGGTGACTTTGGTGATGCTGCTACCTGAGATGAAGGTTTTATTGCTGCTTGCTCAAAGAAGAATTGCAAGGATCATTGTGTTACAAGAAAGCATCAGCAAAGGACTGTTTGGAATAGTTTGGCATGACAAATGGTGGAGAGAAATTGCTGTGAAGATACTCTGTTGTAGGGAAGAACATTCATGGTTCCAAGAGACAGACATTTATTAGACTGTGATTGCTCCAAACCAGAGGAGGCAAAAAAAAAAAAAAAAAAAAAAAAAATTCTGCAAAGAACCATGACCACACCTAACAGCAACTTTGAAATCTTCAAAAGAATGTTGGGACCCCACAACAATGATTCTACATGGACTATGGTAAGCCATTAAGCTGATTAACACTACAGATTAATCAACTTTGGACTATAAACTTCTCAGGAAAATTTTGAAATGGCTACCTGATATGATACAGATTCACAGAAAACTCAAACAAGAATTTGTGACAAGCCCTTCACTTTCATTACACAGAGACTGGACAAATGACTTGACAATTGACCCCAGAATTTTCTTTTCAGCATTCCCTAAAGATGTCTTCACCCCCAGAAAGCAGGAAGTAATTTTAAGAAAACGAAGGTCACATTCCCAAGACCTGGGATGGCAGATTTTGGTTGTTTAATGAGTTATGAATATTGTCACAGTTTATGATGGGTGGTTACAAGTTGTTAATTGTTAATGGTCAGTAAAAAAGCTGAACAAGGAGATTAGATTCAGAGTTTTGTTTAAAAAAGAAAAAAAAAGCAGAATATAGATTTGAGTTACATAATTGACTCTACTCTGAGAAAAAAGATAAAGGAATAATAGGATAAATGGGTAGATCATTGAATGCACTCTAAAAAGAAAAAAAAGGGAAGATATAAAAATGAATAAAAGATAGACTACTGAATCTATTATGCAAAGAAAAAAGAATGAATATGGATATGATAAGATAAAAAGGTCAATTATTGAATCTACTTTTAAAATGAAACTACTTGTTTTTTTATTGTTTTGTTTGGACATTTTTTTTCTTATTATATTTGTGTTTTAATTTTACACATCAGCCAGGGGTTCCCCTGTCCTCCCCCCTCCTGCCCCCAACTCCACCTTCCCCCCATCCCCTCCCCTCTATTCCCAACTCCTCCAGGGCAAAGACTCCCCTGGGGATTCATTTAAACCTGGTGGATTCAGTACAGGCAGGTCCAGTCCCCTCCTTCCAGGCTGAGCAAAGTGTACTGGTGTAAATCCATGGTTCCAAACAGCCAGCTCATGAACTAAGGACAGGTCCCAGTCCCACAGCCTGGGAGCCTCCCAAGCAGATCAAGCTATTCAGTTGTCTCACTTATCCAGAGAGCCTGATCCAGCTGGGGCCTCCACAGCCTTTGGTTCATAATCCATGTGCTTCCATTCTTTTGGCAATTTGTCCCTGTGCTTTTTCCAATCTTGGACTCAACAATCCATGCTCTTACAGTCCCTCCTCTTTCTCGACAATTGGACACCTGGAGCTCCACCTGGGGCCTGGCTGAGAATTTCTGTATCCACTTCCAACAGTTATTGGAAGAGAGTTCCAGGTAGACTGGTAGGGTGTTTGGCCATCTGATCACCAGACTAGGTCAGATCAGGCTTTCTCTCAACCATTGCCAGCAGTCTACAGAGGATGTATCATTGTGGACTTAAGGGGATCTCTCCAGCACTCTGCCTATTCCTGTTCTCATGTGGTCTTCATTTATCATGCTCTGTTATTCCTTGTTCTCCCTTTCTGTTCTTGATCCAGCTGGGATCTCCTGCTCCCCTAAACTTTCTTTCCCTCAAATGTAGCCCTTCATTACTCCCACAGTCGTACAGGTTGTTCATGTAGATCTCATCCATTTCTCTGTCATTGGGTGATCTCTGTATCTTTCCCAGGGTCCCGTTTTCTAGGTAGCCTCCCTGGAGTTGTGTAGCAGTCTACTCATCTTTGTTTTACATCTAGTATCCTCCTATAAGTGAGTATATACCATGTTTGTCCTTCTGAGTCTGGGTTACATCACTCAGGTTGATTTTTTTCAAGATCCATCCATTTGCTTTCAAACCTCAGGATGTCATTGTTTTTCTTTGCTGAGTAGTACTCCATTGTGTATATGTACCATATTTTCTTTGTCCATTTTTCAGTAGAAGGGCATCTAGGTTGAGGTCAGGGATGGTAATGCCTCCAGAGGTTGTTTTATTGTACAGGATTCTTTTGGCTATCCTGGGTTTTTTGTTTTTCCATATGAAGTTGAGTATTATTCTTTCCAGATCTGTGAAGAATTGTGTTGGTAATTTTATGAGGATTGTGTTGAATCTGTAGATTGCTTTTGGTAAGATCATCATTTTTACTATGTTAATCCTGCCTATCCATGAGCATGGGAGGTCTTTCCATTTTCTGACATCTTCTTTAATTTCCTTTTTCAGGGACTTCAAGTTCTTGTCATATAGGTCCTTCACATGCTTAGTTAGAGTAACCCCAAGTATTTTATATCATTTGTGGCTATTGTAAAGGATGATGTATTGCTGTGGATATCTCTCTGTACAAATAAAATGGTGTTTGGCCAGTGGCTAGGCAGGAAGTATAGGCGGGACAAGAGAGAAGAGAATTCTGGGAAGTAGAAGGTTGGAGAGAGACACCGCCAGCCGCCGCCATGAGAAGCAACATGTAAAGACACTGGTAAGCCACACGCCATGTGGCAAAGTATAGATTAACAGAAATGGGTTAATTTAAGATAGAAAAGGTAGATAACAAGCAGCCTGCCACGGCCATACAGTTTGTAAACAATGTAAGTTTCTGTGTGCTTTCTTGGTTGGGTCTGAGCGACTGTGGGACTGGTGGGTAAGAGAGATTTGTCCTGACTGTGGGCCAGGCAGGAAAACTCTAGCTACAAATGGTGTCCAACGTGTTGGCAAGAGTTTCCACCTAAAACCTGAGAAAAAAGATTCTAAGACGGAGCTAAAAACAGCTTCCTAATTGTCTTTCTTAAGTTAGCGGCAGCCTGCCGGTTTGAGCTACTATGGCGGGTTCCTGGCGTGTGCATCTGATCTGCGTGTGGCAGGAATGAGGAGTCTACAAGCGGCACTTTACTCTGCTGCATGGTAGATTTAGCCTTTGCTAGTTAAAAAAAAAAGTTTCTGGGCTATGTACTGCTTTGATAGAACTGCTTCTAGACCCAGAGCTGGTGGTAAACTGAACCACCGCCATGTTGGGAAGCTGAGGTGGGCGGAGCCAGCAGCCACAGCGGCGTTTCAGTCTTACAAAGATGGATATTACACAGAGAATCTGGTTTATATTGTCTTTGGGATTTTTAACTACAGAAAACTATTTGATCATAAAAGCTGTTGAGTTAAATAAATATGTAAATTGTAAAGGTAACTTGACTTCAAAATTTGGATATAAGGATATGTTGCTTTGGAAAAGAGTCTCTGCTTTTGTTTCCACAGAAAGCCAGAGGCTGTGGATTTGTTCCAGATTAATATACATCAGGTTTGATCAGCCAAGACCACCTGAAAGGTCTCCAATAACACCATGGCTCAGATGATCCAACATCCAGAATGGTTTCAAGGCAACTGGCACAGAGGCTCACCCTAATGGACTACTCCATAATCCTAAAATTTTCTTTGTATCCCCATAAGATACAGCGCCCCCCTCCAGCAGGAAGTAGTAAGAGAAACTACGCCCACATTCCCAAAATTATCAAGCTGGCTTTGGAGATGGAATTGGCTCACTCCTTCTCTAAACCCAGACATACTGCTAAAAGAAAAGGTTAAGAGATTCTTGTGTCCCAAATCAGAAGAGCCCTCTGGTGTAGGACAGAGAAAAAACAATATTTTTCTTTAAAGCAGGTTGATTATAAATGAGATCTCTTTCTAAAGAAGAAAGGGGGATATGATATAGATATAATAGGATGAAAGGGTAGATTAGGGAACTTACTTCTAAAGAGCAACAACTTGTTTAAAATGTTTTACATTGGTTTAGATTTTAGTCTTTTGATACAAACTTAAAGTTAATTTTGTTATACTATGTATATATTTCTACTCGTGTTTAAGGTATTATGTTTGTATAGCTCATTTTAAATTGAAATGGATAATTAAAAATAGATTAATAATTAGTCATCTATGATAATCATACTCGTAGCCATGTTAGTTAGTCTTCTAGATATACATAGAGATATTTCAGATAGATAGGTAATCTTCAAATACTTCAAAGACCTACAGAATATGGCATTTAAAATATTTTTAAAATTTAGACTTTCTGAACAGTGAGACATGTCTGCTCCTGGCAGCACCGATTTGCTTCAGAGAGGAAGATGGGCATTGAAAACACTTCATATCTTATCTTCACCTTGGCAAAAATAGCCATTTGGGCTAGAAACTGTTCTTGCCTGGACTGCTTGATCGACTGGACATGCAGGACCCATAGAAAGGTGACCACTAAACTTTGCTTGACAAAATGGTCCTTCAGGTTCCTGCTTCGCAGAGGAAACTGCCAGACATTCTACACGACACTGAGAGAAGTAACCGAGAGACTCTAGCCCTGTGGGCTGAAGACAAATGCCCCAACATTACAAAGGAACATTAGGTGACTGTCCAGGCTGCCAGCTGTCTCCGTCTACCCTGCAAGACTCCCGAAAGTTGCTTGCATCCTTCTCCCGGTTCTCAGGTAATATTATATCCTTCTGAGGTCTTTGATGTGGTTGAAGACTAGATAGTTATAATTTCCTCAGTTATGATACAAGATAAGTTAGATATAAAACTTTAGACTCACAAATATAAGATAGATAGGATATCTTCTTTAATATTGTAACTATAATTCTTGCTTGATAATTGTTTTGTTATATGTAATTGTACTATGTAAAAGTTAAAACCTTCCTTAAAAAAAAAAAAAAAGAAAAGGGGAAGTGCTGTGGATATCTCTCTGTACAAATAAAATGGTGTTTGGCCAGTGGCTAGGCAGGAAGTATAGGCGGGACAAGAGAGAAGAGAATTCTGGGAAGTAGAAGGTTGGAGAGAGACACCGCCAGCCGCTGCCATGAGAAGCAACATGTAAAGACACTGGTAAGCCACACGCCATGTGGCAAAGTATAGATTAACAGAAATGGGTTAATTTAAGATAGAAAAGGTAGATAACAAGCAGCCTGCCACGGCCATACAGTTTGTAAACAATGTAAGTTTCTGTGTGCTTTCTTGGTTGGGTCTGAGCGACTGTGGGACTGGCGGGTAAGAGAGATTTGTCCTGACTGTGGGCCAGGCAGGAAAACTCTAGCTACAATGTATCTCTGATTTCCTTCTCAGCCTGTTTGTCTATTGTATATAGGAGGGCTACTGATATTTTTTTTTTGAGTTGATCTTGTATCCTGCAATGTTGCTGAAGGTATTTATTAGCTGTATTAGTTCCTTGGTTGAATTTTTGGGGTGACTCATGTATACTATCATGCCATCTGCAAATAGGGAAAGCTAGACTTCTTCCTTTCCAATTTGTATCCCCTTAATCTCTGTATGTTGTCTTATAGCTCTGGCTAGAACTTCAAGTACTATATTGAATAAGTACTTGGGGGAGAGGGTACAGCCTTGCCTTGTTCCTGATTTTAGTGGTATTGCTTTGAGTTTCTCTCCATTTAATTTGATGTTGGCTGTAGGCTTTCTGTAGATTGCCATTATTATATTTATGTATGTTTCCTGTATTTCTGATCGCTCCAAAATCTTTATCATGAGGGGGTGTTGGATTTTGTCAAATGCCTTTTCTGCATCTAGTGCGATGATCATGTTTTTTTTTTTTTTTTTTCCTTGAGTTTGTTTACATGGTGTATTACATTGACGGACTTTCATATGTTGAACTACCCTTGCATCCCTGGGATGAAGCCTACTTGATCATGGTGGATAATTATTTTGATGTGTTCTTGGAGTCTGTTTGCCAGTATTTTATTGAGTATTTTTGCATCAATGCTCATGAGGGAGAATGGTCTGTAGTTCTCTCTTTTTTTGCATCTTTGTTTGGTTTAAGAATCAGAGTAATTGTAGCCTCATAGAAGGAGTTTGGTAATATTCCTTCTGCTTCTATTGTGTGGAACAATTTAAAGAGTATTGGTATTAAGTCTTCTTTGAAGATCTGGTAGAATTCTGCAGTGAAACCATCTGGTCCTGGGTTTTTTTTGATTGGGAGTCTTTTAATGACTGATTCTATTTCCTTAGGGGTTATTGGACTATTTAAATGATTTATCTGGTCTTGATTTAACTTAAGTATGTGGTACCTATCCAGAAAATTATCCATTTCTTTTAGATTTTCCAGTTTTGTGGAGTAGAGGTTTTTGAAGTATGACCTGATGATTCTCTGGATTTCCTCATTGTCTGTTGTTATGTCCCCCTTTTCACTTCTGATTTTGTTAATTTGGATGCACTCTCTCTGTCTTTTGGATAGTTTGGATAAGGGCTTGTCTATCTTGTTGATCTTCTCAAAGATCCAACTCTTTGTTTCATTAATGCTTTATATTGTTCTCTTTATTTCTATTTTATTGATTTCAGCTCTCAATTTGATAATTTCCTGGTGTCTGTTCCTCCTGGGAGAATTTGCTTCTTCCTGTTCAAGGGCTTTCAGGTGTGCTGTCAAGTCACTAGTGTGAGATTTCTCCAGCTTCTTTATATGGGAATTTAGTGCTATGAATTTCCCTCTTAGCACTACTTTCATAGTGTCCCATAAGTTTGGGTGTGTTGTACATTCATTTTCCTTGATCTCTAGGAAGTCTTTAATTTCTTTGTTTATTTCTTCCTTACCCATTGATGATTCAGTTGAGAATTATTCAGTTTCCATGAGATTGTAGGATTTCTGTAGTTTTTTCTTTAAACCATGGTGGTCCGATAGAACACAGGAGGTTATTCCAATTTTTCTGTATTTGTTGACATTTGCTTTGTGGCCAAGTATGTGGTCAACTTTAGAGAAGGTTCCATGGGGTGCTGAGAAGAAGGTATATTCTTTTTTGTTCGGGTGGAATGTTCTATAGATATCAATTAATTCCATTTGAGCCATAACATCAGTTAAGACCATTATGTCTCTGTTAAGTTTTAATTTGGTCAATATGTCCAGAGGTGAAAGTAGGGTATTGAAATATCCCACTATTTTTTTTGGGGGGGAGCTGAGGATTGAACCCAGAGCCTTGTGCTTACTAGGCAAATGCTCTACCACTGAACTAAATCCCCAACCTGAAATCTCCCACTATTAATATGTGGGGTTTTATATGTGATTTAAGTTTTAGTAATGTTTCTTTTACATACGTGTGTGCCCTTGTGTTTGGGGCATAAATGTTCAGAATTGAGACTTCATCTTGGTGGATCTTTCCTACAATTAGTATGTAATGTCCTTCATCGTCTCTTTTGATTGATTTTAGTTTGAAGTCTATTTTGCTGGATATTAAGATGGCTATACCATCTTGCTTCTTAAGACCATTTGATTGGAAAGTCTTTTCCCAGCCTTTTATTCTTAGGAGGTTTCTGTCCATGAATTTCAGGTGTGTATCTTGTATGCAGCAGAAAGTTGGGTACTAAACTACAGAATAAAGAAAGAATATTAAGGGCAGCAAAGGATGAAGGCCAAGTGACCCATAAAGGCAAACCCATCAGAATAACACCTGATTTCTCAATGGAGACTTTGAAAGCCAGAAGGACCTGGACAGATATAATGCAGACACTAAGAGACCATGGATGCCAGCCTAGACTAATATACCCAGCAAAATTTTCAATTATCATAGATGGAGTGAACAAGACTTCCCAAGACAAAACCAGATTTAATCAATACTTATACACAAACCCAGCCCTACAAAATGCACGAGAAGGAAAATTCCAATCTAAGGAAGGCAGATACACCCATGAAAACACAGGCAATACATAACACCACAGCAGTAAACCCCAAAGAAGAGAAGTACACACACACTACCACCAAAAAATAAAAATAACAACAGGAATGAACAATCACTGTTCATTAATATCCCTTAATATCAATGGACTTAATTCACCTATAAAAAGACACAGACTAATAGAATGGATATGAAACTTCTTGTTTTAAATAGGATACGAACTGATTTTTTTGTCTGAGTTTTTCAAATGTTACTGGACTGGACATCATTAATATATAATTTAATTTTTTGTCGTATCTGTCTAATGATAATAGACTAGGCATTGTTCATGTAATTCTTGACTGTATATATTGTATATACTTATTGGACATAGTTTTTCTTGTATTAGGTATAAGCTTTTTTAAAATTTTAGACAAAAAGGGGAAACGTGGTGATGTTTTGTTCCTGAAAATATTGTGAAACATAATAAACTTATTTGGAGTCAGAGAACAGAATAGCCACTAGATATAGAGGCCGGAAAATGGTGACACATGTGCCTTTAATCCTATCACTTGGGAAGCAGAGGTCCATCCACATCTCTGTGAGTTTAAAGCCACACTAGAAACAGCCAGACATGGTGACTCATGCCTTTTATCCCAGGAATTGAGCCTTTAATCCCAGGAAGTTATGGTAGAAAGCAGAAAAGTATATAAGGCATGAGGACCAGGAACTAGGCTGGTTAAACTTTTAGGCTTTGGACAGCACAGTTCAGCTGAGAGACATCCTGTCTGAGGAAACAGGATCACATGGGGAATTGGCCAGGTGAGGAAGCTGAGGCTTATTCTGCTTCTCTGATCTTCCAGCATTCACCCTAATAACTGGCCTCAGGTTTGATTTGATTAATAATACTCTAAGATTCCTGCTACAATTACCTGTATGCATAATTTTATGTACATGTGTACCTATGTCTGTGTGTGTGTGTGTGTGTGTGTGTGTGTGTGTGTGTGTGTGTGAGAGAGAGAGAGAGAGAGAGAGAGAGAGAGAGAGAGAGAGAGAGAGAGAGAGAGAGAGAAAGGGAGAGAGATGTGTACTTGGACATGTGTACACAGAATGCTTCTAGGGGTAAGAGAACTACATTATGGAGTGAGCTTCTCCTTCCACTTTTAAGTGGATTTGGGGGGTTGAGCTCAGATGTCAGTCTTTTTTTTTTTTTTTTCTGGAGCTGAGTACTGATCCCAGGACCTTGTGCTTGCTAGGCAAGCACTCTACCACTGGGCTAAATCCCCAACTCAAATATCTGTCTTGAGAGGTAAGGCTTTTATCCTCTGAGCAATCCAGTTAGTTTCAAAACCTTTCTTTTTTTATTCTGATACCATTTTATCAGCCAGACTTTCTGTGATCTCCACATTCACAACTGCAGTATGTTCCGCAAAATGCCTTTCTTCTTTCCTGGCAACATTTTCTCCATATTAATCTCTTCCCCTTTATTCAAATCAATGATGATGCAACATATTCACTATCTGTCACATAGATTATAACAATGGTTTCTAAATAGTTCCTTATCCCACATTTCCAAGCGAATTGCTCCATAAGAGCCAATTTTTGTAAAGAAAATATATTGTATAAACCTTAGATAAGAGAGAAAGTTCAAAATAATCCATATTAAATAAAGGAGTATTGTGTTATTTTATGATTTTTAAATCCTCAGGTGAAAGAGAAATGTCTTTACTTACAAGATCTGATGAGATTTTTTTTCTCTTTTCTCATAAACATTTGGCTTGATCAGTCACATACTGACCTAATCCATTAACAAATCATATTTTATGTACATTGAATACACACCACACATCTAATGCTATCATAATGTGTATATAACAACTAATGTTTTTAACATTTATTCACTAGTATTAGTTAGTTGTGTGTGTGTTTATGTATGTGTGAGTGTGTTTGTGTGGGGTGGGGTGGGGTGTGTGTTTGTGCTGGTGTATGAGGAGACTGAAAGAGAGGTATCAAAATCCCCTAGATCTGGGTTACAGGAGACTGTGATCCACCTGAACTGGTTTCTGGGAACTACAATCCAATCCTCTAGAAAAGCAGTAAGTACATTTAATCACTGAGCCACTTCTCCAAACCCCACAATAACTTTAGGCAATATCATAATGAGTATGTGTTGATTATTTTATTGCAATTCCTTCCAAACTGACCTTTCTGCTTTCACTCTTGTCCTTCTGAAACATATTGTCTAGAAAGCAGCAGAGGTATTCTTTCACAATGTAATTAGACAGTTAGTGACATTGTACCCTTGTTCTGAATTGTTTAATAGTAAGAACTTTACTTAGATTAAAATCCAAAGTCCTCACTGTGACTGAAAATTAAAATCTTCCCTGGTAGCCATCATATATAATTATATTTTTTCCTGGAGCTTAGTGCTTAGGAACTTGAATGCACTTTTCCTTGTGCATCACATACTCTCTGCATTAATATCTTTGATGAAAGGTCAAACTCAAGATCCTGACTTCAAAAGTACCCTCTCCATTTTCTTATGTTACTTTTTGTAAAGAGTTCTGCTTCTGATACTACATACTATGTTTATTCATTTATTTGGTTACTGTTAGGATTCCTCCCTAGGATATCCACTGAACACAGCATAAGAAGATGCAATAAGACTAGGGACAAACTCTCATATCTAAGCTGGACAAAGAACCCCAGTAGAAGTAAAAAGGTCCCAAGAGCAGGAAAAAGAGTCAAAGACAACCCCACTCCCACTGTTAGGAGTCCTACAGGAACTCCAATCTAACAGTTATAATATATACACAGAGGTCCTAACATAGACCCATGCAGGCCCCACAGTCTGCTATTTTCTGGAGACAAGGGAAGGAGCAGTCCATCTGGAGGATGTCAACCAGTAGGAGAGGAAGTTATGGGGAGGAGTGGAGGGAGGAGAAGCTGTATTCAGGATGTATTGTATGAGAGAACAATAAATAAAAAGAACAACTACAAATGATTTCTCCCTAAAATGCAAGATGCATCAGATAATTATTTCCTTAGTCCATGCTGATAATAGTGTCTAGAATTCAAAACAACAAATAAATATATGTTCAGTAATGAACATTTTCATTTTTTTCACATAACATTATTTTCCTCAGACAAAAATGTCTCTTTAACCTTTGTTAGAATATGAGAAACATTTCTAAGGCCCAAATCCACTGTTAAGGGAAAAGCTAACTCTGTTTTCCCTGACTTGCTTTAGTAACTTTTATATGTCTTTGTAGCCTTAAATTAATGCAGGTGTTGTTTTCTATCTTCAAATTGATATAGTTACACTTTCTTTATATTTACCTTATAATCCTTTGAGGAAAATAAGTATATACATATTTCAGTAGGACTTTTACATTTGTGCAGAGCTGCCTAAATGATTTCCACAAGTCTATGTGAAATGAACATGGTAACATGTGGCAATATTCAATAATTTCAATATGGCAATTTCCACTAAACAAGATACTCTACAAAGCATAGGGCCATATGTGATTACATATACTCAAAAGAGAGCTATATCAAATATTTAAACACCCAATAACCTCCTTTAATATCTAAAGAATAAGCCATTGCCTCTCTGAAAAATTCCCTGTCCTTTATCTCAGCCAGTAGCAGAGTTAACAGAACCTTCTTCAATATTGTCATGACCCTCATGGCTTACTTTTCTTAAAGTTCATCACACAACATTGCAATTTTTCTATCTAGTTTCATTTTCTGGACTACTTTTAAATTTCAAATGAAGTAATTGAGAATTATTCATCACAAACATGGTATATAATAGGTACACAACAAATGCTTTTGTACTAAATAAATATCTATTACAATTTAGTCTCTATTGTTAGCTACAAAAAATGGATTTTAACTCTGTATAAAAAAATGACTCAGAACAGCTTTTCAAAGATTGATGAACCAGGGGTGCTTTTTGTAAAGGACAACATTTTCAAAAGGTATTTTTCTTGCTTTATTTATGACAGTTTTCTAAAGATGATAATACCAAAGCTTTGATCTTTGTACATGACAGATGAACTGGATCTGTGCCATATGAAAATTCTTTGATGAATTTTAAAATGTTATAAGCTAAAATATTGACATGCAACATTTGGGATGGGAATTGGGAAGTAATTTAGGAAGAAAATAAGTCAAGTCTATTCCCCATTGATATTTAATGAAGTTTTCATTCCCTAGGAAGCCCCTCACACTATCTTCTTTCATGTTCCCTTTAATATACATTCTCAACCTTGTTTCTGTGAATCACAAGAGAGAATTTTCTAGTCTCCTGTAGAGTCGAGTAAAACAAGTGCTCTGAGCGTAGTTGTGTTATTTTCTTAAAAGAAAATAGTTGTTAAAATTCATAATTTAATTGGATAATTATAATTTTAAGGAAGCATATCAGCAATTTCCTTAGTATAAACTGTCCTTAAAATTATACTCCCTAATCTTATTTTTTTTCTATTATTCATGATATTTAGTTCCTGGCAGAGCCATTATTATGAGTTGTTAGTTTACAAAAAATGTAGTGAAAGGCCTGATCATCAGAGAATATTACTAATTCATAATGCAATATTACTGTGTATCTTGAAGTGCAGTAACTAACCTCCTTTGCATAGGCTAAAGATTTTGTTGTCACATTTTTGTTATTTTTGAAGTTTCATGGAATAAATGCCTACTACCTAGATTAATGTTTCAAAACTAATTCAATCTGTTCACTACAGTTCACAAAGACACTGAATAAGATCTTATTAGCAGTGGACTGACCCATTTCACTCAAGTTTTCAATTTACAGGAACTGATCCTTGAATAGCACTTATACAAGTTTAAAAGAACTTATTTAACTTGAGGAATTAGTTTACTAAAAATAAATCCCTGCCAGGTGGCAGTGGCCCATACCTTTAATCCCAGCACTCAGGAGGCAGAGCCTGGTGGATCTCTGTGAGTTCAAGACCAGCCTGGTCTACAGAGAGAGATCTAGAACAGGCACCAAAACTACACAGAAAAACCCAGTCTCGACAAAGAAAAAATAAAATAAATAAATCCCTAATGTTCTTAATGGTGAATCATAGAAATGAGATACTGTTGCAATGAACCAGGTAAAATTTATTACGGCAATAAATCAAATAAGGTACACTTAAGATGCAGAAAAGAGTAGACATTGCTGCTGATCCAGCTGTCCTTGACCTGTCATTCTGCCCAAGGGTGATGTGAACCATTCACACACCTTGCTTCCTCTTGCTTTTACTCCTACCAGCCGAGAGAGTGAGAGAGAGAGAGAGAGAGAGAGAGAGAGAGAGAGAGAGAGAGAGAGAGAGAAACTCCTCTCCCCAGTTCTTAAGTGGTCATGCACACAGATAGGTCCATGCCCTAGGGCATGCGAATCAATTGGTTGAATTGATTAAATTCCCACAACACTTCCTCTTTTTTGTCTAAATAAGATTATAATCCTAATTCAAAACTATATACAATAGGAACAATTATATAGTATTGTCCAGAAAAAAAATGAAAAGATAATAACATAAACAAAAGGGAACTACAACCTACAAGAACAACAAAGAGCAGGAAACACATTCTGTAACTGGGTTTTTTCTGTCCCACCCAGTCCCATAGCTGTTTCCAAATAAGTACTCAGAGGCTTAATATTGCTTATAAATGTTTTGTTAAGGGTTCTGGCTTATTATTAGCCACCTCTTACATTTAATTTATCCATTTCTATTAATCTAAATATTGCCACATGGCTGTGGAATTACTTATCTGCTGGTATGTAGTTCCTTGGGTGGCTGGATGGCATCTCCAGAGGCACTTCCTAATTTCTGTCTAATCAAAAAGGAAGGTTTTAACTTTAACAATGTAAATTATGTATAATAGAACAGTTATCAAGCAAGAATTAGTTACAATATCTAGTCTATTTGTATTTGGCCAAATTAAAGAAAATATTCTATCCTATATTTGTGAGTCTAGTTTTTATATCTAATTTACATTTTATCATAACTAAGAAAAACTATAATTATAACTATCTAGTCTTCAACTCCATCAAAAGCCCCAGAAGAATATAATATTACCTAAATAAATAGGAAGTACATTACAAGCAACGTCCAAAGCTCTAAAAATGACAAAGACATCTGGCTGCCTAGACAATCACTCAAAGTTCTGCTGTAAGGTTGGTGTATCTATCTTCAGCCCACAGAGTGTCTGGCAGACTT
The DNA here is from genome assembly GCF_903995425.1 of Onychomys torridus. Lineage (NCBI taxonomy): Eukaryota > Metazoa > Chordata > Mammalia > Rodentia > Cricetidae > Onychomys > Onychomys torridus. The sequence continues at coordinate 42,831,843 of NC_050466.1, forward strand.
TTCAGTGAAGCAGGACATTTGATGGACTATTCCACCTATATTGGCAAATTTCATCAGTCACTTTCCTCTGTGTCCTATAAAATGTCTGGCAGTTTCTTCTGTGAAGCAGGAAACTTAAATGACCATCCTTCCTTAGCAGTCACTTTTTTATGGGTCCTGCATGTCCAATTTATACAACATATTGTCAAGCAGTTCAGGCAAGAGCAGTTTCTTGCCCAAATAGTTATGTTTGCCACATTGAAAGCAACTGACATTAGGAGTTTCTTCAATGCCAATTATCCTTTTTGAAATAATTTGTATTGCCAGGAGCAAACGTGTCTCACTGTTGAGAAAATTCTAAATTCTTACAACAATTTAATTGCCATATTCTGTAGATCTTTGAAGTGTTTGAAGATTACCTATCTGAAACATATCTTTGTATACCTAAAAATCATGACAATAAGTTTGATGATTATACATGACTATTAATCTGTATTTCTTAATTATGCATTGCAAATTTAAATGAGTTGCATAAAGGTAATATCTTAAACAAGAGTAGAAATACACATATAACAAAATTAACTTTAAATTTGTATAAATAAACTAAAATTCACACCAGTTTATTTTGAGATTAACAGTTGTTTTTTGGCTTAAAGTAGATCCAATAATCTACCCATTTTTCAATCATAATAGTCTACCCTTTTCCCCATCATTTCTATATAATACCCCACTTTCTTCTTTAGAAAGAGATTGACTATGATCATTAAAATTTGTAACAAACACCCCATAAATGAAAACAGACATTCATAAACAATATTTTGGGAATTCGGCCATAGTTCTCTAAACAACTCCTTGTAGATTGTGGGTAGTGGTAAAATTATGGGGACCCTGAGAAAATTTAGAATTATAGTCAAGTCCTGACTGGAGTAGTTTATGAGACTGGATCATCTCAGCCAGCAGCCTTGAACATATTCTAGATACAGTACTCAGAGGAAACTGCAACAGATGCAATTTAAGATACTGAATCAGCTGGGTCATTTGTTTACATTAGTGTCTGGTCCCCTCATTCTGAAAATACACAAACTTTAAAAAGTAACATGCATATCTACATTAATATGAGTAAAAAGGGTGTGTTATATGTAAGTCAGCCAAAGATGATTTCTTGTTATTTGTAAAATTTACATCACATGTCTTGTACTTCTTTCGGGTTTATTTTTCTTGCTATGAGTTTGAGCAGGTAAAATATACATCACATGTCTTGCAGTTCTTTCAGGTTTATTTGTCCATGGCTGTAGTCAGGATTTTCAGTGGGCCTTCCTTGATCAATTCTGACCATTTTGAATTTTGAATAAATCCACAACACCTCATTTCCAATAGAATTTTTCCCTCAAAGCAGCATAATTTTCACTTAAATTTTAGTGTAAAAATATTTTAAAATATATGTTGCTTTAATCCAGCAGCTTTTATACTCCAATGTCTCATACCAGTCAAAAATTTTAAAGACAACACAATAATATACATAATCCAGACTTTCTGTGTATTTTTCATTTTTATGTGGCTATTTTTATATTAATTTACTCCCCTTTTTAAGTATATTATTTTAATTTTATAACTGGCTATACCATTTTTTTTATCTCTCCCAAGCCTATGTACATTTTAAAAATATAATGTGATGTGTTTAGAGGCTCTTTTGTCTGGATCTGTTTTTATTGTATATCTATAATCCTTTTCTTACCATTGCTTTAAACTGCTAAGCTAGCATGATTAGCATGAAAGCAGCAGATTTGGCTTCAGGCTCTGTCCTGCTAGGCTTTCCAACATGGAAGAGGTATCAAAAAGCATCATGATTACCTCCCATAAACAACAAGTGGAATAAGCCTCTTTAGAGCACCCATGTAGAGCTTGTGAAATTCATCATGTAGCACATGGCTATGCTCTCAAGCCTGAAGGCAGTGGCTGGGTCTGCCCACTTCTTGGGTTGTAAAAGTCAAGCATAAAGTTCATAGGCCTGTTGGAGGTTTGTGACTAAGAACCACATTCAACCTTCCTAGAATTCTAGAATGCCCATGATTGTACTGTGGCAGGCATTTTAGTTTTTTTTTTTTCTTCCTATTTAATTTACTAGATGATCATGGGATCACTGTCCTGCAGAAACATTTACAGGAGCTGTATCCTTTTTATTAAGCTTTCTCAAACCATATGGAAATTTGAGAGCCCCATATTGGGTGCCAAATAAAAAGACATGCTGATGCAATGGACCAGGTAAAGTTTTTTAGGTAAAGAAATATAAGGTACATTCATGATACAGAACAGAATAAACACCACTGTTAATCCAGCTGTCATTGTCCTATTGTTATGCCCAAGGGCAATGAGAATCAACCACAAGCCACACTTCACTTGCTTCTGCTCCAAACACCCAAGAGGGAGAACTTGACCCCTCTCCTCAGTTCTTTAGTGGTCAGTTACATACACAGACAAAACAATACCCTAGGGATTGTTACCACAGTGCCGTTGGCTGCACAGATTGAATTCCCCCAACAAATCATTTTAAACATATTATATTAATCTAAGAAGAAAGACTCACCATCCCCAATTTGTAAATTTGTATGGCAGGACATAGGAAATAAAGTTAAACAAACAAAATCAATGTGTCAGAAGTAGAAGATAAAGAAATTTTTCATTATTTGAAGATGACTTAGTTCATTTTTTAGAAAGCAAATCAACATTACCTGCTGTGGAATAATGTTTTTCTATACTGGTTTAATAAAACACTGATTGGCCAGTAACCAGGCAGGATGTCTAGGTGGGATAAGCAGACAAGGAGTATTCTGGGAAGAGGAAGGTTTAGTGAGGAGATGCCAGTGAGCTGCCAAGGAGCAACAAGTAATGGGATGCAGGTAAAGCCACAGAACATGTAGCAACATATAGATTAAGAGAAATGGGTTGAGTTTAAGTGTAAGAGCTAGTCAGTGATAGACATGAGCTAATGGTTGAGCAGTTTTAATTAGTATAAGCCTCTGTGTATTTCCTTGTGTCTGAGCAGCTGCAGACCAGGCAGGACACAGGAAAACTTTCAGCTACAATTACCAAAATGTATGAAAAATAAAACTCTGTAAACAAATAATATTCTAAATGAGTAGTATTTAGTCAATTTTCTCTTTTTACCCTAGATTGGGTACTACTAGGGCAATGTAGTCATATTAAATATCTTCCTTAACTACGTCACATAACATTCCTAGACTATATCAAATGAAATTTAGACAAAGAAAATGTTAAAATAAAAATATATGTATCTAAAATAAAAGTTTTAGAACTATAATTTATATAAAAGTAGCTTACCTTTGGAGATTATACTCATGAGAAAAATGTTATATTCACCAAAACAATTGCTGTGATTTTACAATGAACTGTACCCCATAAGCTCATATACTTTAACACTTGATTATCTGCGAGCTGCTCTATTTGGGGAGGTTTTGAAAATATTAAGAGTTGGAACCTCACTGTAGAAAATGGGTGATGTCAGGGGTCTTATAGCATGGCCATGTTCTGTAATCATCTCTTGGCTCCCTGAGTACAGGTACAATTTTCCAGCTGCCTTCTGTTTAGTCTTCAATGTTTTCCCACCAAGATAGACTATATCTCCCTAGAACTGTAATCCAAAACAAACACTTCATCCCTTAAATTGCTACTTGTCAGGTATTTTTTTTCACAATAATAATGAGAGTAACTGGTATACCATACTATATATTATAAAAACTAGAAAAAACTGAGAGACAGACTGTAGTATTTATAAAGGATGGCAACCTCCTCAGAATCAAACAACAAAGGCTTGTATGATGACAATTCCAGAATAATATAGAACATACAAATAATGTTAAATAGAAATATATGCCATGCTCATGTAAATACAATTCAATATTGTGGTGGTTTGAAAGAAAATGTTTTCCAAATGGAGTGGCACTATTAGGAAGTGTGGCCTTGTTGGAGGAAGTGTGTCACTGTGGGTGTGGTGCTATTATGTTCCCCGATATATTGTGTATACTAATAAATTTATCTGGGGTCAGAGGATTGATCAGCCACTAGATAAACATAGGGGCCAGAAAATGGGGGCACACACACCTTTAATCCTAGCATTCCAAATGCAGATATCTGTCTGGATTTCTGTGAGTTCAAAGCCACACTGGAAACAGCCAGGCATGGTGATACACACCTTTAATCCCAGGAAGTGATGGCAGGAAGCAGAAAGGCATATAAGGCATGAGTATCAGAAACTAGAAGCTTTTGGCTGGTTAAGCTTTTAGTTGTTTAGCTGCAGTTCAGCTGAGATCCATTTAGATGAGGACTCAGAGGCCCAGTTTGAGGAAACAGGATCAGCTGAGGATTTGGCAAGGTGAGGTGGCTGTGACTTGTTCTGCTTCTCTGATCTTCTAGCATTTACCCGAATACCTGGCTTCAGGTTTGTTTTTATTAATAAGGTATTTTAAAATTTGTACTACAAGTGAGCTTTGAGGTCTTTTTGCTCAAGTTTCCCACATTGAGACTGTCACTCAACTTCCTATTTCTGGTAGGATGTATGACTCTTAGCTATTCCTCCAGCACCATGTCTGCCTGCATGCCACCATGCTCCCCTCCAAGTTGATACTGGATTGAATCTCTGAAACTATAAGCAAACCACCTCCACTAAATGTTTTCCTTATAAGAGTTGCCAAGTTCCTAAGGTCCCCAATGCCACCAGGACAAATGAAGATGTGTTGGAGAGGGAAAGAAGGAAAAACAAAGAGGTTTTTGTTTTGTTCTTGGTTTTTCTTTTCTTTTCCTTCCTTCCTTCCTTCCTTCCTTCCTTCCTTCCTTCCTTTCTTTTTTTTTTTGTTTTGTTTTTAGAGACAGGGTTTTTCTGTGTAGCTTTGTGCCTTTCCTGGATCTCGTTTCATAGACCAGGCAGGCCTCAAACTCACAGAGATCCACCTGGCTCTGCCTCCCGAGTGCTGGGATTAAAGCAGACAAAATTGACCTTAAAAATGACTTTAAAAATATGATAGAGGCCTTCAAAGAGGAAATTAAATTTTCCCTTACAAATTTTGAGGAAAAGACAAAGAATTTGGAAGAAATCAACAAATCCTGTAAAGAATGTCAAGAAAACTAAGAAAAAGCAATTAATCAGATAAAGCCAACAGTTAATGATTTGAAAACAAAACTCGAGACAATAAAAAAGACAAAACTGAGGGAATGCTGGAAATGGAAAATCTGAGTAAACAAACAGGAACTATAGACCCAAACAAAACAAACAGAATGCAAGAATTGGAAGAGAGAATTTCTGGCATGGAAAATACAATAGAGGAAATAGATTCATCAGTCAAATAAAACATTAAAGCCAAGGAAGTCATAACACAAATAATTCAGGAAATCTGAGACTCTATGAAAAGACCAAACCTAAGAATATCATGGATGGAAGAAGGAGAATACCAGGAAATATATTCAAGAAAATCATAGAGGAAAACTTTCCCAACCCAAAGAAGGAAATGCTTATGAAGATATGAAGCTTACAGAACATCAAATAGACTAGATCCAAAAAAGTCCTCTCACCACATAATAATCAAACCACTAAACATACAGGATAAAAAAAATATTAAGAGCTGCAAGGGGAAATGGCCAGATAATATACAAAGGCAGACCCATCAGAATAGCACCTTTCTTCTCAGTGGAGACTCTGAAAGCCAGAAGGTCCTGGATAGATTTTATACAGACACTAAGAGACCATGGATATGAACCCAGATTACTATAACCAGAAAAGCTCTCATCCACCATAGACGAAGTAAACACAATATTCCAAGGTAAAATCGGGCTAAAACAATACCTATTTACAAATTCAGCCCTACAGAAAGCACCAGAACAAAAAATCCAACATAAGGAACCTGAATGCACCCTTGAAAACACAGGCAATAAATAATCTGACACCAACAAGTACCAAAGAAGGGAAACATACAACACTACCACCAAAAAATAATAGCAATTAACAATCACTGGTTATTAATATCCCTAAGTATCAATGGAATAAATTTGCCTATAAAAAACACACCAAGACACCATGGATGCCAACCCACACTATTATATCCAGCAAGACTCTCAATAGCTATAGGTGGAGTAAACAAAATATTTCATGATAAAACCTGATTTAAACAATACCTATGCACAAAAAAGGCTAACAGAATACATAAAAAAACAGAATCCATTCTTCTGGTGCATACAGGAAACACCTCAACTTCAAAGACAGATACTACCTCAGAGTAAAGGGCTGGGAAAAGTCTTTCAAGTCAACTGGACTTAAGAAACAAGCTGGTGTAACTATCCTAATATCTAATATAATCAATTTAAAACTAAAATTAATCAAAAGAGATCTGAAAGGATGTTACATAATTATCACAGGGAAAATACACTAAAATGAAGTCTCAATTCTGAACATTCATGCCCAAAATACAAGGACACCCACATTTGTAAAAGAAACATTACTAAAGCTTAAATCACATATCAAACCCCACACACTAGTAGTGGAAGACTTCAACATTTCACTCTTACCAATGGACAGGTCTGCCAGATAGAAACTTAAAAAAGAAGGGAACTAACACATAGTATGACTCAAGTGGACTTAATAGATATCTACAGAACATTGCACCCTAACACAAAAGAACATAACTTCTTCTCAGCACCCCATGGAACCTTCTCTAAAATCAATCACATACTTAGTCACAAAGGAAATCTCAACAGATTTAAAAAAATGGAATAACTTCCTGTATTCTATCTGACCACCATGGCTTAAAGCTAGATTTCAACACCAACAAAAATTACAGAAAACCTACAATCTCATAGAAACTGAATAATACTCAACTAAATCACAATTGGGTCAAAGAAGAAATAAAGAAATAAATTAAATACACCCTAGAATTCAATGAAAATGAATGTATAACATACCCAAACTTATGGGACACTATGACAGCAGTGCTAAGAGAAAAATTCATACCACTAAATGCCCACATAAAGAAGTTGGAAAAATCTCATACTAGGAAATTGACAGCAGAACTGAAAGCCCTAGAAGGAAAAGAAACAAACTCAACCAGGGAGAAATAGACACCAGTAAATAATAAAATTGAGGGCTGAAATCAATATAAAAGAAACAAAGAAAACATTACAAAAAAATCAATGAAACAAAGAGTTGATTCTTTGAGAAAATCAACAAGATATATAAGCCCTTATCCAAATTAAATAAAAGACACAGAGACAGCACCCAAGTTAACAATATCATAAACAAAAAGGGAGATGTAAAAACAGACAATGAGGAGATCCAGAGAATCATCAACTCAAACTTCAAAAACCTATACTTCACAAAATTAGAAAATCTAAATAAATGGACAATTTTCTGGATAGGTACTACATACCAAAGGTAAATTAAGACAAGATAAACAATTTACATAGACCAATATCCCCTAGGGAAATAGAAGCAGTCATTACAAGTCTCATAACCAAATAAGCCCAGGACCAGATGGCTTTAGTGCAGAATTGTACCAGATTTTCAAAGAAAAGATAATAGCAACACTCTTCAAGTTTTTCCACACAATAGAAACAAAAATGATATTATTAAACTTTTTATGAGGTGTAGCATGAATCTTAAAAAGGTCTTATTAATAAAATTAAACCTGAAACCAGGTATTGGGGTGAATGCTGGATGATCAGAGAAGCAGAACAAGACACAGCTACCTCACCTCTCCAGTTCCTCAGCTGATCCGGAAGCTTCTGAGTCCTTATCCAAATGAATCTCACCTGAACTGATGTTCCAAAGCCTAAAAGCTTAAGCAGCCAAATGCTTCTAATTTCTGGTCTTCATGCCTTAAATATCTTTCTGCTTTCTGCCATCACTCCCTGGGATTAAAGACTCATTTCTTGGGATTAAAGGTGTGTGTCACCATCCCTGTTTCCAATGTGGTCTTCAACTCACAGAGATCCAGAGGGATTTCTGCCTCTGGAATGCTAGGATTAAAGGTGTGAGTGCCACCATTTTCTAGCCTCTGTATCTAGTGGCTAGTCTGTTCTTTGACCCCAGATGAGTTTATTAGGGTGCACAATATTTTAGGAAACATAATAACACCACAATGAGGCTATAGTTACCCTGATACCCATACCCCAAAAAGATGCAATGAAGAGAATTACAGACCAATATTCCTCATGAAATTTGGTGCACAAATACTTGACAAAATACTGGCAAACCAAATCCAAGACCACATTTAAAAAATAAATAAATAAAAGAAACACAAACAAACAAACAAACAAACAAACAAAAAACAAACAAACAAACAAAAAACCTTTAAACACCTTGACAAGTTGACAAGTAGGCTTCATCCCAGAGATTGAGGATGGTTCATCATATGAAAATCTGTCAATATAATACACCATATAAACAAACTGAAAGAAAAAAAAAAAAACATGATCAACTCATTAGGTGCTGAAAAGCCTGTTGCAAAATCCAACACTACTTCTTAATAAAGGCCTTGGAGAGTTCAGGAACACAAGGAATGTACCCAAGTATAATAAAGGCAATTACAGCAAGCTGATAGCCAACATCAAATTAAATGGAGAGAAAATCAAAGTAATTCCACTAAAATCAGGAACAAGTCAAGGGTGTCCACTCTCACCCTATCTGTTAAATACAGTACTTGAAGTTCTATCTAGAACAATAAGACAACAAAAGGAGATCAAGGGGATACAAATTGGAAAAGAAAAATGCAAATTTTGTCTATTTTCAGATGATATGCTAGTATACATATTTGACAACAAAAACTCTACCAGGGAGCTCCTACAGCTGATAAACAACTTCAGTATTGTAGTAGGATGCAAGATTAACTAACAAAAATCAATAGCCCTCCTAAATACGAATGATAAATGGGCTAAGAAAGAAATCAGAGAAACATCACACTTTACAATACTCACAAATAATATAAAGTATCTTGGGGTAGCTCTAAGTAAGCAAGTGAAGGACCTGTATAATAAGAACTTTAAGTCTCTGAAGAAATAAATTGAAGAAGACATCAGAAAATGGAAAGATCTCCCATGCTCATGAATAGGTATTATTAACATAGTAAAAATTGCAATCTTACCAAAAGCAATCTACAGATTCAATGCAATCATCATCAAAATCCCAACACAATACTTCACAGACTTGGAAAGAGGAATACTCAACTTCATATGGATTAAAAAAAAAAAAACAGGACAGCTAAACCAATTCTGTATAATCAAGCAACCTCTGGAGGTATCATCATCACAGACCTCAAGTGGTATTATAGTGCTATAGTAATAAAAATTGCTTGGTATTGGCACAAAAACCAGTATGTGGACCAATGGAATCTAATTGAAGCTCCTGACCTTAATCCACACACTTATGAGTACCTGATTCTTGACAAAGAAGCCAAAACAGTACAATGGAACAAAGAAAGCATATTCAACAAATGGTGCTGGCATAACTGGATGCCAACATGTAAAAGATTAATAATATATACATATCTATCTCCATGCACAAAACTCAAGACCAAGTGGATCAAATACATCAATATAACTTCTGTTACATTGAACTTGATAGAAGACAAAGTAGAAAGCAGTCTTGAATGCATTGGCACAGGAGACCACTTCCTAAATATAACACCAGAGAGCAACAACTAATAAATGGGATCTCATGAAACTGAGAATCTTTTGCAAGGAAAAGGACAATGTCAACAGACAAAACAATAGCATACAGGAAATGGGAAAAGATCTTCACTAACCCCACATCTGACAAAGAGCTAGTCTCTAAAATACATAAAAACACAAGAAACTAAACATCAAAAAACTGAACAATGCAATTAAAAATGGGCTATACAAAGCAAAACAGAATTATCAACAGAAGAATCTCAAATGACTAAAAGACATTTAAGAAATTGCTCACCATCCTTCATCAGGTAATGCAAATTACAATGAAACTGAGATACCATCTTACACCTGTCAGAGTGGCTGTGATTAAAAACACTGATAACAGCTTTTGTTGGAGAGAATGTGGAGCAAGAGAACACTCCTCCACTGTTGGTGGGAGTACAAATTTGTACAGCCACTTTGGAAATCTGTATGGAGGTTTCTCAGAAAGTTAGGAGTCAGTCTCCTCAGGACCCAAACCAGTCTTGGGCATATACCCAAGGAACAATTAATCATATGAGAAGGATACATGCTCAACTGTATTCACAACAACATTGTTCATAACAGCTAGAACCTGGAAATGATCTAGATGCCCTTCAGCTGAAGCATGGATAAAAAACATGTGGCACATATACACGGTGGAATACTACTTAACAGAAAAAAAATGACATCATGAAGTTTACAGGCAAATAGAACTAGAAAATATCATCCTGAGTGAGGTAACCCAGACTCAGAATGATGAACATAGTATCACTCATAAGTGGATACTTGATGAAGTGCACAGGATAACCAGACTACCACAACACACAGTTCCAGAGAGGCTAGCTAAGAATGAGAAGCTCAAGAGTGACAAATGGATCATTCTGGGAAGAGGAAATGGATGAGATCTCCATGAGCAGACTGGGGTTGAGGGGGACAATGGAGGGTAGAGGATCAGGGATGAGAATATAACGGAATGGAACGGGATGATCAAGGTGGAACAGGGACTGAATGGAAGAACAATGAAAGACATACCATGATAGAGGGAGACACCATGGGGTTAGGAATAAATTGTGTGCTAGGGAAGTACCCAGAAATCCATATGGATGACCTCACTGTAGACTACTTGCTATAACACAGAGAGTGCCTGAACTAGCCTACCCTGGTAATCAGATTAGAGAATACCCTAACTGTCAATATAGAGCCTTCATCCAGTAAATGATGGAAGAAGATGCAGAGATACACAGCCAACCACCAGGCCAAGCACCAGGCATCTAGTCTAAGAGAGAGAAGGATTCTATGAGCAAGGGCATCAGGCTCATGATGGGAAAATGGACAGAAACAACCAAACCAAACTAGTGGTAACTCATCAACAGCTTTGGAGCCTCTGGACTAGGATAGACTGGACTAGGCCCTCTGAATAGATAAGACAGGTATGTAGCTTGATCTGCATAAGGGGTACTCTGACAGTATGATCAGGATCCAACTTTAGGACATGAACAGGATTATTGGAGCCCACTGCCTATGGTAGGACATATTACACAGCCTTGTTGCAAGGCTTGGGCCTAGCTCAACTGAGTGTGTCAAGCTCTCCTGACTCCCCACAGAAAGCCTTGCCTTGGAGGAGGTGGGAATGGGAGTAGGGATTGGGGAGAAGGATGGGGATGAGAGGAGGGATGGAAGGATATCTATGGTTGGTATGTAAAATGAATAGAAAATTTCTTAATAATAATACTTAAAAAATAAAAAAATAAAAAAGAAGAAAATCATCACATTCTATGTGTCATGAATCTTGTGTGTTTGGTTATATGTGTTCATATATTATGTGTTTGTTTTTGCCCTCACTGTGATACAAAACACAGTCTAATATCTCTCCCTCTGACTCATGAAGAAATAAGCTTTGAAAAGTTGTAGTCATAGAGATAAAATTCAGATTTGTACACAGATATAAAGTATTTTTCCATTACATCTTGCTCAAAATATCCATTTCTATTATCCAGAAGCTGCAGAGTTATTTGAGCCTAATGTAGAAGGCCAGAGGAAGTTAGAAAGTAAGTCTTGCATAAATGTTTCTATGTGAATCTCAGTTATTAGTACCTATCTAAGTATTGCTTTCCAATGACAATTCTATATTTCCTTATTCCTTCAAAATGACACTAGGCATTTTTCATATGGAACCCTATGGTGGTTTGATGCAAATGGCTTCCAAAGGCACATAGGGCATCAGATTATTTGAAAAGACAGGATATATGCCCTTGTTGGGGGTAGGTATGGCCTTGTTGGTGGAAGAGCGTCAGTGGGGGTGGTCATTGTGGTTTCAGAAGCTCAAGCCTGGCCCAGTTGTTCACACTCACTTTCTGCTGCCTGCCAATCCATATGTAGAACTCTCAGCTACATTTCCTGCATTATGTCTGCTTGTGTGATCCCATGCTTCCCACGATGATAACAATGAGAAAGCTCTGAACTATATAAGCCAGCATGAATTAAATGTTTTCCTATATAAGATCTCTGTTTATTGTGACTCTTCACAACAACAGAACTCAAAGACAAAAATGAAGTTATCTACAAATGATCTTATTACTATCAATGTTAAAATGTGTCAATTTTCAAAGGTATACATGAAGTCTACTTTGGAATTAGAGATTGCTTTAGGAATCACTAAGGAAAAAAATAAAGTTTTGAATAGAACATAATAGACCTACTTGATGAATCTGACTACATTTTGAGTTTTCATCATGGCATTGAGAGAGACATCTTTAGACAAAATACATCTCAAATTACATATGCTTTTTTTTCAGAAATTAATGGTCAAAGCTATGAATGGTACAATGTAGAGGATTTCAATCCCCCAAGAAATATTTCATCTTTATTGATAAGTATATAGGACAAAACAAGATGATATTATTCTTTTAATTGTTCTCTTATTACATTAGGGCACAATATTATTAATACTAATTTCTAGAGATAAAATATTCTTCATTCTACATTTTAAATCAACCATTGATGTGAAAATAAACCATGAAAGATCATATTAGGGTTTGCTGCTAAGCATTTCCTTTTTTTACTTTTTCTGTTATAAAAAAATAAATAAAAAGTAATAGAGGAATAAAGTGAATTGTAGTTAACCATCTAAAGCATTTCAATTTTATAGAGCATATATAAATATGGAATAACTTTCGTCAAAATGTTAAAGCTAACTGTCATGCCTTGAAATATTTATCATGAACTTTATACTTCATATAAACTTTATATCTATCAAAATAACTATAGCATAGTTATTAATATCAGTAGAAATATACAATATTTATGAAGCACATCTCTATCATCTGTTGGGAAAAAACATATTAAATTCATAACAAAATTTGTTGTTGGACTCTTGTCCTTCCAAAAAACAATTTTAACTATGCCAGATAAAGATTGTCTGTATTCATTATTGGCATTATAATTTCTGAAAGAGTAGAGTGTAAATGTAACAGAATAGTAACTTCTTTTGCCTAATGTATTGTAAGTACAGGATGGAGCTAGAGCCCTGTACAATATCACCATATATAGGAAGAATTTCAGAGAAGGAACTAGTCTTAATGAGCAAACAAGAAAATAACTAGTAAAGTGTCTGGTCTTCCAGGGGAAAGTGATTAGCCTCTAGCTGCCATAGTAATTGTGCCTACATCGAATGAATAATGTTGGAGTTAAAATAGAAAATACTATGAAAAGTTAGTATGGTGATATTTTATTTGTGCTGAAATGTGATTTTCTTTGTATATTAATAAATAAAGTTGCCTGGGGATCAGAGCTAAGAGCAAGCCATTAAACAGAAGTCTGGTAATGGTAGCACACACCCTTAATCTGATCACATGGCAGGCAAAGTCTCTGTGTGTTCAACGACACAGCCAGCATGGTTACACACACCTTTAATCCCAGTATCAACCATAGAGACCTGGAGGTCTATATAGACAGGCAGTGATGAGGAAGTCATGTGACTGAGTTTAGAACCAATGATAAGGCAGAACAGAAAGGCAAAGAAAAAGACAGGACACAGGAAGACGGTTTCTCTCTCTCAGGGAAAGGACAGTAGTGAATGGCAAAATAAGGTGGTCTTAGCTCTTGGCTACTGCTCTTTCTCTGGGCTTTTAACTCTTATTTTGGCTCTGTTTCTTATTTAATAAAACCATTTAGAATTTTGTCTACATTTGGTACCCAATGTGGCAGTAATTTATAAAAAACTGTTGGTGGTTAGGCCCCTCCTCGGCCCCAGATAGGCCCCAGATAGGCCCCAGATAGGCCCCAGGTTAGCCAAGTTTGGCCCTGTCTCTGCCAGAGTTTACAGGGCCCAGGCTGGGCCAGAGCTACTGGCCTGGCTGCATGCCCTCAGAGCTGCACTCTACTGTAGCTGCAGCAGCTATATGCAGCTGGAGCTGGAGCAGCTTTCGGCCAAATCACCAACTCACATGGAATTGGCTCATGTGGGAGCAAATGGCTGGATTTCAGCTTTTAGCCAGAACATACATGTGGCTACTCTTTCTTTCCTTCCTTCCTTCCTTCCTTCTTTCCTCTCTCTCTCTCTCTCTCTCTCTCTCTCTCTCTCTCTCTCTCTCTCTCCCTCTCTCTCTGGATTCCTATCTCAGACGCTAGGTAGCTGTTTTGAAATTCCCTCAGATTTCTACTGTTCTATGCATACTTGTTAAATCAATTAAGATACCAGATATTTTGAAGGAAAAACTACTTAAAAGAAAAAACCCACATTAAAAAATGGGTATTATCTGTACAATAAAAAAAATGGTCTTTGATAAAACTTTAGGCAGTATCAAAACGGAAAAATTATATAAGATTAATGTTGATGAGATGTACATTACACCAGATATGCATATTATTACTTTACTTATCCTTATTTCACAATTTAAAAAGATAGTCAATTTAAGTGCCAGGAAAAAAGCTTTAGAAAAACCTGTTAAAATGAATTATATAGAAATTCAGACTCAGACAGAAGAATTTAAGGGTGAAATTAATTCAGGTTTGGATTATAAGGTTACAGAAAAATGTCTGTTTTCAAACAATCAAATTTAATTTAACTGGTAACCATACAGTAGCTGCTAGTCAAGTGAATGTACAAAATGTTTGGACTCCAATTGAAATGTTAGATTTAAGAAGGTTTAAGGAGACAATAGTATCCTATGGCATGCATTCCCCATTTGTAAAGTAAATGTTAAACTCCTGGTCAACATAGAATAGGATTATTCTTCAGGACTGGAAAAAGCTGGTAAATTCTGTCCTAGAACCTGGAGCATAGCTGCAGTGGCACATATATTGCCAGGATGAGGCTAAAATCATAGGAAGTCATTGGAGGGCTAGAGTTGGGGAAATCTCCCAGGATATATCTCTTAACCGGTTGAGAATTATTATAAGTAGTCAGCATAAAGGCAAATTTATCTCTGTCTTTTTCTTGTAAGGGTATTGAAAAGAAATAGTCTTTTAAGTCAATAACTATAAGGGGCCATCTATTAGGTAACAGAGTAGGCAAAGAAATTCCACGTTGTAAAGAGCCCATTGGCTGTATTACCTTGTTAATTTTTCTAAGGTCTGTTACCATTCTCCATTTACCAGATTTCTTTTTAATAGCAAATATAGGAGAGTTCCAAGAGCTGGTTGATTCTTCAATATGCTGAGTATTTAATTGCTCTTCTACCTGCTCTTCTAAAGCCTGGAGTTTCTCTGTTGTTAAAGGCCATTGATGAACCCATACAAGCTTGTCTGTTAACCATTTTAAAGGTAGAGCAGTTAGTGTCTTTGGAAGATCATCAGTTGTTGTGCCCTGTTCTTGTACAATCTGGATGGCTGGTGACCACTCATTAGAATAATACCTTCTAATATTTCTCTCAGAAACATGTACTAGTTTATGATTTTTTTAAATTGGTTTTTCGAGACAGGGTTTCTCTGGGTGGCTTTGCACATTTCCTGGAACTCACTTGGTAGCCCAGGCTGGCCTCGAGCTCACAGAGATCCACCTGCCTCTGCCTCCTGAGTGCTGGGATTAAAGGTGTGTGCCACCACTGCCCGGCTAGTTTATGACTTGTTTCTGAGGTTGGAGGGATGTTAATCTGAGTATTCCGTTGTTGCAGCAGGTCTCGACCCCACAGGTTCATAGCTATTTTAGCCACATATGGTTTTAATTTACTCCTCTGTCCTTCTGGACCTATACATTTGAGCCATCTCTGTTTCACTTGGATAATGTTCGAATTACTAACAGCAGAATGTTTACTCCTGAAGAGGCCAAGTTGAATGCCAAAATTCTGGTGCAATTATGGCCACATCAGCACCTTTGTCAACCAGACCAGACAACAAAACACCACTTATTCTTATTGTTAATTTTGGTCTTTGTTCATTTATATATGTTTGCCCAAAAATTTTCTTTATGTTTTCTCTGAATATTCTGTTCTCTCTGTCTCAGCTGTTCTATCACCCTGAGCAGCCTGGTTTATTTCAATAGGCATTTGGTTATTTAATTACTCTGAATGTGGGTTTCTTCTACAACTGAAGGAATGTTTCAAACTGGGTTTGCTGTGGGGGCCGGCCTGAGGCCCCCCTGGGAGTTTCCCAAAGACCAAGGTAAAGTATGACCTTGTCTGTCCCTTGTTTATCTATATCTGTTAGTCCAATGTTTACCCTTACCACACCTTCTGCATACTCCAGAAACATTCTGTTGCCATTGTTCCTTGAAGGAACATTTTTTTCTAGGAACACCATGTTTATAGTCCCTTTTCAAATGTCCTTGCTTTTCCACATATAAAACATCTGACATTCCTTAAAGTTATTGAAATTTCTTCTCCTACCTACATATCATCAAGGTCATGAGCCTCAACATTAATTGTGTCTCTAATCCAATCCTCCAAGAATGCATTTCTTGCCTTTAATGGCCTGATTATTCTCTTGCATGCTGCATTTGCATTCTCAAAAGCCAAATATTCAATTATTATCTGGTTAGCTTCTGAATTTGGGACCATTCTATTTACTGCTGAAGACAGTCTTTGTAAGAAATTCATGAAAGATTCTTTTGGGCCCTATATAACTTTTGTAAATGACTCAGTTTTCTTTCCTACTTCTTCAATTCTGTCCCATGCATTCATGGTGCTATGCAGCACATAACTAGGGTTTGGTTATCATATAAACATTGTCTTTGTATTTCAGCAATTTAATATTATGGTATATAATGTATGATACATAAATTCTACTTAGAAGAATTAATGAATTTACCTGTTATGACTTTGTACTGAAACAGGACCTAAAGGATACATTTGATAAACTACTATATGGTTTGGTAGACTGAAGGACACATGTTGATAGCAAAAGCCACTAATATTTCATATACCTAACAAAAATCTTTGAAGATGGTAATATCTACTGAATGATTGAGTGTGAATTAAAATAAATGCTGTGATATTACAACCAATGCAGTGATTGGCTTTTGTAAATAAAAGTTATAAGGATTAAAGAAGAGATTATGGTTCCTTAAGGTTGGAGTTGTAAGGACTAACTCTAGCTACAAATGCATTGGAAATAATTATGCCACACAAACTTTTACATATATTTACTTGTGGTAACCAAAGCTATTCTCCATATGCCTGAGGTTTTGAAAATGTATTTACTTTCATATATTATCTCTACATTTTATCACAGCACAACTTTAAATACAGCAGATCTAAGAGACTGAATGGGAGAGAATTATGCAAAGTTACAAACACAGAAAATGGCAGAACAATGCCCATCTCTGGTCACAAAAATGAATTAGAAGTATTTACTCTTCTACTATATAGCAACCTGTATCATACTTTAGATATTTCTGTATCACCTTCTATATTACTAATTCTTTGAATATAGGAGTTCACCTCATATGGCTCTATATTTTCAGTAATTTTTCTATACACAATGTTTAATGAATACAATGAATATTTAATAAATGAGTAAGAAATTTATTGAATGTATTAGTAAACTAATTTCATTATCTCAACTACTTATATAAACTATTACACAATAGATGAAATCAAATAAAAATTTCTGTTCACCCTTGCACCTCTTTCTTTTTCTTTCTTCCCCCTAACTTTACATGGAGACAGACAGACAGACTTAAACATGGACTGGGGAGGAAGCTTAGTTGGTTGAGTGGTTAATTGGGGTTCAAAAATGTAGTTGGATTTTCCTTTGGGTCTCCAGCTCCCAAATAATGACACATAGACTTATTAGTTATGAAATCTTGACCTTACATTAGACTTTTTCCTAACTAACCCTTATAACTTAAATTAACCTATGGTGATATTTTATTTGTGCTGAAATGTGATTTTATTTGTATGTTAATAAATAAAAATGCATGGGGGTCAGAGCTAATAGTAAGACATAGCAGAAGTCTGGCGGTAGTAGCACACGCCCTTAATCCTGATCACATGACAGGCAGATCTCTGTGTGTTCAAGGATACAGCAAGCATGGAGACACATACCTTTAATCTCAATACCAACCATGGAGACCTGGAGGTCTGTATAGACAGGCAAGGACAAGGAGGTCATGTGGTTGGGTTTACAACCAGTGAGAAGGCTGAACAGAAAGTCAATAAAAAGACAGACACACAGGAAGTAGGTCTCTTTCTCAAGGGAAGGACAGAAGAAGGCAGTTTTAGTCTCAGCTCTTAGCTACTGCTCTGACCTCTTGGGCTTTTAACTCTTCATTTGGCTCTGTGTTTCTTATTTTATAATACTGTTGCATCTACATTAACCTGGTTTTATTAGTCTATGTTCTGCCACATTGCTTGGTTATCTACCCTCTGTACCAAATGTCCCACTTCTTCAGCGTCTTACTGGTGAGTCTCAAGTGCCTAGATTAATCCCAAATTCTGCTCTCTGCCAGGAATTCTTACCTATTTTCTCTTGTGTAGCTTTTGGCCATTCAGTTCTTTATTAAACCAATCACAATGACATATCTTCACATAGTGTAAACAAATAGTCTGCAATACATGAAGCTCTGGGACAGTTCCTCAGCACTGCATACACTAGGCCTGGAGATGTGAAAATACAATCCCAGCACTACAAAGGTGAAAGAAGTAAGACCAGAAGTTTCAGGTCATCCTCTGCTAACTACCAACTTTAACACTTGCCCTTTACTCCTGAAATTTTAGATCTGGTAGAAGATACTTGTCATAAAAGAGGAAGGGTGGGAATAATTGCATCCCTGACTATTGGTGAAATTATTAAGGCCACTCCACGTAGTTAAGAGGGAGGTTTATTTTGTGGGGTAACTTACAAATGAAGGGGTAGGTTGCAGGGTCTGGCAAAGGTATAGGGTAGTCCGGCTGTGTTCTCTGGAGAACTCTGCTCGGTCCACCTCCAGCGTCCGGCGTCCCGGAACCAAGAGAGCCACCTCCTCCTGCTCCTCGGTCTTCCGCTCCCTCCTCTGCCCCGCCTTGTGGGCGTGATCATTACTGAAGCCTAAGTGGAGGTTGGAACTTCCAGGCCAATGCTGGGATGGCTATCCACTACATCTCCCCCTTTTGTCTAAATAAGAAAGTTCTAACCTAATACAAGACTATACACAAAGAGATGGTTATCAAATATTGTCCAGGAGTAATGAGGGATAATGACTTAGATAAGTTGTAATTACAATAAGTGCAAACAATGTCAAGCAAAAAACATATAGTAAAATCCAGGGAAGTCTAGAGCGTGGGTAGGTGGCATGTTACAAAGATCATTCCAAAAGGTATCCTATCCTAAAGAACCTGAGTCTAAAACATAATATATTCTATCTAAGATATTATATATGTATATATACTAAGTTGTAACTATAACTGCTAATCTTCAACCTCATCAAAGACCTGAGAAGGAATGTAATAATACCTGAGAAATGGGAGAAGGACGCAAGCGACTTTCGGGAGTCTTGCAAGAGTAGACAGAGACAGCTAGCAGCCTGGATAGTCACCTAACGTTTCTCAGTATTGTTGGTGCATTCAAATTGGCTACAGGCCTAGAGTATCTGACAGACCATTTCAGAAGCAGGAATTCTGAAAGACCATCTTACCCTGTCTTGGCAAAGTATGGTGGTCGCTTTCTTTGTGTCCCGCTTGTCCAGAAAGGACAGCATTTGTACTGTCAGCAGTTGAGGCAAGGGCAGTTCTTTGCCCAGTAGGCTATTTTGTGCCAAGAAGACAAACTTCCAAATGGAAATGTCTTAGAAGCCCAACATTCTCTCGGGATCAAATTGGTGCTGCCAGGAGCAATTGTGTCTCACATCAACAGAATGCTAAATTATTTAAATGCCATATTCTCTAGGTCCATGAAGTGTTTGAAGATTACCTGTCCATCTGACCTATGTATTTATAAATCTGGATAACCTAACTAACATAATTATAGAGGTGACAAGCATAGGTGACAATAACTCTGTAAGTCTCATCTACCTAAACAACCTAAGGACTAAGGCTTCCTATGAATAAGGCAAAGAGTCTGTAAGCAATTGTACAGTAAAAGGACAATGACTTCAAATTGTGACAATACACAAAATATCTTTAACAGAGGTAGGAATGTATAGTGCAATATGCAATATGATAATAATCCTAAATATATATCAATATACAGAATATCTTAAACAGAAGTAGAACATACATACAGTATGACAGACATAAATTCACATATGTATCAATATACAAATATTTCAAATAAGAGTAAAAATATGTGTACAATATAACAAACATAGTTCTGTATTTGTATCAATATACAAATTATCTTAAATAGGAATATAAAAAGTTTATATTTATATCAACATATAAGAATTCATAACAGTGCAAAGGCTGCTATATTACTAAATTTGTTTACTAATGTATGTGATAGTCTACCATAACATGTATCCATTCCATTTCTTCTTTTCCCTTTTTTTTTTTTGAGACATATTTTCTTTCCTTAAGGAGAGTACTGAGTTTGACCATTTCTTCTAGCCCCAACCCTAGAACCATTATCCATAACCCTGAGAAATATGAAACCTAAGGGATAAGGGGCGTCATTTTCTTAGAATTGCTTCCTGATGTTTAGGGGGCGATGGTATCTCTGTTGGGTATTGTGAGAAAGCTCAGATAGTTAAATCTCAGTTAGACTAACTGTAGATTCCACATCTTCTACATAATCCAGGAGGTGGTTGGGGTCTTCTGTTTAGGCTATTCCTAGAAGGAGTATTACTTCTAGGATTACCCCATATACAGTTTTTACTTATATGACCTGGTGTACCACATTTAAAACATTTGGTACCACGGGGCCTTCTTTCACCTCTGGGATTTGTCTCTCCTATCCAAGCCTCATTACTGTAGTTAAGAGATTCAACACCATTAGTATACTGAATCCATTCTTCCAAAGGAGCTGATCTGATCTTTAATGGTGTAAGTATTCTTTTGCATTCTGCATTAGCATTGTCAAATGCCAAGGACTCAGTTAATACTTTTCTTAATTCTTTATCTGATACAGCTTTTGTTATAGCTGTGTTCAGCCTTTATAAAAAATCAGTGAAGGGTTCATGTGGTCCCTGAAATATCTTTGTGTATACCTCAGTTGCTTTTCCAGGTTCTGGAATTTTTTCCCAAGCATTTAGAGCTGCTGTATGGCATAGGGATATTGTATGCTCATCATAAATGGCTTGTACATTCCTGTCAGCAAAACATCCCTCACCAAGTATTTTATCTTGGGAGATCTCAAAACCTCTGAGTTTACCTTGTTGTTCTAAATTTCTTGCCTCTTCTCTCAACCAGCTTTTCCATTGTAACTGCTGGCTATATTCTAGAACAGCTGAAATTAACTGATGCCAGTCATCTGGAATGATTCTATGTGAGGTAGACCATGAATTTAACATCTGTTTTACATATGTGGAGTGTATCCCATATGTAACTACTGCTTCCTTTATATTTTTAAAGTCCCTTGTTGAAATTGGTTGTAATGTATATGTCGTATATGGCTCGGGGTGTGTGTCATCTGCTGGCTTCTCATGGATGATAACAGGATAAGCCATTGTATGAGAGCCATTTGGAGATGTTACAACCTGTATGGTCTTGCCCTTCTGCTTATTAGGTCCCTTGTCATGTTTATTGAGAGTTTCCTCCAGGGCTTGTAAACGAGCTCCTAGGGTCTGTTCCAGGGAGTAAACCTCCTCTCTTGTAAGGGATTCCAGATTTTTCATGGAATCATGGAAGTTTTTATGTTCTTCTGAAACACATGATACCATAGACCTTATCTTATCAAGTAATGATAATTTTTCTTCCTTATATAGTGTCTGAGTAGCTACAACTTCACTCTGGAGAGTTAGTGTTCTATCCATTAAATACTCATATTTATTATTAATAAAAGCAATTTTGGGTACAAGCTTGTTTTGTAAATTCTGGTTAGCAGATTCCAGAGAGAGAATCTTTTTATGTAAGTCCTCATTGCTATCTTTTAAAGCCTGCCTGTATCAGTCCCAATAATGACTCATCTTTGTTCTTACTATTAAACCAGTGTTTGAACACTGTGTGAATTATTACAATGAATGTCAAAATGGTACAGGCCAGATATGTCTTAGGGAGGTCGTATATTTCCAGGAAAATGTCATTCATCATACAGGCAAAAAGGTTTTTAAATTCTTGTGAGGTAATGTTCTCAGCCATATTACAAGAATTACTCAAAATTTGTTAGTCAGTTTTAAGGTGTAAAATTATCAAGTACTTTTACTTGAAAGAAGCTTACCTTTCCGTGGTTTCGGGGGGTGTAGTAGCACTTTTCAGCCAGCAGGAGGCGTTAGTATAGCTCCAAAGCAAGGCCTGCTAGCGACCTTGGCTGGCGGCAGCTGAAGGCAGGAGCCAAGATGGCGGGGAGCCGGCACTCAGGGAGGAGTGGGAATGCCTCACTCACAGCGGTTTTCACTGGTCTGGGGGCTAAGCTGGGGAACTAAGACCGGACTAGCTGCTCCCTTTTTCGGGAATGGGACCATGTAGGTGTCCCCTGGTTAAGTGGAACTTTGCAGGTGGGTTTAGGTGCCCTCCAGCCGGGAGGAGGCTGAGGGAGGGAGCCGCCTGGGTCTTTGGAATTTGCCCCACGTGAGCGCCAGATATTGGTGAAATCATTAAGGCCACTCCACGTAGTTAAAAGGGAGGTTTATTTTGTGGGGTAACTTACAAATGAAGGGGTAGGTTGCAGGGTCTGGCAAAGGTATAGGGCAGTCCAGTCTGGCGGTGTTCTCTGGAGAACTCTGTTCGGTCCACCTCCAGCATCCAGCGTCCCGGAACCAAGAGAGCCACTTCCTCCTGCTCCTCTGTCTTCCGCTCCCTCCTCTGCCCCACCTTGTGGGCGTGACCATTACCGAAGCCTCAATGGAGGTTGGAACTTCCAGGCCAATGCTGGGATGGCTACCCACTACACCTGACTCTTTTGCATGATATTGAAACTCTTTTGCTCCTATTTGGTTGCCTTGCCCAGCTTTGATACCAGGGATTTTGCCTTGTCTTATTGTATCTTTCTTTGTCCTGTTTTGCTCTCATCCTTTGGAGGCCTGTTCTATTCTGAAAAGGAAAGGGAAGGGGTGCCTCTGGGAAAGAGGAGAAGTGAGAGGATCTGGGAGGAGTGGAGAGAGTAGGAAACTGTGATTGAATGTATTACATTAAAGAATAATCTATTTTCAATAAAATAATATTAAAAAAATTTTGTACAGAAATTTTCAAACAGAGGAATGAAACTTGACTGATGCTATACATAGATTCAAAGGCAGATCAAAATTTTAGAATGGCAGAATGTCCTTCTATGATGACATTACAAAGAACTGTCATTGTGAAAGAAGTTGGAGTAGTCAGAATATATGTGCTTGATATGCTTATGTCAACTTGTCACACAAATGACTTTTCTAAAAGGAGGGAACATCAATTGAGAAGATGCTTCCATAAGATCCAGATGTAAGGCATTTTTTCATTTAGTTATTGATGTGGTAGGGCCCAGGACATTGTGAGTAGTGCCATCCTTGGGCTATTGGTCCTGGATATTGTAAGAAAGCAGCCTGAGCAAGCCAGGCAATACAAGTCAGTAAGCAGTACCCCTCCATGATCTCTGCATCAGCTCCTGCCCCCAGGTGCCTGCCATATTTGAGTTCTTGTCTTGACTTGTTTTAGTGATTAACAGAGATGTGAAAGCCTATGCTGAATAAATCCATCCCTCCCCAACTTGTTTTTGGTCATATTGTTTCAACATAGCAATAGTAACCCTGACAAAGATAGGCACTAAAATTTACTTCCTAAAAGTCACTCATACATCAATCAAAATCAGAATTGCTAACCATTGTGTGCTTGGGAGCATGGATATTTGCTCTAGTATTTAGACAATAGTAATTCAAATGTCTAACTCATGGGATTGAGGAACCAGTTTCCTCCAACTAAAAATAAAGGTTAGACAGAAATTATTTTTAAAAAAGCTGTATACCAAATAAGAAAAACAGGCATAATATTTGTAACATTCTAACCCTTCTATTTTTAACTCTAGGTCTTTTATCTTCTCTTACCCAAGCAAATTTGTGTGATTTTTTTCAAAAAATAATCATTTAAAAACTACATTAATCAGGATGGTGGTGGTACTTGCCTTTAATCCCAACACTTGGAAGCATAGGAAGGCAGATCTCTGAGTCAAGACAAGCCTGGTCTACAGAGTGAATTCTAAGAAAGCCAGGGCTACTCAGAGAATCCCTGTTTTGAAAAACAAACAGAAAAATTACATTGATATATATTCAAATTAATTAATGAATACATAATTACAGAATGTCAAAGTACTAGTATAGTATGAGACAACCAATGAACTTTCATTTCAAGCTCATAGTCATTACATTTTGTTGTTGTTATTGTTGTTGTTTCATTAAACTTTGGAAAACATCAGAGAAAATCCAGTGAATTAAATTACTGAATGTCTTCTGTGAACTAGTCCACATGGCATGTCATAAGATTTCTATACTGCCTTACTTTTTAATGACTATGGTATTTTAACAATTTTGGAGAGTGAGTAAGAACTTTTTCTCATAATCACCAATTTCTCTATTAAGACAAGGGAAAAAACAAGCCCCCCCCCAAAAAAAATTTTAAAAATGGTATTTAACATCACTACAGTGTGCAGGTCATGTGTAGGCAAGCACCGGTGCTATGAGTTCCTGTAGTTAGTTATAGGAACAAGATTAAGTCTGACAAAACATAGGTATAAGTGGGGCAGGTGTTCTCCAGGATATAACTGTTTATTTTGGAGATATAGGCAGTTGATAGCATTTGGGTATAGAAAATCATTCTTCTTTGAGGGTATTTCCACTGGTAAATTCCCTATGCCCCATTGGGAGGCTCCACACTCATGAGCAATGAACAGATTGGCAGTAAATTATCAACCATACTCCAGAGTCCAAGGGTAGAACCAAACATGTCTGTGGAAAAAAATCATTGAAATGATTCCTAATGATACTCTGCTATACTCCTAGATTGTGGCCTTGTTTTGTCATCATCACACAGGCTTCCTCTAGCGGCAGATGAGAGCAGGGACAGAGCACCTACATCCAGACATTATGTGGAGAGAGACCCTAAATTTGAGGTCTCTGTCTGGTGCCTCCTTTCTGTGATGTGGAAGATAGGGAAGAAAGATTTTAGAAGTCAGAAGGAACGGATGTCACAAGGATAACACTGAATCAACTGAGCTGAACTTTGTTGGCTATCAGAGACTAAAATGGAAAGTACAGTGCCTGCATGGGTTTGCAATAGGTCATCTGTTTATATGTTATGGCTTTTAGTTTGGTCATCTTGTGGGATTCCTAAGAGTGGGAACTGGTGTGTGTCAGACTTTTTTTTTCCTGCTTTTGGGACTCTTCTCCTCCTATTTAGGTTGCGTTGTTCAGCTTTGATATGAGAGCTTTTGTCTTGTCTTACTGAGTCTTGTTTTGTCCTGTTTGGCTGTTGCCTCTTGGAAGTCTGCTCTTTTCTGAAGAGGATATAGAGTTGGAGTAGACCTGGCAGAGAAGGAAAGCAGAGGTGGGGAATGAGTGGAAAAAGGGGAAACTGTGGTCAAGAAATATTGTATGAGAGAAGACTATTTTCAATAAAAAATTTAAATTGACCATATGCATATATATGATAATTAAAAAGTGTATGTTAAAAAAATCACTATGAACAAAACAAAAAATAAATAAATAAAACAAGGAATCCATTTTGAGTTAGCTGACTACTCCTTGGAATAAGGCCATCCATAGAATGTGGTTGATATATGGAGAAAATGGATTTTTCTTTCTTAGCAGGTATCAATTAAAAGTAGATACTTGATTAGGGGTGGACCTTTGTATCCACTTCTCTTCTCAGTGCTTTTATCTTGTCTGGTTTTAAATTTTGCAGCTCTTATGCATGGGTGGGCAAAGAGTTAAGGAGGATGTGGGAGGAGTACGTTAACTAGAAAAACATATGATCAAAATATAATTTTTGAAAAACTTTTAAAATAAATATTTAAAAAACAAAAAATCACCACCATGAAGTAAATTCCAAGTTAACCCATAACTAGAGTAAATTACACCTATGAAAACAATGACATTCAAATAGAAGTCACTATCAAACAGTACAAAAGGTACACAAAGAAGAGATTTGAAATAACCAAATGAGGTAGCTAAGTGGTAAGGCATTGGTCTTGTAACATAGGCATCTTGTGGTGTGGAGCTAGTAGCTCAGTGGATGATGGCTCTTGTCTTCAGGCCCCGAGACTTGTGTTTGGTTCCTAAGACTCACATGGCTGAAGTCAATGATTCTTGTAGCTGGAAGATTTCCTGTGCCCCAGCTAGTCTGCAGTCACTGAGACCCAAATAAGCATACAGAGGCTTATATTAATTATTACCTGTATGGCCATGGCCTATGGCTCAAGCTGCTTGCTAGTTAGCTTTTATAACTAAACTCAGCCCATTTCTATTAATCCATATGTTGCCCTGTGTTCCATGGCTTTTCCTGTGTTCCATTACATGCTGCTCCCTGGATGGCAGGAAGGTGTCGGCCCTGCCTGTCCTTTCTTCTTTCACTAACTCCCTTGGATTTTCCTACCTGGCTCCATCTTGCCCTGCCATAGGCCAAATGGCTCTATTTATTAACCAATCAGATCAACACATATTCACAGCAGGCAGAAAAACATCCAACAGCAGATTCTGCATGTTTTCATCTGATTTGCACACACATTTGCCCGCGCGCGTGCGCAAACACACACACACACACACACACACACACACACACACACACACACACAGTAGTAAATGTAATTTAAAAACTAAAAAGGTTTCTTGGGATTGAACTTCTAACAAACACAAATAGCACTTAAATATTTTGTATGCTATTATTATGTATTAATATTTTAAATAAATCAAGTCAAGGGATAAGAAGTAGAATTAAAGACTTAGTGACACCTACAGAGAGAAAATCTTTTTTTTTTAAATTTCTACCATCTATACCTAATTGATACAAGACAGCATTTTTAATTGGGACCACAACATCTGGACCACATATATTTTTTTTCCACTTTTCTACTGTAGCAGTACAGATTAATGCAACATTGCTGGATTATTTTACTGTCTGGTTTTGATTACTGAATATTTTCAAAGAAATAGCTTATACTTTTCTCATTAATCAGTCTAGTAAGGTCTTATTGTAAAATGAACATCTTGAATTTTATTTCTGAGTGTTTAGAGGGGGAGGCATAGTAATAATTTTAGAATTATGATAGGCAAATTTTTTTGGCAGGCACTTAACATACTTGTGAAGCATCTTTACTTTTTGAAGGCTTTTTAATTTTTAAAACATTTAAAATATTAATATTAATTCTTTCAAATTTTCATATTGTGCATTTTGATCATATTCACCACTTAAACACAGCCAAGATCTACCCACCTTTCAGCCCACGCAACTTCCTGCTCTCTTTCTCTCTTTTTATTTCTAAACCCATCAAGTCTGATTTGTACTTGTTAGTTATTTTGGCGCTCTTACCCCACAAGGAACACGTCCCAAACATGACAAATCCACAGAAGAGCTGTTTATTAATATAGGATAGAAAAGATGTGACAGGCCTGTGTGAAGCACACACCTGAGTGAGGAGAGGAGAGAAGAGGAAGAGAGGAGAGAGAGAAGAGAAGAGAGAGAAAAGAGGAGAGAGAGAGAAGAGGAGAGAGGAGAAGAGAGAAAGAGAGAGAAGAGGAGAGAGAGGAGAGAAGAGGAGGAGAGAGGAGGAGAGGAGAGAGAGAAGAGGAGAGAGACCTGTGCAAAATGGCTCCAGCTTTTTAAAGAGTGAGCCGCACATGCGTACAGGACCGCATGTGGCTACTCCATGCATGCATGTAGATTACATGGCTGCACGCGTGCGCTTTATGGAACCATATAAAGCCACGGAGTCCTAGTCACGCGAGATGTTCTGACCTGGAAATGGCTATTTTGAACCGGAAATAACTAGGCAGTCTGCCGGGAAAGCCCAACTGTGTGGACATTTTGTGATTTCCTATCTGTACTGGTCAAATATCCTTGGCTATAGGGCCTTTCTTGGATATCATCAATCTACTCCAGAACACAGCTTTAAAACAAAACAAAAACAACTGATTTTCCCTTTCCTTTAAGCTACCAGTTGCTATTAGGTATTCAGGTAAGTTGTATGACTTAGTCCTATCGGGACTAAGGGGGTCCAGCCTCTCCATAATCCCCTCCTAGGGTCCTGGAATAATCTACAACCACCTGATAATTAATCTTTTAAGAAAAGAAATGAATCTATGTACATGAAACTCCTTAGCTCATACACTTTATTATTCTGTGATAGTTCTCTCTCTACACAGGTTCTATTCTGCTCTTATGTCTAGCTCCTTCCTCGCCTGATTTCTCTCTCTATTATCTACTGTCTCCTCTAGGTTCTATCATAATTCCTTCATCTAGTTAAGTCCCTTCTAGGTTCTCATCTATCTAGTTCTGTCCCCTATCAGCTCCTTTCCCATCTCCTTCTCTCTCTGGCTCTTCTTCACCTTGTTCTTCCCCATCTGGCTCTTCCTCATCTTCCATCTCTTTCCTCTAGTACTGTCTTCTAGCCCTTCATCCTAGTTCTTCCCTGTCTAAGTTTGTCCCTCTCAAGTTCTTACCCATCTAGTTCTTCTAGTTCTTCCATTCTCTTTTCTCTTCTCTGTCCCTTGCCCTGGAAGTACTGGTATATAAAGGGGAGGGTCTGAGCTAAATTATATAAAACTGTTACTTAATGTCCACCTCACCTAGGTGGTGTCTCCTTGTAGAATTTACCTTAAGTCAGGAGACTTGCATGTGGGCTGTTATTACTGTTAGTCCTTGAAAGTTGGTCATCAACCTAGGTGATGTCTCCTGTTAGTCCTTGGAAGTGGCTAAGGGAAATATCTGATTCCAGAGAAAGCCTTTCCTGAGGCTGTTCTCCAAATTCCTGGAATGTGTAAGTCCAGAGAGTGATCAGTCCACACTGTTAGCCCTTCTAGGGAAAAGTCAACTGGGAAAACTATGGAGGCACACATGATTTTCATGATAGAATACCACTTATATATAACAAGCCAAATAACACCAAAAACTCCTTGGAATTTGGCTTCCCTCCAGGTAGTGACTTTGCCAGAAACAACCGAGTTCTTATGATATATTCCTGTGGCCTGCAGCAAGTGCTCACTTTCCTCATGCTGGAATTCTGTCTGGTTAGAACTTGTGGAGGTCTTATTTATGTTGTCACAATCTCTGTGAGCCCATATGTGGAACTGCTTTGGTGTGTCCAGTTAATTCTCTTTCCTTATAGTCATCTACCACTACTGGCTCTTAGATAGAATTTTTGCAGCAAAGATCCCTGAGCTTTTCAGGGATCTTTGCAGAGTGTGTAATATAGATATCTCATTTAGGATTTAGTACTCCTCATTCATATTCTCTATATTTTGGACAGTTGTGGATCTCTGTGTTAATCATTACCTACTTCAAAAAGATACATCTTTGATAAATGTTCCACAATGCACTAATTTATAAGGGTAATTCATTTGGAGTGGTTTTATTTTATTTTATTTGGTTTTTCGAGACAGGGTTTCTCTGTGTAGCTTTGCACCTTTCCTGGAACTCACTTGGTAGCCCAGGCTGGCCTTGAACTCATGGAGATCTGCCTGCCTCTGCCTCCTGAGTGCTGGGATTAAAGGCATGTGCCACCACTGCCCGGCTGGAGTGGTTTTAGTACTATATACACTTAGAAGAATAATAGTACTATTTCCCACTATGAATTGTTATCCATCTCTCCACAAGTTCACGATCCCTTTATCTTTGCTAGGTATGGATTCCATCTTATAGAGTGGATCATAGTGCTAATAAGAAAACAGTTAGTTACTCTCATGACATTCATGATATTATTTCACCAGTGGACATATTTTACTAGCAAATACTGTAACTTTTAGGGAGATTTTTCAGTAGTAGGTTTCCTTATAACTTTTTCAAAAATTCTTAGTTTGTTATTTCTCCTCATATTCCCTTCCTATACACTGAAGTGCAATAATTTTAAAAATTTCAAGCAAGCATGTATCTTAAATTGAGTGTGATCCTTTCGATACTTGCTTAATATCTGTCTTGTTCTTCTCTGACAAATTCCTTTTCTTGCCTTAGTTCCACTTCTATGTTTATGTCATACATCATACATATGACATCATTGTATGTGTTTATGTAATAGCTAGGTTATAGAACTAATTAAGGTGTCTTGCAATAGAACAATAAGAAAATGTGGCACATATATACCCAATAAAATTATTTTTGTTTCTAAAATAGAATGAAAATAATCCATTTGCAGAAAAATGGATACATTTGGAAATATTAAGTGAATCTAGACTAGCTTTTAACTAGCATTCTATGCTTAGGGACATATTACTACTATGACTTGATTTATTTGTAGACTTTCTTCACTCAGTGTCCTAAGTAGATAACAGGGGTTCTTCCATTTTAGCTTTACTGAAATCAAGATTATTATGTATGTGTTTCCTTAGGAACTAGACACTTGTTATATTCCCAATTATTTGTGTGTGTGTGTGTGTGCATGTGCATGTGTGTATGCGCGTGCATGCGTGTGTGTGTGTGTGTGTGTGTGTGTGTGTGTGTGTGTGTGTGTGTGTGACAACCACATGTATAGGTAGTTACACAACAAAATACTTAACAGGGATTCTTTGAAAGTTTCTGTAGACACTTGTGTACAGAGCTCTCTTCTTTTTGGTATTCATCTCTTCCAAATACCATCTGCCTTAGTCCTTCCAATTCCAATCTTTGTGACCTAAAGTCACTGTGACACTATCTCTTCTTATAGGTCAATGTTTGAAAATTTCTGCCTTGTACATTTTGTCTACTTTTCTTTCTTTTTGTTTATAGAAAAATGGAAAGACAACTTCCATTTACTATACATAAGAAAACTGGAAGTTTCACTGAGCACTTAGAAATAATATAAAAATGTTCTTTCTCCTTTTTATTAGAAATAGATTTTTCTCTTACATAAAAAATCCTGTTTACAATTTCCTAACATTTTTCCCAAGCATATATCTTTAATAGAATCATTTTGAAGGTCATATTTTTTAGATTCATTTCTTATACAGAATCATGTGATTGATTAAAAAAAAACAGTGCATTTCTTATTACAACTAATACAGGATGTGCTCAGGGATTGCTTGATGCACTGCAAGATGCCACATGCCAGCTAAAAAGTTAACCATAAAAGTAAACAGAATTCCTAGTGGGTATGTATAAAACAATGAGCAAAGTATAATTTTAAGCCATTTATTTCTGTTGACATAGAAATATATTTTCTCAGCTGGGTGGTGGTGGTACACGCCTTTAATCCCAGAACTCGGGAGGCAAAGCCAGGTGGATATTTGTGAGTTCGAGGCCAGCCTGTTCTCCAAAGCAAGTTCCAGGAAAGGCGCAAAGCTGTGCAGAGAAACCCTGTCTCAAAAAAACAAACAAAATAATAATAATAATAATAATAATAATAATAAATATATTTTGTCTTATTACCCATTAATTTATTTAGTGTCACAATTTTACTTCCTTTATATGCTATAGTTCTAGAAATATCCTTGGTCTTTGTTTCTTATCACCTTTCTTAGTATTTTGGAATGTGTACTTTCTGCTTTAATTCTGTTAGTGAGACCAATGTGTCTTATGTGTTTCTCCTTTTATCAAGTGGAAAGTGAGATTCTGTTTTAGGCTTTCTTACAGGAAATATAAAGAAAACCTTTATATTTTCTTACAAATTAATCTTACAAATTAATTTCTGAATTTGTTGTTATAATCTTATACTTATAATCCATATCAAAAATAAAATAAAATAAAATAACTGTTGTTTATGATATTGGTTTTCTGTTGTTTTTATTGAGTTTGTAATCATGTTTATAACCACTATTCTGTCCTCCTTTGTATTTGTATGAATTCAATTCTCATTGTATACATTGATACATCACAACACACTAAAATGTTTAATTTGGTTTTTAGACATCTACTCTTTTTTTAAAATTTATTTTATGTCTCAAATACAGTTTCCCTTCACTCCTTTTCTCCCAAGCTGCCTCACTTCATCTCTGCCCTACATCCACTACTCAAATGTCTATTCTAACATACCAATTTGAATGGAATAATATCCACCATTGTTCATATCCTCATACTTGTGTATCAACTGAAATGAACTTAAAAGCTTAAATCACAGTTACATTTCTTTAAAATTTATTTTAAAATTTTAGTTATCATGTTACAGAAACATCCTAACATTTTCATATTCCATAAGCACAGATTAGTAGAAGGTTCAGTTACACTTTCATTACATGGGACTCTTTATTCTTCCAGATTAGTAGAAGGCTCTACAGATCTGCCACATGATTAAATCAGCTTGAAATCAGTATCTAGTACTCCTGTTCATCCTCCAGATCACTGGCTTGATCCATAGCACACACATATTCAATGCCTTATGTTCATCATTTTTCATTTGCAGTGAATCTCTTAATCACCACTTACTGGACATATAAAGGAAGAAGTTAAGATTTTTCAACTTCATGAGGAAAACTTATTAAAATATGAATTGCATGATTTCTTTGCAATATTATAAAATAGAGTGTTTGAGAAATAGCTATTTTTAACTTACAAGCAGTTACAGATATGTTTTTAAGAACCTAATTAGTGAGCATAGTACAGTAGGAAAACTATAGAGTTGCTGAAATTACTAAATATTTTTAAAAAATAACCCAAAATTTATTTTCTACTTACTAATTTGTATTTTGAGTCCATATACTGAGGACTTTTGGCATAAAATGGAAACTATAAAAATATTTGTTGAATGTTCCAAGAGCCTTCTCTTTGTATATGCCTTTGTATTTCAGAATAAATACAAATAAAAGGCTGCTTCCTATATAATATGAAAAGACTCTTTCACAAAATTACTTAGAGTGGCAGTAAACTTTGTCCTTTGATTCAGTGTGGAAGGGAAGTTTACAGCTGTGGAAAAATTTTATTCCATTTCTTTAGAGAGTAATGGGGGAGGTCAGAGGTGGAAAATGTCTCTAGGCTGCTTTGATAATAAGTTTCATTCTAAGGGCTAGAAAGAATCACATAGGTTTCCCATTCAGCACTTCTATTCTCAGCAGGGGCCAAGTCTTTTGTTCAGTAAGCAGGGGAGTGACTAAATGAGATTCATTCATATCAGATTGTCATCTCCTTTCAATTTGGTGGTTATTTAAGAATTTTACTGCCAAAGGCAATCTTCCAAATCTAGAGGCAAAACTAGACAAGTCTCTCTAAGCATAAGGAATAAGGCTTTCTTATGAAATAGAAAAGTAAGAAATTTATGCACATAAATAATAAGAGCAAGCACTACTAACAATATCCTAATGACTTCTGAAGTTCTGAAATAGTCTACATTATAGACCTTAAAATCCAGGGCCAGTATCTTATAATTCTAGAAGAAAGATGTCTAAAATTGATTTCACTGCACTAAAACCTAAGGTTTGACTGGAATAAGTACCTTCTTGGGGTTCTAGGGAGAATTAATCTTCTTGACTTCTCCAGCTTTCACTACCCAAGGTTTACTATGTATCATCTCCCAAGCCAACAGCACCTCAGATTCAAATTTCTCTTTGCTTTGGCCTACTTCTCTATGTAAATGTCTATATTGGATTTTGCCCATTCATTAAGGGTTTTGATATATTTACTGCATAAAACTAGTGCAGAATAACCTTGTCATCCTAGATTCCTTAACTTAGTGACATCTCCAGTAACTTTGTCATATAAGGCAAAAGATTAAAAAATTCCCAGACATTATGCCATCATCTTTCTGAGGAAATGACTCTGCATATCCCATATGATAACATGTGATTGTTGAACTCATTCAATAAAGGGTATGCTAATGAAATAATTCAGGTCTGCTGTCCTTGCACATAAAACTTCACTGTTGAAAGGCATTATGTTTGTATATGATCTAGAATTAGAATAATTCCAAAGTTAGATCATAGAGGGCTTAAAAGTTAAATCAAATTGAACAAATTTGACTAAACTGAATTCAGTCAAAATTTTATGACAGAAACAATCTATATTACATTTAATCATGTACTTATTTTTCCAATTTCTTTTAGCATATTTAGTTCCTTTCCTATGAATAGAAAATAGAACAAATGAATTTCATGCAAATTGTTCTCTTACATATTTTAGTTGGCCAAGTAAGTTTCTTCATTTGAAAATGGGATGTGTGGGATATTTATGCTTTAATAGAAGATAATCTGGGGCTAGAGAGATGGCTCAGTGGTTAAGAGAACTGGCTGCTCTTCCAGAGGTCCTGAGTTCAACTCCCAGCAACCACATGGTGGCTCACAACCATCTCTAGTGGGATCTGATGCCCTCTTCTGGCATAAATTTGCCCATGCAGATAAGCCACTCATAGACATATATAAATAATGAAATCTTAAAAGAAAGAAGGTAATCTAAATAAATCTTAAAGCTATTTGGAGGACACTTATTCTTTGAGAAGCTATCTTGTCATTATAGAGTCATAAAAATTAACATCCCATGAATGCTGCCTGAGTTCAACACCAAAGGCTATATAGATTTAAACAATACATTAATTAAGGCCTATTATATTCAGCAGTTGGTTAAGTAAATGTGGTTGCAAAGAAACTTTAAAATATATAAAAATAAAGTAACTCTGTCATAATAACAGATGAATTTTTAAAAGTTATAATCCCTCACCAGGTCATGGTGGAGCAAGCCTTTAATCCCAGCAATCGGGAGGCAGAGCCAGGCAGATCTTTGTGAGTTCGAGGTCAGTCTGGTCTATCAAGCGAGATCCAGGAAAGGTGCAAAGATACACAGAGAAACCCTGTCTCGAAATTAAAAAAAAAAAAAAAGTTACAATCCCTCTCCAGCTATTCTAACACTGTATTGATATCCATTGGTTTTTCCTTCATTTTATTTCCCATCTGTACACATTTCTCATTTTGACATATGTGTCATCACAATATAGAGGAATATTTGCATTCAGCTTTTAGCAACTGGATGCAATAGTTTTTTTTTTTTTCTTTTTTAAATTTTAATGGCTACAAAGTATTCAACAAGTGTGCCTTAGTTTGGTTCTCTGTTGCTGTGCTAAAGCAAATTAAAAGTAACTTGGGAAGGGAAGATTTTATTCAATATTACACTTCCAAGTAATAATCTATTACAAAAGGAAATCAAGACAGGAATTTGAACTTGGACACAGGAGCTGATGCAGAGACCATTGAGGAATTCTTCTTTTTGGCTTGCTCCTTGTGAATTTTTTACATGGCTTCTTCTATAATCCAGTACCTCTTGCCAAGGTGTGGCACCACTTACAGTAGTACTGGCCCTTCTATATCAATTAACAGTTTAAAAAATGCCAACAGACATAAGTAAATCTAATGGTTGCCTAGGAGCTAGACTTATAGACAGTTGTGAGCCACCTCACATGGATAGTGTGAACTGACTGTGGGTATTCTGTAAGAATATTTCGTACTCTTAGCAGATGAGCTATCTCCAGCCATTTTTAAGTTTTTCATTACCTTTATTGTGTTTATGTGTTTGTTGTGGAATCTTGTGCTCTGTGAATATGTGTTGCTTTCATTGGTTCATAATAAAGCTGCTTGGCCAATGGCAAGGCAAAGGAAGGTTAGGTGGTACTAACAAACTGAAGGCAGAGATGGAGAAGTGTGGAGTTGAGGAGATACCAACCAGCTACCCAAGGAATCAGATGTCAGAGAACTGGTAAAACACAGGCCATGTGGAGATGTGGAGATTAACAAATATGGGTTAATTTGAGTGTAAGAGTTAGCTAGTAATAAGCCTAAGCCATTGGCTAAACATTTATAATTAGTATAAGCCTTTGAGTGATTATTTAGAAATGGCTGTTTATAGGGCAGGATAGAGAAAAGCCTCTGGTTATATGGGCTTGTACATGTATACATGTGCATTTCTATGAAGGTTAGATAATAAGCTGAAGGATTTTTTTTCTACTTCCAGTACATGAGTTTTGGAGATCAAACTCATGCTGCCAGTTTTCCAGCAAATGGTTTTAATTGCTGATCCATTATGCCTCCCCTTAAAATAATATTATTTATTTTTATTTTTTAAAAATCATTTATTTTGTATAATATCTGCTCTGAATTTCACACAGGCTTGTTATAACTGTAAGATAAACACATGCTCACAACAGCAAGCTAATCAGGCTTTCCCACCTCTTCCTTGAAGTACCCCCCAGATAACACTATGTTAATTTGATTCCAATCCTTCACAATTCTTTAATTCCCTAGAGAACAAATAATGTCTCCTACACTTCACAGAGCCCATGACAAATGCTCTGAGAGTCAGAGAGTCATACACCTCTTATTAACTCAAATGTATAAGTTTTTCTAGAAAAAAAGGACTAATGCATTCTATGACCACAATGAGCCCCAAAGCTTAACTTCCAGTATCTTCGTCTTAGGGCCTTCTCAAAACACCATCATTTCTGTGGTATTTCTCCTGTAGCTGCTAGCTAGTAAAGAGGACCCTAGGAAAGACAAAGGAATTGCACAGCAATGGGGAAATGGATGAGATCTACATGAGCAAACTGGGGCTAAGTGGGGTAATGGAGGACAAGGGTTGGGGAAAAGAGAGATTGGGGAAAGGGAGTTCCCAGCTGGATCAGGAACAGAGTGGGAGAACAAGGAAAGGGATACCATAATAAATGAAGACCTCATGGGAATAGGAAGAAGCAGAGTATTAGAGAGGTTCCCAGAAATCCACAAAGAGACCTGCACTATATATTACTGGCAATGGTTGAGAGAGTGCCTGAGCTGACCTACTCAAGTGATTGAGATGGCCAAACACCCTAATTGTCATAATAGAACTCTTATCCAATGACTGGTGGAAGCTCCAGGAGTCCAATTGGTTCGAGAGAGGAGGGATTATATGAACACGAGATATCAAGACCATTATTGGGAAAAGCATAGGGACAAATAGCCAAACTAGGGGAAACATATGAACTATGAACCAATAGCTGAGGAGCCCCCAAGGAACTGGACCAGGCCCTCTGGATAAGTGAGACAGTTGATTAGCTTGAACTGTTTAGGAGGCCCCCAGGCTGTGGAACTGGGACCTCTCGTTGGTGTATGAGCTGCCTTTTTTGGAATATAGAGTCTATGCTGAGACATTTTGCTCAGCCTTGGTATAGGGAGGAGGGGACTGGACCTGCCTCAACTGAATCTATCAGGCTGGGCTGACTCCCCAGGGAAGACCTTGTCTTGGAGGAGGTGGGGATGGGGGATGGATTGGGGGGAAGGCTGGGGGGTAAGAGAAGGGAGGACAGGGGAATCTGTGGCTAATATGTAAAATTCAATTAATTATAAAATAAAAAAAAATCACAAAAGTAACTTATTTGGTTTGCAATGGTTCTATTCCATGATCCATGATGTCACTAGCCTCGGATACTTGGCTAAATTTCTGGTACCAGAAGTGGTTTTAACTTCAAACACTTCAAAGACCTAGAGAATATGACATTGTAAATATTTTAAGAACTTAACACTTGTCATGACACTGATATATCCTAGCATACATTATGTGGTAAATATTAGAAGTATTTATAGAATTTATTTTGATATTGCATGTCTTAAGCTGAAAAAGTTCTTCATTTTTCCAATATCAAGGTACAAGATATAATCAATGGTAAGGCATTGGCCTAACATGCATAAGGCCATGGTTTCAATCTCCAGCACTGAAACTTAAAATAGAAAACAAATAAAAAAACAACAATAAACAAAACTAAAATAAACTTCCAGGTTTTAAGTATGTGGACAAATTTTTCTTTATTTCCCTTGGTCTTTAGTAATACTCTAGATTCTGACTAGATTCAGATACATCCCGTTCCATATAGTTATCATCCACAAAATTTAGAAACTTTCAAAAGAGTCATGAAATAGACTCAAATGTAGGCTGAATATCTGTCCAACAGGCATGTAGGGAACAGGTTGTGTTAAATCACTTTGAACATCATTATTGAGAATGCAGGCTCAATACAAGTAAATATGTTCTGACAACAAGATAAATCCCAGGGAGTTGTCAAATTCACAGCTAGAGATAATGGAAAACTTGATAAGTTGGTGATGTAACATTTCATATACAGTTTCTGGTAGAAAGAACAAACAAAAACCTCTGATCATAATGAACTGTTCTCTCCTAGGAGCTACTTACTTAAAAGAAATGTTATGCAGAATGTAAAAGCCTGGAGAAAATACTTCAGAGGACAAGGACAAATATATAAAGAGAAGACTCACTTGAGAGAAAATAATGACTCAGAATTGAATTTCATACACACACACACACACACACACACACACACACACACACACACACACACTGATAGGAAAAGTATGCATAAGACAATGCAAATGGTCAAAATAACTCTCTGATATTGTTTCCTTGTTATGTAAATGATTCCTAAAAAGGTGACTTTCACTGACCAACCATCCCCCACAACAACAGCAGGAAGAAGAGTTGAGTGACTGGTCTTGCAGCTAAACAGCCCCAATCTCTAAATCTTAAACCACAGGGTACATCCCATGCCCCTAATCCTTCCATCAGAGCTCCAGCAGCTGATCAAGAAGCAAGACTCCTGCAGGAAGGCTGCTCCACCACAGCCACCAATCATTGTACTCTGTTACCTACAAGACACACTATACTACCCAAACCTGCCAGACCCTTCCTTCTCCTCATGGACAACCATTCCTGGAAACAGAGCAGCCACTAAAAGCACAAGCAACACCTGCACCAGTTGTAAAAACAGCCCCAGCAGCCATCCAGCAGCAACCCCTAGAAACAAATATAACCTGCACCAATTGGAAGAAGAGGTGGGTGAACAACAGTGTAAGAATACTTTCAACAACATAATGGGTAATATGAAACCACAAGAACCCAGTGGTCCTTTAACAGCAGGACCAGAACACCTCAAAGCAGATGAAGCAGGAGAAAATAATCTAAAAACATAACTATGAAGATGGTAGAGGCCCTTGAATAGGATGAAAAATTTCCTAAAATTAGAAAAGGAAAAGACAAACAAACAAACAAACAAAAAACTGGAAGAAATCAATTAATCCCTAAATGAAAGCCTAGAAACTGAGCCTGCCAGTGCTGATTGGACTAAGAGGTGAGTCTTTGTTCTTATAGCCAAACACTCCAGGATCTAAGCTTTGGTCCCAGGAGCATAACTCTGTGCCCCCACAACACCCATTGCAGACCCAGTTTCAGGCCAGCAAACAAGGAAGATTGGACTACCACTATCCTCCACCAGACACTGTAATCTACAAGCCCCACTCCTCCCAAACCCACCAACCTTCCAAGACTGCAGCAGCTTCCTGAGACAAAGCCCACCAGCACTGATTGGATCAAGATCCCCAATTAGAAGAAAGGCTCCCTCAGACATATACACCACTTACACTGAGTGAAGGAAGAGATGGATAGATGCCAGTGCCAAAATACAGTCAGTAACATAAAGACCATTATGGCTCCATCAGAATCTAGTGGTTCTACATCAAGAAGACCTGAACATCCTAATACAGAAGAAGCAAAAGGAACTGATCTTGAAAATTACTTTAAGAAGATGATAGGGTTTTTTTGTTTGTTTGTTTGTTTGTTTGTTTGTTTGTTTTTTAGCTTTGTGCCTTCCCTGGAACTCGCTTTGGAGACCAGGCTGGCCTCAAACTCACACAGATCCTCCTGACTCTGCATCCTGAGTGCTGGGATTAAAGGCATGTGCCACCACTGCCTGGCGATGATAGTATTTTAAAGGAAAAACAAAAATTCCCTTAAAGAAATTGAGAAAAAGACAAACAATAGATTGGAAGAAGTCAATAATTCCCTTAAAGAAAGCCCAGAAAAAGTAATTAATCAGATGAGGGAAACAGCTCAAGATATAAAGAAGACACAAAATGAGGGAATGCTAGAAACGGAAAATCTAAGTAAACAAACAGGAACTACAGATGCAAGCATAACTAACAGAATCCAAGAGATGGAAGAGAAGAGAGAATCTCTGGCCTTGAAGATACAATAGAGGAAATAGATTTGCCAGTCAAAGAATACACTAATGCCAAAACATTCAAAACACAAAACATCCAGGAAATTTGGGACACTGTGAAAAGAACAAACCCAAGAATGACAGTGATAGAAAAAGGCAAAAAATACTAACTCAAAGGCACAGAAAATATATTCAACAAAATCATAGAAGAAAACTTTCCCAACCTAAAGAATCCCTTGCCTATGAAGATGAACGAAGCTCACAAAACACTAAATAGATTAGATTCCAAATAAAAGTCCCCTTGCCATATAATAATCAAACCACTAAACATGTAGAATAGAGAAAAAATATTAAGAGCTCAAAAGGA
Source organism: Onychomys torridus (assembly GCF_903995425.1). Taxonomy (NCBI): domain Eukaryota; kingdom Metazoa; phylum Chordata; class Mammalia; order Rodentia; family Cricetidae; genus Onychomys; species Onychomys torridus. The sequence goes on from NC_050466.1 coordinate 42,872,431, forward strand.
AAAAGGCCAAATAATATATAAAGGTAGACCTGTAGTGGGTAGCCATTCCAGCCTTGGCCTGGAAGTTCCAACCCCCATTGAGGCTTCAATAATGGTCACGCCTACAAGGCAGGGCTGAGAGAGGATGCAGAAGACACAGGATGTAAAGGAGAGGCCTTGCTTGGTTCCAGGACCCTGGATGCTGGAGGTAGACTGAGCAGAGTTCTCCAAAGAACACTGCCAGACTGTGCCATCCCTTTCCCAGACCCTGCAACCTGTCCCTTCATTTGTAAGCTACCCCACAAAATAAATCTCCCATTTAACTACGTGGAGTGACCTTAATAATTTCACCAATACACACCCATGAGAATAACTTCTGACTTCTCAATGAAGACTCTGAAAGCCAGAAGGTCCTGGAAGGATGTTATGCAGACACTAAGAGACCATAGATACCAATGCAGACTATTATACCCAGTAAAACTCTCAATTGTCATAGATGGAGTAAACAAAATATTCAATGATAAAACCAGATTTAAACAATACCTATCTACAAACCCAGCCCTACAAAAATCACTAGAAGAAAAAATCCAACCTAAGAAAGTTAGATACACCCATGAAAACACAGGCAATAGATGATCCCTCACCAAAAAAATACCAACAAAGGGAAACACCACAACACTACCACCAAAAAATAACAGGAATTAACAATCACTGTTTATTAATATACATTAACACCAATGGTCTCTATTCATCTATAAAAAAGCTCCAACTAACAGAATAGATATGAAAACAGGATCCATCCTTCTGCTGAATACAAGACATACACATCAACTTCAAAGACAGACACTAATTCAGAGTAAAAGGCTGGGAGAATACTTTCCAATAAAATGGACTTAAGAATCAAGCTGGTGTAGTTAGAGTTTTCCTGCCTGGCCCAGTCAGGACAAATGTCTCTTACCCAACAGTCCCACAGTCGCTCAGACCCAACCAAGAAAGCACACAGAAACTTACATTGTTTAGAAACTGTATGGCTGTGGCAGGCTTCTTGTTATCTACTTCTTCTATCTTAAATTAACCCATTTCTCTTAGTCTATACTTTGCCACATGGCTCGTGGCTTACCAGTGTCTTTACATGTTGCTTCTCATGGTGGCGGCTGGCAGTGTCTCCCCCCCCAGCCTTCTACTTCCCAGAATTCTCTTCTCTCTTGTCCCGCCTATACTTCCTGCCTGGCCACTGGCCAATCAGAACTTTATTTACACAGAGCGATATCCACAGCACTTCCCCTTTTCTTTTTTTTTTCAAGGAAGGTTTTAACTTTTACATAGTACAATTACATATAACAAAATAATTATCAAGCAAGAATTACAATTACAATATTAAAGAAGATATCCTATCTATCTTATATTTGTGAGTTTAAGGTTTTATACCTAACTTATCTTTTATCATAACTGAGGAAATTATAACTATCTAGTCTTCAACCACATCAAAGACCTGAGAAGGATATAATATTACCTGAGAACTGGGAGAAGGATGTAAGCATTTTTCAGGAGCCTTATAAGAGTAGACAGAGACAGCTGGCAGCCTAGACAGTCACCTAATGTTCCTTTGTAAAGTTGGGGCATTTATCTTCAGCCCAAAGGGCTAGAGTCTCTTGGTCACTTCTCTCAGTGTCCTGTAGAATGTCTGGCAGTTTCCTCTGCGAAGCAGGAACCTGAAGGACCATTTTGTCAAGCAAAGTACAGTGGTCACCTTTCTATGGGTCCTGCATGTCCAGTCGATCAAGCAGTCCAGGCAAGAACAGTTTCTTGTCCAAATGGCTATTTTTGTCAAGGTGAAGATAAACTCCTATGAAGTGTCTTCAATGCCCATCCTCCTCTCTGAAGTAAAATGGTACTGCCAGGAGCAGACATGTCTCATTGTCCCGAAAGTCTAAATTTTAAAAGTATTTTAAATGCCATATTCTGTAGGTCTTTGAAGTATTTGAAGATTACCTATCTATCTGAAATATCTCTTGTATACCTAGAAGACTTAACTAACATGGCTACGAGTATGATTATCATAGATGACTAATTATTAATCTATTTTTAATTATCCATTTCAATTTAAAATGAACTATACAAACATAATACCTTAAACACGATTAGAAATATACACACAGTATAACAAAATTAACTTTAAGTTTGTATCAATAGACTAAAATCTATACCAATGTAAAACATTTTAAATGAGTTGTTGCTCTTTAGAAGTAAGTTCATTAATCTACCCTTTCATCCTATCATATCTATATCATATCCCCTTTTTATCTTTAGAAAAATATTGCATTTATAATCAACCTGTTTTAAACAAAATAGTGGTTTTTCTCTTTCCCACACCAGAGGGCTCTTCTGATTTGGAACACAAGAATCTCTTAACCTTTTCTTTTAGCAATATGTCTGGGTTTAGAGAAGGAGTGAGCCAATTCCATCTCCAAAGCCAGCTTGATAATTTTGGGAATGTGGGCGTAGTTTCTCTTACTACTTCCTGCTGGAGGGGGGTGCTGTATCTTATGGGGACACAAAGAAAATTTTAGGATTATGGAGTAGTCCATTAGGGTGAACCTTTGAGCCAGTTGCCTTGAAACCATTCTGGATGTCAGATCATCTGGGCCATGGTGTCATTGGAGACCTTTCAGGTGGTCTTGGCTGATCAAACCTGATGTATCTTAATCTGGAACAAATCCACAGCCTCTGGTTTTCTGTGGAAACAAAAGCAGAGACTCCTTTCCAAAGCAACATATCCTTATATCCAAATTTTGAAGTCAAGGTACCTTTAAAATTTACATATTTGTTTAACTCAACAGCTTTTATGCTCAAATCTTTTTCTGCAGTTAAAAATCCCAAAGACAACATCAACCAGATTCTCTGTGTAATATCCATCTTTGTAAGACTGAAACGCCGCTGTGGCTACTGGCTCCACCCACCTCAGCTTCCCAACATGGCGGTGGTACAGTTTACTGCCAGCTCTGGGTCTGGAGCCATGTGTACCATCAACTATCAGAAGCAGTTCTATTAAAGCAGCGCATAGCCCAGAAACTTTTTTTTTTTTTTTTAATCTAGCAAAGGCTATATACACCATGCAGCAGAGTAAAGTGTCGCTTATAGATTCCTCATTCCCGCCACACTGCAGGTCAGACACACACGCCAGGAACCTGCCATAGTAGCTCAAACCGGCAGGCTGCCGCTAACTTGAGAGAGACAACTAGGAAGCTGTTTTTAGCTCCGTCTTAGAATCTTTTTTCTCAGGTTTTAGGTGGAAATTCTTGCTAACACGTTGGACGCCATTTGTAGTTAGTGTTTTCCTGCCTGGCCCAGTCAGGACAAATGTCTCTTACCCAACAGTCCCACAGTCGCTCAGACCCAACCAAGAAAGCACACAGAAACTTACATTGTTTAGAAACTGTATGGCTGTGGCAGGCTTCTTGTTATCTACTTCTTCTATCTTAAATTAACCCATTTCTGTTAGTCTATACTTTGCCACATGGCTCGTGGCTTACCAGTGTCTTTACATGTTGCTTCTCATGGCGGCGGCTGGCGGTGTCTCCCCCCAGCCTTCTACTTCCCAGAATTCTCTTCTCTCTTGTCCCGCCTGTACTTCCTGCCTGGCCACTGGCCAATCAGAACTTTATTTACACAGAGCGATATCCACAGCAAGCTGGTGTAACTATCTAATGAAATAGACTTAAAACTAAAATCAGTCAAAAGAGATCAGGAAGAACATTACATAATTATTACAGGGAAAATCCACCAAGATGAAGTCTCAATCCTGAATATCCATGCCCAAAATACAAGGGCGCCCACACTTGTAAAAGAAACATCACTAAAGCTTAAATCACACATCAAAACCCACACACTAGTAGTGGAAGACTTCTACACCCCACTCTTGCCCATGGCAGGTCTGTCAGACATAAATTTGACAGAGAAATAATGGAATTAACAGAGATTATGACTCAAAAGGACTTAATAGATATCTATGGAACAATTTACCCTAACACAAAAGAATATACCTTCTTCTCAGCACCCCAATGGATCTTTTCTAAAATCATTCACATACTTTGTCACAAAGTAAATCTCAACAGATACAAAAAAGTTGGAATGACCTCCTCTGTTTAAATGTACAGCCATGGCTTGAAGTTAGGTTTCAACAGCAACAACATCATCAACAACAACAACGACAACAACAACAACAAATACAGAAAGCCTACAATCACATGGAAACTAAGTAATGCCCAACTGAATCACCAACAGGTCAAGGAAGAAATAAAGAAAGAAATTAAAGAATGCCTATAATTCAATGAAAATGAATATATAACATACCCAAACTTATGGGACACTATGACAGCAGTGCTAAGAGAAAATTTCATACCACTAAATCTAGATGGAGAAATCTCACACTAGTGACTTAACAGTACGCCTGAAAGCTCCAACAAAAATAAGCACACTGAAACAGGAAGAATAGATGCCAGGAAATAAACAAATTGAGGGCTGAAATCAATAAATCAATAAAATAGAAACAAAGAGACCAATACAAAGAATCAATGAAACAAAGAGTTGGTTCTTTGAGAAAATTAACAAGATAGACAAGCCCTTCTCCAAATTAACCAAAAGACACAGAGAGAGTATCCAAATTAACAAAATCAGAAATGAAAAGGGAGATATAACAACAGACAATAAGGAAATCCAGAGAATCATTGGGTCATACTTCAAAAACCTCTACTCCACAAAATTGAAAAATCTGAGAAAGACGGACAATTTTCTGGAAAGGTAGGATTAACATAGTAAAAATGGCAATCTTAACAAAAGCAGTTTACAGATTCAATGCAATCTCAATCAAAATCACAACACAACTCTTCATAGACTTGGAAAGAAAAATACTTGACTTCATATGGAAAAACCAAAACCCAAGGACTGCTAAAAGAATCCTGTACAACAAAGCAATCTTTGGAAGCATCATGATCACTGGCCTCAAGCTCTACTGTAGAGCTATAGGAATAAAAACAGCTTGGTACTGGAATAAATATCAACATGTGGACCAATGAAATTGAATTAAATATCCTGAAATAAATCTACACACATATGAAAACCTGATATTTGACAAAAAAAAGCCAAAATTTTACAGTGGAAAAAAGAAAGCATCTTCAACAAATGTTGCTGGAATAACTGAATGTCAACATATAGAAGATTGAAAATAGACCAAAATCTATCATTATTCATAAAACTCAAGTCCAAGTGGATCAAAGACCTCAGCATAAATCCAGTTATACTGGAACTGAAAGAAAAGAAAGTAGGGAATAATCTTGAACTCTTTAGCATAGGAGATAACATCAGTAACACAGACACTGAGAGCAACATTTAATAAATGGGACCATCTGAAACTGAGAAGCTTCTGTGAGGTAAAGGACACTGTCAATAAGACAAAATGGCAACCTACAGAATAGGAAAAGATATTTACAAACCCCAAATCTGACAGAGGGTTGATCTCCAAAATATATAAACAACACCAGAAACTAGACACCAGAGTGCCAAATAAACCAAATAAAATACAAAATTGGAGAATAATTCTAAACATAATTCTCAATATAAGAATCTCAAATGGCCAAAGAGATTTAAGGAATTGCAAATTGAAATGACTGTGAGCTACTATATTATACCTTTCAGAATGGCTAAGATCAAAAACACGGATGGAGATGATGTGGAGTAAGGGGGACACTCCTCTATTGCTGATGGGAGGGTCAAATTTTACAGCCACTTTGAAATCAGTATGGTGTGTTTTTTTTTAAGGAAATTGAGAATCAATCTACCTCAAGACCCAGCAATAACAATCTTGGGCATATACCCAAAGGATACTGAATCATAACCCAAGGACATTGGCCCAAACATATTCATACCAGCATTACACATAATAACCAGAACCTGGAAACAGCCTAGATACCACTCAACTGAAGAATTGATAAAGAAAATGTGGTACATTTATACAATGTAATATTACTCAGCAGTATAATCATAAAAAACTGAAGGTAAATGGATGAACTAGAAAACAAATCATCCTGAGTGAAGTAACCCAGACCCAGAAAGACAAATATGGTAGGTATTCACTCATAATCCTATATTAGGAATAAAGTACAGGATAATAAATCCATGATCCACATCCACAACCCTAGAGAGGCTAAATAACAAAAAGGGTCCAAAGAGGGATTCAAGTTTACATAACAATAAATCTTTTGTTTTGTTTTTTTAAGGCAGGGTTTCTCTGTGTAGCTTTATACCTTTCCTGGAACTCATTTGGTAGCCCAGGATGACCTCGAACTCACAGAGATCCACCTGGCTCTGCCTCCCGAGTGTTGGGATTAAAGGCATGTGCCACCACAGCCTGGCAACAATAAATCCTTTAGCTATGCTACACTGAGTTCCATTTCCTCACATTTTGTTCCACATTCATTTAGTACCGATTTTAAGTGCCATGAAAATATGCTGTTATCTAACATTTCCTTATTGTTCTTGAAAATGTAATGGTATGTGTAATAAGGGATATTTCTCTTTGCTGCTAAGCTTTATTATTTAGGTTTTGTTACTTTTCTACCTAACCACCATATTTCAGGAAAAAGAGAAATACTAAAATGGAATTTGTACAAGCATGTTATAATAGCTTCATATAACCTCCCTCCTTCCTTTTGTTTCTCTCTTCCTCCTTCCCTCTCTTCCTCTCTTCCTCCATTTCTTCCTCTCTTTTCATTTCGTTTTACTGGGGATAGATGTTGAGCTACACATTGAGTTACATTTTCTAGCTCTTTTGTGTACTCTTTCTATTTTGGTACAAAAATGTTTTATTTCAACATTTTAAAATGGTCAGAAATGGGCTTGGGGAAATGGCAGGTTGGGAAAAAGACATGTAGTATAAGTGTGAATATCTTAACTCAGAATGTATATGTGTAATAACAGAACTCCAACAGTGCCATAATATATAGATATAGAATAATACTCAGAAGTGTGTGGAATATGCAGAAGTATGTGGCTAACGTACTCAGTGGCATACAAATGACTCTGTCTCAGACAGCATGGTAAACAGCTCAAACTCCAGAAGTTGTCATCTGACCTCTACACTTGCCCCATGGTATGTGTATGTCCCTAGTCATTTTTATTTTATTTATACCCATTACTCTGTAAACACACATTTTATTAAGTTAGACATACAATACGGAAAAGGTACTTTTCTCAATATATGCCTTATATGTTTATGACTACAAATTATTGAATCATTTGATTTCTTACAGTTAAAATTGTTGAAGTGAATATTTCCCTGTTGAAAATGTTTGTTTTGCATTTAGATTAACACATGAAAACACTAATTTGAATTTTAAAATAAATAAATGTTGATTAAGTATTCTATTTTATTTCTCTTTTTTTCTTACTTTCGACATGGTTTCTCTGTGTAGCTTTCAAGCCTGTCTTGGAACTTGCTCTATAGCAGTTCCTCCTCTGTACAGTTCCTGTAGGCGGGCCTTGAACTCACAAAGATCTGCCTGCCTCTGTCTCCTAAGTGCTGGGATTAAAGGTGTGTACCACCACCACCTGGCTGTATATTTTTCTAATGTGTACTTTGTGACTAATTATGTATTTTTTTTGTGTCCAGACTGGATATTTGTATCTGGCTGGATATTTTTCTAATATGTACTTTGGGACTAATTATGTGTTTTTTTGTATCCAGAAAGCAGAAATCAAAATTTAATTCATATATTAATATCTAATATTTATAGAATCCAATTAATTTGAAAATATTTGAAAGGCAAAAAGCTATTTTTAAGTTATATATTAATATGAGTAATTATATGAATATGTACTGTTTTTATTTTTGAAATATTATTTCAATGGTGATACTCATTTCTAATTAGTGAAAAATCTAAATTATATGTAGTTCAAATAAGATAGGCCTGATGAACAAAAATATAAATTTAAAAGTACCAAATTTACTCCAGCTATAGAATATATTTTAAAAATCCCACAGTACATTTAGCTTTTGCTTACTAATTCTGTATAACATATTTCCACTGGAAATAAAAAATCTAAATTGACAAAAGTAAGTTCTATATAATACACTACAATACCAGTAATGGTATAATAGTTTTTACTAACAATCCAACATATTGTGTACATTTCTGTGTTTCATGAATGAATTCTTCTTAGGTACTTATATCTATTAAACATATGCAATGATGTATTTAATACTTGAATATACAAGAGAACAATGACTTACTTAACTTCTGTGAATTAGTAACATTATTTCCCATAATGTACATAATGTATATGAAACCAAAATTTGAACCATTTGTATTTCTCTTGAACATATGATCAATATGAACTTATTGTGAAAATTAAAGTTGTGTCAAGAGATTGATAAATATTTGCATAGCAAAATTGCCTCTTGTTTATGAACTGCATGTTGATGGTCAAGATGTGTTGTTCTATATTTCTAACTAGTGGGAAAACTTGTACAAACTATTCTTAGCTTCCCAAAGATTAGAGTGGAAACCAAGTAAGAATGAGAATAATGTAATAAACACCCTCTTTCCTTCATGTAAGAAAAGTAAATGAAAGCAAGGACTTTCCAAAACGAAGTAGATTTCAAAAATTACATTATGACATGAATCTTTTTCATTTTATAATTAATTTAATTTTACATATCAACCACAGATTCCCCTGTCCTCCCTCCTCCCATCCCCCAGCATCCCCCCCAGCCCCCCCATTCCCACCCCCTCCAATGCAAGGCCTTCCTTGGGGAGTCAGCACAGCCTGATAGATTCAGTTGAGGCAGGTCTAGTACCCTCCTGCCTACACCAAGGCTGAGCAAACTGTCTCAGCATAGGCCCTATATTCCAAAAAGCCAGAGCATGTGAGAGGTCCCAGTTCCACTGCCTGGGGTCCTCCTAAACAGTTCAAGCTAATCAACTGTCTCACTTATCCAGAGGGCTTTTTCCAGTTCCTCAGGTAGTTTGGCTATTTGTCCCTGTGATTTTTTTTCCAATCATGGTCTTGATATCTCTTGCTCATGTAATCCCTCCTCTTGTCAATTGGACTCCCAGAGCTCCACATGGGGCTTGGCTCTGGATCTCTGTATCTGCTTCCATCAGGATCAAAGACCTCAACATAAATCCAGTTACTCTGAACCTGATAGAAGAGAAAGTAGGGAGTAGTCTTGAACACATTGGCACTAGAGATCACTTCCTATATATAATACCAGTAGCACAGACACTGAGAGAAACAATTAACAAATGGGACCTCTTGAAACTGAGAAGCTTTTGCAGGGCAAAGGAGACTGTCAACAAGACAAAATGGCAGCCTAAAGACTAAGAAAAGATCTTCCCCAACCCCACATCTGACTGAAGGCTGATATTCAGAACATATGAAGAACTCAAGGAATTAGACATCAAAATGCCCAACAATCCAATAAAAAAAATGGGCTATAAAGCTAAACAGAGAATTCTCAACAGAAGAACCTCAAATGCCTGAAAGGCATTTAAGAAATTGCTCAACATCCTTAGTCATCAGAGATATGCAAATCAAAATGACTCTGAGATACCATCTTATCAAAGACACTGAAGACAGCTTATGTGGGAGAAGATGTGGAGCAAGGGGAACACTACTTCACTGTTGGTGAGAATGCAAACTAGACAGGCACTTTGGAAATCAATATGGTGCTTTCTTAGAAAATTGAGAATCAACCTCCCTCAAGACCCAGCTATACCACTCTTTGGCATATACCTAAGGAATGCTTAATCATACAACAAAGTAACACAAATATTAAAAGGTCATATTAATAAGAACAAACCCAGAGCCATGTATTGGGTTGAACAATGAAATATCAGAGAGCAAGCCACATCCAACCTCACCTTGCCAACTTCTCAACTGATCTTGTTTCCTCAGACTGAAAGCCTCTGAGTCCTCATCTGAATGGATCTCAGCTGGACTGCTGCTAAAAGTCTAAAAGCTTAAAAACACTCTAGTTCTTGGTCCACATGTCTTATATACCTTTCTGGTTCCTGCCATAACTTCCTCATATTAAAGGCATGTATACCTGAGCCTGGATGTTTCCATTGTGGTGTTGAACTCACAGTGATCTGGATGGATCTCTGCCTCCAGAATGTTAGAAGTAAAGGTGTGTGCCTGGCTTCTATGTCTATCTAGTGCATTTTCTGTTCTCTAACACCAGATAAATTTATTAGGGTGCATAATATATAGGGGGACACAATATCACCACATTTCCCCTTTTTGTCTAAATAATAAAGGAAGCTTATAACTAATATAACACAAAGTGTATACAGTGAGTATATACAATATACACAGCCAGAAATTACATTAACAATGTGTAGTCCATTCATATTAGTCAGATTCAGACAAAAAAATCATTATTTATCCTACTTTGGTGAGTCCAATACAAAATTTGCATACAATATAGAAAAATCCAATCCAATATTTAAAACAAGTATTAACTTTTAAAAAGTAGATTCAATAATATACTTTTTATCTTATCATATTGACATTCTCTTTTTTTCTTTTCATAGTAGATTCAATAATTACCTTTTCTCTTATCATTTTTATATCTTTACTTTTCAGAGTAGATTCAATAATCTACCCTTTTATTCTATTATTTCTATATCTTTTTTTCAGAATAGATTAAAAAATCTAATATACCATATATACATATATATCCTCCTTTTTTTCCTCTTTTAAACAATAACCCTGAATCTAATCTCCTTTGTTTAGTTTTTTCTGACCATTAACAATTATCTTGTAACCAGCTATTATAAACAATGACAATATCCATAACTCAAATGACCAAACGCACCCACCCCACTTCTTGCAAATGTCGGTGTTGTGTTTTAAAAATCACTTCTTGCTTTCTGGGGGCAAAGGCATCTTTAGCAGATCCTGAAAAGAAAAAAAAATCGGTTTAATTGTCAAGTCATGGGAGAGTTAGCAGAATCATTTGTCCAGTCTCTGCATAATGAGAAAGTGCAAGGCTTGTCTCAAGTCCTTGCTGGAGTAGTCTGTGAGGCTGGATCCTCTCAGCTAGCCATATTGAAATAGTCCTGAGCAGTTTGTAGTCCAAAGCAGATCTTCCTGTAGTGTTAATCAGCTTGGTGGGTTTATCATAGTCCATGTGGAATCATCATTGGTGGATCCCATCATCCTTTTGAAGATATCAAAGTTTCTGTCAGGTATGGCTATGGTTCCCTGCAGAATTTTTTTCTTTTGTCTTTTTTTTCCTTTTTTGGGGGGGGGGGGGGGGGGGGATCCTCCATGGTTTGGAACAATCACAGTCTGATAAATGTCTGTCTCTCAGAACCAGAAATGTTCTTCACTAGAGGACAATATCTTCACAACAATTTCTCCCCACCATTTGCCTCACCAAACTTCTCCAAACTGACCTTTGCTGAAGCTTTCTTGTAACACAACAGTCCTGGCAATTATTCTCTGAACAAGCAGTGGTAAACCCTTCTTCTCCAGTGGCAGCATCTCCATTGCCACCAACATGATAAGAAAGAGCTGGCAATGTAGAGCTGCCTCCATGGTCACATTGCTATGATTTATGGTCCATCCCACTCCAGCAGCAGCTCTACTCAGCTAGTTTCCTATGCTGGACTCGAACTTGGGATCCTCCTGCTTCTGTCTCCTTTAGGAAATTCTACCGGCATGTGAAAACTTTACAATACAGTGGAACACAGTCCACAAAGTCTTCAGCAGATATGCATGGACATATATATCATAGTGCTAGTGCCAATGTGTGTGTGACAGACTGGATAGCCTGTGGGCATGGGTGGAAAGATGAAACTTAGAAAATTAAGCTTCAACTTCATCACAAGTCAAAACAGTAGTAGCATAGGAAATAAGACAAGCAAATACAAATCAAGTGAAATGTAGAAAGCATTACAAACAGGACATCATCACAGACAGAAAATAAAGCAAGGCAGGTGGCAACATACATTCATGACCCCAGGAAAGGAGGGTTTATTATTCATATAGATGGGGCAGTTTTTCTTCATAACTTGCTTATTTGCTCTCCTTGAAGGGAAAATATTCCTCGGGTAAGCTTAGCTTAGAGACCTGAATATAGCAAACACTGACAGCAGTTTTTTATGTTGGTAGTATAAGATCAGATAGTTTTGTTTGTCAAAAACTTTTCTGTGGTACTATGTCTACAAACAAATATTAACCCAATAACTTTTATCTGCTCTGAAATGTCTAGCATCTATTTCATTTTTGAACTGCTATTTCTCAGTAGGGAATGAGAGCATATGTTTAGAATGGAACTGTAATTGATTCTGTTTGCATCTTCTTTCTTATTTTATAAGTAAAGTCTTTTAAATTGTAGTGAGAAACACAGTGAGCATTCTTGATGTGCTAAAAGGCCTTGATGAACACATTTAAACACAGTAATATAAGTCACATATTTTTCATTTGGGTGTTTCTTCTGTTTTAGGGATCTTGTCATACTTATTACCACTTGAAATGCTTTCTTCTTGTTATCACCTTGCACTGGTATGTGAGTTTGATGACTGATGAGTCTTTTTTTTTTTTTAATTTGCTGCTCTAGTCATGAGAGCAAGTAAGCATTGAATGAATGAGGAAACAGAATAATTGGTGCTTTAAAAAATAGGAGGACAGGTTCCCATTCAGGCAACAAATCCTTTAGAATATTTTAGTCTCACATTTTATCAATGGAGAAATAACACACTATCTACTTAGAATGTGAGTCAACATCCCTTTTAATTTGAAAATATTTGTGACAGTATCAGGAGAAGCTCAGTACATTTCTAAGTGAAACAAAGATATCTCTTACATCTTCTTTAATTTGATACCAGCCACTAAAGATTATTAGCTTAAAACCTGAAAGTAGCTTTGGTGTCATTGGGTAAAAGACGAACCTTAGAGCAAGACAAGTAATTGGAGCTATGTATTCACCTGCCCTCCATACAATTGAAATTTGACCTACAGTGGTATGTAAATGAAAAATAGACACCTTCAAATTTAGTTATTGCCATGGAATCCTACTGATTCTAGATAGAATGTCTGATAATAACAGCTCTGATGGAATTAATCATTGCACAAATTAGATCCCAGGAGTCATTATCAGCAATAATAAAGAGAGAATTGTAGGAGTTGTAGCAAATGTGTGCCTAACCAGTGGATAAATGGACCTAATATTTTTTCCTCATATCCAGACCAGCATTTTCACAGCAAATGTCTAGATCTGAGAATATATAATATGTCAGTCATTTCCAGCCTGGTAAAAGCAAAGTGAATGGGTGGTCTAAGTGAAAAATTACCTCAAAAATGTTGGTATTTTAAAGCAGGAATTCACAGCTGGGCTAGGCAAGCTGTGAAAATTGTGCTTCCTGCAAAAAAGGAAGGCTGGCACAGACTTTGAATTGGCTCTTCATGACTAAGAAACTCACAGGATACAAAAGATTTTATAGAGCACTTTGAAAACTATGCTATTAGAGGAACACACAACTCGATTTACTTTTAGGCACATGATTTATTTATAATGAATCACCATCGTAGCTATTTTCCTTAATAGAGAAGAAGCATTTTAGGAAAATATTCTGAATTGCTAGAATATAGATAATTTCTTTATACAAACAACCTTGATGGAATTTTTAAATTAAAGAATGGCAATGATCTAAAATTTCAACATTATGCTAGTGTTTAGAGAGGAAGATAATTACAAGAGCACAATATTAATAAAACACTAACATTTAATATGACACTGACAGGTTACTTGATTTTTAAAAGAGACATATGTCTACAAAATGGTAGCCATAACCAGTCTTGAACTTTTGATAGTCTTTATTTACCCTCTAGATTTTGAAGTTAAAGGTGTGCACCATAAAGCATGACTGTTTCCATGACAAACAGAACTAGATATGGTCATACAAAGCTGTCTTAGAAACTAACCTTGCCATTATCTCTCTGACATGATCAATTGTTTTGAGACACTGACATATATTCTTCAATGGTAACATTGCAGTGTGGATCTTATATCTATGCGTCATTACTTTATTAAATCTCCCCCCCCAAAAAAAAGCATAATGCCCTAATTATAGACAGTGAAGCAAAACAAACAAAATGTTTTTGAAGAAGAAACAATGTGTACACTACACTGTACTCCAGTATTTTAGGATAAGTTATCCTTAAAGTAGTTACCTCTTATTTATGCATCATATGAATAAGTAGTGGCGAAGTGAGAACAGATTGGGTTATAAAGCCGTGACTCAACAAAAGAATACACAAAACATAGACTCAGCTTTCTATTCTCCATTTTTCTTTTACTCATGTTTAAGTGTATTAAGGTTATCAGTTAGTTCATTGTCCCAATAAATGTCAGGTTATTAATACAAATACCAAATACTCATGAATGTAGATAACTTAAAATGGTTTGTCATCAGAGTAAATTTTGCTTTTCATTTCATAGATGAATATATAAACCCAGCTTAGGTAAAATAGCCTGGGATTAGTAACATTATTTTGGATGTCATCTTCCCCATGGACATTTTCTTCCTTTCTAATCCTTTCTTGCCTCCTTTCTCTAGTTTCTGCAAAGATAATATGGCATTGGCCAGTTTTTAATCCAATATCCATTTTATTATCCTTAATATCATCACTTGAAAATTTCTTTGGTGTTCTAGCATTCTTCCTTTAAAGAAATCATTTCTAAATTTTCCTTAGAGAAAACATTATGAACCAATTAAATACAAAGAATGGTAATATAAGTGATATTCAGGCATACTTCTTAAATATAAATGCCTCAATGTCTGCATTACCTTCTTAGTTCTAGGCACAGTACACATATGAAAACCTTTTGAAGCCACCTGTGATATTAGGAAAGTGAGGTATATAAAAATTGATGGTTTTTCAGTTTAAATGATTTATTGTTGTGATAACAGTCTTAAGATGTATAGACCTGCTTTCTTGTTCAAATAGTCATAATTTAAATTTTGCAAATTGATATGAAGTAACAAAGAAAACATGATGGTGATATGGGAAAGCAGATACAAACTATTGTAAAGGCAAATAAAATATAAATACCCATGTTTCAATATTCCAGAAAGCTACCAGATATCTTAAATGACAAATTTCTGTTGCTAAATGACTAAAAATGCAATATTAATATACATGTGTTCATATAACTTTCAGAAAGTTTAAAAATAAATATATCATCATTGTTTCTTAGTATTATAATATTACAATATACTTTATAATAGTATTGTGTTTTTGTCTAGTAGAAAAAAAGAGAATAAGAAAGGAACTAAATTTAACTAATGTTTACTACTTTTTAGTACAGTGAATTTGTAGCATATTCTAAAAGTCATGCCCAACCAAATTCTCATAATATGAAATTTTTGTCAGTAGGGTACTGCAGATGTAATTATTTGAAGAGCTCAAGATGAAATTATAATGGCTATTATGGTTGCCATTAAATCTAATGCCATGCCTTTACAAAATTATAAAATTTTTGAACAGAGGGACAGAGCAAAGAAGCAAATACTGAGGCAGAAATTGGAGTTGTGCTGCCACTATCAAGGAATGCTGAAACTGCCTGCAACCCCAAGAAGTTGGGAGAGAGTTATTGTGTTCTTTGTCATAGCTTCAATAACTGCAATATCCTGATTTCAGGATATTTTTATCTCTTAAACTGTGAAAGAATATATATAAATTATTTTAAGACACTCTTTTCATACAATTTTTGCATCAGTCTTAAATACTGATATAGACCAGGAAGCTCGTTACAAGATTGTGCCTTCTACAATACAAAAAATACTAAAAATTGCAGTCCTAAATGTATGTAAAATAACAGCTAATTTAATCAGGAACAAGAATTAAGGGGGGGTCTGCATTTTAAATCCAAATGTGAAGCACTTGTATATAAACAAAAGTAAATACTATAATACAAAACTCCTTTTGAAATAAAAGTAGATCTAGTAAAAAAAAAAAAAAGATTGTGCCTTCTAGATATGAGCAGGAAGCTGTACCCATGAAATCTCAACAGTATGGTTGTATAAGCAAGGCCTATACAATGACAGCATCAGGTGACATATCAATGCAAATGGGGGAAATTTCACAGAGTCTCACCCCTAGATGAGCAGCTATAGGAAATTAACAACTGCTAAGAGAGGGAGAATTGTCTTGCTCAGTGATGAGAACCATAGTTGTTTATCTAATACCAAGTGGTTAGCCCTAAACACATACACATACAAATAACACTAAACAGGCTTAGCAGGCTGTATTTATATATTTACTAATATATATTACAATAATAAAGAGAAGAATCCAGGAAATTGAGAGGGCATGAGTCCATGAAGACAGGACTTTGGAAGTATTAGAGAAAGGAAAGGAGGGAGTAAATGATTTAATAATATTTTAATTAAAAATAGATACATTTAAAACAAATTAATACAGAAGAATATTGCATATTTTCTTGCTTAATCTTCATAACAATGTGGTTTGGAAGTTTTTTGATTTTTTACATTTTACAAACAAAGATTATAAATCATATTGCAGAAAATATTACTTCATTCATTCCCCTGTTATGTATACAATGGCTACATTATACTTATATAAAAGGAAACAGAGACATAGCTAAGAGGTAGCCTGACCAAGGTGGTACAAAATGTACTTGACCAAGTAAAAATATAAACTCAGTTTTCTTCTCTGCAAAGCGTGTCATATAACATCTCATTGGTAAGCAATGATTGTAATACCCTTTGTAAGTAAAGTGATATTAATTATCTCCCAATACTGGCCACAAGTTTTGCATACATGATATGATCTTTTGCTTTTTTCTCATCTGTGCCATCAAGCCTGTTTTTTCTCCAGGAAAAACAAATACAACAACAGGCCACATATTCTTTTTTTTCTTCAAACAAAACACTAGGGAAATATTTTTCTTGAGATAAAGGAATATAGTAATTGTCCCTTTTCCTTTCAAAGTGAAAATGTTTTTGTCAGGTGTTTACCATTGTAAAGAAGTATTTTTACTAACTGCTTAGCACATCTAGGTTGAGGTTCTTATGTCTGAAGACTTTTTAAAAAAATAATTCAAAACAACAATAAAGGTTTCTTTGCTTATCAGTTTTGAAATTATGTAATTCTAAGCATTAATTAAGACCTTTCAGCTTCAATACCATTCAATTACCATCAGAATATGACTATGCTTGACTTATTCAATACAACAGAACCTTTTTTTGAAGCACACTTAGGCAATATCTAGAATCATGGATTCTGTGGATTAGAGGTAAGGAAACAGGAGTTCTGACTATGTTAGGAAGTGAAAGTTGTAAAATCATAACAGCAAAGTAGGAGATTCATTTCTCTTCTATAGATTCCAAGAAAGGAAATTAAAACAAATAATAGGAGAAGGATTCTGACAAGTTGTTTTGCAGCAAAAGCCACATGGCTGGATTGTAACTGGTAATCATGGTTTATTGCCTTAAAGCCCATGCCCTTTCCAATGAACATGATGTTTCTTTAAGCTTCAAAGTCCTCCTCTGTCTATTGAGACTGAAGGTACTAGATTGCATATCTAATAATAATCACAAACATCTAATGAAAATACAGTATTATATAACTATTCATATTATATTTAATGTTTACATTTTTAGATACATCTAAAAGGCTTTGTAAATGTATCGCTTTCCTATTGATCTAATGTCTGGACTGGTCTACTTTTCTATTCTTAATTTAGTTTATTTCCATGACAGTGAACAACGCTTCTGTGGTCAGATAGAAACAAAACTAGGATCTCCATCACAAGGCTCCTGCTTTTTTTACATTCCTCAACAAAGGTAATTAAGTATACATAAAAAAAACATTCCACTAAATATCCAAAATGGAAGGCTTCACAACAATAAAATTCATTTTAATCATGGTTTTGTAGCACTCTTCTACATGATTGATCCTATTTTAAATTCATTAATTACTACAAAAGTGGCTCATTTACCGTTAGTTACAGCTGATTAAAACAATCTGTGAAGATTAAAATATACAATAAAGACTGAGATTCAAATAATTACAGCTGGTCTTCTTGCAGGTACAGTGTTTTATTGTTATGAGGAATTATGGTTGTAGGAAGATAAGGTATGATTTTCCAAATATGTGCCTTATTTTATTCTCAAAAAAATAGAAAATGGAGAATTTACAATGAAAGTTTTCCATATCCCATAATTAATACTATTTGCCTAGTTACCGCCCCTACATTACTCCAGAAGAAAACTCAAAGTTTCCTTATTGCAGACCATGAACAAGAATAAATATTAATTAAAATATATCATAATTGAGAAAAAAATATTCCATCCTAGCCATCTTTGCTAGCTGTGTGCTTTTATCTCTATCTTCCATAGGAAGAACTGAAGTATACTTCCCTGGAATGAGACCTATATATACAAATGTTTGTGAATTTCTCAATGAAACTTCCTGGTCCTAATTTGAGCATTATATATGAAAACCTACTTGTTGCCATTCTGTAAGCATGCATCTAGAAATTGTAGTGAACATTTCCTCTTATAATATCTAGTCACTGAAAGGTAAATAAGGATTTTTGGAAACCTAGAAAATGTGATAGAAATTAGAAGACTTTACAAATAGTTTGATACAATCCATTTTCTCTATTTCTAGCACCAAACCAAATGTAACAGAAATATTTCAAGTAGATGAATATTGATAAAAGAAGTCCTTGAATCTTTTCATATAAAGGTAAGTTCATTAGAGTGTACAAATGTCAAAGCTAAAGATGATCTTGATACAATGATAATTTTGGTGGTGAGTAATTAATAGGAGTAATGGTACCTAAATGAAGTAATATGTTAAATTATGTCATATATTATACTAGATTGAATTCTGTATAAGGCACTACTTGGGTCAAATCAATTTTCAAGGAGACTGGTTTCAGGGAAGGCCATGGCAAAGTGGGATGATATTTAATTTGATTACATTATGTATCTATCAGTTTATGCCTCATAACATTTTCAGAAATAATAGAATGATCATTGGTATTTATTGCCACAAAATATATGATTGTGATACCAGCTAAAATATAAGAGCAAGAAATTATTGAAAGTAGCTCTTCTAACATCATTACCATCTCAGAATCAAAGTACATACAGATTTGGCAGCAACTTCTGAGGAACAACAGTAGTTAGTATATTATATTATAAAAATAGTATTAGTAAAAGAGCCTTCCTAAATCACTAGACAAACATGGAAGAACCAATAAAAGCAAACTTGTAACTGTAGATTAATATCAAGGCTACAGTTTATTGTTTTTAGTGTTCATAACACCAAATGTAAAACATGAAAATAAACAGGAAAATGAAAGCACAGAAAAAGAAAACCTAGTGAAAGAAATTGCCTGCTCATGGATGGTGCATTGAACAGGAACTTTTAGCAAAAGTTATAAACATGACTGATAAAAAATGTCCTTAAATAGTAAAGGAATATATGATTCAAATATTTTATGGAATGGAAATTTATAAGGAGATTTTCTTCATTAAATTGAAAAAAATACTACGCAGCACCATAACAAATGAAATTGTACTAGAAGGACTGAAGGGATGTTTTAGTGAGTAAAGCTCCTGGCCACACAAACATGAGGACCTGAGTTCAATCTTCAGCACTGACTAAAATGTTGAATAGGGTGGGGCAGATCCATTATTCTGGTGCTAAAGATGAAAGGATAAATGGATCCCTAGGTCTTTCAGACCAGCCAGCCTAGTTAACCATGAGTTCCAAGTACAGTGAGCGATGCTGTTTTTAAAATTAAGGCAGAACGTGATTGAGCAAGATACTTAACGTTGAATTCTGGCCTCTAGACACATGCACCCAAAAACATGAACATGGACGTATACACAAATACTATAGATGAGTTGAATATATTTGGAATAACAAAAAAGATGTATCAACACATTATATAATCCAAAAGCATAGAACAAAAAAACTAAATAAACAAATATTGCTGACTACATCAATGTACATGTATCAATAACATAACGGGAAAGGAAAACAAGCAGAACATACTGGAAGAAATTATAATTTAAAACATATATTTGAGGACACTCAGCAAACTACAGTTTGGGTTACTAAAAAATTCCTGGTGAAAACCAATCATAGTAAAAATTGTGAAAGCAAGATTTTTAGAAATAAGAAATTAATATTTCAATATAAAGAGAAACGAAAGTAGTTTCTTGATAGCAATCCCATGTAAAACAAACCTGGTAATTAAACTTTAGATTAATAACAGGTAATGCCATTAGTTTCAACAGTAACAGGAAGTCATTGCATAAACCAATGGCCAGCTACAGACCAGTGTCACAGTATGTTAACATGTAAAAATAGTAATCCCTTGAGATTAAGAATGGTGAGGTGTGGCATGAGTAAATGAGGGATTGATTTGATTAGTGTATACTATCTGCAAGTGTTGAACTATCACACTGAACTCCATAGGTGTGACATTAGTGCCTGTTAATCAAAATGTTTCACATTGTAGGCATTTTATGCCCCTCCAGAGTAGAAGTGCATTAGTGGCTCTGCAAGCTTGGCATTGGCTGTTTGTAAATCCTTCATGCTATAAAATCTTGACAGGGATGAGGTAATAGATCCAGAGCAGCTTTGGATGGCATTTACTATGCCATACCACTTGTGTTACAAATTGTCAATGGAAAATTTTAACAACCCCCATAATTTAACACTCCTATCCAAATAAATACACTTCTCCTAGCTGGCTTGGATAGCAACATCCTTATATCTCACAATTCTGTCTTTAATACAAGAAACTTGAAAACAGTGTTCTGTAATGGTCAGTCTTTGGAAGTGCTTTTAACTCATCTTCTCTCATTTTCCCTTTATTTCTGCTTAGAGTTCTTTGGTCACAAATCTAGTAACAGTACAGAAAACTGGAGGGCCAGAACTTTCAAAACATTTTCAGGTTCAAGTTCTCTCTCTCTCTCTCTCTCTCTCTCTCTCTCTCTCTCTCTCTCTCTCTCTCTCTCTCTCTGCCTTCCTTCACCTTCACCTACCTTGTGTGTGTCTCTCCTTACTTGCACTTCTTGTGTGTATGTAGATACATAGCTGCTTACTCTCTAATTTCCTACAAATTGTGAAATGCCAGCTTCTCACACCTGATAGATAGCAGGGGCTTGAAGTCTTCAGAACAACTCTAGTTGCTTATAATTTCATATTTCTAAATATTATGGAGCTAGGCACAGTAGATGATAGGGATATGATAGGAGTGAACATACTCAAACAGCATAGAATAACAGATATAATTTTAATGAAGGTATAAATGTGCTTTATTACTTGTGTTTGTCTTAGGAGCTCCAAATGTATCTTATGTATTTTAGTGTTGAATGTGCAATAAGTCACTAAAAGTAGTGCTATGAATGTATCTTACTAATGAAATGCTTATGTGGCTAACACAAGTCCATGGGTTCTCTCCTCAGCACACAAAAATTTTAGAAAGGAATATGCATCAAAGTAGAACATGTTATGCCTTTGTAACAAACAACCCTAAAAATGCCAGTGGCTTATACTAAGGTCATTTTTTTTCCTCATACAACACATCTCTCATTTCCCCAAAGAGAAGAGTCAAACTGTAGTTACTATTTTCCCTGAAGTTTCAGAATTGTCTTCATCTTTTAGTATTGTTTGTCAGTAGAGTATAAGAAAAAAATGCATTCCATAAGTACTAGAAATGTAATATAATTATAAATATACTCATCTGATCCTGAAAGTAATTATTGGAATTAGACACTGTTATAATAATTCCTATTTAAATATAAGAGGTTTCATACTATACATGGCATTATGTTGTATCTCTGTAGACTATACAAATTGGAGTTTTTGTTTATTTTGCTATTTTGCATTAGAAACTCTAGCTCAGTCATCCATCCTGTTCAAAGTGTGAGTCCTCAACCTAGGACTTAAGTTGTAAATGAATGTTTCTTAAATTTTTGTGTAGAAAAAAGTATCAAAATTATTTTCAGAAGTTGCTAAAACAGTAGCTTCCTGGCACCATTCTCAGATTTGGGGAACGGGAATATGTTAGAGTGAAGTTAAGCAGTCTGTATTTTAACAAATTTACAAGTTAATTCTCACTACAAATAGAGATGAAAAATTACTAAAGTAGCCTGACATTATTGCAGTCTTTTGTTTATATCTAACCCTCACTCCAGCTAATTGCACCTAACCAGTTGTCAACTCTTAATATTAATCAATAAGCAAAATTATATTGATCTACCCACAGTGTTAGGCAATAGGGATAATAGAAAATTAAGCTGTAAACCCTGTCTTTAAGGAAAAGCCTTGTTATTTAGATATTATTGAAAATAGATGATTTTTAACAAAATAAAGCTTTTTGCAATGGCATGTGCTCTCTGGGTATGAAAAGGTCATATGGAGCTGCCTAACCTATTTTAAGATAAGAATATTCTTAAAATCATTGAAGTCCATGGTAGAGATCAGAAAAAAGGTGTCAGATCCCATGGCATAGGAGTTGACAGACAGTTAGGAGCCACCATGTGGCTTCTAGGAACTGAAACCAGGTCCTTTGTGATTACTATTAACTGATGAGACATCTCACTAAGACCCTGTTTTTATGGCCTTTTCTTTCTTCAAATTTATATGAGATCAAACAGTTAATATATCATGGAATCTATCCCCTCATTGTTGATTTCATATATGATGATTATTAAATTCATAAGGTCATCTCTGGGTTGTTAATATCTGGCTCTATGATTAACTTCAACAGTTTCATGTGTCCCAAATACCCTACATTTTCAATAGCTAGTGTAAACATAATATTATTTTCTAATGATACTTGAAAACCATAGTTGACATTCTCTTTTTACTCAATATAAAAACTATGTTGTAACACTTGCAGTTTGTACTCAATTTCAAGAAAATCCTTACCCAAATATACAAGCAACCAAATAAATAACTTTATTTATAATATATGAAAGTTTCTCTAAATTTATTTCTGGCAGCAAAAAGCTTCTGTTATTGACTTTTGCAAGACTAAATTAAGGGAAATATATTATCAGTAAAGTGGTATATGTTTGGCTATGAACTGCTATTCTTTCTTGTTGTACATTATACTCATTTTGATTTTTCCACCATGGAAATATTACTGTGCAATTTTAAGCCACTAAAATTGCTATATTTGTTATGAATTTATACACATTGTAAATTAATTACAGCTTACTGCCTAGTAGCTAAATTTAAGATCATAATTGTCTATTATGTAAGCAGAATATCCATGGAACAGAATAGGTTAAAAGGAATTGCCTTGCTAGAATTAACCCATAATACCTAGTACTGAAGTAAATAAAAGAATCTTTGGATTTCACTTATTTATTGGTACTGAATTGTTATTCATTAGTGATAATCAGAAATGATAGGTGTCTTGAGTAGAGAGTAAGCCATAAACTTTATTTTTAAATATTAGCATTGGATATTCAGGTAAATGTATGTCATTTGTAATATCCATAGAAGTCATGAAATTACTATGGTGCTTTCAAAGGAGGGAGGATAGGAGAAATGATATAAAGTATTAAAAGAGAATACCAAATCAAGAAAAATAACTAATTATCCTATCTTTGATAGATTACATATGTGGCACTGGGCAAATATTCAATATGTCTAAAAAGATCCTTCTTCAAAACAGAACTACTATTAAAGTCGCTATAGAATTCCTTTTTAGCCCATAATGTACTAAGAGCAGTATCTGACATATCGCCTGCTTTATATGAATGGCATTCATTGACAAAATGCATTCCCATATCATCATTTTGAGTTAAAAACTGGTTAATATAGCCTGAGTGGAACTCATAGCTTCAATTCACTGGACATTTTGGCTAGCCAGAATGGCTATGAACAAATCTAAATGAGAATCAGAGGCAAGTTGAAAGGATGGAGTAATGGCTTAATTGAAATTACAAATACAATACATACTATATAGTAATTGCTTTTGTATAATGTTAAAGCTTGTACATGGGTTCTAATGATTTCCTTTGAGATTTAGTTTCTCATAAATGGCAAATGAGGTACCATTTATTAGAAAAAAACATTCTTAAGGAAACACAAAGAGATAATAATAGTTTCATTTTTATTTCAGAGGCTGTGAGAAAAATATAAACTTTAATGAAGAGGATAGTTGACTGAATCATCAGGAGTTAAAAAACAGCAATATAGGAAATTGAGAAAAGTAAGCAAATCATTACTTCCCTTTAAACAACAGTGGGGATGAAAGAATCTGGAAAAGCATTAATGGTGAGTCAAAGACCACAAAGGCTCCCAAACCTGTACATGTAATTGCTCATTCAGCAGTCACACACCTATTTTATCTCTATATGTCCGCATCAATGTTTAAAGTTTTTCTGGAGTGATTGTATAATATTTGCTCTAAATACATATCTCTTTACTACTTCAACTATCTATTCTTAACCTTTAGTTAATATTTCTATTTTTGAAGGTTTAAATATGGTATCCAAAAACCTGTGATACCTTCTGGATATCTCTCTCTATCACCATCGTTTCTATGTCCTAAATTATGTTCATTTCTCCACTCCAAATTCATATGCTGAACTCATTATCCAGTACCTGAAAATATTATTGTTTCTGGAGAACCTTTACAAAGATCAATGATGTAAAGTGAAATACCTAGTTTAGGATTTAGTGTAATTGATTTTCATACAAATGGAAGAGTTTAGGATACATACACATGCCACAGAAAGATCAGATATAGTTATAAGGAGAAAAGAGCTGTCTACAAGATATGAATACCTATTTCACAAGACCAAATCTGTTGATAACTTCAACAAAAGCTTCTAACATTCTTGATACAAGAGGACCAGATATAGGGAGTTGAAAATAATTGTTTTGCTATAATAGAATTTATTCATTCTTAATTGAAATTGTATTTAGGAGAATGAAGTAGAGAAATAAGGCCATAACTTGAAGGTAATAGGAATGAGAAGAATGTTCCTGAGAAACATATATATGATTGGCAACTATAAAGAAAAAAGGTATTGTACTTTTTTCAAAAATTGACCATCTAATACTCCCTAAACCCTGTAATCCTTTATTATTTTCAGTTCAGAGGAAAGAATGACAACACTGAAGAAAGAGTGATCATTAAATAGGCCATAAAATGTTGAATTGAGAGTGAGAATTTGTCTAGATGCTAGAATGAGACAAACTTCAATGTTCAGAAATATTACAAAATGTCATCTATGAATTAATGTATGGAATAAAATAAAATGACTCTAGACTTTTGAAAGTACATTACATACTTGTATAGGAAAAAAACGTCACCTGAGTTTAATGAGAGAGGTATATATCAGGATACAATGAATTTGTATATATTTAGCTTTTTTTCTAGTACTAGACATGATATTCCTTTTATTGAGTTGGTTTTAAGTCCAATTATAGAGAATATTTTACATCTAAAGTACATGCTCCCTTCATATACCCATACAGTCATTGTGCCATAGTGAATATTGATGAGATTCATAGTCATCATAGTTTGATAGGACTGTTTATCACTGCCCTCTTCTGCTACTATGAAAGCTTGTCCTTAGGGAGTAGAGCATTTAGGTCAGCTTCAGCTAAGTAGTCTTGGGGACCTGCTTATGAAGTATATGGTATCTTCTGCTATCGGGAATCATATTTGGGCAGGGAGATAGCCATGGGCAACAATTGTGAGCTGTATATTTTATGAGTCTCTTAGAAAACATTGGTCAACAACTCAAAAGATGTATTGCCATGTCTATTATTGATATTATTGTTAGCTTATCTTTGGTTCGAGGAAGAAGAACCACCACCTCAGGTGAGAAATGTTCATTAAAACTATATTTGTATGAGTATATAAATTATACATATTATTGTACCCCGAAGTTTTTCTCTGGTCCTGTGGCCTGCTTATAAAACAATCATTCAGAAGCTTATATGAATTATAACTGCTCAGCCATTAGCTCAGTCCTACCACTGACAAGTTCTTACATTTAATCTCAGCCCATTACTGTAAATCTATATGTCACCATGTGTTGCATGGCTTTACCTGTTTGCAATTACATGCTGTTCCCTAGATGGTGGGCTGGTGTCTCCTACTTTGCCTTCCTCTTCCCAGAATTCTCCTTGTCTGCTTATCCCACCTATACTTCCTGCCTGGCTACTGACCATTCAGCATTTTATTAAACCATTGTACAAAAGCATTATCCCATAGCATATTATAGGTTTTTTTTTTAAAGGAAAATTGTTTATAATATGGCTCACAGTGCTAAGGAAATGGAGTTGTTTGCTGGAGGCAATATTCTCAGGAAAGTTTTTAAGGTACTTTCACAATTTCCCTCTGAAACTTCAAAAGCTAAGCTTAAATTTTCTACATTGTTCTCAATATTCTTATCTTTGAAGCTCTCACAAAAGAGCCCACTGTGCTCTGAAAACTCCATGGCTTTTTCCGACAAAAATTCAAATGCCTCCATGATCTTCCCCAAAACATGTGGTCAGATCTGTCACAACAATACCCCACAACAAGGCACCAATTTCTGTTTAGTTACATTTTCTATTGCTGTGATAAAATATCATGACCAAAGTAATTTGGGGAAGAAATAATTTATTTCATTGTATTCTTTAATCCATAATCTAGGGAAGAAACTCAGGCCAGGGGCAGTGCCTGATGTAGAAGTTATGTAGGAATTTTGCTTACTGGCCTGCCCCTCATGGCTTACTTTCCTGTTTTCTTATACAACTCAGGACCACCTGCCCAGGTGTGGCACTGCTCCATAAGGGATGAGCCCACCAATATTAAACATCAATCAAGAAAATAAACCACAGACTTGCCTATAGACAAATCTTATGGTGGGTGTCACTTTCTCAACTTAGAGTCCCCCTTCCCATAGAGTCTCACTTGTGTCAAGTTAGCATAATAGATTTTAAAAATTGTGTTATTTGGAAGAATCATAACTATTCATAGCAAAACTATACTATTTCCCACAGAAAGAGAAATACTTGTTATTCAAATGTTTGTTGAATCAGAAAAGTTCTGTATTTTCTAATGCCTCTTCTGTTTCTAAATACTTTGTGATTTTGGTAACACTCATCATTCTCTATGGTGTTTTTCCTGTTGTCTATTTTCTGCATGTCAGGAAAAGCCTCATGAATCAACTTCATGAATCTATACCTTATGTGATCCAGTCTCTGTATAGCTAACCTTTAGATTCATGTCATTCTTCATCTATTCTTGATATTCCTAGTTATCAGTGACTTAATTTTCCATTCAGAGTCTTTGTGAGTGATTTTTTTGATCCTCTCTCACTTTATAAACACATCCTTACTTGTTAGGCTAAACATAAATTTGGGGGGTTATTCTTGATCTCCTGTTAGCCCAGTGAGTATCCCCAAATGCATTATGTAGCATGGATCATAAAAGGTCTTATCAATAAAAACAAACCCAGAGCCAGATATTGGGGTGACTGCTAGAAGATCAGAGAAACAGAGCAAGCCACAGACCTCATGTCAACAATTCATTAGCTGATCTTGTTTCCTCAAACTGGAAGCCTCTGTGTTCTCATTGGAGTGGATCTCAGGTGAACTGGTGCTAAAAGCCAGAAAGCTTAACAAGGCTCTTGTTCCTGGTCCTCATGCCTTATATACCTTTCTGCTTCCTGCCATCACTTCCTGGGATTAAAGGCATGTGTCACCATACCTGGCTGTTTCCAGTGTGACTTTGAACTCACAAAGATCAAAATGGATCTTTGCCTCCAGAATGCTAGGATTACAGGAAGAAAATGTATGTTATATTTGAAAGAGGTAGTTTTGCACTAAATATCAAATGTCTTCCAATCATTTATAGTTTAAAGTCTTTATCCATAGTTGGTGGTGTTTGAAAAATTGAAAAATTTAGGGAAAGTTTAAGATGTGGAGCCTCACTGGAGGAAGTATATTGTACAGTGGGATGAGCCTTGAAATTTATCCTCTGCTTCTTATCCATGGATACAAGGTAACCAGATATTCCCTTAATCTCTTGATGCTATGTTTTGCCATGGATGATAGATTATACTTTTAAACTGTGAGCCAAAACAACAAAACAACAACAAAATTTCTTCCTTCAAGAAAATAAGTAATAATAAATAAATAAATAAATATAAGTTATGATGCCTATTGAATACGGTCAGTTTTAGAAGCAAAATTTGTATGAAATTAAGTCAAAAGATAATGTATAAAAGTATAAAACAACATTAAAGTTCTTACCTTGAATGACTAAGAAGATAACATTCCCAAACTACAGGAGGTAAATGATGTCACTAGAAAAATTATGATAATGATTTTTCTGTGGCTATCTATCCAGTTGTGTGTCTACACTGATCTGTTTTCTTTTATAATTGGTGTGTTTGATGTTGCTCTCCAGCTTTATAATGATATTAAGAGACTATTTTGCTGAAGTACAAAACCCCATGATCTAAAATATAGTTCAGAAATGCACCAAGCCAGAAAAAAGCAAGTAATGGTTATGAATAGTTAAAAAAAAGGACAATGCTGATTTCCAAAAGGTTTTCTTTCTTTAAACAAATCCTAGTTCATGTGTATTACTAGAATAAGAACTACATATTATTTTATATCTAGCATTTCTAATGTGTTTGTTGCTTCATTAGTTTTGAGAATACAAGTTTCTGTTGCCCTGGAACTTGCTATGTAGACCAGGCTATGTTGAACTCACAAAAATCTTCCAAACTCTTTTACCCTCCTGCTAGAATTGAGGTTGTCTGCCACCATGATTAGCTGCTAAACTTTTAAGATAATTGTTGAATCGATTATAATATTTTTAAAGGTTCAAAAATGCACTAATTCTACAGACAATAAATTATGTTATTGGAAGATAAATTTATTTCTCAAGAATCATGGCTCAAGCTGGACAGTGGTAGTGCATGCCTTTAAATCCAGTATTCAGGTGGCAGAGCCAGTTGGATCTCTGTGAGTGTGAAGCCAGCCTGGTCTATAGGGTGAGATCCAGGACAGGCACCAAAATTATCAGAGAAACCCTGTCTTGAAAAAAAAAAAAAAAGAATTGTGGTTTGTATAACAGACTTATGATATAAGATAGGTAATAAAGTTTATTTTATTGTAGAATCCTGCCCACAAATCAAGGATATACATATTCAAATTTATGATGAAAGAAATTTAAAAACATCCATAACCAAGAATTGTAGGTGGAAGTTTATGTCCCACCATCAACTCCCAAATACCCAGCAGTAGTTTGCCTATTTACCACACAGAGGCTTATATTAACTATGATTGGCTAGTAGCTCTAGCTTATTAATAACTAGCTCATACATTTAAATTAACCCATAATTTTTATCTGTGTTTAGATAAACGTGTCTTGGTAGCTTTTCTCTGTGAAATATTATTATCTTGCTTACTGTAGCTGAAGTTTTCCTGTTCCTGCCTGGCTTCTATATGGCCCCATCATCCTGCAGCTGCTCAGACCCAAGTAAACACACAGAGACTTATATTATTTTTAAACTATGGCAATGGCAGGCTCCTTACTAGTTAGCACGTATATCTAAAATTAACCCATTTCTATAAATCTATACTTTGCCACCTAGCTCATGGCTTACCAGTACCTTTGAATCTTGCTTCTTCTGGCAGCAGCTGGCAGCATCTCCCTGCTCTCTTTTCTCCTGTCTTATCTCTCCAGTTAGAAGGTCCTTCCTAACCTTATTATGCCTCACTATTGGCCAAACATCTTTATTTATTCACCAGTCAAGGCAACACATATTCACAGCATACAGAACAGCATCACCCACTAGCTTCCTCTGCATCAGGCTGATATCTCTTTGACTCCACCCTTCTTCTTCCCAGCATTCTTGTTTGGGTGGCCCTACCTATAGTTCCTGTCTGGCCACTGGTCAATCAGCATTTTGTTAAACCTATTTGAGTGACAAATCTTTACAATGCACAAGAGGATTATTTCACAACAAATAATAACTATTCTAAAGTGGAGAAAATTAAAGGGAAGTCAGTTTTCACACATTGTAGGTGATAAAATAATAATTGAGAGATAAATTGTAGGAGAGACATTAAAGATGCAGGGCCATTAGTAATTAATAATTCTGGAGAATGTAATTTCAATATAAAAATTAAAGAAGGCTTTCAGTTTTCAATACTATTCCCCTATATATAAGAATAGAAGAAGGAATAAAATCCACACTAATATATAAGAAAGAAAAAAATTTCATGTATACTGAATACAAATTACCTTGTGTTATAGTAAGTATGTGGCCTATGAAAACCATGACCTGGTTTTGAAAAAGTCCTCAATTACTCCCATATATGTAATCTCAGAAAATCCCTTAAGTTTGCTCAGTTTCTCTTTCTATATCATCTAAAATATTCATGTATTTTTCTCATATTTTATGACAAATCAATGTAATAACATTGGTTAAAAGTAGAGAATGATATTTGGTACATAAGTGATCTTATATGTAGAATATTTACAAAGACCCTCAAATAAATAGTAATAAACCTAACCAAAGAAGTAAAAAAATCCCACTTATATAAGGAAAGCTTTAAAATACTGAAGAAGAAAATACAATAGAGGAAGACATTACAAAATGGGAAGACATCTAATGCTCATGGATTGAATTTTTCTGCTGTGTCTAAAGGTAACACATAAGACAGCCCCTCCATTAAAGTTTATAATTTCAGTGGCTTCTCCCACTCTTGATTTCTAGACTCATTCCTTTTCACTAAGATAGAACATAGAGAGTTATTTTAATTCTGTTAAATTTCTGAGATGAGGTTTATATCCTAGCATATAAATATTCTTATATTCTGTCCTGTGGACTACTGAGACTATTTATTTCATATTATTTGGATTGAGCAATCTATATATTTCTGCTAAGTTCATTTGATACCTTTTGTCATTAAGCTCATCTGTTTCTCTATTCAGTTTTTGCATGGATAATTTATTTGAGAATGTAAGGTATTGAAGTCAACTCTTATTGTGTTGAGATTATATTTAATAAAATTAGTTTTTTATCTTCTCAGTGAATATGTTCAGGATGGTAATGTCCTCTTGAAAGATTTTTCCCATATGAAGTGACCTTCTTGATCTCTTATGATCTGTGTTGATTACAATTTTACTTCTTCGATTATTATTTTATTTATTATCCTTTAGCACTATTTTGTTGACATGAGACATAGTAGCTCCTGACAGCACCAATCTACTCCCAAGAGGATGTTGGACATTCAAGAAACTCCATATAGAATTTGTCTACTTCTTGGCAAATATGACCTGTTGGGCATAATACTGCCCATGCCTTGACTGTTGACAGTAAGCATGTTGTCCAAGCGTGCTATTCTGTTCATGCAGAACACAAGAAAAAATATTGGACCTTGCCAAGACAGGGGAGAACACTCTTTCAAAAATTTCCTGCTTCTGAAAATAACCTGTCAGATATTCTAAGCATGTAGCCAAAAGTGGATACCCCAATGTTTCAGAGAAACATTGGGTGACTGTTCAGGCAGGTGCCTGTTTCTGTCATCCCTTTTATATTTTAGAAGTCTCCTGCTTGCATTTCCTGCTTACTCAGGTAATATTATTTTCCTTCTCAGGAATTTGGTGGTGTTGAAGACCAGATGGTTATAGTTACAATTTTCTCATATCTGAGCTAAGGACATATCAGGTACTAGACTGATATTCTTCAGGATGGGATATCTATTGTAGTAATCTCTATATTTTGACATTTATCTATATTCTAGACATCTACTACATGTTTCTTGATGTTGTTGTTATTGCTTGTAGTTCCATTTTTATTTATGTTATTAACCTTTCTTTCTCCTGGACATTACTTGATAATTGTTCTTAATATATATAGTTTTGTATTAGGTTTAAAACCTTCTCATTTAGACCAAAAGGGAACATGTAGTGAGAACTCACTCCACCAATTAGTTTTAAGTTATAAGTTTTAGGGAGTGGCTTCTTATCTGCATATATGATTGCTTAAAAAGAAAGAGACAGGGGGTCGAGCCTCTTCTTCTAGGGGTGGATTCAAATGGCTGGATCCATTTGATCTCAGGCAGAAAAGATGGCGCTGTTCACTTGGTTTTATATTTGTGAGTGTATCTTCTCCTTTATTATTTTAATCAATCATTGTTACCCTCTTAAGCAGAATCACATGAATTTCTTATAATACTGTGTCCATATACATCTTCATGTTTGAAGTCATACAGAACACCAAGATGTTGGGAATATCTAGTTCTTAGATTTTCATTTTGTCATTTTTGTAGAAAGATTCCATTCAACTCACCATACTTCCCATCCAATTTAATTTATGTCCCACTTTATTCAAGTAGTGAAATGTAGAGCACTGTTGAAGGAATCAGAGTCATATGTCATATCAATAGAGGATACATTCTTAAAAATGTGTCATTAAGTAATTGATGTTTCTTTACTCTCTGTCTACTGAAACATTGTAAGATTTGAATTTTTCAGTCAACCAATCTACATGAATCTCTGGAATAAATTTGATTTGATCTTTGTGAATTTATTGGACATGATATGCTGATATGCTAATATTTTATTTAGTCTTCTTTTTATGCATATAAGAAATATTGTGCTAATGTTTTTTTTTTTCCTTGTTACACTTTTATTTGGTTGTACTATGAGATTAATTGTGGCATGAAAAAGCTATAATTCCTTCACTTTCACTGTTGAAGATATTGTTTAAGAAGAACTATTTATAATTATTACTGTATTAATTATTAATTAATTCTTAGTGTATTCATTTTGGCTAAATGTGGGAAAAGAGGAACAATTATTCACTACTTGTAGGAATATACACTGGTACTGGCACTATGAAAATCAGTATGGTATTTCCTCAAAATATTAAAAATAGATCTACTATAGGATCCATATATACCACTCTTAAGCATATCCCCAAATAACTTTATATCTTAAAACAGAGGTATCTGCTAATCCGTGTTCATTGTACTTTTCACAACCACCAGGAAATTCAATAAACCTAACTATCCATAAATTAATGAATTTATAATTAAAATGCAGTACTCATCCCTTATGAAACACATATAAAATTTGCAGTATGGAGGTGAAAACAATCATTCCAGGTAAGCCAATATAGATACAGCACTAAGGGAAGAGAAATATACTGAGGGAGAAATAACAGTAATGATTTTTCAATATGGAAACCTACCAAATATAATTAACCCCAAACACATATACTCATAAACTGAATACCCAACTCTCTATATTTGGATGGGAGAGACTCCTCAGTAGATAATGGTACCACCCTACTCTTCCAGATACCCAATTTCTCTTCCTAGATCAGGTACTTAACCCTAGATCCAGGGAAAAACAAAAATCAGTGCCTTTAACTTCAATGAGCTCTGAGACTTACTTTCACATTCCCATAAACAAATATGTACACATTAATTTAATTAAAAATAAAATTACATCATGAATACAAATCTGTGTTTACTTTAAAATAATTCTATATTAAAAAATAAGATAGACTAAGACAAAATGTTAAGATACAAGCTTCTGTTTAACTTGTGCATGCTGACTGTCAGGAACAAACTGAGATGCTAAGTATGACTGTTTCTGCCATACACATTACAAATAACACTTGTGTGCATAATGGAAAGTGAAGAATTTCCATTAAGT
Organism: Onychomys torridus; assembly: GCF_903995425.1. Classification (NCBI taxonomy): domain Eukaryota; kingdom Metazoa; phylum Chordata; class Mammalia; order Rodentia; family Cricetidae; genus Onychomys; species Onychomys torridus. The sequence goes on from NC_050466.1 coordinate 42,906,173, forward strand.
GTATAGTGATGAGGATGATGTAATAGAGCCTTTCCTCATACGTATAAAAAATATAGCCGATACTTACTGCATCACATTTTTTCCTGAAAGCAATACAAGAGAACATGAGTCTTCCATTACATTTCCTATTCTCACTGATCTTGGGTAGATATGCATGCTTATTATTGTTATTAGTTTAATCTGTGGTAATAAATCTGTTAATTTTTAATTTTTGAAAGTTTCATGAATGTATTTAAGAACATAGGATCATATAAATCCTTATTTCTCCATTCTGATCCCTCATATCCTGCTCAACATGCCCTTTCCATGTAATGTTCTTCTTCTCCCTTTTTTATGCCCACTTATTACAGTTAGTGCTGACCATATGTGTACATGTGTGTGGGATCTTAAACTGGAACATTGGAATCTTATCAGTGGTCACATCATTAAAACAGGATAATTTTCCCTGTAGTGGACTGAATGTAAATATTCATCATAGTCTTGAACACTTGAACACTTGGGCTTCAGTTCATGATGACATTTAGGTGATACAACCTTGCTGGACAAAGCATGTCACTGGGGGTGTGTTTAATGATTAAATATGATTCTCTTACTCCTACTTAATTCTCTCTGTTTTGTGCTTATATTTCAAGATGTGAGTTCTTATTTTCTTTTGCCCTACACCATGCCCACTACTTGCTGTCATGCTTCTAATCTGCCATCATAGACTGCATCCCTCTGAAACTGTAAGCTAAACCAAATTGTTCTTTCTCTAAGTTGACTTTTTCATGGTATTTTATCACAGCAGGAAAAGGAACTAATACATAATTTGCTACCAGAGATTGGGCAGCTGATGTCAAGAGCCTCATTATACTATTTTATGAACAAATGTGGAAGCAAAAATAAACTCTTCTATGTTGCCATGGCCACCATGTTTTATCACAGCAACAAAAAAAAGTTACTAATACATCTCTGCTATAAGAAACACTAAACTGCAAAAAGCTACTCAAAAACGGATGTGGTCTGTAGGTCATGTGCACCATATAGTGTTTTGCTTTAATTGTAAACACAACCAAAAATCAGCTTTAAAGAGTCTCAGTGTTTGGAACCTCGGGCTTACACAGGGACACTTTGCTCAGCCTGGAAGGAGGGAACTGAATCCACCAGGTTTAAATGAATTCCCAGGGGAGTCTTGGCCCTGGAGGAGATGGGAATGGAGGGGAGCATATGGGGGGAAGGTGGGGGTGGGGGCGGGAGGGGGGAGGATAGGGGAACCCATGGCTGATGTGCAAAATTAAAACAAAAATATAATAATTTTTAAAAAAGAACCAGGAAAGTAAGGAGAGAGAGAGAGAGAGAGAGAGAGAGAGAGGGAGGGAGGGAGAGAGAGAGAGAGAGAGAGAGAGAGAGAGAGAGTCTCAGTGAATAATTATCTGGGTCAAGATGGTTTGTGGACATGTCTGTGGGAAACTGCCTTGATTACATTAATTGATGAAAGAAAACCTAGACTGAAAATGGGTAATTTGGGGACCTGGATTGTTCAAGATTAAAGAAAGCTAAATGAGCACTTGTTCATTTGCTTTCTGCTCTTAACTATAGACATCTCAATTTGCTGATGGTGTAACTTCCCTGCAATATGAACAGTAACCTAGAATTGCAAATCAAAGAATCCTTTTATCCTTAGTTGCTTTTTGTTAGAGTGTTTCATCAGAGTAGAAATGAAATTAAAACACAAACTAAACCCCTTCTCTTAAAATATGGCAATAAATAAAAAAAAACCAAAAAACTTTCATTCTCTCTGTTGTAATCTGAGTTAAAACCCTGAACTTTCACATTAGAATTGTATCTTCCTAGTTGGTTTATGAATTTTTGGTCTTATAATAAGAGAACTATATCTAGAATTAACAATACTTTTAGAAAAGACCCCTGAAATTATATGTAATACTGAAAGAGATATATTGTCTTATACTTAATATGATACTTTGTTTTGTTCCCAAGTGGTTCAATGAATGACTTTCTGACCTTATTATATAATTATTTTAAAAATAGTTTAATCAAATGACAAAGCTATCTTAACCATTCAATTTTTAACATAAATGTAGTTTGATTATAATTGGCACCCATAATCTCATAACCCCTTTTTCTTATAGGGAGTGGCACTATTAGGAGGTATGGCTTTCTTGGGATGCATATGGCCTTTTTGGGGGAAGTGTGTCATTGTGAGGGCAGGCATTGACATTTCACATACTCCGGATACTGCCAAGTGTGTCACTGGACTTCCTGTTTCCAGCAAGATGTAGAATACTTGGATATTTCTCCAGCACCATGCCTGCCTTCATGTTGCCATGCTCCCCACCATGATGGGTTTAACCTCTGAACTAGCTAAATGTTTCTTTTATAAGAGTTGCTGTGGATGTAGAGAAATTCCTTAAAAGCCTTTCAGCCATTTGTGATTCTTCTGTTTAGAATTCTCTGTTATGCTCTGTAACACATTTTTTAATTGGATTGTTCAGTATTTTGATGTCTAGCTTTTTGAGTTCTTTATATATTTTGGAGATAGACCTCTGTCAGATGTGTTGTTGGTGAAGATCTTTTCCCATTTTGTAGGCTGTCATTTGGTCTTATTGACCATGTCCTTTGCTCTACAAAAGCTTCTCAGTTTCAGGAGGTCCCATTTATTAATTGTTTCTCTCAGTGTCTGTGCTACTGGTGTTATATTTAGGAAGTGGTCTCTTGTGCCACTTTGTTCCAGACTACTTCCTACTTTCTCTTCTATCAAGTTCAGTGTAATGGGATTTATGTTGAGGCCTTTGAACCACTTGGATTGGAGTTTTGTCCATGGTGACAGATATGGATCTATTTATAATCTACTGAATTTTGATATCCAGTTATGCCAGCACAATTTGTTGAAAATGCTTTATTTTTTCCATGATACAGTTTTGGCTTCTTGGTCAAAAATCATATGTTCATAGATGTGTTGATTAATGTCAGGGTCTTCAATTTGATTCCGCTGATCCACATGTCAGTTTTTGGGAAATGTAAATCAAAACAACTCTGAGATACCATCTTACACCTGTCAGAATGGCTAAGATCAAAAACACTAAAGATAGCTTATGTTGGAGCGGATATGGAGCAAGGGCAACACTCTTCCACTGTTGGTGGGAATGCAAACTTGTACAGCCACTCTGGAAATCAGTACGGTGGTTTCTCAGGAAATTGGGAATAAGTCTTCTTCAAGACCCAGTTATACCACTCTTGGGCATATACCCAAGGAATGCTCAATCTTTCCACAAGGACATATGCACAACTATGTTCATATCAGCATTATTCATACTAGCAAGAACCTGGAAACAACCTAGATGCCCCTCAACTGAAGAATGGATAAAGAAAATATGGCACATATACACAATGCAGTACTACTCCGCAGTAAAAAATGATATCATGAAATTTGCAGGCAAATGGATGGAACTAGACAATATCATCTTGAGTGAGGTAACCCAGAGTCAGAAGGAAAAACATAGTATGTATTCACTCATAAGTGGATACTAAATTTGAGGGAAGGGATGGACAGACTGCAACCCACAACTCCAGAGAGGCAAGCTAACAGGGAAAGACCCTAGGAGGGACACATGGATGATCCTGTGAAGGAGAAGTGGATGCAATCTACATGAGCTGATTGGGTGTGGGGGGTGGCAGAGGAGGAGGATTGAGGGATAAGAACATAGGGAAAAGGGAGGGTCAAGCTGGAACAGGGTTATAGTGGGAGGGCAGGGAGGAAGATACCATGATAGTAGAGGACACCATGGGAATTGGAAGAGGTAGGACGCTGGGGAGGATTTCAGGAATCCACAATTTTGACCCCACCTTGGGCTGCTGGCAGTGGTCCAGATGGTGCCTGGACAGGTCTACTCTGGTGACCACCCTAGCAAATATCCTGGCTGTCATTATAGAGCCTTTGTCCAGTGATTGATGGAGGCAGATGCAGAAATCAACAGCTAAGCACCAGGCTGAGCTCTGGGAATCCAGTTGATGAGAGAGAGGAGAGATTCTGCAGGCAAGGGATGTTGAGATCATGATGGGAGGACATGCAGAGATGAGTAGCCACACTAGTGGAAGCCCATGAACTGTGGACTGATGTGTGGTGGGTAGTGTGTTCCCCGAAATAAACATATCTGGGGTCAGAGAACAGACAGCCACTAGAACAAAGCCAAAATTGGTGGCTAGAAAATGGGAAGAGTAAGCCATAACAGAAGTTGGGCGGTGGTGGTGCATGCCTTTAATCCCAGCACTTGGGAGGCAGAGCTAGCTGGATCTCTGAGTTCAAGGCCACTTTAGAAACAGCTAAGCATGGTGATCCACATCTTTAATCCCAGAAAACCAACCTTTAATCTCAGGGATTGGGGGCAGAAAGAGAAAGGTATACAAGGCGTGAGGACCAGGAATTAAAGGAGTAAAGCATGTAGTTAGTTAAGCATCTGGTTGGTTAAGCATTCAGGCTTTGGAGCAACACAGTTCAGCTGAGATTCATGTGGAGGAGGACTCAGAAGCTGCAGCCAGAGAAACAGGATCACCTGAGGAACTAGCAAGGTGAGATAGCAGTGGCTTGTTCTGCTTCTCTGATCTTCCAGCATTCACCCCAATAACTAGCCTCAGGTTTGATTTCATTAATAAGACCTTTTAAGATTCATGCTACACTGGTGGCTGTGGAGCCCCCATGGGACTTGACTAGGCCCTCTGGATATGGAAGACAGGTGTTTGGCTCAAACCATATGGGGGGTGCCCAGGCAGGGAGATCAGGATCTGTCCCTGGCCCATGGACAGGCTTCTGGAACCTGGTGCCTGTGGTGTGACACCTTGCACAGCCTTGGTGCAGTGGGAAGGAGCTTGGACCTGCCTATGCTCAGTGTGTTGGGCTCTGCTGACTCCCCATGGGAGACCTCGTTTTGGGTGATATGGGGATGTGGAGTGGCTTGGCAAAGAGGGCTGGGATTAGGAAGAGAGAGGAGGGCTTTGTGGATAGTACGTGGAGTGAGTAGAAAATTTCTTAATAAAGAAAAATGAAAAAAGAAAGAGTTGTTGGGGTTATAGTGTCTATTCATAGCAAGAGTAAACCCTAAATAAGACAGTGTTATAACAAATGAACCGGAAATTTAATTTCATTTGTAATTTTCCTTTCTTAAATATTATTAATATATTTCCTAAAAAGTGCATTTTAAATAACACTGAATGGTAAAAGATGTGAATAAGAATTTCAATTCCCCATTTAAAATTTATTCTTAATCCTTTTCACTTATTTGCTCATTTTTCACCTTCAATTTCTCTTTGTCATTTTACTGGGCCTTTAAATTCCTATTGCAATGGGAATTTTACTCAAGTTTTATTTCTGTGGAAGCTGAATAAAAAACTGCACCTATGTGCAGGGCACTGAAAATATTGACTTTTAAAATCTATTTAGTCCTCTGGGAGCCTGACTCCCCTCATGCTGCATTCAGAATATTTAATTTCAGCTAACTCTTTCTCAATTCTCAAAAATACTTCATTTTCTTTATCTCCTGTTGACTTCTCATATATCTCACAACTTTTGTTCAAATATTGCCAGGCAGTGGTGGCACAAGCCTTTAATATCAGCACTCGGGAGACAGAGGCAAGTGGATCTCTGTGAGTTCAAGGCCAGCCTGGTCTACAAAGTGATTTCCAGAAAAGGCACAAAGCTACACAAAGAAACTCTGTCTTGAAAAAAAAATGTCTATACTCTCCTGCCTATCCACCAGAAGATGACATAGCAGATTATTTGACATACATGAAAGCCATCCAGTGAAAGATTCTTTACTTTGATTCTGTAATTCACAAGCTCTCTAGATTTTCACTTGCCTTTTTTATTTCTTTTGCTTTTCAAAGCAAGAGCAGCTCTTTTTCCATTCTAAGATTAATCTTTCTGTGACTTGGAGCATATTCATTCCCAATTCATCTAAAAACATACTTTATGATTCCCTTTTCTCTGGCACCATAAGCCTTGCTCAGTAACTGCTTTTCTTTTCCTAAATTCATAGTAGGATTTAGGGATACATTTTTTCTTATTTTATTGAAAATAGACTATTTTCTCAATAATATATTCTGATTATTTTTTCTCCTACTTTTCCTCTTCCCAGTTCCTCCCAACTCTCCTGGATCCATTGTCTGTCTATCATTAGGCAAGAATAGGCCTCTAAGAGACAACAACACATAACCAAATAAAATATAATAAGATAATAACAAAAAAATACATCAGAATTGGAAAAAACAAAGAGAAGAAAAAGAGGCCAAGAGAAGGCACAGAAATCAGAGACCCACTCCTTCGCATACTCAGAAATCCTATAAAAATACTTGGGGCCAACCTAAACCTTCTGCATGTGTGTGACAGTTGTATAACCTGTTCTATTTGTGGGGCTCCTAGCAGTGGGGTCAGGAACTGTCCCTACCACTTGGGTTGGCTTTCCTTCTGGGTTGCCTGGCCCAGCCTTCAGGAACTTACTCCTACTTCAACTTGAAGTGTCATGTTTTGTTGACTCCCATGGGAGACCTGCTCCTTTGTGAATGGAGACAGAGGAGGAGTGGATGGACTATTAGATGAGAGGTGGGAGGAGGGAATGGGAGGAGAAAAGGGAGGGGAAACTGTGGTCATATGTAAAATAAATGAAAAAAATAATGGAAAACAACAAAAACTTACAAACAAACAAAAAACTCACTAAACTAGAAACTATAATATGTACACAGAGGACCTGGTACAGACCCTTAAAGTCCTTGTACATGCTGGCTCAGTCTGTGCATTCATAAAAATTTTGATCAGGTTGATTTAGATGCACTTGTTTTCCTGGTGTCTCCATCCCCTAGAGTATTTACACTCTTTCTGCTTTCTCTGCCAGGCATTACCTGAGTTCTGAGGGGAGGGATTTGATGAAGATATCCCATTTAATGCTGAGCATTCCAAGGTCTCTTACTTTCTGCATGTCTGAATATGTGTCTCTATATTTGTGGATTCTTAAAAGCTCTTTTTTTCTAAATTTACCCATAATTTGATAATTTCTCCAAAATTATCTCCATGATAAGTTAATATGCTAAATTATCATCTTGTGTTTCCCTTAGACAAAAGTAGGTAAAATACGCACCCAAAGAAATATAACTGAAGTTTTTCGTTTTTTATTTTGTTTTTGTTTTTTTTATCATTTTAAGCTTTGGCCCAATAAGGGTACATAGATGTTAATAAAGAAATGCATAAAGACTTTCAACTATTAGTGATGGTTCTCCCAAAAATACTAGCTTGACTCTCTTCCATTCTGTCTGTGGTCTGAATGATCTTCTATTTTATCTCAAATTGACTCTAAGTAACCACTCCAATTCAGATTCTTCTATTTTTGTAATAGCATTTTGTAAACCACATTTTCGTACCCGGTTCTTTGATGATCCTTTAGAGAAAATGTCCTGACTCAAGCTCCTAAAAAAGTATCTCTTAGCAACTTGGTCAGAGGGAGAAAACTTTTCTCAGCACAACATAAAATATCATAACTTATTTGAAATTTTTCCTATTGTTTAATATTTACTATTAGCAGCCAAATACAATCGTAAACACATTATATCTACTGTTTAATTATATTTCCACAGCCACATTTAGAGTTTATATTATTCTCTCAAAATTATATAGAAAACTTGGTCATATATTTATCAAATCACTTTTTAAAGGTCACACACTGATGATTATTAGAGCATTTGATGTTCAAACACCTTGAATTCAGAAGTTTTATTCAAACATCTTTTCTAGTAAGTTTGTACACAGCTTAAGGAGAAGCTCATAAACATTTAAATCATAATTCAGTATGTTACTTTCAAAGCTGTAGACCATCTCTAGAGATTCTTGTGTTAAAAGAAGAAAATGACTAATAAGTCAATCTGTAATTGAATTGCTTCTAATATTTATTCATAATCAATAGTACCAGTAATTCCAAAATATTTAAATATATCAACCAGAATTGAAGTCATAAGCACATGTTATTAACTATACATTTTAAGTGTTTCAAATCTCAATAAATAATTTTCTAACTTGACAAACTTCATCAAAAATTAGATTCATTTATGAGCTCTGCAAATTGCTGATGTCCTCCTCAAGGACATTTTATTTAATGTGAAAATTAACCAGTGATATAATTGGACACAAGTGATCTGAGTGTCCCAAACACTTTAGAAATATTTTCTCTTCTTTTTTTCTTTTATTATTATTATTATTATTATTATTATTATTATTATTATATTTGTGTTATAATTTTACACATCAGCCATGGGTTCCCCTGTCCTCCCCACTCCTGCCCCCAACCCCAGCTTCCCCCCAGCCCCTCCCTTCCATTCCCATGTCCTCCAGGGCCAAGAATCCCCTGGGGATTCATTTAAACCTGGTGGATTCAGTACAGGCAGGTCCAGTCCCCTCCTTCCAGGCTGAGCAATGTGTCCCTGTGTAAGCCCAAGGTTCCAAACAGCCAGCTCATGCACTAAGGACAGGTCCTGGCCCCACAGCCTGGATGCCTCCCAAACAGTTCAGGCTATTCAATTGTCTCACTTATCCAGAGGGCCTCATCCAGCTGGGGGCTCCACAGCCTTTGGTTCATAATTCATATGCTTCCATTCATTTGGCTATTTGTCCCTGTGCTTTTTCAATCTTGGTTTCAACAATTCACACTCTTACAGTCCCTCCTCTTTCTCAATTATTGGACACATGGAGCTCCACCTGGGGCCTGACTGAGGACCTCAGCATCCATTTCCATCAGTTATTGGATGAGAGTTCCCCATCAAATTACCAACACAATTCTTCACAGATCTGGAAAGAATAATACTCAACTTCATATGGAAAAACAAAAAACCCAGGATAGGCAAAAGAATCCTGTACAATAAAACAACCTCTGGATGCATCATGATCCCCGACCTCAAGCTCTACTATAGAGCTACAGTAATAAAAACAGCTTGGTACTGGCATAAAAACCAACATGTGGACCAATGGAATTGAATTGAAGACCCTGACATTAACCTACACACCTATGAACATATAATTTTTGACAAAGAAGCCAAAAATGTACAATGGAAAAAAGAAAGCATCTTCAACAAATAGTGCTGGCATAACTAGATGTCAATGTGTAGAAGGCTGCAAATAGATCTATATCTATCACGTTGGCACAAAACATAGTCCAAGTGGATCAAAGACCTCAACATCAATCCAGTTACTCTGAACCTGATAGAAGAGAAAGTAGGAAGTACTCTTGAACACATTGGCCCTGGAGATCACTTTCTAAATATAACACCAGTAGCACAGACACTGAGAGAAACAATCAATTAATGGGACCTGTTAAAACTGAGAAGCTTTTGTAGAGCAAAGGACACAGTCAACAAGACAAAGCAACAGCCTATAGAATGGGAAATACTTTCTCTTCTATGTTAGATTCATAAAAAGACCTGTTTACAAGTTTCCTAAGGATTGAAAATGAGGTAGACAATATCATTCAGAAAAATTCCTTATGAGACTCAACTTTGCTGGTGTGTAGATAAGCTTTTCAGGAAATTGTCTTCCTATTTTTAAATTTATCTTCTCTGTTACATTGCCATCTAGGAAGCCTAGAGATAAATTAAATTAGTGACTACAAAAATAAAGGTGACATTTCATTTCTTATTTGCATATAATGTAGTCCCCTGTTCTTAACTCTGTTCAGATAAATATATATGTATATTTTGGTTTTTAACCCCCAACACTGTATATTTGTTTTTTTTAAATATTTCCATCATTGGCTTCTGCAAACTCATTGAAAAATATGTGAGTATTTATTTTAAATAAATCAAAATTGACAAATCCTCCTCCTAGAAAAATAGTATACTATCACTGTCTGTTGGGACAGGCTCTAGCAGTACAGGGCTTGAAAAGGAGTTGCTGCACATTATGACATTTTTTCTGAGGGGGTTAAGGGAAAAAGAGATATAGTCTCTTTATAATGTCCTTCTTCATTCTTTGTATTCTTCATTCTGTGTTCTATGTTCTCTTTTTTTTAAAATCTCTATCCAGAAATGTCCTTTCTGTCTCTTTTGATATTTTCCTTCTACTTCTCTCATTTTTTGATTTCCGTCTAACTCTATATTTATTCCTCCTTATTCCCCATATTAATCTTTTCCCTTTCTCTCCCTCTTGATGTTCTCCTCCTAATTGTCTCATTCTTGATGTTTTTATTCTAGCATATTATAACTGTCTTTATTCTTTATCATACAGCTTACATAATCTCAGCAAAATCTTTCAGGCAATATAAAAGTTAAAATGTATTTACATTCTGCTTTTCAAATGAACAATTACAATGAAAACAAATAAAAACAGCATGTTTGTCATATACCTTAACATTATTAAACATTGTATATATTATGGGTAAAAAAAATTATCCCAAGAATCCATATATATTCATACTCAAGAAACTTATTATAGATTAGCAGTATGTAAGCAAGCAAGATATTTGCGTTTTGTGGTTACAAAGAAAGGTCCAATCATGTTTTCACTTGTCTAGAAAAGTAAGCTTATAAGGATTCTTAAAGGAATCACAAACCAACAGAGCCCGCCAGCACCAGATTAGACCAAGAGAGCCTTTGTCCAGTGACTGATGGGGGTGTGCTGTGGATATCGCTCTGTGTAAATAAAGTTCTGATTGGCCAGTGGTCAGGCAGGAAGTATAGGCAGGACAAGAGAGAGGAGAATTCTGGGATGTAGAAGGCTGGGGAGGGACACCGCCAGCCGCCGCCATGAAAAGCAACATGTAAAGACACTGGTAAACCACAAGCCATGTGGCAAAATCTAGACTAACAGAAATGGGTTAATTTAAGGTAGAAAAGGTAGATAACAAGCAGCCTGCCACGGCCATACTGTTTTTAAGCAATGTAAGTTTTTGTGTGCTTTCTTGGTTGGGTCTGAGCGACTGTGGGACTGGCAGGTGAGAGAGATTTGTCCTGACTGGGCCAGGCAGGAAAACTCCAACTACAGAGGTGGATGCAGAAATCCACAGCCAAGAACCAGGCTAAGCTCTGGGAATCTAATCTATGAGAGGGTGTAGGGATTCTGCAGGCAGGGGACATGGAGATCATGATGGAAAGACATGCAGAAATGACCTGTCACACTAGTGGAAGCCCATGAACTGTAGACTAGTGGCTGCGGAGCCCCCATGGGACTGGACTAGACCCTCTGGATATGGAAGATGGTTGTTTGGCTGGAACTCTTTGGGGGGCACCCAGGCAGGGAGAATGGCATCAGCTGGTATATAGGCAAGCATTTGGGAGCCCAGTTACTGTCCTGTGATGCCTTGGGCAGCCTTGGTGCAGTGGCAAGGGACTTGGACCTGCCTAGGCTCAATGGGCCAAGCTCTGATGATACCCCATAGGAGATCTTATTTTGTGGGATGTGAGGCAGAAAGGGAGGGAGGGCTGGACGGTGGGAGGATGGAAGAGGGATGATCTGTGGGTGGGATGTAGAGTGAGTAGAAACTTTCTTAATAAGGAAAAAATGAAAAAAAAAGAGTTAATAAAAAACAAACAAACAAACAAAGGAATCATCACAAACCAAAACTTTTATGCATGAAAAACTATCAGTCACCTCTTCTTTAAGTCTTTAGGGTGCATTCCCACTCATCAATAGTTTTATTATTATTATTATTATTATTATTATTATTATTATTTTATATCAGGAGATTGAGGGCAACAATTGTTACAAGGAATTAATCATCACCTCTGGTCATTAACCAATCCTAGTAAGAAATGATCATCAGCTAATGATAATTGGGCAGCTTTGTTCTTGTACTCTGACATTAAAATTTTCTCACTAAACTATGGGTCTTTCTAAAATTTCAGATTGTCTTCTTCAATTTTTAACCTCAAAGATATTTAACCAATACATCTTACTCTAAGTTATTTTCAAGCTTTGTTTCAGTTATGATACACTTTGATACCTGTGAACACTTCTTCCAACACAGAAGTTCAAAGAATTTAAGCAAGCTGGGCTATTGGGACTCAAGTGTTTTTCTTAATCATTACCCTAAGTCACAGTCTTTTTGGCTTCTCAATAGAAATTCATGTGTTCTAGCTGTGTGACACTTCCTTGTTTACACTTTTAATCATCAAAACTTTATTTAAGCCAACATTATTGTTACCAATTAGACAAGACAGCTTTAGAAGAAATCATCTTTACAATCCACAGGTAAAAGTCCCTAGTAGAATGCATATTTGCATGAGATAAACACACTACATTACAGGAAGTGAGGATCTTCCTACACCAGGTTACACTATGCCAAATTACCAGAGAAAGATGGCAGTGGCAAACATGCAAATGTACAGAAGCAAAAGATTTTCTGGGATGTGTGGTCTTGGGGCCTTGCCAATCTGAGAATCATCTATCAAGAATTTACCTCCTGGTGGGCTGACACCTCAAACTTCAAATGACACCTGACACTACTCTGACATGGCCACCAGCAGTACACTCACAATCTTGTTACCAGAAGTAGAAACAAATATAATCCTATAACTACACTTCTGAATAGTCCTAATACTTCAGACCATTATAGGACTGACCCACTGCAGAACAACATAATATGAGATGCAAATTGACATATGAAACAGACATATGCTTAGACTTTACAAAGGAAACTCACAATTCACATGTTTCATGACACTGGCTATCTTGGGTAATAGTATATGATGATTTTTTCCATGTTACTATAAAGATACTAAGTTTTTATGAAAATCATGTACAATAACTAATTGTATTGGTAATCATGCAAAATGTTGAATCCTTACATTTTGTAAGCATTTACAAGGAAAGTGGAATGAATTTTTTTTTTTGCAATCTTGTTCCTAAATGCAGTTTTTATTTAAGTGCCCTATTTATATGTGCTGTGGGATAATGCTTTTGTACACTGGTTTAATAAATGCTGATTGTCCAGTAGCCAGGTAGGAAGTATAGGCAGGATAAGCAGACAAGGAGAATTCTGGGAAGAGGAAGGATGAGTGAGGAGAAGCCAGTCCACTGTCCATGGAGCAGCATGTGATGACACACAGATAAAGCCATTGAACACATGGAGACATATAGATTAACAGAAATGGGCTGACTTTAAGTGTAAGAGCTAGTCAGTAGTAAGCCTGAGCTAATGGCAGAGCAGTTTTAATTAATATTAGCCTCTGTGTGCTTATTTGGATCTGAGCAGCTGTTGGATTGGTGGGTGAGAGGGATTTGTCCTGACCACCGGCCAACAGGACACAGAAAACCTTCTGACTACATTTGGTGCTCACTGTCAGGCATTGAGCCATATAGACCTAAGAAAGTCTCAAGATTCTTAATGCATAGAAATGGAGCCACACTGGGCTTCCAAGTGTTACAATGTCATGCCAGCAGCAGTGCCAACTTGTCTTCTGACAGCTGCCTGTGAGATGGAGCTGGTAATCAACTGACAGAGGTGTCTCCAAGCAGCACAGTGTGGTGTGTGGTGGATTTAGCTTTTGCTAGTATAGACAAGAAAAATGGAAAGAAAGAAAAGGTTTTTGGGCTCAGTGCTGCTGGATGGAAGTATATATGCACTGTTTCACAGAATCAGCAATGAACATTGTTCTCCCAGAGCTGGCAGTAAATGTAGTTCTGCCATGTTGTAAAGCTGAGGTGGGCAGAGAAAGCAGCCATTTTAGTCCTAGTAATGCTGTATTTTAAAGCAAAAGATTCACAATAAGGCAGATTCAGCTGGAACAAAATTTAAATGATTTACAGTGTGTGGGAAAATGTATGTAAGCTTGGAAGAGAGAAGAAAATGAATATTAATAGTTATATAAAGAAATACATAGTTTTAAGAAAATAAAGTATTAAAAAAGACAGTAAAAGTAATATAAAAAATAAGACACATAAGGATAGAAATCACACAGACAGTCTCCATTATATTATCTTTGGGATTTTTAACTACAGAATGACATTTGATTGTAAAAGCTGTTGAGTTAACCCAATATATATATATATTTTAAAGGTATCTGGACTTGAAAGTTTATGTATAAGGATATGTTACTTTAGAAAAGAGGTTCTGCTTTTGTTTCCACAGAAAATGAGGACCTATGGATTTGTTCTAGGTTAATATGGATCATATTTGATCAAACCGGACCTCCTGAACCTTAACAGATGATACCTGTCAACAAAGGTTATAGCCAGTCTTCCCAAGACTTGACCATTACCACAAATTTTCTCAGGATCCCCATAAGACAACCAGTGCCCTTTATCAGCAGGAAGTAGCCTAGAACACTATACTCACATTTCCAAAAATTGGATTATGAATGCTTGTTGTTGTTTAGGTTGTTGACTACAAATTTTTATTGATCATAGTCACTATCTTTCTAAAAAAAAGAGGGGGATAGAATACAGATATAATAAGATAAAAGGGTAGATTATTGAATCTACTTTTAAAAAGCAACTTGTTAAAAATGTTTTACATTGCTATGGACACTATTTTATTGATACAAATTTAAAGTTAACTTTGTTATACTTTATATATATTTCTACTCTCGTTTAAGGTATTATGTTTATGTAACTCATTTAAATTGATTTGGATAATTAAGAAATACAGAATAATTAGTCTTCTATGATAGTCAAACTTATGGTCATGTTAAGCTTTCTAGGTACACATAGATATATTTCAATTAGATGAGTATACTTCAAACACTTCAAAGACCTACAGAATATGACATTTAAAATGTTTTAAGAACTTTGACTTTCTGGACATTGACCATGTCTGCTCCTGGCAACACCAATCTACTTCAAAGAAGATAATGGACATTGAAGAAATTCATTATGGAGTTTGCTTTTTGTGGCAAAAGTTACCCACTGGAGAAAAAAAAACAAGTACCCTTGCACTGAATGCTTGATAACATCTTGTATATACTGGATATGCAAGACTCATAGGAAGGTGACCACTGAACTTTGCAAGGCGAGATGGTCCTTTATGTTCCTGTTCCACAGAAGAAACTGCTAGACATTCTACAGGACACAGAAAGAAGTAACTGAGAGACTCTGGGCCAATGGGCTAAGGATGGATGTGCCAACATTGCAGAGGAACTTTGGATGACTATCCAAGAAGACAGCTGTCTCTGTCATTCTAGATTTTTGGAAGCTGGTTACAATGCACTTCTTATTTATTTAGGTAATATTGTATCCTTATGAGGTCTTTTATGTAGTTGAAGAATAGATAGTTATAATTTTTCTTGATTATGATAAAAGATAAATTGATATAAAACTTTAGACATAAATATAGGATACATATAATATTTTCTTTAATTTTGCCAAATACAATCATACTAGATATTGTAATTGTAATTCTTGTTTGATAACTGCTCTATTACTTGTAATTTTAATATGTTAAAGTTAAAACTTTCCTTTTTAATTAAACAGAAAAAGGGAAATGCTGTGGGATAATGCTGTTGTACACTGGTTTTTTAAAATGCTGATTGGCCAGTAGCCAGGCAGGAAGTAAGAGTAAGATAAGCAGACAAGGAGAATTCTGAGAAGAGGAAGGTTGAGTGAGGAGACACCAGCTTGCCATCCAGGAAACAGCATGTACTGACACACAGGTAAAGCCACTGAACACATGGAGAAATATAGATTAACAGAAATGGGCCGAGTTTAAGTGTGAGAGCTAGTCAGTAGTAAGCCTTAGCTAATGGCCAAGCAGCTTTAATTAATATTAACCTGTGTGTGTTTATTTGCAGGATTGGTGGAGGAGAGAGATTTGTCCTGACTGTGAGCCAGGGGGCTCCAGGAAAACTTTCAGTTACACATATGTGTATTTCTTTACTTGTTGCAAGGTTTGCTTCACTCTTGTCTCTTAAAGATGTAACACATTATGGATGTTTTTATCTTTCCCTTTTGTAAAATATATCCTGTATATTAGAAATTGGAATGCAAGTATGCCATCTGATACAGAAAATTCAGGTCACAGGGAAAAGCAAGTGTTTAAATTAGACCAAAGAATTTACTGATATTTTTTAAATATTTTACAATATTTTATATTTATTTATACATTTAGTTTACATCCCAACCACAATTTTCCCTCCTTCCTGTCCCTTCAGTGTCCCTCTCCTCCCATCTACCTCCCCAACCATGAGCTACTCTTTCATTTCTATTTAGAAAGGTCAGGATCCCCCCATGGATATCAATAAAACATGGCATATTGAGTTACCATAAGACTGAGCACCTTATCTTGAATTAAGGCTGGGAAAGGTAATCCAGTATGAGGAATGGGGTCCCAAAGCCCAGAAAAAGAGTCATAAACAGTCCCTGCTCCCACTATTAGGAGTCCCAAAAGAAGATCAACCTACACAACTGTCACATGTATGCAGAGGGTCTAGTCAGTTCCATGCAGGCTCCTTGATTGTCCATACAGTCTCTGTGAGCCACTATGAGCCCATATTAGTTTATTCTCTGAATTTTCTTGTAATGTACTTGACCCCCTCTTACTCCTACATTCCTTTCTTCTCTCTATTCAGGAGAATTCCTAGAGCTTAGCCTAATGTTTGACTGTGGGTCTCTGTCTCTGTTTTCACCAGTTGCTGGATGATGCCTCTCTGATTGCTATTGGGTTAGGCACCCAACTATGAGTATAACAGAGTATCATTAGGTATCATTACATTTTTGTCTCTAGTAGTGCTTTGTTCTAACTTAGATCTTTGGGCAATCCAACCTCTGGGACCCTGTGCTCTAGGCAGTGTCAGGAGAGGGCTCACGCTCATAGCATGGGTCTCAGGCTGGACTGGTCATTTTTTGGCTACTCCCATAATCCCTGTATCACCCTTTCCCCAGCATATCTCATAGGCATGATAGATTGTAGGTTGAGTGTTATATGGCTGGGTTGGTGTCCCAATACCTCTACTGGTAGTCTTGTGTGATCACAGGAGATGACCAGTTCAGGCTATATATCTCCTGATGCTAGGATGCTTAACTGGAGTTACCCTTGTAGATTCCTGGGAGATTCCCTTGCACCTGGTTTCCACCTGACCCTGAAATCCTCCCATTTTCTGGTACTATGTATGTTGACTAGATATGGAAAGAGTGTATAGCATTGTTTTTTCCTGATTTTTGTGGAATTGTTTTGAGTTTCTTTCCACTTAATTTGATGTTGGCTATTGGTTTGCTGTAATATTTGCTTATATTATGTTTAAGTATATCCCTTGTATGCTTACCTCTCCAAGACTTTCATGATGAATTGGTTTTAGATGAATTAATACTGAAAAAATGGGATATGTAGTCAGAGAGGTGGTTTGTGATAAGGTCTTATCGTGCCTTACAAGTTTTTCAAGGGATTTGAGATTTACTCTTGAGTATGAGAGACAAGATTAGTATGGCGAGTATGAAAGACAGTTACAAGGAAATGAATCATATGATCTGTGTTTGGCTAAAGGGTGGAATACAGGCTTAAAAGAGGAGTAATGACAAAATTAGAGGTGCTGTTTTAGGAAGCAGTGGTGGCTGTGTCAAATGTTGTTGATGGGTGAAATGAAATGAAGCAATTTTGAAAAATAATGGGTAATATTTTATTCTAAAGACATGCATATGATTACCTGGTATGTATTAGAAGTGTTTTGGAGTCTTTGGGAAGTTGTTAATACAGGTCTTTTTTACAAAAGACTCTGATTTGTGTGGGTTATACCACATAAGCATTCATATTATTCTAACCAAAATCACTTTCAAACTTTTTGAAATAGTAGTTTCAATTCTATGCTCAATTCAGAATTTTGTGAATTGCTACCTTCTTCATAAATCCACATAAATCCCTTGTTCTGAGATTTCATGTAAAACAAAATCTAAAACTCAACAACAAAGCCAAAAATAATTCTATTGTGTAATACCACATTAGATTGGAAATTAGTGAACTCATTCTGATATTAACTTGGGAAACTTTTTTTTTTTTACTATGATCATCAAGACTCAATATTTTATGGCACATTAAATGGCAATCTATTAAATATTTAGAAGAACTGACTTTTGTACATTTTACAGAGCACATAATAAGTATAATGATTTTAGTGTTATGTACCAAATGGTTTTCTGTACTCCTAAGCACTAAACCCAAAATATTTTTTCTCATTTTCATCCCCCACTTCTGTCTCTAGTTCCTCCCGTCCCCCAATCCCACTATGTTGCCTTCCCAACTTCATATTCTCTTTCTCATTATTTATTATTATTTCTCTTATTTTTGAGATTATAATTTAATTACTCTATATACCCTTTCCCTTTCCTCCCTACAAACCCTCCAAATTTTCCTCTTGCTATTTTTCAAATTCATGGAATTTTATAATTAACACACACACACACACACACACACACACACACACACACACTATATATATATAAAATCACTTAACTAATTAAATATACAATTATAACCTACTTAGTCTGTATATTAATTTTGGGGGTGGTTAAGGATATAGGCTAACCAATTGCTATGAATTTTTTCCTCTGGGAAAGACTATTTTTATTGCTGTTCATATATAAAAAGATATCAGGTTATCTGATAAGGAATGGGCAGACTACCAAGGACATCCCCTCAAAGTGAAGTTACTCTGCATTCCAATTCACATTAATTTCAAATAAATTATTTTCAGCTAGTGGTGATACTTTAAGTGTATGTTCACCCTCTATGATGAAGTTCTTCTCTCTTTTATTGAAAATAGTTTATTTTGTCTTACAATACATCTTGATTAGATTTTCCCCTCATTCCAGTCCTACCAGTTCCTCACCACCTTTACTTCCATCTTAATCCATTCCATTTCTGCCTCTCATTAGGAAAGAACAGGATTTCAAGAGACAACCAAAGATGACAAAATATAATAAGATGAAGAATAAAACTACCTTGATTTTGTTCAAGATGCTGTTAACTTATGAAAGCAAGAGCCATGTCACACCCAGAGGCCATTATTTATTTCACAGCACTCATGTATATTCTCTGGCTTTTGAATTATTTCCATTACCTCTTCCTTGATGCCTCTTGAGCTTTTCTGGGTGATAGGTTTAGAGAGACAGTCTTATGTTTACAAGAAGAAAATGCAAATTGGTAGATAGTTAATAATTTTATGTCATAATAATTATTAAGAAAGCTCAGCATCTTTTTTAATACTGGGTTGTTACATGTAGGGTTATATGTAGATACACATGATAATTCCATCACACACACACACACACACACACACACACACACACACACACACACATATATATATATATATATATATATATATATATATATATATATATATATATTAATGATGATATATGTTTATACATATCAAATTGTTAGAAAATTTTATTGTATAAGCATGTGTATTGCTGTGATTTAGTTACACACTTGAAGGTAATGCAAGCCTTGATAGATTGAATATCGCCTAAAAGTAAACTCTGACCTCCAAAAAAAGCATGAAAGGTATTAATTTAGAAGATGACTAAAGAAAGCACTGTAAGAAAGAACCAGTTAAAGTCAACAATGTCATCTACATATCCACAACCCTTTTTCAACTTCAGGTTGAGTGAAGCTTTCATATAGAAACTACTCAGAGTATCTGGCTAATACCATACTTTGTGTGAACATGCCTTAATGCCTAGAATGTCACATTATACAGAGAGAACAAAAAGAAGCTGTCTGTATGTATGAGAAATATCTGTATTTCATGAACACCAGGGTAGGCCAATGAAATATGCAAGAAACAAAATATCATCTTCTCAAAAACCAATATTTATCTGTTTATGAGACTTGGAATTGTCCTTTTATGGAAAGCTTAATTAAATCAAATTGCCTAATTATTATAACACTGTTTCAGCAATAATTAAACACAATATACACACTATATAAATTATAACCACTGTGTATTGATATCAGAAATTAGTTCCTGTGAACTTCAATTTATTTTTCTCACTGTATATTTCAGTGTGTAAATGTCATTCATTGAATATATTTTAATATTGATAATATTTTTTGCAACATTATGGCAATTTCAATTATAATTTTCAAGTTTATCAAATGACATTTATATATATATATTTATATTGATTTTATTGGTAAAATGTGACCTTATCATATAACATTTGTACTTTTTTATACCTATCTAAAATTGCTTTTTGTAATAAGTCAATAAAAATAAATTAATCTGTAACTGAAAGTTTTCCTGTGTCCCACCCGGCAGCACTGTCCCTCTGTTGCTTATGAAATAATCATTCAGAAGCTTGTATTAATTATAACTTCTTGGTTACTAGCTCAGGCTTATTACTGAGTAGCTCTTATACTTAAAATAACTCATAATTATTATTTATGTTTAGCCACATGGCCTGATACTTTTTCTCAGTTCTGCCTTGTCATCTTGCTTACTCTGTGTCTGACCTGTGGCTCCTGACTTAGCCTTCCTTTTTTCAGAATTCCCCTTGTCTGCTTATCCCTCCTATACTTCCCACCTGGCTACTAGCCAATCAGCATTTTATTTATCAACCAATCAAAACAACACATATTCACAGCATAGAAAATGATATTCCACAGCAACACAGTTTAACATCACTATTTCTCTTGAGATGCTCATGGGCCAAGGACCATATGTTAACCTTGCCACGCAACCCCACATTGAACAGCACACTTATTTACCTGCCTTAGGAGACACCATTGCCCTTGGTTCATTGGAGCGATCACATCATCCTTCAATGGCAACTCTTAGTACTCCTATGAACCTGAGGGTGAGAATATGTTTGCGCTTTTCCCCAGAATACCACCACACTGATATGGATACCCTCCAGAAATGTGTGTCTATCAACAGACCAAGAGACTTTGGCCAAAGAAGCTTCAGAGGAGTAATGTATGATTTACCCTGTGTAGTGGATAGGCATCCCAGGATTGGCCTGGAAGTTCCAACCCCCACTGAGGCTTCGGTAATGGTCACACCCACAAGGCGGGGCAGAGGAGGAAGCTGAAGACGAAGGATCGGGAAGGACTCTCTCTCTTGGTTCCGGGACGCGGGACGCGAGAGGTGGACCGAGCAGAGTTCTCCAGTGAACGCCTCCGGACTACCCTATACCTTTGCCAGACTCTGCGACCTACCCCTTCATTTGTAAGTTACCCCACAAAATAAACTTCCCTTTTAACTACGTGGAGTGGCCTTAATAATTTCACCAATAACCCTGATACTGAATCATTAGTCAAGGTCATGTCATTACTGGCATGTGACCCCAGATATCAAGCAATTGCCTTACCCACTACTAGGTCACTAATGCATCATCAGTAAGACTTTGATTGGCACAATAAATATGACTAGAGTCCCACCCATGTCCTGAATTTTTTACTAATCATTCAAATGTCTTTTACAACAGGTTCACCAACTGAAGACAGCCACAAAGGTGATCCTACAGGTTTTATTGGCTCTGAGACACCTAGATGAAAGTCCTTCTAGAGAGGTTATGCATGCATGGCTCACTGAGTTACAGAAGGCTACTGCCTAAAGCCTGCCATCCGGACAGCTCTCCAGTATTGATGCTCTTTGAGAGCTGATAGTCAAAGATGGGTAAGAGCTTGTTTGGCAAGCCAGCCTAATCCAGGCACAGTCCATCATGCTGAGTTCTCCTGAGGTGGGGTCATCAAGGTTAGGGCAATGCACCCTAGCTTCCACTGATCATGTTCCATGAAATAATGAAAAAAGGGTGGAAATGTGGGATGACTCATCCCTGATAGGCCTGAGGGCCAGCTGGCCCAAAACAGTAATACAATACTTCCTGACAGCCAACCTGAATTTGTCTAAAGGCCTTAGCAATAGCAGATGAGACAATCTGAGATGAGCAGGATAAATGAGAGGCAACCATGTCATACCAGCAGATTCATATTCATCAGACCTTTCCCAAGGGCAGGGTGGAGAATATTTAAGGCTTGCCTCTTCCTAAATAAACTGAGCTTGTTGTCTCAACATCTTTCCATAGTCTGTGTTGTTGACTCTGTACCTACTTGTCCCCTCCCCTAAAGGGAACAGCACTGGATCCTGCCACATTCATTAGGAGACTAATAATCTGTTAAGGAACAGGGAAAGTAACTGAGTGTACATTTTTGCAAAGCTGAAATAAGGTTGAAAATAGGAGATGGTGTTTAGCATTATTAAGCATTCACAAAATAGAAAGTGTGAAGTATTATCTCTTATAGTAGATGTTAAATGTTGGCCAAGGAATGAGGGGAAAGAAATCCAGTGCAATGTCAGTGGGAAAGTAGATTGATAGACACACATTTAAAACAGTTTCAGCACTTCTAAAAATACATCATTGAACTACCTTAAGGCTTCATAATTGCTCTTGTAGGTATTTACCCAAGAAAGATTACCACCTTATAAAATATCTCTATTTCTATATTTATTCTTATTCTAGCACCATTGAAATTACCAATGGTACCATGTCAACTTTCCTTAATCAGTGGATGAACTGATAGACAAAATGTGGTTCACACACATACACACACTGAAATATTGCTCAAACTTAAAAATGAAGGAGAATCTTTGTTTAATTTAAATTTATTTAATTATTACATGCATGAGCACATTGTATTCCCATAATTTTTTATTCTCTTCTCTCCTCTTCAACTCCTCCCATGTTTCTGCAAAACTTTTGAACTCAGTTTTTTTCCTCTTTCAGCATCCATTAATTCACTGTAGCTCTTCATCTAGTGGTGGGACCTAGTGAAATTTCACCAATGTATATTAGCATGTTAACAAATATTGAAATTATGCAGGTCTTGTTTAGACAATCATATTATTGAGTTTCCGTGGGTGTAGCATCCCTGAAATGTCTATAAGACACCACCTCATAGCATGTATGATTGGAAGATGCAGTGCTTGTATAACTGTGTCATAATTACATAAGCTTACTCTCTATTTTATGTACTTCCAGACAAGAGAAACTACTGGGATTTCTTATTGGAGACTTTTCATTTTAGGGCCAATTAGTAGTCAGCTACTAGGGAGTAATTTTAGCAGCCTTCAAATTTATAAAATGAAAAACATAATTACATGACTAGGAACATAATTTAGAAGTAAAATGGCTTTGATTTAGTGTGAGGGTTGATAGAAAATGAGAAAGAATAGGATCAGAAAGAATGAAAATCTTAAAATATGAAATATTCATGTCTTGAGTCATATCAGAGAAATTATATAATATGAACAACAATTCCATGAAAAATCACAAGGTATCACTGAAATGATTTATACAAAATTATTCCACCAGACCAATGCTGGGAAGAGATATAAACCAATTATTACTTCAGTAGTGCTCTTTACATTGATCTCAAAATAAGCTGTCTAGTTTGAAGACCACATTTCTCTGGAAAGAGGACAACATCCTGTTTAGAAGGCCACCTCTATCACTGAAGAAGGTAAATAAATCATATTGGGGGACTAAACTATGCATTGACTGTGGCATTGTTTTGTTTTTTTACCAACTTGGTCATGTGGTCACTGTGAGAATATGGGAAAATGTATATTGTTGAAAGAATCCCATATCAGAGAAGAATTGATGGCAATCACTTATGGAATTTGAGTGGTGCTGAAATTTAAACCATCACAGCACTAATTTAAAATCTTGGGTTTAGAAATTGTTTGGAAATACATTTTCATGCGTTCCTTTAGATTCCAAAAGTCATAGAATAGTAACGGCAACTGCTCTCTCTCTGTCAGCAACAGAAAGACTGTAAAATGGCACTATGGATGATTTCCTAGGGAGAAGTACTCAAATATAGCTGCAGAAATAGACTGATGCAATAGCCTCAGGGGGCCACAAATGGGAATTGTCAGAAATAGACATTGATTCTCAATGGGCATTGTTTATTCAATAGAATATGCAAATTCTACGAGGATTATAAAATGATTGTGACAGAAACTAGCATCAATTTGAACAACCATGTCATATTTCTTTTAGTAAATAATATTTTGCATTATACCTAACAATAGGTAGTGAGCAAAAGTTTAATTGCAGAATTGCCTGTTTTAAACAGGATGAACAATATATGAAGGGCTGAGCTCTATGATTATAATTGTATGTTCACACTTATCACATACAGGAACATAGAATTTTAATCATTGGATAAACTCATGTTGATTTGTTGGATATTGGGAGGAGAACATGGAGAAGCACACCGGTATGATAATTGCAGTTTTTTCCCTCTTCTACTCATTTTCATAAACTGACTGTTGTAATGACAACAACACCAGTTAGGCTTTCACACATACCAAAAAATACCTAAAGGCATACTGAAATAGGTTACAATTTTAGGTTGTATAGCAGAATTGAATTTCCAGGTTTATCCTTTTGTATTGCCTACTGATGAAGTTATTTCTAATCTACCCTAAATCTCCTACTTGCTTCCAAGTTAAGTTACATTAAGCTATAATATTTAGTAAGCAAATTATATTACATGCATTTTTATTTACAATAGTTTCAATTTACAGTATAGTTATTGGGACACAAGTCTATCCTGAATCAAGGAACATTTATAATACATTTAAATATACCTGAAATGTAAATATTTCCTCTTATTCATGTCTTTGTTGACTTTTACCATTTTTATATGTAGAATTTTTTCTAGGAGTGTTAATTGGTTATCTACTGTAAATAATAATTTATAATTATTATTGTTATTTAACAATAACTAATGTTCTACCTCTAAAGAAATCACTGGAATATAGATGGGTTAAAGTATAATGTATAGGTGACTTAAGTAGGATTTAAAGTCATCATTGTAGTGCTTTAGTTTTTTTCTTCAGGCTAACTTAGACATATAGCATGTGTTAAATAAAGTACCTTTTCAGAATATCTTTCATAACTAAAGTGCATCAAACAGTGCCCAAAATTGGCAGTATGCTTTTTGAGGCTGAAAACAAAAGAAAAAATGTAGCTGGAGTATTCATGTGTCCACACAGCTCCTGCAGCCACTCAGACCCAAATAAACACACAGAGACTTATATTACTTATAAACTGTATGGCCATGCCAGGCTTCTTGTTATCTAGTTCTTACATCTTAAATTAATCCATTTCTATAAATCTTGCAACATGGTTTGTGGCTAACTGGTATCTTACATGCTCATTCTCATCTTGGCACCTGGCAGCATCTCCTGACTCAGCCTTCCTGTTCCAAGCCTTCTCCTCTCTCTTTGTCCTACCTATATTTCCTGCCTGGCTACTGGCCAATCAGCACTTTATTTATTAACCAATCAGAACAATACATTCACAGCATTCATATATATATATATATATATATATATATATATATATATATATATATATATATATATGAAAAGTAAGCAAAAGTAAACAATTTGTAGTGAATCCATTGATGATGTTATTAAAGGAATGAATGCAGCTGTTATTGAAAACCTTTAAGGAGGGATTAGGCTTCCTTTATCCTAAGGATGTGTGTACACCGTCAATTTGTTAGGCACAACCAAAACTCCTGTTGGTTCATTTGATAGTTCATTTGATAGCATACTTTGGTTCTTATATAAACTCCATGTTGTTAAAAACAGTCCTCAGCTTGTGGCACTGTTGGACAGTGGAAGACATTAAGGCAGGAAGGATTACTGGAATAAAGTTTGCTTATTTTGGGATAGAACTATCTCTGCATGCATCTCTAGCTCTCCTTCCTGCCTCAGTTTGTTCACATACATGAGTTATTGCCTTTCCATAGACCCAAAGCAGTCCAGGTGATATACCATGGACTAGGGAAAATTTAAACCATTATCCCAGATCAAGCTTTCATATTTATAAGGTGACTCAGCTCAAGTATCTGTTATATTAAGAAAAATGTGACTAACATTCTAGGAAAATCATTTGACTGGAGGAGAGGATTAAATAAAGAAAATACATGCATATTCATATTATTTCTGTACCTCTCATTATAATGTGTATAAAGCTAACTGTCCATCACCCTTGGAATCTACCAATATCTCTCCTTACTTTCAAGGACTGACTTGCCCTTACAGCTGCTGATTATTGTAGCTAGAGTTTTTTTTCTTTGTAGTTAGAATTTTCCTGCCTGGTCTAAAGTCAGGACAAATCTCTATTACCCGTCAGTCCCACAGCTGCTGAGACCCAACCAAGTAAACATACAGAGACTTATATTGCTTACAAACTATATGGCCATGACAGGCTTCTTGCTATCTAGTTCTTCTATCTTAAATTAACCCATATCTATTAGTCTATAGGTTGCAATGTGGCTCATGGCTTACAGGTACCTTACATGTCCCTTGTCATGGCAGAGGCTGGCAGCATCTCTCTGACTCAGCCTTCCACTTCCCTGAATTCTCCTCTCTGTTAGTCCCACCTATACTTCCTGTCTGACTACTGGCCAATCAGTGTTTTATTTATTAACCAATCAGAGCAACACATTTAACATACAGAACATCCCACAGCACTGATTATAACATTTTCTATTTTTGCAATTTTTTTTACTCCTAAGATTCTGATGTCATTCATACATAATCATTCCCTCACCTAGTAATTTTCGTCTAGCATCCTGACAGTTTTAGTTTTGTGCAGTCTCACTAGTATTTTTATACCCATATTTCTAATAATTATGAGGATTATATTCTGTTTCTCTCTCCCCAGTTTATAAGTTCTCTATTATCTGTTTATCAAGATACTCTTCTACATGAGTTTGCAAGTTTGAAGGCCCTGACATTTCAAATGAAGGTTACAATAATGTATATTAACTCAAAGACTGATATTCAGGATATATTCAGTCTCTGAGAGCTATTTTCCAATGGGCTACTGTGTGTAACATCACCTTTCTGACAGTTGCTTCATGCCTATTTTATGAATAAATTATTCCAGAACAAAATTAGTCTATCTACATAATCTGGTACCTGTATGGTATTTTCTGTGTCAACAATTGAGACCATCAAGATTTGTTTGCATGTTTCAAGAGTATTTTTTAAGAACTCTTTATTACATGTGACAGCTTGTTAGTTATATCTTGTAAAAGTTTTCTGAATGAATACACTCATTGCAGTTCCCATGATCTTTTTTATAAGGCCTTTCTCATTTTATGTTTTTTTTATAGCTAACTGTTGCAGAACTTATAATTTCATTTAAATCCAAAATAATAAATGAGGAGTGATTATCATCTTTCACTAGAACAATGTTTAGTACATCAATTTTTAAGCAAGTGTCTCTTAAGTAAAATCTTGGATTTATTAGCTAATTCCTGTTTATGTTTCATGCATCACTTCCTTTATCAGATCTGTAGAGTTTTTTCACAACATGACTTATAAGGTAAGTTTGTTAATATATTCAAATCATTAAAAAAGGAATCATTAGTGTCAATATCTTTCTAACAATCATTTCTGCATGCTGCAATGAAAATGATCTTCTCAAAATATGTTTAATTATTTGTAATAATATAATTTTCTAATTTTCTTCAAATATATAGTGTAGCTGGAGTTATCTCCAGTCCTGCCAGTGCCCGCAGCCACTGACACCCAAATAAACACACAGATGTTTATATTATTTAAACTGTTTGGCCTAATTGCTCAGTCTTCTTGCTATATAGTTCTTATATCTTAAATTAACCTATTTCTATTAATCTATAAGTTGCCACATGGCTTATGGCTTACCAGTACTTTACATCTTACTTCTCATGGTGGCAGTGGAAGGAAGCATCTCCTGACTCAGCCTTCCACTTCCCAGAATTCTCCTTTCTCCTTATCCTGCCTACACAATACTTCCTGCTGGCTACTGGTCAATCAGCATTTTATTTATCAATCAATCAGAACAACATTTCATAGCATACAGACATCCAAAGCAACATAGTATAATTAATAAAATAATCAACAAATTTATAATTTCTAATCTCTACATTTCTGTTCAAATATACCTTGAATCAGTTGCATATTTCTTATCATTCACTTCCTTCTACTATACCTAAAAACATTTTATAGAATATTACCTCTTCATGAAATATTCCCATCTCCATTTTTGCTTTTTTTAATTCTTGTTCATTATTCAAATCCAAATTCAGTGAAATAACTAGAATATTTTTTGTAACTTGTCTAGCTGCAGGTAATGGACTTAAAGTTGTACTATTGGATCTACAAGAATGTATTTTCTGTGTGATTATTGTATTCTCCATGAAAATAACGTGAATATTATAAGTGAACAAATGACTGTGTACTTTTAGATGTTGCTTCTGATTTTCTAAAACTTTATGAAGAAAAGAGACCAAAATCTCTAGACATATAGAAAAGATGACAAACAGTCCTCATTCCAGGCAGAGTTTGCTTTACATAGAAATCCATAAGAGATATATTATTCTTGAGAAAGAATAGTACTTCCTTTTTTTTCTCAGAGTAGAAGCAGTCACAAACTTATCTTGATAGCCGCTACACCAATCTGATCATCTTGCTAACTTCAGAGAACTGAAGAAAGTTTTTTATCATGCCTGACTGTGACTTATGAGTCCAGTTCAGTGTATTCCTGGCACAGACAGTGCCAAGAAGTATCACCAGATGGACACTCAGAACTATATTGTTCTGGAACAAAAGGATGGGCATCCAAGTGTGGTCTGAGTTTCTCAGTCATATACACCTGTCATTCTGTTTCCATTATAATATGAAAGTTTAGATGAAAGGGAAAGAGAAAAGAAAATATAAAAAGAAATTAAATATTTGCCTTGTTGAGAATATTTTCCCAAATATCAAATCACAGTCACACTTACACCATCAGGCTATCCCAATATTGGATTGATGCATTTTTGAAAAGATGTGTAACTCTTTAGTTAGTACAGGTATACAGATCATGACACAGAAACACTATTTTTTATACATTTTTACAAATATATGATGTATGTCTTAGCCAAAACGTTTCAGGTCAGTTAGGCCATAGTAATCTTGTACATTCACTGCTGAACTCTCAGGAATATGACAGATATTCAAAATAGGTTTTTGAAAAAAAAATGAATCAATTATCTAAAGCAAGATACAGCCAAATGGAAGGACATGATGGTGACAATACATGTAGAATGGTAAATAATGTTACTTCCTTGTAATTTATTTATATATACAATAGAATAGATTCACTCTGCTAATGAAACAATACTACTTACATCTCAACAGTTCGTGAGCTCTTATGTCAAAATACCAGGGCACTTTATGGGTACTTCCTTCCAAATTCTGAGTTATTTTTTCATCAATAAATGGTATAAACATACCATAAAAGATTGTGCTATACTCAGCTGCTAGAATGATAACAAAAGAAACAGAAGTGGGGAAATGTGCCCTTAGTGTAGATTTCAGTAGAGAGTGAAATATTGCGTTGAGCCTTCCAAATGTCTCTGTAATAGAGTACTGACAGATTTGAAAGTTAATTTATAACCTTTCAAACTTTTTTATTCCCAAAAATCAGAGAAAAGAGACAATTGCCTTTGTAAGCATGCCTGAACCATCCAGATAGCTTTATATTTACTTGTAAATGGTTCAATCCCATTTTCACATAGTGATTCACTTGTTATCAGATCTTTATATACATAATGACAAGAACTTTAAGTCCCTCAAAAAAGAAATTGAAGAAGATGTCAGAAAATTGAAAGATCTCCCATGCACATGGATAGACAGAATTAACATAGTAAAAATGGCGATCCTACCAAAAGCAATCTACAGATTCAATGCAATCCCCATCAAATTACCAACACAATTCTTCACAGACCTGGAAAGAACAATACTCAACTTCATATGTAAAAACAAAAGACAAAAAAACGAAAAACAGCAACAACAACAAAACCCCAGGATAGCCAAAAGAATCTTGTACAATAAAGCAACCTCTGGAGGCATCACGATCCCCGACCTCAAGCTCTACTATAGAGCTACTGTAATAAAAGCAGCTTGGTACTGGAATAAAAACCAACATGTGGACCAACAGATGAAGATGTAACTGTTTTGTTAAATAAGAAACACAAAGCCAATTGCAGAGTTAAAAGCCACGAGGTCAGAGCAATAGCTGAGAGCTGAAAACCTTACCCTTCACTGCTGCTCTGTATTGCTCTGTGTTCCTTATTTAACAAGATGGTTACATCTACAAATAGAATCAAATTGAAGACCCTGACATTAACCCACACACCTATGAACATATAATTTTTGACAAAGAAGCCAAAACTGTACAATGGAAAAAGAAAGCATCTTCAACAAATGGTGCTGGCATAACTGGATGTGAATGTGTAGAAGGCTGCAAATAGATCCATATCTGTCACTGTGCACAAAACTTAAATCCAAGTGGATGAAAGACCTCAACATAAATCCAGCTACTCTGAGCCTGATAGAAGAGAAAGAAGGAAGTATTCTTGAACACATTGACACCAGAGATCACTTTCTAAATATAAAACAAGTAGCACAGACACTGAGAGAAACAATCAATCAATGGGACCTCTTGAAACTGAGAAGCTTTTGTAAAGCAAAGGACACAGTCAACAAGACAAAGCGATAGCCTACAGAATGGAAAAAGGTCTTCACCAACCCCACATATGACAGAGGGCTGGTATCCAGAATATATAAAGAACTCAAGAAATTAGACAGCAAAATGCCCAACAGTCCAATTAAGGAATGGGCTATAAAACTAAACAGAGAATTCTCAACAGAGGAAGCTTAAATGGCTGAAAGACTTTTAAGGAATTGCTCAACATCCCTAATTATCTGGGAAATGCAAATCAAAATGACTCTGAGATACCACCTTACACCTGTCAGAATGGCTAAGACCAAAAATATAGAAAACAGCTTATGCTGGAGAGGATGTGGAGCAAGGGGAACTCTCCTCCACTGCTGGTGGGAATGCAAGCTTGTACAGCCACTTTGGAAATCAATATGGCACTTCCTTAGAAAATTGGGAATCTATCTCACCCAACATTCAGCTATAGCAATCTTGGGCATATATCCAAGGAATGCTCAATTGTACCACAAGGGCATTTGCTCAGCTATGTTCATACCAGCATTGTTTGTAATAGCCAGGACCTGGAAACTACCAAGATGCCCTTCAACTGAAGAATGGATAAAGAAAATATGGTACATATACATGATGGAGTCCTACTCTGCAGAGAAAAACAATGACATCATGAGATTTGCAGGCAAATGGATGGATCAAGAAAAAAATCATCTGGAGTGAAGTAACCCAGATTCAGAAAGACAAGCATGGTATGTACTCACTCATAGGAGGATACTATATGTAAAACAAAGATGACTAGACTGCTACACAACTCCAGGGAGGCTACCTAGAAAACAGGACCCTAAGGAAGACACAGGGATGGCTCAATGACAGAGAAATGGATGAGATCTACATGAACTACCTAGAAGTGAGTGGGGGTGATGAAGGGCAAGGTTTAAGGGAAAGAGAGCTTAGGGGAGCAGGAGATCCCAGCTGGACCAAGAACAGAGAGGGAGAACAAGGAATAACAGTTTTCTTTAATGACATAACTTTTAGTAGGTTAATCAGGCTCTAGTAGAAGGCCATGAGTATATGTGTAACAAAAATTGGTATTGATGGATTGTCTTAGGCAGAGAGCATGAAGTACTAATGTGTACCAGGAGTTGGATGATGATCTGTGAGAAGCAGGAGTTGAATATGATCAAAGTACATCTTAATTTCTCAAAAAAAAAATAAATAAAAGTACTAATATATACTATCTGGGGTAAAAAGCCTTATGTCAAAATGTTATAGTTTTAGGAGGTGAGGCTTTTGTTTGATTCTTAAATGGGCTAAATCTCATCTCCATTTCTTGGACTTAGATTTGCAACACTGTCTCTTCTAAAAGACATTACTGATTTTTTGAGGATCTGTAGGTTTTAAATGACAGAACATGGATGTTCTCAGCTTCCATAACCATATGAGTCATTTTCTTTAAATAAATCTCCTTTTTCTTCCTGAAGTGGTGCTAAGAATTAAAACTCATTACTTTCTACATACTAAACATGCTCTGTTTTAGTGGCTGACTACACCTGTGTTATTTTTTTTCTCCCTTTCAACCTTCCTTTCCTTTGTTCCTTTCTTCCTTCCTTTTCCCTTCTATATTTATTTCCTTTCTGTTTCCCCCTGATTCTTCTCTCTCTTTTCATATAACTCCTACTGGTTCTGTTTCCCTGGGTATCCCTACTATAAGTAGACCACATATTAGTAAGACTATTTTAAAAATCAGACTAATACTCTCATAATTCACTACTTCATTCAGCTTGTTTTTGGCTATTCTTTATGTAG
This sequence comes from Onychomys torridus, assembly GCF_903995425.1. Lineage (NCBI taxonomy): Eukaryota > Metazoa > Chordata > Mammalia > Rodentia > Cricetidae > Onychomys > Onychomys torridus. The sequence goes on from NC_050466.1 coordinate 42,938,442, forward strand.
CATGTCCATGTCTGCATTTATGAGTTTGCTAAATATGCTTTCTTCCTGAAGAGTCCTTTCCTCTGATGTGTACATCTTATTTCAGATTCTTACTTTGATTTCATTTTCTCAGAAAAGACTCTTTTGAATACTTTTCTAATATAATACTCTATTCATCATACTTTTTATTTTTTCCTTGAAGCAGTCATCATATCTCTTTTAAGCTATTTAAAATATATGCATCATGTATTCATTGTGTTTATTCATCTATTGGTTTTAAGTATCATTTCTGCAGATGGTTTTTTTTTCTATTATGTTCTTGTGCATATTTCTAAGACATATAAATACTCTTGGCACATAAATATTGATGAAAAGTTAGGTGAGCAATTGAATCAATGAGCAAATGTATGCTCATAAAAAGAACTGTATTTCTATGGCAGGATATTTTATTGCTTCCTTTTGCATATCTGCATCATATGCTTTTTAGTTAATGAGAATCTATTGATTTTATAATGACAAATATGTAATTAAAACTATTTTCCATTAAGAATTGCACAGTTAATAGTTCAAAGTAAGTAAATTACTTGATGCAAAAGGTCAATGTATTGGTAAGCCATTTATAATTCAAATTTTCTAGACTTCTGAAACTGCCAGTATAAAGATAAGAAGTCATCTGATTGACCAACTGACAATGAATGAGTAAAAAAAAAATAATATTAAGTACAAATTATTTAAAATTATTCATGTATAAAAACAATCTAAAGTAAGAGTTCACAGATTATGTAATAAACATGAATAAATGCAAGATTTTTTTATGAAATCTATTTTCTGATGTAAAGTATTAATTTGTAATTGTGCTCAAGATAGTGAATATCATATTTCATGGAAGGTAGAAGAATATGTTATATGAGTTTATAACAGGAAAATTATACAGTTTACACTTTAATCAGTTAACCCTTTAATTAAGGGAATTTTTTCTCAAGGCTGTTGTCAGCAAACCCAGAAGCTAGTTCCAGACCCACAGACTAAGAATGCTTTTTGTGTGTGAATGACCATTCCTGGGTAAGTTGCTTCTTCCCTTTGCTTTGTTTTCTCTGTTACAACCATCTCCTATAAAACTATAAGCCTAGTTCCAGATCTGTGGTCATAAATCTTCATTCATGAATCTTTTTTGCATGGTCAAGCTCTAGACTGGTGATTTGGGAGAATTGTTTCACTAATCCAACTTAACAGCTTATTCACCAGTTTACCTGGCCTGTCTTAGGTAGTACATCTCCTGCAATGACTCAGTCAAAGGTTACCCAAATTATCACATCAGACCCACAATGAAAGAAAAAAAAATCCACATGCCCAGGTCAAGTCCCCAGAACAAAAATAACATGAATGGTCAAACAGCACATCTTATATCAAACCCACTTGCAGAATATTATTTTAAGGTATGTAATTTTTTTATGCTATGAAACATTTGTTTAATGATGCAAAGATGTGTTTTAATCTTTTATGTTGCATTTGTTTAACTCTATGAAGCTGTGTCACTTTTCCTGCCTAAACACCTAATTGGTCCAATAAAGAGCTGAACAACCAATAGCAAGCAAGGCAGGAGAAAAGATAGGTGGGGCTTGGAGTCAGAGAGAATAAATAGCAGGAGAAATCTGGGAAGGAGAAGGAGCAAGAGAACAAGAAATGCAGGATGCTAGTGGCCAGCTACACAGCCAGCTGTAGAGTCAGAGTAAAAGTAATATTTACAGAAACAAGAAAGGTAAAAAACCAGAGGCAAAGGCAGATGGGATCATTTCATTTAGAAAAGTTGGCAAGAGACAAGCCAAGATAAGACTGGGCATTTATAATTAAGAATAAGCCTTTGTGTGATTTATTTGAAAGCTGGGTGACAGACATGCATCCCAAGAGGAAAAGGCCCTCAAAGATCCAAAAGAGTTAAAAAAAAGCCACTGGTATTACTGAAGTGTACTTTCAGTCTATGACAGAAGAAGGGATACATTTCAGGTCAGTGTTCAGGAGGATTATTGTCTTTTAACATCCACAAAATGAGGCCTGAAAGAGATGTTGGATATTCCTAGAAAGGCAAGGACTTAGAAAGTAGGAAGGGAATTAGAGAAAAACAAATTCATCTTGGCCAATTATTGATAGTTAAATAAAAAATAGAGTGCAGTGAAAGAATGGAGGTTTCATTGTTGGAGTAAAATAAGAGATAAACCAAGCAAAATTATTTGAGTTAATGTTACAATGATATATTAATATGTATTTTCACAAGAGACCCTCTATTTCTTTATTTTGCCAATTTTGTGTTGTAAACATTCACACCATGACAAATTTTTAAATTACTAGCATAGGTCACTAAACTCAAAATAATCCCTATAATGGATTGCATTTTTATAACTTTTACTATACAATTATATTAACTTAATTTTTTCACAATTTGATATACATATGTACTACATCTTGATTACTCTCATTATGTCTTAACTTCTTAATTCCCTCAACCCCACCCAATTCTCCCTTCAGATTATTTTCCTATGCTCAGAACTTTTTGTTTTATTTTGTGACTTACTAAGTTTAAACAGAGTTGTCTGACCACGGGTTTGGAATTAGACTATGACTGCCCTTGCTTCATAATTCATCAAAAGTCCATCAGCAAAAAGACAGAATGCTTGATCCTTGCAACCATCTGTTTGCTATTGACAGACCCACTCTAGTGGAGATCTAAAATCACAGGGCCTGTGAAATAATTATTGCATGTCACACACTTCTATTTTCTGCATAATTCATTCTGCCATATTAACTTCTGTAAAGCTAATTTGAGATGACTATCATATGATCCTGCACGAGTGAAGTTATGCCCTTTTATAAGTGATGGAAACTTAATGGTGTATTTTAATCCAAAGAATGGCATAATAAAACATATTTAGGGGCAGGGCTTAGCAAATTTTGTCAATAACTGGAGATGTGATATAGACTAGAATTACAGAAAATAGGTTACTTTGGTCAAGAGGAAAAACACATAAATAAATGCAAGTAAAAAAGTACTGCTGGGCAGCAGTGGCACACACATCTTTAATCTCAGCAATCAGTAGGCAAAGCGAGGCAGAATTCTTTCAGTTCAAGGCCAACTTGGTCTACAGAGAAATATCCAGGAGAGGCACCAAAACAACATGGAAAAACCCTGTTTCCAAAAACAAAACAAAAAGAAAGTGCTATCGCCCATAATGGTGCACTCAGTAGGCAAATGTTTAAAAGGATGAGCAAGGTAAGGTAGTTTGAAAATTTGAAGCCATCTTTATCTTTATGGTTTGTTGGCTTTTGGGATAAGATTAGGTATACAAAATGGAGGTTACTGAAAGACTACAAAGAGAAGAAAAATAAAAGACAAAAATAATTTCCAGATTCCTGGGTTTTAGATACCTGGGTGAAGAGTAGTTCCTTTATGAATTATGAACAACACAAAACAAATGTTGACTGAGATTGTTAAAGTGGAGGTTTAGAAAAAGTTAATTTTCATGTACTGAATTAAAAATTTAATGAATAAATTTATGTTTCACGTAAAAATAAGTCATATTAAAAGCATTTGGAATATAATTTTATTTTAATTTTCAGGAAATAGTATTGCTTCAAAGACCATTTATTTTTATGGCTAAACTTTCATTTGCAATTTACATACAAAATATTACCTTAATTTATACTGTCACCAATACTCTTTCAGATAATGAATCATTAATGTAAATTAAGACACAAAATACAGAATATCTTTGATACAATGGCACTATCACTAGAAAAGTAAAAGAAAAGAAAAATTTGAAGTACCAATATTTTAAGAGATCATTTTGTTTTACTTTGCTTGCAGCTATAAAACAACACTTCATATAACATTTAAATTTAGCAACAAGATTTACTTTAGCATTGTAATTTTGTGTAAAAATACCATTCAAATATTTGGGTGCATTTTCAAGTTTCAAGCTTTTAACTGACCTTTGAGCTATCATTTAATCTCTACTACTAATTTGTTTTCATGTAAATTTACTGTGGAATATCACTACTTTTATTCTTTGTCATTCAATTGATTGTTTCCTTTTAGTTTAGACTTCTAGAATGTCTTGTTCCCTATTTTGTCTTTTATTTTTCTACATTGTTATCACTGGTGCTGCTGATAATATATGAGTATAGTAATTATTTAATAAATGATTGCTGAAGAAGTGATGAAGCAGCAGTGTAAGTATCTAACTCTCTATTCATCATTTTTTTTTTTGTTTTTTAGACAGAGTTTCTCAGTGTAGCTTTGTCCTGGAACTCACTTGAACTCACAGCTATTGGCCTGGCTCTGCTGTCTAGCATCTAACTCTAATTTCATCAGTCCTTTGTAATCTTCAATTCAGTTTGAAACAACTAATGATCTATTAAAATTCACATTCTTTATCACTATTTTATGCATTCAGAAAAATGAAAATAGTGTGTGATAATCTGTTCAATCTTTTTTTTTTTTATTCTTAGGGAGTCTATACTGATGTTGCTCAAAACTCTAAGGATCAAGGATATATGACTTTTCAAATTAATCTCAGTGTCTTTTCCCCAAATACTTAGGGCATTATCACAGATATGCTGGAAATTAAAAAGCATTTATTTGATATGGATATGTTTTATAAAAGACAGAACGCCATTTATAGAAAGTTTAATGCCATTTCATTTTAATTGAAATGTAAAATATTGATAATAGCATTTATAGAACAGATGAATTTTAGCATCCACATTTTATTGGTATTTTGAGAAAGCACATTTTCTCTTCCAAATGGACATATTGTTTGTCCCAGAAAGGATATATTACATCTGGAAGCAAACATAAAGATTACATTAACACATTTTTTATATAAAAAAAAAAATAAGTATAGGAAACAGGCTTATTAACAATGATCAAACATGTTCATAAACTGTCTCTACTAATAGTTATTTAAATACCCATAACAGTGAATATGTATATATGTATATATTCAAATGCACAGACACACACACACACACACACACACACACACACATGCACATAAACATGTTCAGAGTAATTAAGAGATTCATATACAACTAATCAAATGGGAATCAAACTTTTATGTATAGTTAAGTATTACATACATATTTTGCTTAAAATAGAGTCAATAATTTAAGAACATGTCTGCATCTTCTAAACTACTGTTAAAATTCTCAATTAATATTGACTCCTACATCGCCTAGGGGACTTAACTTCCACTGCTTAGGCTCACCTATAATACCAAGAAACCTCATGCATCAGATAAGAAATCTGGGATTCCTGTCCCTAGACCAGGCTAAACCAAATGGATCCATGTCATAATTTATGATTGTGGTCTCTTTCACCAGAAATAGCAGCTCCCCAAAAAAATTTCCCAATGCCTCAACTGTCTCCTGAAGGAAGTAAGTAGCATTGATCTCCATTCTTTAGGCCCATCTAATCTAATCACAAGTTTTCTGAACTGAGATTCCAACTGTTACAGGCTTCTCCAGCAAGTAATAAACTGGGTTCCTCTGCTTTAGCCTTCTTATGTCACTAGGGAACTTCTTGAGCTGTATGGAATACCTTCTCCTTTCCTACTTCAGGCCTTTCTAAACCACTTTCTAAACCACATTCCATGTACCAAAAATTTTGTGAACATGAAAAGATGTATTCCAAAATTGAAAGGACCAGACTTGTCAACCTAGACTGTTTTATCCTGAAATACTATTAAAATTCAAAGAAAAACAAAAACCTCTCAGAATAAAAGTAAATAAAAGAAACTTAAGGTCTCTAAGCCTGATCTAAAGTGGAGATATCACTCTGAAGACTATGAATACACCTAAGAGGTCATACAAAATAAACAATTCTAGACTAGTTTTTTAATACTTTAAAATAACACCACAAAATAATAGGAATTAATACATGTTTTCAATAATAATATAAATAGTCTCAGTTAACTTATAGAAAACAGGAGCCGCCCTCCTGGTTTTAGCTGCTTCCACAGAGTAAACTTCAATGACAGAAATGACCTTAGGATTTCTGTTAGGAAAAAATATTCCTAACAAATGGAATTAAGAAAAAAGCAAGCATAGTTTTTCTAGTATCTGACAATATACAAAAAGAAAAAAAAAAAACAGAACTCTTCATAAGAGAAATGGAAGGTGACTTTATATTCATTAAAGGAGCAATGCACCAAGAGGATGCTATAATTCTAAGCATATATGCAATGAACACAGGTGCACTCAGTTTCATAAAAGTATTAGTATTAGATTTAAAACCACAGAATAATTTTTACAAAGTGAATGTGAGTTAATTTAATACTTCTCTTTAAGGAATAGACAATTTATTTGCACAAACACTAAACAGAGAAACATCAAAAATGAACGACATTGTAGATCAAAAAAACTTAACATACATTTACATAACATTCACTAAGAATACAAATTCTTCCCTGCAGTCCAAGGAACTTTCTCCAAAACTGATGACATTTGGAAACAAAAATTCTTAGAAGTATGGGAAAATGGTAATCATATTCTGCATTCCACCTGACTATAATGAAGTAAAGCTGGATATGAAAGCAATAGAAACTTTAGAAAGTACACAAACTCTTGGAAACTAAGCAATACAACATTTAGTGATCATTGAACAAAGGAAGAAAGAATAAGGAGATATAAAACTTCCTGTAATTAAATAAAAATTAAAGTTAATATACAAAATCCATGGAATAGAGTGAAGGCAGTTCTAAAATGGAAGATTATATCATTAGATGACTATATTAGAAATTTGGGAAATTTAAAATTAAAAACTTAGTTAAGCACTTGAACACCTTGGAAAAGCAGAAGCAAACAATAACAAAAAAAAACAGTACAAAGGAAGAGAAATTAAAACCAGGTTTAAAAACACCTAATTAACTATAAAAAATAATTAGTAAATAATAAAGATGTTTAGAGAGAAGGCTCAGCAGTTAAGATCAACCCAGATTCAGTTTCCAACAGGCACATGAAAGCTTATACCCATCAGTTCCAGTGGTTTTGATACCCTCTTCTATCCTCTACTGACACCAGGAAAACATGTGGTACAGCTGTAGACATAATTTTTTTAATTAAAAATGAAGCCGGGTAGTGGTGGCACATGCCTTTAATTCAAGCTCTCAGAAGACACAGCCAGGCAGATCTCTTTGAGTTCAAGTACAGCTTGGTCTAAAGAGCAAGATCCAGGACAGGCAAAAAAAAATATATATATAGAGAAACCCTGTCTCAAAAATCAAACAAATAAATAACCAAATAAATAAATAAATATATACTGCTAAAAATTCCATGCAACATAGATTGGGATTAACAAAATGGATTAACCACTTATAAAATTAGATAACAGAATGTGTG